>NC_083340.1:35738313-36938313 GCF_019175385.1 Lycium barbarum | reverse complement strand
TGAAGAAGCAAAATTTCTTGCCTTATATACATTCAGTTGAAGAAGTCGAAAAGTTGGGAATTTAAATGTTCAACAGTTTCAAGGCAAAGCTAATTAGCTTTATGTCTAGTGTAATGATGATTGTCGGCAACATGTAGAGTGCATTGAATTCAATTTTAAACGGTTGTCTTTCAGTTTGCCGAACCAGACGGTTCACGTTCCCGCCATTAAGTGGTTCTGGTGGCGTTTCAAATCCATTCCCCGTAGTCATTGCTTTCCACCGGGAAATGGAGGGACTATCTGTATGAATAGAAAAGTAAAGCTTGACACGTGGCGTATTAGCAGCAGGACATGTGGTAGCACAGGTAAAGTCATTATTAGCCATTTCGTCGGAACAAGATAAGGGTCTCCGAGTCTAATCGAAGGAAATCTGTTGAGCCGGTATTGCCACGGGATTTCATTGGATCGGGTCATTAAATGAGGAGGATACAGCTCGTAGCCGTTACTCAATCGAAGCAAATCCAATTGGAACGTTACGATTAGGATTGAATGAGCATTTAAGGCTTATAATTAGTCTTAATTATTAGATAAACACAGCCAAATGGTTGATTCTTGTACTATAAATAGGAGCCTATTATTCATGTTAACATCATCAGATTTCCAGTGCACAATATTCTTTATAGTTTCTTACTTAAGCAGTATATTCAATTTTCTCTTGCATTCATTTTAATTGTCAATCCAGTCATAGAGCTTCAACTACGAACGAGCTGACTCCAACTGAGAGAATCACTCCGACTAAGCTATTCAAGCTCTTATTTATTTATTTATTTATTTATTTATTTATTTATTTATTTATTTATTTATTGTTCTGTTGTTATTAGTCGGCTAATATTCATTTTATCAAAAATCGATCCACGTATCCTTTAAACCACTAGCAAATGCAACTGTACCCTTTTTAGGGGTAAACACTTTCACCCTTAAGTTGCCCACATAATTAACACTAATTGTGTGAGACTTTTTTTTTTATCTCATAAGTTGATGAACCCAAATTTTATACTTTGGATTCACAAACTTTAAATCTGCTAATTCGTGAGACAAAAATAAGCCTCATATAATTAATGTCAATCGTACTAGACACAAATTTATAAAATTTTCCATAACTCACCGTCCCTGAGCACTTAGAAGTCTTCTAAGCAATGATTTGAGCTAGTAAGGAATTGAACATAGGTTTGAGCTAGTAATGAATTGAACATAAACCTATGTTCACTCTCTTTTAGTATTAGCTTGTCACATGACATTATTTATTTAATATTCATTATTAGCATCTCTAAGAAGATTGACCATAGAAAATTGACCTCTGTCAGTACCTTAAAAAAATAGAAAAAAAATGCATCGCTTTGGGATACAAGTGTCTTCAATTATTTGGTTAACTGTTGGATTAACATCCATTTACCTAAATGAAAGTAGTTAGGTATAGGCTTATTTATCGCATGGTCAATAGCTTAATGTATCAATAGAACCTTCATCTCATATTTATTAAACTTCAGTCAAGTCAATAACTTTAATGTGTCATGAGAACCTTCACCAAATTTGACAATGAAAGCTTAGCATGCGGGAGTTAGTGATTGGTGAATTTGAAATAGTGTATAAGTCTAAACTACCCCAAGGCCTAGGATACAAATTCAAATGGAAGATTTTACATGAAGTCAAATCATCAATGCTCCTCTTAGGTCTTTCTTCTATTTTAGATAATTTTGGTTAAGCAAAATAACCAACGAAAAAAAAAAATCGATTAAATCAGTGGACTTAAAAATAGTGACGGATCCAGAATTTTCACTTAGGGGTTCAAAAAAAAAAAACTAAATATAAAATATAATGTTGTCCCTGAGAATCAAACATAAGACACTAGAGCTAATTTTGAATATTTTGAACCGCTTGAGCTAACTTTTTGCATTTGTTCAAAGTATTCAAAAGTTATACATAGACACTGAAAATCTACCCTATATATATAATAAATATTTTTGACGAGGATGTTCGGGTGAACACCCTCCCCGCCCTCTATATCCCCTTGCTTAAAAGGTAAGACTCGTGTATTAATTTTCACGCCCCGAACCATGGCCTGGGCGAAACACGACACTCGGTGCCTTGCTGCATGTGACCGAGCGAACCACATGGCTTGCTGAATCATCATGAGGCATAACATGAGCGGAACATAACGTGAATGCATGATGAGCCTTTATAAAACGTAGTAAGTCATAATACTTAATAAAAATACTTGTTTAAACATGAGTGCAAAAATAACATGAATGAGCCAAAATGGCTATACGACTCCGAATGTATGACATAACATAACTAACTTGTCTAGTCTATGAAACTTCTATCATGAGTCTGACTGGAAAACATACTTACTGGGACACGGCCCCCAGCATACTATAGATGCATAACTAATCATAAAACAAAAGTTGACTAAACCCCGAATGAGATGGGGCTCACCAATAAGCTGATACGAATGCTGTCCTACTGAGCAGATGTGTCGTCCTGTATATCAGCACCTGCATCGTGAAATGCAGGCCCCCGGGCAATAAAAAGGGGACGTCAGCACATTGAATGTACTGGTATGTAAAGCAACTGAAAGAAATAACATGGGACATGGAATAATATGATAAGAACTGAAACTGAAAACCTGGACATGAACATGAGCATGAGCATGGGTATATATATATATATATATATATATATATATATGATATAAGTAAAACATGATAAGTAGGGAGAGAATTTCATAAACCGACATGTGATATCACCACGTGGGTACGTGGAGTCTGGTCCTCGCCGCGACCAGCAGAGCCCTCATACCTTGCCAGGGTATAAGATGGTATCGTGCCTGATAGATCCATTCAATGTAAAATTAAGGTATCGTCCTATCTGGGCGGAGCGA
Organism: Lycium barbarum; assembly: GCF_019175385.1. Classification (NCBI taxonomy): domain Eukaryota; kingdom Viridiplantae; phylum Streptophyta; class Magnoliopsida; order Solanales; family Solanaceae; genus Lycium; species Lycium barbarum. Next base: position 36,935,396 of record NC_083340.1, on the reverse strand, counting down.
TCCTTGTCCTATGGTGGCTATATAGTTTCAGGCTATCTGAGCCTTCTCGGTAATTCGTGCAACTCCAAAAAACATGAACATAATATAATTGGCTAAGAAGCCCATGGTTTTCGTGAATTAACTTATACTTGTCTTGTAATCATGATTTCACGAAATAACTTGTAAACATGGTTTCATGAAATAACTTGTAAATATGGTTTCATGAAATAACTTGTATTTAGTATGTATGTATCTTGTACCATAGCATGAAAGTAATTATATAATATAGTTGCATGAAAACTTGTAGACATGTAGGATATTCATGAAATAATCATTCTTAGTTAAAAACATGCATGCAAGAACCCATGGAATACAAGATATGGGTTTTCATGGATTACGGACTGATTCTCAATAATCATATGGACTTATTAAGAACACAATGATAGAATAATAGCAATTCATACATAATATAATCGTGGACATGGACCTAGGGTTATCATGAGCATGGTATAGAAACCCTAGTTTTAGTAGAGAATCATAATATTATGAATTATGAGGCGTGGGGAAGAACAATGATGTTCCCACACGTAGATAGTAACTCTACATACCTTAGTTGCTCCAAAACTTGAATTAAAGACTTGAGCTTTGAAGAAGATTTTCAAAATCTTGAATTCTTGAACCTTGAGATGGGTTTTCTTGAATACCCTAGTTTTAGAATGATAATTTCTTGTTTAGATTACAAGGATAGGTGCTAGAATTGAGTTGGAATAATTAGAGTAGGCTTACCTTGGTGTTCTTGATGATGGAAGAGGGTAGGAAGTCGTTATAGGGCTTGAAGGAATGAAAAATAATGATTTGAACTGATATGGACGAATATATACTGTTCTGAAAAAATTAATTTTTCGGCCCAGTTAAATACTGGCTGTATTTCAAAATACGGGCCGTATTTTGAAATACGGACAGCACTGCCTCGCTTCAGTAAAATGGCCATAACTCTTTGCACAGATGTCCGTTTGACCCCCATAATATACCATTGGAAAGGTATTTCAAAGATCTACAACTTTCATGAAGGAAGTTTTCCCAAATTCCAAATACGTTTTGAAATACGGGCCGTATTTTGAAATACGGTCCGTATTTAACCATTTGACATCAAATTGCCAAATTCCAGAATGCTCAGAAATCTTTGGTTTCAGTTTACGATTTGATTTACGGCCCGTATAGTGAAATACGATCACTGTTCATGGGCGTAAACTCCCATCCTACAACGGAACAGGGAAATTCCAATTCTCACATTCTTTATCTGATTTATAAATCTAGTATCATGGTTATAACTTAGGTTAGAGGTATGGGGTGTTACGTTAATATGAGGTGGTCTAAGCAAAAAAAAAGATATTTTACTGGTTAAGATAAGTTCACATTTGCATATTCATACCCAAGTCACTTGCATATTAATTGTCCAATCTATTAAGGGATTGATTGATAATGCACCGGATAAACTTCTAAACTACATCTTTAATATCCTTCTCTGACATATTAATTATCAAGGATTTAGCAGAAATGGTACAACGTAACACGTCGTAATTTGAATTGGAAAAGGGTCTTACAACTTGTAAAAAATTCTTGTGTTTCATTTCAAATATCTTACGTGTATAATGCAGTGAACAACAAACTAAATTACCAGCCAAAATCTATTGGGAGAGTTCATTGGACAAGTCTATTAATTTGCATCCTCATTTCTTTTACTTTGGCTAGATAAATTCTAAAGAAAATTTAATTAGTCAACCCCCTCTCTCCGAGGAAAAAAGAAGAAATTTGACTGCGCATACCCATAAATAAAACTTTTAAATCTAAACTTAAAGTTAGTATTAGATTAAATTTTGTGTCAATATAATTGTAACTCAAAAAATCAATTACTCACTGGAATCTTCATAGCGGGCAAATTGATTCACCGATTGTTTTCTACTACATCATGCCGATGAAACATGAATTGAATTTCTGCTCAACAGTTTTTTTTTTTTTTTTTAAATAATGAAATAGGGCCAAATTGCATTATAATTGGCATGTTATACATGGTCGCCTGAAAAACAATCCCCCAACTGTCTTAATCATCCTTATTAAAGTCTTGATTACCACCTTTCATTTTTTGTCTAGTAATTCAATTAGGGGTCGTTTGGTTCATGGATAAGGTCAGGTATCTTAGAATTCGTTTGGATATAAATTTATATTTTGTTTGATTGAAGGTATAAATTTATTTTGAAATAAATTAGTCAAATAAAGTATAAATTTAGTCCAAATTTAATCATATCCCATCCTATCCTATCAAATTAGATATTAATTTATCCTGTTTTTCAGGTAGAATAAATCAATCCAAGAATTATAATTCAGACCAAACGAGTTAAAATCTAACCATGGTTACTTTTTAATTTATCGTCCAACTGTCTATTTCCTAGAAAATTCAATCTATGTCCCTCTTGTGTCGAATTTCGTTTTCAACAGCCAGTGTAGCGTGTCAGTGGGTGTTCCACATACTAAAAATATATATATACACAACTTTGAAACTAGTGGCGGAGTAGAGGAAAGCGACAAACCGACACCGAAACTGTGTTAATAAATACCGCCGGCGTGCAATGAGTACTAGTCGGAGGAGATCATCCCTATTTATAAAGCTCAAGCTGTCTACTATTTCTGGATTGCTGCTTTGTTCTGCTTTAGCACTTGCACTTGCACTTGCGCTTCCAGATCAACAGTTTAGAGGAGGTAGTGAAGTGCGCAGTGGACCTAAAGAGGATACTTTTGCTGATATGATCGATCGAGCTCTCCAAAAAGAGTTCACTGAAAATGATGATAAACATCAAGGTTTCAATTTACTCAACTTGCTCACAGCGTTTTACAACCTATAAGTCACAGTTGAATTGCCAACTGGAGATATGAGTTTAAACTCTGTAAATCTTCATTTTCTGCTCTCAGATAGACTACTTTGTTTATTAATGCGACCTTGTATATAGTTTCATTAATTGCTGTATCTAGTAAAAAAAAAATAAAAAAAAAATTAGTCCCTCCATCCTAATTTATGTGGCATAGTTTGGATTTCGAGAGACAAAAGTTAATTTAACCGTGAATCGGGGCATGTAATGTTCAAGTTTTTTAAATATAATTTACATATTTAGAAACTACGTAAAAAGTGATATAAGTCACAATAATTGACAATTCAAAATATATATGAAAAAAGAAATACTTTGTTTGAATCTCGAAAACCGAAAGGTGCCACATAAACGGAGGGAGGGAGTAATATGTATGAAGATCTGCTTTTGTAGTTGTCATATGCAATAAAAATCAGCTATTTACGGATTGCGCGATGTATTTTTCTTATTTAATTGGCAGCTAATGATGCGGGAAGCTTCAATAATAGTGTGGCCGAGCAGCAGGTGTGCACATCTTACATTATCTCTCCACTCCTTCCCAATGAATTATATTCTATGAAGTGATTGTTATAAGTTTCGTTTGAATTGCTATGTGTAATTATTCCATTAAAGAAGGTTACTTGTTCCAATCTGTCGTGGTAGAGTTATTCATGTATTAGAGGTGCTCGGTGGGACTCCAAAGTCATCCCAAAGGAAAAAAAATTAAAGAATTTCCTATGAAAAGGGAGTAGATTTAAGCATGATATATTGGATAAGTAAAATATCATAATATTTCTTCAAATGAAAGAACACGAACTCGTAATTTGGCTTTGATACAGTATCATTTTCTCCATCAGTTAGTGTTTGGGAAATAGCCTTTCTGTTATGCTTCACCACTTATTTCTGTTATCATGGTTAGTCCTCAGCCGGTTCTGAAGAATAAAACTAATTACTTACTCCCTCCATCTCAATTTTAAGTGTCTTAATTTGACTAGGCATGGAGATTAAGAAATAAAGAGAGATTTTTGAATCTTGTGGCCGTAAATTAAAGATGTGTAAAATGTACTAAAATGTTATTTGAATCTTGTGGTTATAAACTTGCCATGTAGGATGTATGAATTGCCAACTTACTAAATATAGAAAGAGGCACTCTCTTTGGGACAGACCAAAAGGAAAGTAAGACACTTGAATTGGGAAGGATGGAGTATCTTATAACTTGTAACAACTTAATGATGTCTTTTTCGCTGTTTACACTCAGGTATATAAGTTTCATTCCTCTGTTTATTCTGCTGAGGTCTGTTACTGGTTTTTAACTTGTTGCATATTTTTGGTTTACCTAGTAATAAGATTATATATATTTAAATTGTGCTTATACCCATCATTCTGATTGGTGTTTCTCTTTCATAACTATTATACCATTGTACTGATACTCCTTTCTAGAGTATAGCTGTTTGAATGTGTGTTGCTTCAATGTTTTATCCCTTTCTTTTTCAGGCGGTGTTGGAAACTGTGGCTAGAGTTAAGCCCAAGAAAAATGACACGAAGAAAGAGGACAAGTACATGCTTTGTGTATTTTCACAAGTTAACTTTCTACTCAAAAAAAAAAAAAAAAAGTTAACTTTCTACAGTGTTCAGCTCCTCCTTGATTCGTGATTTTTGTATTTTTGTTCAATTACTTTGTAGATCCTTTCAACTTCATCATGTTTTCAAACTTGATAATGACCATGGAGCAGAGGAAACCCCAACATTAATAGATAGGAAGGTAAGCTTTTAGTGTTGTTTGCTGGTTATGATTTTTGAAAATAAAAATCCGTATATTTGGAATGTAATGCTTGATATTTTGGTTATTCAGGATAATGTCTTTATCATATCTAATTTCAAGTCCAAGTATCCGGTTTTACAGTTAGACTTGAGGTAAGCTTTCTACATTCATATGGAAACTGACAAGCATTTGTGTGGCTCACTGTTGGTTGACATGTCTAATGTTTAGGTTGATATCAGATCTGGTAGTGGTCATTGTCTCTGCAACATGTGGTGGAATTGCTTTTGCTTGTGCCGGTCAACCGGTTGGATCACTATCTTTAACTGAGTTTGTCTTCATTACTGATAAAGAAAATGACTGGTCTCTCTTCATTCCGTCGTTCTTTTTTCATTGTTGCAAGGCATTCAAATTTCTGATTCTTAATTCATATATCTCAGGTTATAACTGGATACCTACTGGCAGGATCTATTGTTGGACCTGGAGGCTTTAATTTTGTCAGTGAAATGGTGCAAGTATGTAGCTTTGACAGAAAGGATCTTATTGTTTGTTTATTTCTTTTCCTAATACAGTGGAGTTGTTCTTTGCTATAGTCCAAAGGTTCTACCTGAGCTTGTAGTACTTGATAAGAAATGTGAAATAACCTGTTTTCACAATTTTAGGCCTGCTTAAGTGAGAATCTCACTTTTGTTAGCTTAATCAGATCATATGGGTTCTAAATCATTGGAAAACGGAAGATGATGGAGACGTCCAATTTCCAAAGAACGTTTCAACTTAGTGGGTTCTATAATTGCAATTAAGAACAGTATCAATGATGTTTAGCCATTGAATGAAAGATAGTTACCTATCAATAATCAATTTAGCGTAATTTTCTTCTTTGGTTTTAATTCATTTATCAAGTTTTATGTCACTTTGGACCTGTTTCTGCTTATAGGTTGAGACAGTGGCTCAGTTCGGTGTAATTTTTCTTCTTTTTGCTTTGGGGCTAGAGTTCTCAACCACAAAGGTTGGCAAAATAAAAAAAGCATTACATATTTCATTTTCATTTTCTTGATATAACTCTGCAATCATTATTGATTTATGCTATACAAACTGTGGGCTGACTCTGATTTTTGTATTTTATCTAGCTTCGTATTGTTCGAGCAGTTGCAGTTCTTGGAGGCCTACTTCAACTTCTTCTTTTTATATGTCTATGTGGAATTACAGCCTCGGTAGGTCTAAAATTTTCTTTTTATGCGGTCTGGGTTTTATATGACTATAGGTGCGCTATTTCTTATTATTTATTTAATAACTACCTTTCTAATGATTGCGTTGTTTCTATGCATTGATCATCTAATTAGAAAACATAGTGTTAATGTGTGTTGTATTGGAAGGATTGCAAAGTTTGGTGCCTAAGCACGGTGGGAGGTTTATGTTTGGGGGGGGGGGGGGGGGAGGAGGGGGGGGGGAGGAGGGGGGAGGGTGGACGTGGTATCTCTTTGTGCTGCTTTGCTCTTACATCTTTGGTTCTTAATCAATAATGACCAACTCATCTTTCTCATCAACAAGAAGCTATGGGTTAATCCCCATCTAGCTTTCCAGCTATTTGAATCCTCAATATCCATTTTGCTCCATTTACCATTTCATTTCAATATTCAAATCTTGGGGTTCTACACTAAGCACTCTCTATACTTTATAGTGACATTCATATCTCTAAAGAAACTAAAGAGACTCTACCAAACATTGAACCTTATGTAAATCTACGCCATGAAAAAGTCTTAGTCCTAATTTGCCTATACCGCATATGTGGATCTTGTTACTTCTATTATGTTTTGTTTTTTCGCTAAGTCTACCAGGATTTCGAATGATTGTAGTCTTTTTGAGACAACTTCCTTTGATGTGATTTTTGGTCTACCTTGTCCCCATTTAACACCCTCAAATTGGTCATTGGTTCATTTGGATGTCTAGGTAGGATGTGATAAATCATCACAAACAACATTCTCTCTTTTATCATGTGTATTCAACTTTCACCTTCTTTCAGATCTTGTCTAATCTTTTCTAACTTTGTATAAGTGCACATAACATTCACATTTTGATGACACTCATCTTGCGGATATGTTGTGCCTTTGAGGTCCAACATTCATTCCCATATAACAGTGTTAGTCTTCAGAGGAACTTTCTTTAAGACTGTGAACTACACATTGTCACTCGATGAATAAGCATATGCTTTGGATGTGATGCATTGCCGTGCAGGGAATGCATCATGTGAAGCTTACTGCATTTGATCAACAAGTTGTGAATCACTAGCAAGCACATGTATCTTATGTGAAACAAACTGTTTCTCAAACATTGTTGTGAATTTACTTCCCTATTGGAACAATAGCTAGCAACTTAGTTTCAGTAACCGTAATGCCACTGACTTTTCAAGAGTCAATTAATGAAACGTTCCTGCTAAATGGAATGGATTATTCTTCCTCCAATCAGATTTAACTTGTTGGCTATACTGCTACCCTGAAGTGCACAGGGCGAAGAGAATTAATTGGGACTAATAGTTCGGGCTGGTTGCCTCTAAAACGGATGTGGCAATAAAATATTCTGATGAAATGGTACAATTCATAGACTAAAAGCATCAAAATGCTGTAGTTATCTTACGAGGGGGAAATCTGTTGGTAAATTTTAACGTCTAAAATTTTATTTCTGTTCAATAATGGAACTAGTGAAATCTAATTAGCATTCTATATTTTACTAACAGAAAATATATACAATACAGTCAATTAAAATGTAGAAGTTTTCGCTCCTCATTTTATGCTTAATAGCTCAGCTGAATAAATTGTTGACCATTAAGAAGATGTATACCATGCGACTGTAACATGCTTCTTAACTAGTTTGACACCTATACATGTTGTAAGATAGGAGAAAGTTGCTTGGATCCAAACCAGTACTATGTCTCGTCCTTTATGTTTAGTGTATGCCAAAAGTTTTTCCCCGTTTATAGCAATAAAGTTTTCCCCGTTTATAGCAATATAAACTTGCGCAACTTGATGATTTTGTAGTTGTGTGGCGGTAAACCTTCAGAGGGTGTATTCGTTGGAGCATTTCTCTCAATGTCTTCTACAGCAGTGGTAAGCCTGTCGATATCCAGTCTACATTTCCTTTAGGGTATTGTGCACTCTGGAGGCTCTGATGGTAACTGACCTTTTTCTTTGCCATAGGTGTTGAAGTTTTTGATGGAAAAGAATAGTACAAATGCACTTCACGGCCAGGTTACAATTGGCATTCTTATTTTGCAGGTGCTTTGTCCTCTGATTCATATCCTGCGCATCCTTCTTTCTTTACCATTTGCATGAGTAACCAGTGTCATGGTTTGAGACCTATTTTGGGTTTTTATTGCACTTGATTGATATTTACTATTTGAAGTTCTAGTCGAATATTGTTGAAAAGAAGTCTAAATGGCACGTGGCCAATTCAAGGTCACAAAAAGAAAATATAGTCTCACCACTATTTCATCATCACAAGAATAACACTCACTAAACATCAAACTAGGGGAGCCCGGTGAAGCTATTAATTATTCACCCATAAGATATCACCACATTAGAATAGATCAGAGTTAACTTCATAGATTTCCTTCCCTCAAATGAACAGGAACGTTGTGTCTAAATTCCAGGTACTTTCTCATTCTTTCAGGATTGTGCTGTAGGTCTCCTGTTTGCTTTGCTTCCAATCTTGGGAGGCACGTCCAATGTTCTGCAAGGGTTAATATCCATGACAAAGTCGTAAGTTTGCTTATTTGACTTGGACCACTTCCTATTCCCTCTCTGTACATGCTTTGGTGCAGGTCAGGTATATTTGTAGAAGCTAGTTGATTTCCGTTTGCTTTCCTTCTCTTTAGAATCTTCTTAGTGGAAGGAAAAGAGTGTTCTCAGACATAATTTAGACTCTGTCTCTTGAGAACTATAGATAGACTTTATTGTAACGATAAAAAAGATACTCCCTCCGTCCTAATTTATGTGAGGGTGTTTGACCTGGTACAGAGTTTAAGAATGAAGGAACACTTTAATAATTTAAATTGTGCACAGAGCAATTAAAATGAGAACAAGGCTTTTGTATTTCTGTGTATTTGGTGCTAAATTCTGTAGCTTTGGCATCCTTAATATTTTGTCATGCACTTTTGCTAAGAGGCAATGCTTTTACACTGTTGTTAGTTGTGAAATGAGGAACAACGTCTAAATGCTTAGCATGGTTTTGCAAGGATGACATACTTATTGATCGGTCTCATGTAAAGAGGACTGTTTTTGGTACCCTTGTGAAGGAGAAACTTACTTTGAATGGAATGAGCTTTGAAAAATTTATCTATGCAACTAAATTTTGTAATTCTTTTTGGAGTGATTGCATTTCAGTAGAATTGTCAGTTCCAACGTGCCTCAGTTCTTTATGGTATTGTAGTAGACACCAACATAACTCCATTTGTATCCTATGATGGTGGTTGATTCTATTACGTAGTTAGCATAGACTGTACTTACTGCCTAGTGGTGTATTATATAATATATATTCCCTTTGTTTCAATTTATGTGAACCTAGTTCCTTTTTAGTCCGTGCCAAAATGAATGACCTCTTTCCTAATTTGGAAACAAATTCACTTTATGAAATGATTTACAGCTACACAAATATTCGAGACTTATTTTGAACCACAAGTTTCAAAAGTCTTCACTATTTTTTAAACGTTGTGCCCAGTCAAATGGGTTCACATAAATTGAAACGGAGGGAGTACTATAGTTATACCAATACTGGTGTACCACTGTATTGTTTGTCCTCCATTATTAAACTTGTGGGAAATGTGGAAAGTGGGATTGTGGGAAGTAGGCACTAAGCTAGTACTTCTGGAATTTCGGTTCTTTAAATTGTTTGAAACTCTTCCTTGACGTTATTTGCACCAATCCTACTTATTTGTTGCATTATACTGATTCATCTATCAGCCAGGTTGGTCATGTTGCTCTTATTTTTGGCTTTTTTGTCAATATTATCACGGAAGTGTGTGCCATGGTTCCTGAAGCTGATGATAAGCTTATCGTCACAGGTATGAACTTCCTGACTTAAAAAAGTCCCTTTGTTAGGCAATAGCACTTTCTTAGATCTATTGGGAGAGGAAGAATTAGAGAGAATATTGAATTCTCACAAAATACGCCAAACACCTATTTATAGGTGTGGTTAGACTGTAGAACGTACAGAATCAGTTAAGAACCTACTCTACAAAGTACAGCGCACATTTATTGCATGCTTGACTCATTTATATGGTCGCACATTTATTGTACTGCTTGGCCCATTATTTAGGTTGGACTGAAACTGCTCCATGAACATTGTTTGTCAGTTTTCATGAGATCTTCATGACTACTTGTGGGCATGGTGGTTACTGGTGGTACTTATGATTTTTCTGAGAATTCTAATTATGTCCTTGGTTTTTGCAGACCAATGAACTGTATCAATTGGCTTCAGTGGCATTTTGCCTCCTTGTAGCTTGGGTTGGTTATTCTTCTATCACTCTGCTCTTTTGAACTTGTGTAATAAAATATGCATTTGGATTGTCTTTTCTCTGGTTTCTGGTTATGCATTAATTCTTGCTGACCCAACATCTCTCTACATCCCTGATAGAAAGATTCAGGACTAGGACTTCTGGAATTGGAGTAAATATTTGTTATGGCCTCCTCAACATGTCTGCAATGTTAGATGTGCTTGTTTTTATCATTTTTGAATTGAAACCTTGTTAGAAAGCTCTTCACAAAGATATGTTCATATGGCCAACATATTTCTAGTTCAGAATTTTCTAGCTCTTCACAAATAGCTCCTCAATTGTGCTGCAGTTAAGAAGAGCTCTGAACAGCTTGTTCATGCTTGGTCTGCTAATTTTCCAAAATCAATTTGCTTTTTTATTCCAAATTCTTTGTCATGTTTACTAATCTGTGCTTTAATAACGTGTTCACTATATAGTGCATATTATTTTAATTCTTGAATTTTTTAGTGGTTCATGTTGAATTTGGTTATTTTGGTGCACACGAAGAACCAATTTTTTTACATTTTTCTTATCAATAATTTTTTTCTATTGTTTGTACAATTTCAGTGTAGTGATAAGCTAGGTCTAAGCTTAGAGTTGGGTTCATTTGCTGCTGGAGTGATGATTTCAACAACTGATCTTGCCCAACATACTCTTGAACAAGTAAGACTTCATTATGATATTTGTTTTGCCATTACAAACATAGGGACAAGAAGCAATCATGGTATCGATGGGCATTAGGAAATAAGATCGTGAAGCCTATCTGATATTTGAATAAAAGTTTCTTTTTGGTCCACTTCAAAAAGACCAACTCATTGTCTTGTCGTATAATCTAGTGCAGAGATAGGACTTATTCTCTTTCTGCCTTTCTCTTCTGGGTGCATCTGGTTAAGGTTTATATTGATGCAGGTTGAACCCATACGTAACTTCTTTGCGGCTCTTTTTCTTGCCAGTATTGGGATGCTCATCCATGTACATTTCCTCTGGAACCATGTTGATATCCTACTCGCATCAGTGATATTAGTGGTCATTGTTAAAACTGCTGTGACTTCTGCAGTTGTTAAAGCCTTTGGCTACAACAACAAAACCTCACTGCTAGTATGACTCCACTGCTCTATTTAGTTTTAACTTTTGTTGTATAAGTAACTGACTTTTGTTAACAAAGGTAGATTGACATTTTGTAGGTCGGAATGTCTTTAGCACAAATAGGAGAATTCGCTTTTGTTTTGCTCAGTCGTGCTTCTAATGTTCATCTGGTTGAGGTAATTGATACTACTGTTCTCTATGCGACAGGATTTTCTGATTGCTATCCAACTTTAGAAAGAGCCTGATAGGATAGAAACAGAACTCACACATTATCCTTTCTGCCTGCCATGACTTTCAAAATAAATATCTTCCCCAGCACTTCTATGGAATTCATTTGTTTGATGGATGAATGTATGATTACAACTTTCAGGGTAAATTGTACCTGCTGCTTCTAGGAACAACAGCTCTCAGTCTGGTATGAGCTATTGGCTTTCTTTTTTATCTCCTTATGGTCTCAGTACTGGAAGATGCTGCAAATCTTATTCATGTTAGAGTTATATAGTTATCTTTGACTATTAGGACCCATAATACATTTCTCTTTTCTTTCTCTTATTTACTTCGACGTTCGGATATTGAGTTACTTGTTATTGGTGAAGGCTTCCCCAGTTATGGATCGAGTTACGGGACGATGTAAGACAGAATCAGAGTTAACGTAGAGAGAATTAGGAGAAGATGATTTCTTTTTCCGAACTATGATGCTGGTTTGTTAAGAGAGAACCTGCAATCTGTTGAGTTTAAGTACTCAAAAACTGGATAATTTTCTGCATACCTTCCATTGAATTCAAGTACATTTAAATACAAGTATTAACCACCTACCTAATAATAAGGAAATAAATTCCTACTAAAACTGAAAAGAGAATCTGGAGGAATAACCTCTTTACTGTAATGACTGCTACAAAGAAATAGGAGCATAAATAATAGAAAAATTAAAAAAATCTACTTCCTAATTTGTTTAAACTTTCCATGCGTAAATCGTTGGTACACTAAAGGGGTGCTAACAGCTTATTCTCAGTCTCTCAGTACCAATTACAGAGAGATAATGCTTCTACAATCGAGGATACCTGGGGGAAACTTGCACATTGCAAGGATACTCATGTCCTTTTCTAGCATTTTACATTAACTTAGGAGCCATTTGGCCAACATTTTCGAAAAAAGGTTTTAAAAGAAGTTTGTGTAAGTTGACAATGTGTTTGAGTAGTTTTAATTTTTTTTTAAAAGATTTTTTAGTGGATAGATTTGTGTGAAAATCCAGCTCCTAGCACTTCTTTAAATTCAATTTTTTTTTTCTACTTTTTGCAAAAAAATCTTTTGGAAGTTTTTAAAAACATTGCAATCCAAAAAAATTCACTTTTTGCAAGAAATTTGAACAAACACACGCCTTCCCATAATAGTTTTCGTGTGCGAGTGGAAGCATGTGCGGGCAAGATATAGAGAAATCAAAATAGAAGTACTATCTTAAATAAAAGCGTCTCCATGCTTGCATATGAAGAATAAATCATTTTCTATTCACAGTCAGTCCTTAGTTCTGTTTTTCTAGCTGAATTATGACAAATGTTTTGGCAGGTGACTACGCCATTGCTTTTCAAGCTTATCCCTGCTGTAGTTCACCTTGGAGTGTTGCTTAGGTGGTTCTCACCTGATAGTCCAAGTGAGGTAATTACAACCTTGGTGCTCATACCACGAGGATGAAGATTCACCATTAGCACTAGTTTAGGCTCATGAGTATGTCGTTTTCACTAAATGTTCTCTTGGACTTATTTGTTTGCAGTTTGGATTCAAAAGTGACAACTTCCGTTCTGATAGTGGTAAACAAAGGATTGCACTGATATCCAAGGATCTGATTCATGAAGGTTAATTTGTGAGGAAGGTCTAGATGACCTATTTTACTTGGAAAAGTGTTTCCCAGTTCACAGCCTGAATGGTGCTACAGAGGTTGTGGACTCTGGCTAATTCTTGCCTCTTCCTAATGCGAGGGACTTGATATGTTTTTCTTGTTATTTATCTTGACCAAACTAGAGAAAGGCAAAGCTATACGTGCCTCTAAAGCTGGGAGAGACCTGGATACAGAGGTATTCTAACTGCAACACAACTAACAAGTCGGAGCATCATGTTCACCTAAGGTAATAGATAGTTTTCCAAGTTATTTGATTCTTTCTTATTTGTTCCTTCTCAATGTAAAATAATTTTGGTTTATGATGTAATTGTAACTGCTATGTGAATTCTCACTCCTATTTCATTTATGCTCCACATGTAGTTTCCAGAATGTGACAGTTCATGTTTTTATGTACGACGTCAATTGTATAAAAAAAGTCTTACCTTAAATTTTTTGTTTTGTTAAAATGATGATGTCGTTCTTTACTTCTTTAACATCTTTACCTTGGAAAATTTTCCCTTTCGGGTAGAATAATGTGGTATTGTTTTATTGATGATCACGCCCCATCTTATTGTCATAGTTAGCTCACGAAGGAAAAATCAGAAACTTGTGAGGTTTGCTTGCTTGCCAGTTTATATCATCTTAATCTTCCATTTGCGTTAAATGGTAGTTTGACCGGTTGGTAAATAACTTGGGGAAGTATTGATCAAAATTGTCCAATACTCAAGTTTGTGTGATAAGTGCAGGTCACGCTACTTGCAATCTTGCATTTTCAACACTACAGTCAAGTGCATTTACCTCCTGGTTATCCTACTTCTATCCTTTAGCTTACAGGGTTTTAATGGCGATATATAGAGTAGATCTGTATTCTGCACTGTCGAATGTATATGGAGATGAGACAGTCGGTCTTTAAATCTAGTGGCTGCACTTGCAACCAAAATTTCAGAAAAAAAGTTGTTGAAAGATACTGTCTCACTCACATTTGGTTAGATGCACGTATTACGCAGAGGTCGAGGTCCTTGCTTCATTTATTCCTGTTTTCCCCCTTTTGATAGGTAAATGTTTATCTAATATATTTGAGGCTAAAATGAAGATTTCTCGTTGTTATTTGAACTTCTGTGACTACTTAAATTGTGGTTCTGTCAACTTCACATTGTTTTCTTTCAGACATGTTTTTCCATGTAATTCAGAATCATCAGAACGATGTCACTAAACAAGTAGCCAATCTGTTTTCTAATAGAAGAAGGTGCATCCCCGGTTTAGAGGGGGCTCACCTCTACCGAATGACACTCAGGCAAAGCTGGAATTACTTCCCTGCAATTGGATCATTGTGCTGACCTGTGCACACGCAGTAATTGTGAGTCTAAAAGTCCCAGTAAGATCATCGACTTTCTCTTTTAGCCTACCTCCGGAGAAAGTCTTTAGAAGGCGCTAATGTATACATACACTATGACTATACATGATTTACAAGTAAAACAAACTGATTATGAATATAGGTAATGGAAGTAGACATAATATTATTACATGCTGATGAACTGCTAAAGTTGTGATTCCATGAGTCATCGCTCAAGCTCAAACCCAAATCTGGGGCCATGAATGCGCTCACAGTGAGTCAACCGCTGGCTGACTACACTTGAGAACATACATCGTGCCTACGCTGCGTGTTTTTGCCAACAGTGTGAGAATGCGTCACACAATCAAACAAATATCACAAAGATTAGGTAAACTGTTGAAAGTATCATAGAAGTACCGATACATATGTTAGGGCCCTCACGGTCAGATAAAGCTTCAAAATTAGTTAGACCAAGCTCATGCTCGCGCCCCCCCCCCCCCCCCCCCCCCCAAAACATGAATAAGATAGGTTAAATGCAAACACATATACGTACATTGTGCTTTTAAGAAAAAACGAGCAAATTAAGAGTTAAAAGTTTTACTTGTTTCGAAAATGAAACACTTTTCTTTACTTGGATGAAGTCCACTGAAACGATCTCGGTTGATCTCAAGTCTCAACCAATTTAGAATCACAAATGACAGGGTCCAAATTAGTGTAGGGGAAATAATTTTATAATTGTAGGAGACTTCGAGGTCAAAATCAACTATTGGTTAGCTTAAAATCACCTCTTGCGTCGACGGGTCAAAATACGAAATAAATTACGTGCAGGCATTACCCACTAGCTAAGGCATTCAATTCTGTAACTAATATATGATTTTGATATTAATTGTTATGTTAAAAGTCCAATTTTCTCCTTCTGGGTTTATGTAAAAATCGCGGTTCAATGAAAATTATCGGAAGTCCAACGTAAGAAATCAACCTCAAATATGGGGTTGAAACTCCACCTTTTTGCGATTCAAGATCAAAAGCTGTTGCGCAAAAATCCTTAATTCTTTGTTTAGAACCTGCTAAAATTTCATAGCAGCTTTTGTACTACTACAGTCCATCTTCCATGATCTCGATCACTGCCTACGCAACCTCAATGCAACTGATGTTCAGGCCTTTGGGATCGTGACCGCGACCTTCTCTTCATGGTTCGTGCAAGAGGCTTGACCTGATTTGATCAGGCTATTGTCCCTCATGGTCGCGATCCCTTTTCCTGCGGTTGCAATGACCAAACGTGCTAGACCTTCGCAGTCACAACTCCCTTTCCTTCTATCGCAAAGAAGGAAACTAGGACCAGCAAATATCTGCAACTATCCTAGTTGCTTTAAATGTGCTGAAACACCCCCGATCCCTTGAGTCCCAAAACAAACATACCCACAAATCTAAAAACATAAAATGAACCTATAGGAAGTCTTAAAATCATGCAACGATATGCAAATACTCAAAAAGGGATTTTTTTAATTTTGTTCTCAATGTTTGCTTGAGCTGATTTGCATAATTTGAGTTTCATAAGTTTCATATACGCTGCTTTCAAACCTTATAACAAGTGAGTCAAGGTTTATTTCAGTCTTAAACTAGGTATTTACTTGGAAAAGGATTTGAACATCTCCAAAAGTTGCTCTTACTGGAAAAAAATTTGAGCCGACTTCAAAGTTGTGTGAGCTGACTAAATGTTATATAAAACATCTAAAAATTAAGTGAAACAGACAATTCATCCCCTGATAGAAAATTGCCAATGAAATCGCATTCAATTGCATTTTTAATATTAGCGGGACTTCCAATCCACTCCTCCAACAGAGACACTAGACTACAGGACTCTAATTTGACCACAATCAATCAGTATATTATTCTGAAGTTATATTGCTTCATAAAGTACGTGCCAACATGGAGTTTTCAGTTCAAATGCTTGGACGATTTCAAGGATTGCACACACACTTAGTTGCACTAAAATCAAATGCGAGATTCTCGATGTGTTTTGTTACACATCCCAAGTTTAATTTTAGGAAGAAGTTGCTCAAGTCCTAAGATGTAAATTTTTCATTTTGATGTAAGGAACATTATCACTATGTAAGAGCCTTACTAATAATGGCGGACAAACATGCCTAGAGAAGAAAATACTCGAACAATGGTTAGAAATTTGTCACAAGTTTAATCTACTAAAAAAATGTCGACATCTAATTAAAATACTGTAGTTAGTGATATTATACTTAGTAGGATATGATATGACATGAGAAGTAGTAAAACAGCCTTTGACAAATCATTAGAATTTGTTTGCTCGCAACTTGTGGAACTTAATTCATATATTTTATCATTTATGGAACATTTAAAATCTTAAAAGAATTGAAAAATGTATCTGTGGTAAGCTTGTGGGGGATTTTACCCGGGGGGGGGGGGGGGGGCAAGGGTGATGCTGGTAGGGCATACATTTATGAGGTTACATATCAGCCATATCAGATTGTAATATTTTTATAGACATCTCTATTCTCTACTAATTAATTAATTTCCTAATTAATACGTTATACGCACTAATATGTTGTTTCATTTGGTTTACATGAAATATGAGCAGCACTTATATTTTACTCAAACGACAGTAATTGTACTTCCAGCAAGAAGTCCACCTGGTTTTCTTCTTTGAATATTGAGTGGCCTTGGAGCAGCAAGTGTGAGCTCTAAGTCTGGCTTTGGTGGATCTTGAATTGAAATAGGATCACTTGTAAAAGTACTTGAATTAATAAATGAAAGATCAACTAATGTAGCTGGCATATTGGAATATTGTTGACTGCTGGACTTTGAATCTTTGTTTGATGAAGTAGTACTGAAATTTATCATGGAAATATTTGTTTCATCATCTGGTGTCTTCTCACATGAAATGGATGTGGCTCCATTTGTCTTGACAACCCTTTTATCAAACAGTAAGATAGTTGATTTATCCATCCCAACCTGATCAATATTAGGTTATTATAAATGAGTGAAAAAGAAGCAACTAGCTGAATTTTAAAAAACAAGCAAAAAGTGAAAGAATTTAGGAAATTATAGATTGGAAAATTAGAGCTTTTAAATTTATAAAATCTGAAAATGAAACTGTTGAAAGGTGTAGGCCGTAGGGTATTCAAACTTAGAGTTTTCTTTAGCCACCAAGTATATATTGATTTGAAATCTATTGGCCCGACTAATCCGATTTCGTATCGGATAAGACGGGTAAGGGTACTGAAGCACTTCCTATCAAGAAATTCTTGTTTGAAAATTTGAATCCAAAAACTCTGATTAAAGATGAAGAAATTTTAATCATCCCACCAGACGTTTTGATAATCATTTTTGCACAGTTTTACCAATAAATTTTGAGGGATGTTACCTTGTCAAAGAGACTACGTCTACGCCTCTTTCTATTGAGGGAATTTTGGCGAAGAAAATACTTTTGGGCATGACTTGCGACTTGGGTTGGTGTCCTTGTGGTGACAAAGTTCCTAGAAATGCCCCTCCAGTCTCCTTTACCAAGTTTTTCCAATCCAACTAGAAATATCCCGTGTTCTTCCTCTGTCCATGGAACTCCTATGGAAATTTCCACAAAATCTCTTATTTGAAAAATGTTGAATATATATAAACTAGTAAAAGTAAACGAACCGAATAAAGTTAGAATAATTCAACCATAGTTTTGATAGTAAGAATGAATGGAACTTGATATTGTTTAAAGAAAATTCAGGTAGTATACATGGACAATACAAAAAATATTTACACAATCAATTTACTTATAAATTATTACAACTAAGTTCTATGATAAGCATTATTTTGGTGATCTAATAAACTTGGTACTTCTAAGTTGTAAGTTGTAACTAATATTCTATTATAAATTAAATTATAGTGATAATATAAAAAAAATAATTCATATTATCAATATATATAACTTAAATCCTAATTTCAAAGATTAAACTCTTGACTTTACTCATGAGTATAGTCCTATAACATTGGAGATAATTGCGCACATAACATTCGTTTTTTATGTTCTCTTTGAGGAGCCGCAACTCCCACTGAGGTCGTTTGGCAATTTAAAAAACAAATAGCAATTAATTTATCACGTGTGATTTGATGGTAATTCCTTTGTGTTGATTTTAATATAATTTACACATAATAACAACGACATGCCCTCATAAGTGAGGTTCAGGGGAGGTGGATGTATGTAAATCTTATCTTTACCTTTGATGGGGCAAAAAAGCTTGTTTTTAATAAACCACTACAAGAGAGTACAGAAATGACAATAACGATTTTGGCAACAAAAATAATATGGTTGGCAAAATTCAATATTTGACAACAACTTAATTTTACTGTTGGCATAGATGATGAATCTTTTAAAAATATTTTCTTTTGTTGCCAAATAATTTAATTTTGTTGTCATAGTATTGACTGTTATTGCAAAAAGTACTTTTGGCAACAACAAAAAAGTTGTTGCACGTCGTTGCAATAACAGCCGATGGGAAAAGTTTATACAACAACAAAAAAAATGTTGTTGTGAAAAGTAATTTTTGCAACAATAGTATATCTATGACAATAAAAATATTTTTGTTGGCAAATGTCTTCTTTCTTGTAATGAACCCTCCGCTCAAGCAAAACGTTATTTAAAGCAGGTTTGAATATTATCATTCTACCATTAGTGGTATACTAGTTCTGTTGATATAAACTTCAACTAGAGAAGCCAGAATGTCACATAACCAAGTTTCAACTCTAACTAACGACAATATGAATCGGAATACAAAATTAAAATACAAAATTAACTTCTTTTCTTCTCTTTAATCGGAAGAAAGATTAAGAAATTGCTATTTTCAGATCTATACTTCCAGATTGCAATTTCTTTGACATTTTACTGATAAATTTTCTTATAATAAAACAGAAATTCTAGCAATTATATCAAATTTATTGGACCTAACGAAAAAAAGATCAAGTAATTATAGAAAAGAAATTTCTCACAAAAATTTAACCCATATTTTCCTCCAAAAAGAAGATAAGGGAAAAAGAAAGAACGGAAAAAGAGTCCTTACAAAACAAATCTTTTCTAGATTTTCATAGGACACGTTATACAACAACATACCAGTGAAATCCCACAACGAGAGGTTTTGAGAGGCTAGAGTATACGCAAACCTTACATTTACCTTGAGAAATAGAGAGACTATTTCTGGTAGACCCTCGGCACAAAAACAGGCAATTCAAAGTATAAAAAGTCATGACAAGATACTATAAAAAAACATGAAAAAGCTAACTGAAAAAAAAGAGTCTTAACTACCGCAAAATATTACTATAATCGAAGTATAAGAAACAACAAATAGTAACAGAAATTGAAGGACAAAAAACTACAAGAATAATATTACGATTACTAGTATAAACAGATAAGTAGGACAACACTCAACTACATTCTAACCTAATTAGTGTCCTCCTGCGTGTACATCGAGAGAGAGACCCAAATCATAAAAGCTTTTTTGAAATTAAGTTGAAACTGATATTTTGTAAAAGATCGAATCTTGCAAAAGATATCAAAGCAAGCAGCATCTAACATAACTTACACTTTGAAATAAAGAGAAATCGAAAAAAAAAATCACGATAGTAATTAGAATACTAACCCTTTTTCTTATATGAAGTTCTTCCAACCAATACATCAGAAAGATAGACATTTGACACTTTGTAATCCTGCTTTTCTTCAGTAAACATGTCACAATAATTAGATGCCATAATTCCATCTGTTGACGATGAAATTTTAGATGAATTCGGAAGGCAACCAACACTAAAACTCTTTTTCATGGAAGGAGGAGGTATTTCAAGCTTCACTCCAAAAAGTTTCATACCAATACTTTTTTCATCATTTTTTGTTTTATGAGTTTTACAGGTTCTTGAATTGTGACCTGTTATGCCACAGTGTGAGCATTTCCTCCCCATTAACAAATATGAAAGCTCAAAAGGAGAGAGGACAGAGCTAATTAATTTGTATATGAAAATATTTGGTGCACATGGGGGCTAAAGTTTGAATCATAAATAGAGTATTTAAACGAACTATTCTTAATTTATTGGATATTTTCCGCCATGGTTTTGATTAATGAATTGTTGACCCTCTTTTTTATTGTTGGTCTCTCTATGGTCAAGGATAAAAGTTTGTTTATCTATAGACTATAGTATTAGTACTATACATAATGGGCATCTACCATAGTTACTACTATTAGTTAGTACAACTTTTACTAGGGTTATTTTATGAGACATAGGTACTATACGAAATAGCAAAGAGGTTTTGCGCTACCGCTTTTTAATGAAGTTTGAAATAAAATTCGGGTTTAAAAAAGTAAATATCGGGAAGGGATGATTTTCAAGTTTCAAGTTTTACGCCTTAATAGAATTAGTAAGATAAGGTCTAGCCCCCTATACTTTTCCTTTGCATTTCGCTATTATTATTATATAAATAAAAAAACTAGTCCTAGCCCCTAGGCACCCCCGCCTAGTGAATTTGCAAAAAAAAAAAAAAAAAAGATCATGAGCACCATGTACTTAAAGTGTTTAATTTAGATGTACCAACTGGGTAAAGGTTATCTATGTAATTTGGTCAAGTATAAAGTAATTACAAGTAAATATTAATGATAAACATTAGTAATTGATAACTTGATAAAATTAATACTCCCTCCGTTCATATTTACTTGTCTATTTTGACTTGGCACACCCATTAAAAAGTAATAAATACAATGATAATTTTACTATATTACTCCTAATTATTATAAGTCATCTTGGAAGTAATAATTACTCTTACTTAATAATAAGGGTAAAATAGATATAAAATGATAAATTATCTCTAAGTTTTTCAAACTGGACAAGTAAAAGTGGATGGAGGGAATAACAGACATGCTATAATTGGGGGCGGATCCACCCTTTAGGGTGGGAGTGGCATGGTACTCCCTAGATTGATAAATTTTTTATATACCTATGTTGCAATTTGCTTAAACTAGGTTAAATATTTGATCCTGCCACTCCCCAGTCCCAAATTAGACAAATGTGTCATGGCTGGTAGACACAAGTTTAAATCTATCTTGAACATTCTCGGACTCCCATTTTTCTTTGTGCTTTCTAGTTCCTTTGTACCAGTAATTCCCTTTTCGGCTCTCCCAATTTTCTTCTTTTTATAATTTATATTGTCTTTCCTCTATTCTATTATTTTATCTGTGATCTCTAGCGAGAACACACAAATAGAAACTTCAAAATCTCTTAAATTAAGCATTTCTCTTAATCTCAAATCTGAGAGTATTTAAATCAAAAAACTTGGGTCTCAATGGGAATTTTGGATTGAGATCAAAATTCAATTTTTTTTTTTATAATTTCTTTTGTTTATTACTCCCTCCGTCCATGTTTACTTGCCTATATTTTACTTGGGACACTCTTAATAAGCAATAAATAAAATAAGAAATGAATTGGAGTACTTAATAATAAGGGTAAACAGGTATAAAATGGTAAATTATGTCTTGGTTTTTCAAACTATACTATATACAACTTACAAGTAAAAGTGGACATATATTTTTAGTAGAGCGGACAAATAAAAATAGACAGAGCCACAGAGGGAGTGTATTATAAAAATTTGTGCTATTCTATAATTGTTAAATTCAATTTAAATCACTTTACTACTTAAATTGTGATGGAAATTTCATAAGCATTGCTTAGAAAAAACATGAAATTTATAATTTATTTTTGAGAACTTGTAGTTTATCTAATTCTACATTTACTTATGGGGTGTAATTACCTATTGAAGAGTTTTTCTATTATTTATCTTATTTTGATTAGTGTAATTCCCTTATTGAAGATGTTATTTTACTTGTGCAAGTTCATTTTTTAATATATATAAAAGATGCAAGTCCCCTGGTGAAAATGTTGATTTTGCCTTGTTGTTATTGGGTGTTAATGGGTGTGATTCCTTGTTTAAGATGCTAATTATGTTCGTTTCTTGATTTTTGAGATGTAATTTTCATATTTGTAAATAAAAAAAGGCCTATTAAGTTGACCCGAATAAACTAAAAAGAGATGGACCCGACCCAAATACACGTTCTTAACAAGATGAACATTGAAGAAAATTGTGGCACCCGCCACATTTAAATCCTGGATCCGCTTCTGGCTATAATAGATTATATTGTCGGTTTCAGTATATAAAATTCAAATTCTTAAAGAAAAGAAAAAAGATTTTTGTTGCGGGGAGGGGTGAGGGGGGTTGGGGGTGGGGGGTTGAGGGGTGGCGCATGAACTTTCAAGCGTAGGATATACTTAAAGAGATACAAGGTATCAAAACCATATCTTTTCTTGAATAAAGCTTGGAAGGCTTCTAGAGAGGGTTCAACAAACTACATTGATTAACGTTTGAGCACGTTTAGGTCATGCATGGATTAAGAAAGGTGGTTGGGAAGAGAGATAACTTAGAGATGAAAGGAGCAAGTGTCTGACATTTGGACAATTCAGTGGAGCATGGAATATCTTAGTTTCATATGGAAAAACTATACTTGTGTTTCAATCTATATGCCACTCTTCTTTTTTTTTTAGTATATTCCAAGAAAATGTTTAGTCTATTCCAAGAAAATGACGTCTTTCAATGTTTGATAGCAGTTTGACTTTAAAATTCTCATTTTTTATAAACATACAAATATTTATAATTTATTTTAGATCACAAATTTCAGAAATTTTTCTTTCATTTTTAAATTTACATAAATTGAGACGGGGAATACTATTTTCCATTTCGTTGTTATTTTCAATGGAAAAGGTCCTAAAATGCCCTTGAACTATCGGATTTGGTACAAAAAGCCCTCCGTTTACTATCGGGCTAAAAATGCCCTCGCCGTCAACCTTTTGGCTCGTAAATTCCCTTATCTAACTGTCCCCTTAAAATAAAATACTAATAAATAATTTTCTATGACGTGGCCTAATCTGATTGGCTCAAATTTAAACCCTTCCCAAATTTAAAAAAAATCCACCCATGACCCGTATTTTGACCCGATCCGTCTGAAAAAATCTCTACCACCACCATGTCGAAGATCCAATCCATCTTCTTTTAACATAACATCGGTTCTTCTACTAACTTGAAGCTTCAAGCTTCATTAGTGGCTTTCACGGAGTTTTCAACTTTTTTACTCAGGTTCTAAGCTCCAATTATATGATTATTCATGCTGCCAATTTAAAAAAATATTATCACCCAACTGATTTTAACACCCAAATTCACAAATCTTGAAATTCCGAGGCAAGCTTCGAAAAACTCCTTCAATGGCTACTTTAGTTCACTTCTTCAATGGAGTTTTTTTTCTTCCAAGTATGCTCAATCACACTTGAGCTTAAGAACCAAATTCCAACGACCAGGTTTAAATCTCGAAATCATATTTTCAAATTGAGCTCTATGGTCATCAATGGACGTCTGAATTTTATGGAGATTTCATGAGTTTAAACAAGGAGTATTTTTGTTTAATGTATGTTATTTCTTATTTAAATTTGCTTAAATTATTGACATTTGATGGAGAATACAAAGGGTAGAGATTTTACTGCTAATAACACGGATGGATTTGCGATGCATCAGCGGAGTGAAGTTTTAAAGTAAATCGGTACTGTTGTTCTAGTCTAATTTTTTGGTTATGAGTTTCATCGTTCTGCTTTTTACGGATATGGGTTTCTTTGTACTTTTTTTTTTTTTTTTTGGTTCTTGGAATTTTCCGTTTGATGAGATTAATTCAATAAATTGGTGATGAAGATGATAAACAGTATGAGGAAGATGAAGAACAAGGAAGATTATTGACAATTCATTTTAGTTTAATGAGGCATTTAGGTGGGGCGGGTATGGGTTTTAGGTGGATCCGGGCTTTGGGTTGGGATTTTAATTAATTAGGTTTATTTTAAATTAGCCTATAGAATCCTGCCACGTAATAAATTAATTTTTTAATTATATTTTTAAATAGGACCGTTAGAAATAAGGGCATATGAGTCAAAAGGTTGAGGATGAGGATATTTTTAACCCGATAAATATACAGATACATTTTGGTTCCAAATTCGATAGTTCGGACATTTTAGGTCCTTTTCAGTATTTTCAATTGAAAGTTACAAGATCTCAACCCTCTGCTTCGTAAATGGTCCCACTGACTCATTAGCACCACTAAAATGGATTAAGAACTTGAGATACTTGGCCTCTCAAAAATATTTAAAGGATGTGCTAGTAAATGTTTGTCTAAACAAATTCTATATTATAAAAATAAATGGGAAATGCTGCTGTGGATGGTAAATTTTCTAATGTTGATGAGATGTTGATCAACCAGCGTAATTTAGTTGGAGGCTTGGAAAAAAGTGACTTTGGTTGTTATTACGCACCCTTCCAATCAATAATCTTTGTGAAGTGTAGCGTCACCACTTACCACCTTTCATTATCAAACTTGATTATTTTAGTACCACCTTATAATATTAGAAATAAAAATCCAGTATGAATAGTCAAAATCTGAATCTTTTAGTAATACGATATTCATATATTTCTTCCGATGAACATTATCATTTTCTTTTAATATATCTTTTTGGTAGGTAGATCTGTCCATTCTATTATATGATTATCATTAATTAAGCATAAAACTCTCAGTTAATGTACATATATGGAACTCTTTGGATAGCAAGACCAATTAATTAAGAGCATGGCACAAAACAACAAAATATAACAAATTTAGTAGGACAACTTAAGTACATTGAAATGATTATTACCGCCATACGAGAATATTGCTCACCTAATTTCTTTGCCGTACTTAATTTTTTCCCCTGGAAAATATAAAAAAAGAAAAAAACAAAGCGAATAAACTTATATGTATGCACCCATTGATAATTGTCACGAAGTCGTTATGGCACCGACACTCCAACCTGGTAGGCTTAACAATTCCAGTTTTAACCAATTTTCATTAATAAGTCATAACATGTCTTGAATATCATAAGTGCAAAAGTAATACATAAACCCCCAAAATCTGACGATATGAGATCATGAAGAAATACAATTATCATTATAAATACATTGTCTACGACAGCAGGGGATTTGCCTTCTGGGCCGAGCTCGTCGCACGGGGCTTGCCTAGTGCGGGTTATCTCTCATGTGTTGTTTGCGAGCTATTGCACAAGAGCTGGGTTTACCCTATGCACACCCAAAGAGTAGCGGCTGCGGGTTCCCATGTCATCAAAAAAAAAAAAGTACATTGTCTGAAGAGAAAAGACGGGAAGATAAAGGTAGAGAAGGAATCTAGTGATGTGCATCAGTCAAGCTGCTCATCTTGATTCTTCGAGTACAAATCTCTAAACATGGCCTCAGACTCTGCTAGTGCCAAAATATCTGCATCTGCAAATAAATAAATAAATAAATAAATGTAGTATGAGTATAATTATCAATCGATACTCAGCAAGTATCATTGACCAAACCCAACAAGGTAGTTGCAGGGGTTGACCTTTAATTAGAAATACTTGCTTTCAACCTGTACAATTTATATAGTCTCAACAGTTAAAGGATAATCAATAGTACAAGTACTCTACCAAGCCAGCTTAGTAGTTAAGCACATATACAACAAGTAATATACACAAATAGCAGTCAATGGATCAACGATGCAATACTGACTCTATCAACACAATTTAACACAACCTGCCTGCATACTGACTCAGCCGGGGGAACCAGGAATACTGACGTATGTGGGACAACCACGTTGCTCACACGTAATCATACACCTCATGGATAATCTCCACGTACAATATATATGATCTCCACGTACATATCAACACTTAGCACAAGAGATATCAATGTGCCTAACATATACCCAACACAGATGATCACAAGCATATAATAATAAAATCAAAATCACATATGCAAGTGTATGGCATATCAATAAAGCATGATTATCAGCTAAACACGTAATCTACATAAGCATAACTCAAAATATGATTGACATAGAAATATCAGCCATGATATCCTTTCTAGCATGAAATTGTACTCAGTTAATCAATCAATTAGTCATCAATTAAATAAGGCATAATAGATAATTAACCCTAACATGTCACCCGATGGTTGCATAAGAACTTGTCACCTCACCTATACGCCCTTTAATCTGAGATCACTTCATTTATCATCTAATTAGGGAAACTCCCCATCAAAGTCAAAATCTTAACTTACCTCAAACCGAAGAGAAAGCTAAACACCCCAAATGATCTTGCCTTTTCTTAGAGACTGAATAATCCTAATCTATTCAAAAGTGCACTCTACAGAATTAAACGAGTCTAACGTTACCAATATTGCAATATAAATGGCCGAACTAAAAAGTCAACAAAAAGTCAAATCAAGCCCCGGGGTCAAAATCGTAACTTTGATACCATTTCTCGATGCTCATACAACCACCAGTTCGAATTTGTAATCAATTTCTAAATCTGTCGAAATTGATTCAACTTTTCGATTTCATAATTAATCATCTCGTAAGCCTTAGTAAAAAAACCCCAATACTTTCAAATCAAGTTCGCAAAACAAGGCGTTAAATTAATGGAAAATCATGCATGTTAATAACTCAAAATCAAGTGAAAATCACTGATCCAATAATCCAAGATGAAAATCACTCTTTGGGTCTCCCCAAAACTGATTCTCTAACTCCTAAATGTGTTTTGAACAAATGCACCCCGATCTGAAATTTAAAACACTGTATTTCCTTGACAAATGTGATGGGGCCCCTCGCGATCATAAAGTACAATCCAGGAAGGACCACACGACCGTGACCTCCCTCATGGGACCGCATACTTGGACCAACCAACTCTCCGACCACGGACCTCCAACAGCCTCGTGAAGGCCAAAAATGCTACACCAAAGAAATATCTAGTGCAACTGAAGTGATATTTTTGCATTCGAAACTCACCTGAACCCTGTGGTTACAATCCAAACATACATACAAGTCCAAAATTGTTATACAAACCTATAGGAACCTCCAAATCACGAATTTGAACCTTTTTAGTTTTATATTTGACTTTGGTCAAATCTTAACTTTCCAAGTTTCTAGTTTAGGTTCAAGCGTTCTAAAATGCACCTGATTGAACCCCTCGGGACCCATGCCACCCATACCCTCAAGAGGAGCCAACATTGTGTTATGGGTGGCAAGACCCAGTTGCTTAGGCTCAAATCATGTATTTGTATTAAAAATTCATTTAATATGTGTAGATAATCTATGCAGAATCTAGTAAATAAAAACAATTGTGATTCAGAACCTATAAACTAAAAATCTTGGCTCCGTCTCTACACCTATGTTGGATGGAGCTCCTCTCCATTTCCACTCTCTCCATTTTCCCCAAGTTTCTACTTAGATGAGAGACACATGTCATAGTTAAGAGCTAAAGGTTAGGATTTAATTGTACAAAGCAAAATCTTAATCATGGTTAGAATAATAATTATTTCCTTTATTTACTCTAAAAAAAATTGGCAATCCCACAATTTAAGCTAAAATATTTATTTGATTCATACATATATTTAATTTTTTTCTCACTTTTCCTTCTTTATTACGAGTTCCTTTTTTTTTAACAGGTTTTTTTTTTATTTTTGTACAGGTACTAATCTACAATTTCTATATTCTTTTCCCTAATTCATCTTTACATTCCTATCAAATATAAGAGAAATAGGCATCATTCGTTTAGTGGGAAGTGGGAACAGTAAGATCAAATTAAATCAACATTTAATATTTTAATTTTAAATTAAAAAGAATCTGTATGATGTTAATTTTCTTTATTTTTGATATAACTCATAGTTACAGATAATTTTTAGCAATAAAATTGCTATAAAAATGAATAGAATAAGAATCATAAGTGCTGCCATGTCTTAAACGTCCTACGAAAAAAATGTAATTATAAATGAGTTATTACACAATTTGACCAAATGTAGATATTCATGATACGTGTAATTAAGAAAAAAAGGAACTCGTAATAAAGAAGGAAAAGTGAGAAAAAATTAAATATATATTTATGAATAAGATAATATTTTTGTTAGAATTGTGGGATTGCCAATTTTTTTTAGAATAAATAAAGAAAATAATTATTATTCTAACTATGATTAAGATTTTGTTTGGACGAATTAAATCCTAACCTTTAATTCTTAACTATGACACGTGTCTCTCATCTAAGTAGAAACTTGGGGAAAATGGAGAGAGTGAAATTGGAGAGGAGCCCCATCCACCTGTGTTTGTACCAAATCAAATCATGTTACCATGATTAAGTGATTTATGAAGTGAATACATACATTAGTTAATCATAATTAATAGCCTGTTTGGCCAAGCTTATAAAATCAGCTTATTTTAAAAAGTATTTTTTTTAAAAGAACTTTTCAAAAAAGTACTTTTGGCTAAAAACAGTTTGTGTTTGGCCAATTAATTTAAAAGACATTTTTGAGCAATAATTAGTGTTTGGTCAAGCTTTTAAATAGTGTTTCTATGTGTATTTTTCTCAAAAGTACTTTTCAAAAAAAGTGCTTTTGAGCAAAAGCTATTTTTTTAGCTTCTGAAAAACTGATTTTGCTACTCCATAGAAGCACTTATTTTCTCCCAAAAGCTTGGTCAAACACCTCACTTTTTTTCAAATAAGCACTTATTGAAAAAATAAGTACTTTTAGGGAAAAAATAAGTTTGGCCAAACAGGCTATAAGTGTAATTAATGTATGTTCAACATGTCATGTATCCATTGATTTGGTTTAAAAACGGCAAGCAAATCCTTATCCTATAGGGTATGGGGAGAGGGCGGAGGATTTGTAGAGTTGATACAAATCTATATATATAATAAAGCTAGGCATAGACAAGGCGATGTGACACCTCTCTATGACCATCATTCATATTTATCTTTTTTCTCATTTTTTTAACTTTTTTAATTCATTTTTATGCATAATCTATTAACTAAATAGATTAAACAAATTCTCACAAAATAAATATATCACTTAATTAGCCCACGTAGCAATAACCAATGATGATCTTTGTGACCTTCTCATTTAATTATAATAAACGTGCTATGTTTCAAAAGAAAAAAAACTGAAAAGTCTTTTCTTTAACTTTGTTAACCAATGGAAAAATAAGAACAACCCATTTATCTTCCATTAGTAATCCCAAAAGTCATTAGTCAACCTACTTTTTTTTTTTTGACCTGCTAAATGAATTAAATGGATAAAGAACGTGGATGAATGCGATACTTATTTGATTGAATTCAATATATAATAAATGTGATATTCATTATAATGTAAATGATCCATAATTTAATTGGGAAAAAATGAAATGTCATCGTCTACTATATAAGTCATTCAACAGGATTAAGCCAATCAAACAAATTTCGCTACAAAAAAATATGGCACCACTCCCAAATATTTAGAACTATTCTCTTCTATATAATGCTAATGGTGGTGTGAGGAAGAAGATAGGGAGGAAAGAAAAAAGGAAGAAGGAGTGATAGCACTAATAATATTAGGAATATATTAGCACTGGGTGATATAGTTCAAGTTGTGACAGTCGGATGTTAAACAATACTGAAAAATCTACTGCAGATTCTAGGAAACAGAGATATGAAGGCAAGAAGGAAGAAGGATGCAAAATTCATGCATCATTTACCTACGGAATTAATGGATTGGGTTTGATTTATTTTTTTTCCTTTTCATCCCTTTTCCACCTTCCCTAGAGGAGTGAAGAAGTATAGAGCACTTTATTTGATTGTTGACCAACGGAAAACATAGGAGGAAAAAATGCAGAGTTTACACAATTATTTTTCTAAGTTGTACTTTTAACTTCTTTTCTTCTTTCCATATGAAAAACTAATTTAAGCTCTTTGATAAGAATGACAAATAATTGAACTGAGTGAATAACACAATAGCTATTTAGAGTTGGTATAATGTGAAAAAAAAAAGTTCTGTGGATTACTTCATTTAAATTATATTAGTAATGAAAAAAAAATCATCGGAAATGTTAGTAATTTGTTACTATTCACTGTGTAAGTAGATTTCATGCTTTTTATTTTAGGTGTAAGTATGAATATATTCGTGCTGATGTCTTTTCAGTTCTAAACTTCACAACTCATGTGATGTGGTCGTAAGAAAAGTGATGTGGCATGTCTGATAGAGTAGGAAAATTATGTATCTTTTTTCTCATTTTTTTTTAAATTTTCATCCTAATCTTTCCGTTTATTTTATCTTATAGAGTTCATAACTCACACCTTTATCTCCGTAATTTTTATTCTTAATGATATTCATAACTCTCAATTCCTTTAATTTCATGTCCTTAACCTCCAAGAAATTGATGTATAAATTTGTGATTAATATTGAGAGAAAAGAGCATACTCAGAAAATGACTCAATTTGATTCGGTCTAAAATCACTTATTCTTCGTAAGACACTTTTTTCTCACATGAACTTCAACCTAACAAATGTCAAATCTTACACAAAGTTGCTGATTTTAGTATTTTTTTTATTTTCTGATTATATTGTGAATCTTTTTGGGTAAATGTTGAAGAAGCATATCTGATGGAAGATAAAAAATTATCCAAGATATAAGTCAAACGGAAGCAAGATATATGCTATTTAAACTACATTCCATTTCATTAATCAAGATTGTTCGATTTGAAGCTATAAGTTCATGCACCTATTTAGTTTCTCACATATCGAATGCAATGGAGATTTTATAGTAAAAATAATTACTACATAAATACCAATTCACCATTTAGAGATATGAATATGTTTTGAAGTAGCTAAACTATATATTGGTTACGTCTTAAAAGTTGCTTCCCAGTTCAATATTAAGACTTAGAGGTGCTTATCTACATGTTGCATTTATTTTTATTTAAAAAAAAAAAGGGAATTGTTCTCCTTCATTGCAGAGAAGTAAGAAACATTTTTGTTTGCGCTTACAAAGTTTAAAATACGTAATCAATAAGCAATTATGGGATAATAAAAAAAGTTTGATGCCATAAAAGATCAAAAATAATTTTTTAGTATCTAATAAATATATTATAGCGGAAGAGGAAAATTTGAATAGCTATGTTTAAAGACTTTTGAATTCTTTAAAATAAGGCACATACAAAAATTAATGTTCATAAAAAATAGGATTATTAATTACTTATAGTAAATGATATTTATAATTAATAACGGTAAATAATACTCCGTTATAATAATAAACACCATAACTTTTACGGTGGAATAGGAAAAGTAAGTAGGTGTATTGGAATAACTATAGTGCAAGAGGAAAAGTTAAGTAGGTATATTTAAAGACTTTGTGTTATTTAGAATAAGGTAATGCAAAACATATTGGGCAAATATTAATTATTGCACTATGTATTTGTGGTTGTGTATTTAGAGACTTTTCGAATTATAATCTAAACAGAAATTGATGTCGCAAACAAATTTAAACTATCAAAAGTGGGAGACTTTTATTTAGATATATTCTTCTGGTTGTGGAGCTTTTTCATATATGTGTATGTGTGTGTAGGTTTTTGAGAGTATTAAATTTTATCTTTTATATCTAGACTAAATTTAAAAGTAAACAGTTTCGTGATTTCTTTAATCTCTAACCGCGCGAAGCGTGAATAAGTTGACTAGTTAGATTATATCCAACGTGTGATATTCGAAATACTAATTATTAGTGTGTCTTTTAACCTTAATGCTCGTTGCATTACCAAGTGACATGCAAGCGTGTAAAACATGGGATAAAATAATGGGTTCAGATCTTTTAATTACCCTTTTAAAGCTATCGAAGCAATCCCTGATGTACCAAAACGAATTAATTTAAAGCATAAAGATGTAAATATACGCCTTAACTTTGCGATTTAGAGTAAATATAACCCTCGTTACAAAAGTGGTGTATATATACCCCTGTCGTTACAAAATGGCGCAAATATATCCCTGTCGTTACAAAATGGCGCAAATATAACCTTTTCGCTGACGGGGTTTTTTTAAAAAAAATAATTTAGGTTATTTTTTAATTAAAAAAATGCCACGTGACTTTAAAAAAAAATCTACCCATTTTTTTTAGTAGACATACTTTTCTAAAGCCACATAGTAATTTTTTTTTCTAATGGATCGGGTCTGGTTCATTTGAAAAAATGGGTAGACTTATTTTGTTTAAAGTCACGGAGATATTTTTTTAAACGAACCATACCCGACACACCAGAAAAAAAAATTACCATGGTTTTAGAAAAATATGTCTACTAAAAATAATAGGTAGACTTTTTTTAAAGTTACGTGACATTTTTTTAAATTAAAAATAACCTAAATGATTTTTAAAAAAACTCCCGTCAGTGAAAAGGGTAATTTTGCTCCATTTTGCAACGGCACGGATATATTTGCACTATTTTGTAATGACAGGGGTATATATACACCACTTTTGTAATGAGAAGTATATCAATTCTAAATCGCAAAGTTAAGGGGTATATTTGCACCTTTATCCTAAATTAAATAATGATTAAAACAAATTAAGAGCACATGCCATACTAGAAATTTCACAGTTGGCCAGCACAGTATAATGATGTACTTATTTTTGTGTCACTAAGCGATATGATGAAAATGGCCAGCTTTTCTGTTACGACTGCTTTTGCTTGCTTTCATATTCTTTTTTAAGCTATAAATTTTTAAATTGGTGAAACCCATGTTATGTTAATCATGTTAAAGGGCAAAATACATCAAAACACCCTTAAATTATACCTAAAATGTCGATATCACACCTAAACTATACGAGCGATCTATTACACACCTTAACTCTTAAAAGTGAATTAAATTACCCCTCCACAGACCAAAACCCCCAATTAGTGAATGGTGTGGGCGACACTCGCCCTTGGGTGAAGCCACGTATTAAATGAAATGATTTATTTTATAATCACGTCATTATAATATATTTAACATAATAAACTCATTTTAATACCCAAACCCATTTTTAACACCCATACCCATTTTAACACCCCAAACCCGTTTCAAATCACCCAAACCCACATCAGACGCCCAAATCCTAATTCAAGAAAACCAAAGGACACCACAAACAACAAATCGTTCAATATTGGTCCTAAATCATATATTTTTTTAGTTTACCTGCTCAATATTGTCGGATTTCATAGAGTTTTTTAGTTTTTCTTCATCTTAAACCTATAATCGAAGTGTTGGTGATTTTTTGAACTTGGACGATTCAAAGTTGGCTTTTTTGTTGACGTTTGGAGGACAAACATCGACTGTGTTACTAAAAGGTTAGTCCCTTGTCTCATTTTGTTTCTGTGTTGTGCGATTAGAACTAGGGTTTTTTTGCGTCTTTAATTTTTCTACAAATTTACAGTGTAAATGACTGGGTAAATGCTTGAATATGTAAATGTCGATTTGGTTGTTGTGTATTTCATTGACTATGAGATTGAAGTATTTATACTGTTTTCAGGTCGAAATATGTCTTATGAACTGATTACTTTGCGATTTTACCATGGTGGGAATTTAACGACTGCAAAAATCCGTACGTTGGTGGACAAGTAGCTGAATTTACACGTATGGATTTAGATAGGTTTTGTTACTTTGAATTGCTTGATTGTGTGAAAGAATTAGGATATGACCCTGGTAAATGCACCATTTATGTTAAATTTGTCGATAGTGTGGTATTGGTAGAAATCAAATGTGATAGGGATACAACCCGAGTTGCTGCATGTTTGGGGGATGGGGATATTTTGGAGGCTTTTGTGTGTCACATGGTTGAAGAGCCCCTAGTGGTCCCAGCCTTATTAGAATATGTAACCCATGTGGAGAGGGAAAGTGATGTTTCTTTTGATAAAGTGACTGGTCAAGACATTGGGGGTAGTGGTGTTCCATCTTTTGATGCCTTTGATGCTGGTTTAGAGCCACTCAATGAACCTCCTTTTGAACCAACTCAAAATACTGCCCCTCTCCAACCTAACTGTCCAAGTTCTGTCCCTTGTACTCCTCCAACTGTTGACAATACTGAATCAAATCTTCCTTCTAATACTATTGCTGATGCATCAAATCCTGCCCCTAATATTACCACTGAACCAAATCATGCCCCTAGCACTACTGCTGCTGCATCAAATCCTGCCCCTACTACTACTAATGAATCTATTCCTGCCCCTCATACCACTGCTGAATCAAATTATGCCCCTCATACTACTAATGAATCTTCACAAACTAGGGTTGTCCTTGATTTTTCTGAAACTGGTAGTGATTTAGATTCATACCTAAATGGATTGTTTGATGAAGGAGAAGTATATAGTGAGAGTGATGTAGATGAGGAGCTAACGGGTTTTAGGGAGGAAAAGAGAGCTGGAAAAAGAAAAAGAAGGAAGAAGGGTGAAAGAGCTCCTGTCCCTGAACATGTTAAGTTAGGTTCAGGACCAAAAGGGCCAAATGTGGGGTATGATGAATCTGAAGGTGCTAATAGAAATACCATGGAAGGTAAGTTGGCTGGTGATGAGCCTTATTACCCCTCAGATGAAACTTCCAGTTTTGAGACTGATCCAGATGACATATTTGATGATGATGAGTAGTTGAACAGAGAGTAAAAGCAAAAAGAAGGAAGGTGACAAACAGAGTTGTGTTTGATAAAACCTCCAAGAAAATAGTGTGGCAAACAGGCCTCCAATTTGAAAGTGTTAATGAATTTGGAATTGCAGTTACCAAGTATGCAGTCCATGAGCATGTTGCCATTGAAAAATGTATTAATGAACCTACAAGGGTAAGGGTTAGGTGTGCAGAGGGTTGTCCTTGGAATTTATTTGCTAGTCTTGACTCTAGGACTAACAACTTTGTGGTGAAGAACTATAATCCAATTCACAAGTGTGACCCTACCAATAGCAACAAGCTTTGCAATACCAAATTCTTATCTAGTCACTATAATGAGAGAATAAAGGAACAACCAAACATTAGGATTTTTGAGTTTCAGCAGCTCATTAAGAAGGAGTTGGATCTTTATGTTGGTAGAACTGTGTGTAGAAGAGCAAGAAACAAGGTTTTAGCTGAGTTGATGGGTGACCATGTTTTGGAGTTTGGGAGGATTTTAGATTATAGGGATGAGTTGTTAAGATCAAATCCAGGTAGTACATGTGTAGTTAGGCTTAGTGATGAGACATTTGAAGGTGAAAAAAAAATGTTTAGAGGATTCTACATATGTTTTGATGCAATGAAGAAGTCATACTTAGCTGGTTGTAGGAAGTGCATTGGTTTGGATGGTTGCTTTTTAAAGGGAATCTCAAAAGGTCAATTACTTGTTGTTTGTAAAGATGGAAACAATCAGATGATGCCACTAGCCTGGGCAGTAGTTGAGGTTGAGAAAAACACAATTGGACTTAGTTTATTAGAATTTTAAAGGAAGATCTTCAGCTGGGAGATGGGACAGACATTGTTGTTATAACAGATATGCATAAGGTAAGATTTAAGTGTTGAATTCACTCCATTTCATAACTCTTTACCCTAGTGTTCTTTTACTTTACTAATTGCCTGTTTTTTATTCCTCACAGGGTCTTGAAAGTGCCACAAAAGAGCAGCTGCCCAATGTTGAATATAGAATGTGTGTTAGGCATGTTTTAGCCTATTGGTCCTAAAAATACAGAGGCCTTGAGAGGAAGAATTGCTTCTGGAGGTGTGCAAAGTCAACTTTTGAGTCTCAGCTGAATGAGAACTTAGACTACATGAAACTTTTGGGAGAAGAATGTCTTGATAAGTTGATGCACTACAACCCTGAAAGGTGGAGCAAGGTTTACATGAAATATACCACAAAGTGTGACATTATAGACAACAATATGGCTGAATGTTTCAACTCTTGGATACTGGCTGCAAGGCACAAGACTGTAATAACTATGCTTGAAGAAATAAGAGTCAAAATGATGAAGAGAGTAGGACAGATGAGGGAGTTTTGTGACAGTTGGATTCATGACTTTTCTCCAATGGCATTGAAAGTTCTGACAGAGCATACTGCAAGGTCTATGAAATGCAGTATTGAATGGAATTCTGATACAGGGTATGAGGTTCTTGAAGGTCATTTTAGACATGTTGTGGATCTACCTAGACAAACTTGTTCTTGTAGAGCATGGATGTTGAAAGGCATCCCATGTCCTCATGCAATTGCTGCTCTTCACCACAAGAGGTTGAACCCAATGGATTACATTTCTCAGTGGTTTGGTAGATATGACTGCATTTAAGTTTGTTTTGGGCAGTTGTGACTGCACTTGAATTGGCAGTTGTGACTGCATTTAACGTTAGTTCTAATCTGTTTTGCAATGTCTAATAAGTTTTGAATTTATGTCCAACCTTGTATCTTTATGGCAATTTTGTTAGATTTTATTGTTGGCAGTTTTGTTAGCCTTTATTGTTGGGTTGAATGGCACTAATTTTGTCCAATTTTGGTCAAGTCTTGGTACACTTTTTGAAGTCATTGTAATCTATTTTCCGAATTCATTTCTGGTCAAGTTTTTGACCACTTCCTTTGGCTTCTTTAAGTGAGGTGGTTGGTGATTAATGTTTCACCCAATTCTTATTAAATCATAGTTCTTTCACTACTTCTCATTGCAACCCCTCAAACCAAAAATGACTACCATCCTAACAACATTTGAGAAGAAGTTAACAAAATCATACGTTGACAAGGATGACTTCATATTTCCTTCCCATACTTTCCAATTCCTTCCAAACCATGACCGTGAAGGGATTGTTCTTCACAATGCTCACGCCTACTATATGCAATATAAAGTGGGAGCACATAAGCGTCTTTTCCAAGGATGGAAGGCGTTTGTTGATGACAACGGACTGCAAAGAGGAAATGTTTTGGAATTTCAAGCTTGCGAGGTCAGCGGGCGCATATGCTTCTTCGTTAATAAGAAGGCACCGGAGATCGTAATTATAGAATAGGTCTCTTTATTTCTTTTCATGTTTTATGCCTTCAATTAATGAAAGTTCTTTCAATGTTAAATGAAATTTTGTTACTGTTTTATGCCTTATACTTACTAATTTTGCAAAGCAATTGCACAAGACTAAGAATTGCAAAACAACAACATTACCAATTCATTCCACAAAATGCCAACACTAACAAGATGTTTACAACACTAACAAGTGCAACCCCGCTAACAATATGCCAAAAGCACCAAAACTTACTACTACAAAATAACCCCTAACGACATGCCAAACTACAACAAGAGCTTAGGGAAACTTCATTGAAACACCTCTAAAAAAGATTTTTGAAATAGAAAACTTACTACTACAATACAAATACATAATAACGAAATCAAAAGAACTTTCTCCCTTTTCTTGGACTTAGCCAACTTTCTCTTCCAGTTCTTATCTTTTTCCTTCATCTTCTTAATGTCTTCTCCAAAATTTTCTAGTTGAATTTCTATGTTGTTCATATCAATTTTGCTTTCCACGGAGTTTGTTGACGGAGAAGACTTGTAATCATCTTTTCCAAAAGCCTCCAATGATGCTTTAAGTTCACCAATTCTTTCCACCAATTTAGGAATAACAAATTTGGATCTTGGATCAATGTCAGCATCTTTCCAAAGATAAAAATCACATGATCTAGCACCCTAAAATGTAATAAAATCAATAAAAAAAATCAGTCTTTCAACTCTTCAAAGTTCAATATTTGAAAGGCAAATTCACTTCTTCAAAGTTCAATTTTTGAAATAAATTTCACTTACACCATAATATGGACAACTCCAATATTTTCTACTAGGGTTCCTTGGGGTCCAAGAAGTCAACAATGGCAAAAGAAATCCATGTTTGCATCGCACATCCTTCAACTCATGATCATCCTCTTGCTTACAAAACTTACTTAAGCCTATTTTAGCCATTGTATAACAATCTTTACTAGAAAAGAGAAAACAAAAACAAATTAAGCAGTGCTCCATACGAAATGAAAGATTATATACAAACGCAACAAAAAAAAAGGTGAATCCGAGCGATTTTTACAGCTGCGAAATACAACAATACTTGAGCTTATATAGTAGAACAAGCTAAATAAAGTTGAATTTAGTTACCTTTGATTCAAAAACAACTGGGGTTGAGCTCCGATTTGGGCGTGTTCTTCAGCAATTTAGGGGAGTTAGGGTTCTAAATGTTTAGGACGGGTATGGGTAAATGTGGGTGGGTGAAAATTTGAACTTAACCGTTAGGATTATTAATTAGGATTGTTTAATTGATTTTTCATTTTTTTTAAAATTATAATGGCCCTTTTTACAGCTCCAACGCGCTAAAAAATGTGGACAAATACGTGCCTGAGTTTGGGTCTCTGGAGGGGTAATTTAATTCACTTTTAAGATGTTAAGGTGTGTAATAGGTCGCTCATATAGTTTAGGTGTGATATTGACATTTTGGATATAGTTTAGGGGTGTTTTGATGTATTTTGCCTTAACAAAGCTTAATTTACTCACTGTTTGAAGATATTTAAAGTAAGAAAGACACGTCACCTCTGATATTCTTCCACGTTTGGCATTATCATAGTGGGGTATCTTTATATAAGCCAAACACCATCAAAGTTCCATGTGGGTAAATTGTGGCAGAGAGCATTAATAATGCAAAAAAACCAAAATTGTTATAAACCATTTGTCAAGTTATAATTTGGATGTATTATTAATGATTATACAACTAAGTGTATATTGTACCATTTGACTCCAAGTGATAAATACAACTTGTACTTGCAAGTTGTATCTTAGTTGTGTCTTAGTTGTAACTGTTACGTCCCGTATTTTTTATACATTGGGACAACCCGGATTAACTATGATAATTCAAGGCCAAGACTATTCCGGGATTTGAAGTCGGGACTTTCGACCTTTGATTTTATTTTGAGACATAAGTTGAATATGAAATTGATGGCATGAATACTTAGGAAAAATTGGAATTTAAAAATCTTGCCCAAAAATGGCCTTGTAGCCGTGTGGCCCACAAAAAGGTCCCACACATTGTGTGGCCAATTTTAATTGGTCCAACACATTGTGTGGGCCAAAGGCAATAGAGATATTTTGGGGACTTAAAAGATGACCCTTAAGTCATCTTTTCTCATTTCCACTTCAACACTAGAGAGAGAGAAAAATCAAGACCTTGGAGAGCAATACTCCCTCTAGCTCACGACTTGGACCATGGAAATTCAAGTCCAAATTTTGCCTCTCCAAAAATTAATTCTTTGGTACAAACCCACTAATTAGAGGTCCCTAAGTAACGTGGAAGTGTCGTTGGAGCGAGCAAGCCATCAAATTTGTGGATTTCAAACCCTAGCCTAATGGTGGAGTAAAGAAGAAAGGTAAGAATTTCTCTTGCTTTATGAGTTGTGAATGTTTTGTGCACAATGTGGTATGTTAATATGGATGGAAATCATGAAATATAGCATGTTGGAAGTGGGTTGTGTGATGGGTGTTCTAGCCGTGTGTATGGGTGTGGTTATGTAAATGGGTGTTGTGACAAAATTGATGAATTAAATTCCTTGTAGCATGTTTGATTGTCGTAGAGCGAAGAAATAAATTAGAACCATCTATATGTATATATGTGGGTGTGGCCGTGCATGGTCCCAAATGTTTGGCAAAGAACTCATTAATATCGCTTAGCGTCGAAATGGTTATTGTGATGACTTCTATGTTGGAAATGAGAGTTAATGTCCTGAATTGATATAGTAAGCGTTGCGGACTGATTTGGAGAACTTGGTGCACTTAATGCAATCCTTATAAATAAGAACCATTAACATATGTATATGTGTAGTGTGGACGAATGTGAGTCTTATAATGTGTCGAAGATCGCATTACTATCGCTTAGTATTTTAGTTGTCGTCGCTACGAATTCTAGTTGGAAATAAGTGTTTAAGTGACTCAAGAATGATGTTGAGATTTGTGGGCTGAATTGAGGATCATTGCGCGTTTGATGTAATTCGTATATCTATGAAAAGTATATCGATATATTGTGGATCGTGATACAAAATATGACTTGAAAATGAGGAAAGAAAATAGGGGGCTGCTCTCGGCTAAGGGGACTGTTTTCGGCCACTTGGAGAAAAAAATTATTTGATTGTTGGAAAAATTATGTGAATTGTTTAGAATGTTCTTGAATGTTGTTAGTATGGATTTGGGTGAATAATCGAATGTACGAACGATAATGTGGCTTGAAAGTAAGCCATTGAGTTGAATAATTGGAAATTTGTCGAATGATGAAAAAGAGAGCTATTAATGTTATTTTGCCTTCCGAATTTATTATTGATGTTGCTAGGTTGGTTATTGTGGTTGTTGTTGTTGATTTTGAGCGAGATAAATTCTCGGGATGGCCTATTTACAAGGGAAATGCTGCCGAATTTTCTGTAGAATTTAACGATTAGTTGGAATGAATGGCTTAAGTGCCCTTAGCTAATGTTTGGTATTCATTTGGCGTATTTGTAGACCTTGGGGAGCCCGAGGCGTAGATCGGAAATTACTTTAGATTGGCCATCTTGGAGTGTGTACGAGGTATGTGAAGCAACCTTCTTTCTTTTGGCATGCCTTAGTTTACATAGGCTAAATTAGAGCCTTAAGGAAACTCCAAATCCGAAATCCGAGCATGTTATGATCCGTATATGTTCCTTGGCACTCTTATGTATGACTGATGAACTATGAACCCTTATGTCTTTGAAATAACCGCTTTCCGAATTTTGCATAAAAAGGGTTCCCTTTAAAGAAGTTCGAAATTTTTGGAATGCCATATCTTGCACAAATATGCTCGGATTACTCCAAAATTTTTGTAGAAGTCTATATGACATATGATAGGTATGTTTTCCATAGGCGGGCCCGACTCGGGTAAATAACCACCCGTGGGTCCCGCGACTTTCTTTTATGTAATTCGGAGAACTTTTGAAAGAATTTGATATGACTATTACTTCGATTTGCAAGTATGATCATTTTACTTATGTTTGAGGTTATGATAATGATTTTATGCATATGACTACTCACGACTCTACTCGTGCATTCTGTTATTCATTTCGCCGAGTCCCGGGCCGGTTCTGTTGTCGTGCGCACTTTGTTATACTCCGGAGTTATGCTGTGTTTATGGTTCACCGAGCTACTCGAAAAAGAGGGTCGGGTTCCACTTATATTTGGAGTTATGCGGTGATGTGATATGTGACGGGGATACGGAGATTTGAAACTTTCTGGTGTTATGTTGTGTTATGGCGCCATCGACGGGCGGGCGACCATATTCTTCTGTACCCTATGCATGACTTACATGTTTGAAACTAAACATTTTGATATGATTGGATTTGCACTTATGTTCGGCACTTCTGTTTCGTTTATGTCTCAGGTTTGATTTCTGTATATTCTGCTTTGCAT
This sequence comes from Lycium barbarum, assembly GCF_019175385.1. Taxonomy (NCBI): domain Eukaryota; kingdom Viridiplantae; phylum Streptophyta; class Magnoliopsida; order Solanales; family Solanaceae; genus Lycium; species Lycium barbarum. The sequence goes on along the minus strand of NC_083340.1, from coordinate 36,893,610 downwards.
ACTCAGTACACATTTCGTACTGACCCCCGTTCTTCGGGGGCTGCGTTTCATGCCCGCAGGTACAGACGCACAGTTTGGTGATTCACCAGTTTAGGACATCCCCTTCTGCTGGTTGGAGTGCTCTTCCCATTTCAGAGCATATATGTTGGTATATATTTGTTCGCTGAGTATGTACATATTGGTTCAGGGGTACGGCGGGGCCCTGTCCCGCCATATGTTTTGATCAGTCTGTTTAGAGGTCTGTAGACGTATTTGTGGGTGTGTGTGCCTACTTCTGTACAGTTGTGTTTATATGATTCTATTCGTTATGGCAGCCTTGTCGGCGTGCATTTGTATATGTGTTCTGGGCCGTTGTGCCATTTGATAGCCTTGTCGGCTTTTGACATATTTGATAGCCTTACCGGCTTTTTGAGATATGTGTATGTTCGGCGATGTATATTCTGCCGCCTCTTCTGATTCTGATATGATGTTTTGTACGCGCAATCGCGCAAGATAATATTCGTTCTCAACTTTGTTTTAAAATGATGAATATGAAATCCGTGTTAAGCTTTGATATGATGATTTAGTTTGTATGTCCATTTGGGTGCCCAAGTAGGGCACCAGTCGCGGCCCACGGGGCTGGGTCGTGACAGTAACAAGTTGTATCCATCAACTTGCACAAGTTGTATATTGTAGATTGAGAGGCAAAATTCTTCTATAAATAAGAAGTTGTGTCTTCTCATTTGTAACACTAAGAAAAGTGATAATAAAATATCTCCCTCCTCTCTACAAAGTTATTTTAGTTTGCTTCTCTTATTTATTTCCAATTATATATAATTTTATAACACGTTATCAGCACGAGACTCCACCACTGAGTTGGATTCCAGTAATTCATAATTGACAAGTTGTTTGGGGTATTCTATTGATCGATACTCTCTCTCGAAAACCTTTGTTGGGAGAAGGTTTGAACTTTGGATTTATAATTTAGTTGCTCACCTTGAAGGTAAGTATTTTTCTATCGCCTAAATTTATTTTTGTACACCTCAAATAAGTCTAGTAGAGATTATTTTTTTGGTAAGTCCTATCTCATATCGCTAATGTTGTTTGGTTACTACGTATATGTTATAAGTGTAGAATTTATTCTACAATAATCTCATAAATTGGATATCTCCCGTTGGGGGATATACTTGAACTCTTGTAGAGTTAACAAGCAATATATGGCCACCAGTAGTTGCAATATTTCATAACTAAGTTTTGTTCTGGCTAAATTATATTTACACCTATAACCACCAGAAGTGGTAATATTTTCATACACTTATTGCGATTACAATTCAAGATAAATTAGAGAAAAATTCTCTACATTATATGTATGCCTCAATTTGCTCCTAAAGTAGCAATATCTCAAAAGAGGTTTTAAGCTATCATATTTTGATATGCTTAAGGCACATTCAAATATGTTTCATTCCTGAAGAATGAGAACTTTTGATAAATATTACAAATGCAGCTCCATTCTCTGAAGTGAATGTGACAATAAGTAGTAAAACTATGAGATCTACTCCTGAAGTAGTAGAACTATGATATCTATTCCCGAAGTAGTAACTATTTTTAAATCTACTCCCGAAAGAGGTAAGCTCTGGAATATACTCCCGAAGTATTAGAACTTTAAAATTTTCTCTTGAAGTACTAAGACCTTGAGATTTACTCTCGAAGTAGTAAACCTTTAAATTTACTCCCGAAGTGGTAAAACATTAAACTTTACTCTTGGCGCAGAAAGAATTGGTAAAATATTTGAGAAATTTTCTAAAGCAATGACTTCTTGTGCTTGAGCAAAATAATGAGCTAAAGATGAACATCGTTTATCAAGCGCAATAATTTAGTTTCATTTCCTGAAGCTAATGAAGATATACTACATCTACCTCCTGTAGAGATAAAATAACAAAGAAAATACATGTGGTATAAAAGTCATCGCAACACATACATATCGTACGTAGAACATCACAAATAATTTTACTAAGTATCATTCTAAGACAAAAGAAATTAGATCAGTATAAAGTTTCTGCTATAACCACATCGATACATTATGGTCAGTTGTTATTGATATCCTCGAAGGATATAACGATTAATGTATCTTTTCCTGAAGGATGTGATTACTATGTGGTTGCCGATTTGATGCAAAATATTCAGATGTTAGTGGCTAATCTCCTTGAAGGAGATATTTGCAATACTGGAGTTTAGAACTTAATGATTACTTTTTGTACTTTATAAATTAAAATTGTCTTTAAATTTTCATTTGATTGTTGTTTTCTTTCATGACACCAGTGGTATCTAACCAAATTTTCTTTCATGATACAAGCCGTATCTAAGAAATATTTCGCAATACAAATATATCTTCCAAGGGCTCCAGAAGCGCTAATTATTTGTTTACAAGAATCATGACATGACCAATAGTGTCCAAATAATATCTGATTATGATATAAATTAAAGTCACCTGAAGAGATTATAAATGATAGCACCATTCATCCTAGATTATAATTGGTACGATCGAAACACAAATTGAAGTAAACCTGAAGTTTATTGACAATAAAAATGATTATCATATTGAGACTACAAATGATTGGAAGATTATATATCTCCAGATAACGGGTAAGAAATATGTATGTGAAATGTTACCTGAGCATAATAATATCATATGCCACAATAAACCAAAAGTTTATTGATATTAAATCTTATGCAATAGTAAATCAAAAGTTTACAAAACAAATAGCACATGTGTAAACATGAAGTTTACTAGTATAAATAATTCTATCAGTTGGCATAAGCAATTTTACCATCCAATTTAAATATGATGTGCATATTGAGTATTACACATATATTGAAGAACTAGAAGATTCTTTAATAATTTGTTTGTGTTGCTTGTTCTTATGATAAGTTGATTATACAGGCTAATTTGGGATTGAATCCCCTAAATTCTTAAACATATCCATCTAATCAATTTTGATGTGTGGTATGTGATTAATGGATCTACCACGATCCACACAGATGGTTCTCCGAATAACGTGGGGATATATGTTAGTTTTTTCTAACAGGAGGGGGAGATATATAAGCAGCTAAGAAATATGTTGTGAATTATCTTCAGTATGATCTTCATTCAAAAGATAATTCAGGTCAAATGTCGAAAGCATTTCCTAACCCAAAGTTAATCTCATATTTCTGCTGCAAATGCTCCTATTGAATGTCCCTGAAGGACAAGTCTACAACATGCATGAAGCATGATAGACAAATCGGTTCCAACTACAATAACCTTGAAAAAGTTGAGGAGCAAATGATCTAAAGGATCATAATAAGAAGGCAATGTACTCTTGAAAAGCCTATGACATAACACTTCATGAAACCCCATGAGAGGTTCAGGTACCTGAAAATAATTAAGTGATGATATCTCAGTAAGTTATGTCGAATTGTGAACCGATATAAATGGTATCTCGTCGACGATATCTCTAATACAATATAGCGCAATGTTGTAAAAATTGTGAGGATCTAAGTTCTACGTCTATTAAAGCATGCTGACGTAGAAATAATTACCAAGTGAAATGATGTATCTTGGTAAGCATAAAGCTTATTAAACCTACAAGCCAGGCATCAGAAGATGTCATGTCATTTATATACTAAATGAAAATTGTCTCAGCCTATATGGCATACTTGACAAAATTTATATGAAAATTTCTAAGGGATTCAAAATGCCTAAAAGCATATACAAGCTCTTGAAAAATTTATTATAATCCTTAAATGGGTTAAATGAATCAAGGCTGATGTTTAATCTTCATAATGAATTATTCATTGACGAAGGGTACAAAGATGACTCTGTATACCCTTGTCTCTTTATAATAATCAAAATATTTCATATTGTTCTGCATGTTGATGACTTGAATATTATTGAGCTTTTGAAGAGTTTCTAAATGCAGTAGATTATTTGCTAAAAGAACTGAGAAAATTGAATTGGTCCTGAAGTATCATATCTTTGTGCAATTAATGCATTTAGATATCTTGCTATAACTATGAACATGATATAGTTTGTACTTCTACATGGAGATATTGAAGTAAAGATCAATTGCATCTTGCAATGAAAGTCCAAACATGAATGTGTTTATCCTAACACATATTGTCAAGCTTGTATACGGGTTATTCATATGATCGACGTAAATGTTTGATTCAAACATGTTATTTATGCCCATGAGATGTTACTGTCATATCATGTTTCATGATGACAAGATAACAACAGTTTATAAAGCAAGTCAGGAATAGTCTTGATGTGGTTCCAACAATATTATATGACAACGATGCAACTCTATCAAGAGGTGGCATGGGTGATCAACCAGTTCGTTCAAATGATGATTTTGACAGATATAAAGGCATTGCCAACCTCAACATACAATAAGTTGATTTTCAAGATCGGAGTACATCATCTTCAAGGATTAAACGAATGCTTTAATCAGGAGGAGTAAAATACGCGCTGCACTCTTTTTCCCTTAATCAAGGTTTTGTCCCATTGGGTTTTCCTGGTAAGGTTTTTAATGAGGCGGCAAGAAATGCGTATTGCCAGATATGTGTACTCTTTTTTCTTCACTAGAATTTTTTCCACTAGCTGTTTTCTAGTAAGGTTTTAACGAGACACATCATTTATTAATAAACATCCAAAGGGGAGTGTTATAAACTACCATTTGTCAAGTTGTAATTTGGATGTATTATTAATGATAATACAACTAAGTGTATATTGTACCACTTGACTTAAAGTGATAAATACAACTTACACTTGAAGTTGTATCTTAGTTGTACCAAGTTGTATCCATCAACTTGCACAAATTGTATATTGTAGACTGAGAGGCAAAATTCTTCTAAAAATAAGAAGCTTTGCCTTGTCATTTCTAACACCAAGAAAAGTGATAATACAATATCTCCCTCCTCTCTACAAAGTTATTTTAGTTTGTTTCTCTTATTTATTTCCAATTATATAAAATTTTATAACAAAAATGATTTTTTTGTTGTTATTGGATAAAAGATGACCTTTTTTCTAATTAAGTGCGTTAAACGGATGGTTTATCCAAATTAAGTACTTAAATTATGAACTTTTTCCGGAAGGCATATGATTGAGAATATTGTTTTACTAATAAACTAGTTTTTCACCACAAAGGGTGTGGTGGGATAGATGAGATTCCTTCATCAATAACAACGGTCATGGGTTTGATCCATGGAATAAAGGAACTCCTGTTAGGGAACATTTCCCTTACTGAGTCAAATACGGTGAGGATCCGGACTAGTCAAGTCATTGACTTTTGAATACCAAATGATTAGACAATGCTAATGCGAAAACAATAAAAAAACAATAAGTAACGGGGTTCGGATCGTTGAGATCCTACATCCACAAAGCACGGTCATCACTTTACAATCAAAGGAGAAAAGAAGTTACTAGATGGAATACCTCAGGAAAATAATAGAACTAGCCAACATGTTATACTACTACATTAAAGGTCTCTCCTAGAAAAATCTAAACCCCAATAACACCCTAAGGCCCGCAAGAGCTTCGGTACTTTCCCTTTAGAGTGGGGTTTGGTTGAAACTTCTTCTCAATTTCACATAAAATATAACTAGTTTTTCTTTCACTAGCATATATTAACAGAATGGACTAGTCTGAGTAGTCAAATGTGAGAAAAATGATAAAAATGGCCCCTTATGTCGGGGGTTAGGTCAAACTAATAATCACTTAGATATACTTCAAACCAATTTTGGCTCTTTAAGTTTTTCAAAAATAAGCATTTTTTATTTCCGTCAAATATTCTACTAACAAACTCTGCATTTTAGATTTGAGGGGTGACCGCAAAAAAAAAAAAAAAATCTAACTAGAAGCCCAAGAAAAGACCTATAAAATCCTAGAAACCGCATTACAAAAAACTACACTAGACACTAAAAATAGCAGAAGTTGCACCTCAAACAGTTGCAACATGCTCTAGAAAATAGACTAAAAGTAGTAGAAACTGTAAAAATCGAACCTGAGTTCTTGCTAAATCCTTTTCTTCACAGTTTTTATCAAATCTAACAATAAATTGTTAAATATTCGATGGGGACCACTACTTATATTTAATAGACTACTTTGAAGTCACCCAAACATAAAAGAGTAAGAAACTATTTTTATTATTCTCTCAAATGTGAGATTTACACCGGCTTGACATTATACTAACACCTAAGGGTGTACATGGATCGAGTTGATTCGGTTCTTTTAAATACCAAACTAAATCAATTGTGTCGGGTTTTAAATTTATACATCAAATCAAATCAATAAAATTTGAGTTTTTCAACTTCTGGTTTTCTCGGGTTATTCGGTTTTCTTGGATTTTTCGGATTTTTTTCGAAATAGCCTTGATACAAAACAAATAACTTTTACTTCAACTATTTTTTTAGTCCTAGTAAGATACAACAATATAATTAAGGTGTTTCTTAAGAAAATAACACAAAATGTGAAAAGAGTGATAACATTATATTAAAATATATTCAATAAAAGCTAATATAATCAGTTAAAATAAATATTGTTAATTAACAAGCCATAAAAGAAAATAACCATAATCTAAAAATACTAAGTGATGCTAAAATAAGTATAAATTACATGACAAAGAAAAATAACTTAAGTTATGTATTTTTACTCTCTAAATCAATTATGCAAAACTAAAGGTTGAATTGGTAGTGGTAAATTGAATTTCTTTTGTTGCATTAAGGTTGAATTGGTCTTGGTTTAGACTTTATTTGAGTTACCAACATCCATAGGATAATTGACATTCAAAATTCTAAATTCAAACTTGAATAAATAAAAAAAAAAAACTACGAAAAAATTTAAGAAATTTACAAATTACATTACAAATAAATATTTTTATGTATAAAATATTTTAAAATTGAATATATGTAATGTCAGGTTAATTTAGTTCGGTTTGACTTTTTTTTAATTAAAACTAAACCAAACCAATTATGGTCGAGTTTTTTTCAACACCAAGCCAAGTCAAACTAAACCTATTGAATCGAACAAAGAAGAAAGATCAGGGGTCAAAGTGTAAATTCTGGAAATCAGGAAGTTAGTTATTAACACTTCCTAAAGTTAGTTAAGGAGGCAGTTAGGTTCACAAATTAGTGAACTGATTATAGGTTAGATTAGAGGGATTAGTTAGTGATTTAATCTTCTATATATATACATCAACATGTATTGTAAAAGATCACTTCATCATATTTATATCAATGAAAGAAGATAAAATCCTCTCTTTAAAACTACCTTCTTCCTTCTATTCTTGTGTTCTTCAATATTGAATATTATTCTTCTCTTCATTCTTCCTAAATCACAAACTTCTTCATGGTATCAAAGCAGTGAGCAATAACTCAGTTATTCGATCAAGAATATTGTGTATATCAAGTTTTTCAAATTTGTTAACTCAATATGACTGGTGCGAAAGGAATTGGTTCAACACCAGAACAAGTAAATGGAATCCCTCAAACTGAAAATGTGAACAACAATGACAGTCAGTAGCTACTGGAACTGGTGGTGTTCTTGATCATAACCATCCCTTGTATCTTCAATCTTCAGATGTAAGTGGTATATCTCTAATCTCACTACAATTGACTGGTGACAATTATTCTCTGTGGAGTAGGTCACTGAGGTTAGCATTGTTAGGTCGAAACAAATTTGTGTTTGTGAATGGATCTTGTAAAAGGGAAAATTATGGAGTGGAACTATGGGATCAATGGGATAGGGTGAATACCATTGTGCAATCTTGGATAATGAACACTGTATCTAGTAGTATTCTTAGTGGTATGGTATATGCTGAAACTGCTTATGAGGTTTGGGAGATGGATCTAAAAGAAAGGTTTGCCAAGATTGGTGGGTCAAGAACCTACAATTTACACAGAGAGATAGCAACCCTTAGTCAAGGAACTTCTACAGTTTCTGAATACTATACAAGACTCAAGAACTTATGGGTAGATTATCAGGCTTTAGTTCCTCCACCAGGGTGCAACTGTGATAAATCTAAAGACGTTGTAGAATATCTGCAGAGGCAAAAGTTATATCAATTCTTGATGGGATTAAATGAAAACAATATGCAAGCAAGAAGTCAGATACTTCTGATGTCACCACTGCCTTCTGTGAACAAAGCATATGCTATGATCTCTGGGGATGAGAACCAAAAATCTGTATCTGCTAAGTCTGCAGGGTTGTTAGGTGCTATGCCAACTAGTTTTGGCCACAATGCTGGGTCTAGTCATGATCCTACAGCAATGTACTCAAGGGCAGGTCCTCAGAAATTCAAAAGAAACTATAATAATCTGTACTGTGAGGTCTGTAAATTGAAAGGGCATACCAAAGAAAACCGCTATAAGGTGGTTAGATATCCACCTGGTTTTAAGTCCAAAAGAAAGGAGCACTCTACTTATAATGTGTATGTTGATGTTGCACATCAAGAGTACGAACCTACAAAATTGGATAAGCAAAATGAAGTGCATCACAAGGCTGCAGGAATGAATGCCAGACAAGGTGCAGAAATGGTGAACCAGATGCAAGTTAGAAGAGCACCTATGTTCTCAAGGTGTCAATATGAACAAATAGTAAAGCTGATGAATCAAAATGTGAATTAACTTCAGTCCTTAGATGCTGCTCATGCTCAATCTTCTGCAAATGCAGTAGGTATTAGTAGTAATAAATCTTTACTAGTTTCTAGCATTTTGAAACAATGGATCATAGACACTGGGGCAACAAATCATATGGTGTCTGATGTGGAGTTAGATAAAGCCTCAGTGATCAAAAGCACTAACAAGAAAGTACATCTACCTAATGGAGAGATGTTGAGTGTCACCCATACTGGTTCAAGCACAATATCAGAAAGAAGTACCTTGAATAATGTGTTTTACTTACCTCAATTTAGGTACAACTTAATGTCACTTGCCAAGTTGACTAGAGAACTAGGTTGTGCAGCCACTTTCTACCCTGATTTCTACTTGTTTCAGGATCTTTACAATGGGAAGGTGAAGGAGATTGGTAAAATCCAAGAGGTCTGTACATATTGCTGAATAAGTCAACTGCTGAACTTGCTGATGGATAGTTGAAGTTGGGACTGACTGCTAGAGAAACTACTACAATTCCTGAAGAAGAAATAAAGTTGTGGCATTTAAGATTTGGACACACATCTAGTAATATTTTGAGAAAATTGATTACTGCACAAGCTGATGTATAACTACTCTAAAAAAAATGTAATGTGTGTCCTTGTGCCAAACAATGTAGACTTCCTTTTCCTACTAGCTGTTTCAGAAGTACATATAGTTTTGATCTCATCCATTTGGATGTGTGGGGTCCTTATAAGGTTCAAACATTTGATGGAAACAAATATTTCTTGACTATAGTGGATGACTTTACCAGAATGACTTGGATTTATTTGCTTAAGATGAAATCAGATGTGTGTTGTGCTGCATTATTTCTTAAAGTTTGTCAAAACTCAATTCAACAATCTCAACAATCTCAGTATTGGCTTATGAAGATGATATGTTAATCACTGGTGATCATGTGGAACAAATAGATGAAACAAAACTGGCACTACAACAAGCCTTCAAAATGAAAGACTTAGGAGAGTTAAAGTACTTTCTAGGAATAGAATTTGCAAGATCAAGTAAAGGAATACTAATGCATCAAAGGAAATATGCATTGGAACTTATATCTGAGCTTGGTCTATCAGAAGCAAAGCCTATAAATACTCCTATTGACTGCAGTACAAAGCTCACAACAAAAGAATATGATGATCATGTACTGGAAACACCAAAAACAGATGATCCAGTGATACAAGACACCAGTTCCTATCAAAGACTAATAGGGAAGATACTCTACCGTACTGTTACTAGACTTGACATATCCTATAGTGTACAAAACCCTTAATCAATTCCTACAACAGCCCAAGAAATCTCATTTTGATACTGCACTCAGGATAGCTAGGTACATCAAGATTCAACCAGGCCAAGGTGTACTAATATCTAGCAACTCACAAGAAACAATATCAGCCTATTGTGATGCAGATTGGGCTGGCATGTCCACAAACTAGAAAATCAGTCACAGGTTATCTAGTTAAATTTGGAGAATCCTTGATCTCATGGAAGTCAAAGAAGCAGTCTACTATCCCAAGAAGCTCTGCCAAGTCTGAATATAGGAGCCTAGCAGAAACAGTAGCAAAACTAACCTGGATACTTGTTTACTTAAAGAGATTGGGATCAAAATCAACCTACCAGTAACAGCATATTCAGACAGCAAATCTGCCATTCAAATAGCAGCAAATCCAGTTTTCAATGAAAGAACAAAACACATTGAGATAGACCTTCATTTCATTAGGGAAAGAATTCAACAAGGACTTGTGAGAACTGAGTACATCAATACAACAAACCAACCAGCAGATATACTTACCAAGGGCTTAAACAGACTACAAAATCAACACTTATGTTCCAAGCTAGGACTCCTCAATATATTCACAGTTCCTAACTTGAGGGGGTGTGCTGAACAGAACAAAGAAGAAAGATCAAGGGTCAAAGTGTAAATTTTGGAAATCAGGAAGTTTGTTGTTAACACTTCCTAAAGTTAGTTAAGGAGGCAGTTAGGTTCACAGATTAGTGAATTGATTATAGGTTAGATTAGAGGGATTAGTTAGTGATTTAATCTTCTATATATATATATATATACACCAACATGTATTGTAAAGGATCCACTTCATCATATTATATTAATGAAAGAAGATAAAATCCTCTAAAACTACCTTCTTCCTTCTATTTTTCTGTTCTTCAATTTTGAATATTATTCTTCTCTTCATTCTTCCTAAATCACAAACTTCTTCAAAATCACTAATCAGATTTTTTTTCTCAATTTGATTTAATTCGATTTATCGATTTGGTGCGATTTGTATGTATGGAAGGAGTACTTAATTGTTTTACAGCTATATGTAATTCCAGTTAAATGTACCAGTTTCGCATTAATTGAAATGTAATCCAGCTCAACTTATTTGAGTTCAGAAACAGGTACACGAATTTATGCCGCTTTCGTTATTTGCATTTCCATATCGCTTTGAATTCCTTCATTATCCTGTTTTACTGTGTCGCTTGCATTATTTCATTACAATATCGTTTTGAATCTTTTAACCTTATCTGACTACCTTTTATATGCTTCTATTGAGCCAAGGGTCTCTCGGAAACAGTCATCCTACCTTGGTCAGAGTAAGGTCTGCGTACGTTCTACCCTCCCCAGACCCCAAGATCCTTTTATATGCTTCTATTGAGCCGAGGGTCTCTCGGAAACAGTCATCCTACCTTGGTCAGAGTAAGATCTGCGTACGTTATACCCTCCCCAGACCCCAAGACGTAGGATTTCACTGAGTTGTTGTTGTTGTAAACAGGTACACGAAACTTAATAATTAAAGAACTATCACTGCTATTGTCCAAGCGAACTCCGATATTATTTTTTTGGTGTTACCTATTATTTACTACTACAACAACAATGGGTATTGTTACAGTAGCTATAAACAAGATTACACAAAAATACTGCTCCATTGTCCTTGGAAGCAGGGGCAGATTTAAAGGGGCTGAGGGTGATAGGGTGAACACCATATGTAAGGGAAATTTGCTATATTTATATACATATATTAATTTTTGAACAACCTGAACAAACGTAAAAGATTAGCTCAAGCGATCCAGGTGTTCAAGATTGCCTCTAGCGTCTTAGGTTTGATTCACATTGACAACATTATTATTTATATTTAGCTTTGTTATTTTTTTTGAACCCCAAAAATAAAAATCATGAATCCGCCAAGTAGGTGACCCTGCAGATATTACCTCACTTGTCCCTGAGGCAAATCTTAAAAAATTACAAGTTGTTAAATATAATGTTGTAACAACACTAACACAACATTGTGATCCTAAAATTATAGTTCAAAGAGTATGTATCATCATTTACTGAACCATTCCATCATAGATAAGTCAAGTGGTTCACCCAATAACAATGCAATTATGATGTCCCTGAATTTAACGAGAGACCCATTCACAATAATGGCAATAGATCCCTGCTTTTTTCATCAGGTTTTTAAAATAACATAACATATGAAAGCTCAGAAGCCAAGCGTAAAACGCAAATTTCATTGAAGATCCAAGCTGATCCAAGCTTTAAATAGATCTTCTTACATGTTAGCTTCTCATCATCGCAAAAACAGAGTAAATGAAAAAATAGAATAATAATTTGTAAAAATGTGGCTACTATTAATTTGAAGGAAAGCTTAGGAAAAAATAACATCCTCCAATCGTGATAAGTAGCAATTGTATAGGCACCGTGCAAAAGGCTGTTTTTCATTGAAACCAAAAAAACACCTGTTGTCTGAAAATGCCTCATACAACAAACCAAATTGAAGACAAATATATAAATAAATATATCCAAAATATTGTATCAAAAGAGTAAAATTAACTCTGATGGATCTTCATTTTGGATAACGATTTATTTAGGCTTCATGCGGCAGTCGGGTTACCATTAAGCAGGCACCTGCTGCAGACTCTTTTTTGAAGCCAAAATTAAGGAACCAAATGACATGAATTAAATCTATAAGAAAACAAAGAAAGAGATGGAGTTGTTACCAACAAGAAAGGAGCCTTGTATTGCTGAGCTGATGATTATTTCAGGGTGGAGTTCCTAATGTATATATAGTGTTGTTTACAGAAACCCTAATACGAAAAAAGTTTTAATTGCAATGAAGGACAAAACTTTTGCAGGTCTTACACATTGCTACAGCTCTTTCATTGGTTCTGCGGTTCCAAGGCCCAACCGTGTCATGTATGAAACAAGAATTTGAACAAATGGCCCTCCCTTCCAGATTTGCTAAAACCCTTTTTTTTTCCACCCGGTATCCGATATACGCGTTTGAGCCGGACTATATCCCGATTTAAGTGGTCGTTTGAATATAAAATTTGTGAAATTTGAAAAGAAAAATTAGTATGTATTTAATTTCAAGTTGAAAATGGTATTTAGAAATTGAAGTTGTGTTTGAACATGAATATAACCTGGAGTTGTTTTTGAATTTTTATAGTGATAATTGTGAAATAGTTTTTTGAAGTTTTTCAAATTTCGAAATTCAACTGGAAAATTGTAACAATTTTATGACCAAACAATTTTCTGAAATAAAATTTCAAAAATTTGTTTTTATGAGCTAACGAAAAATTATCATATCTTCGTTCACATCCATTCTCCTTTTTGTACAAGATGTTACTTGAGAAGTGTTCACCGTTCGGTAACAAATCGACCCAATCTGATTGTATTTGTCTTGGTTTGGTTTGATGTTAAACCTTCAAAGAAAAAAGAATGGTTTGCTTTGGTTAATTTAAAAACGAAGAGAAAACCAATTCAAATGAATAATTATATACATAATTTTTATACTTAAGTTTATAAAATATAATTTTAAATATTTTGTATAGTTTTCATCAAAATTTTGTATTTATTGTCAATTTTCTGCAAGAAAGTGCACGAATACCCTATTTTGGTCGCTCCACTTAAGTTTTTTATTATATAACAAGTCATCACCTTTAGGTTGTGAGCTTAAGATGTGGAGGGTTTGGTTTGACCTCTACGATGTTATATTATAAGTGAATAACTTACAATGACTAGAGGGGAACATGAAACCTTGCCGTCTACAAAAAGGATTGACAAAGCAACCTAAAGGAAGGATTAGCCAACAAATCAGTATCCTTCCATACTATACAAAGCAAATCAACTAACAAAGAAATTAAATATTTCCAATCTACTCCCAATGGCAGGTAGTCGCCACTAATCAAGTTGAATTAGCCCCTTAGCTTCTCTTGGCAAATTCCTTTGAGAGAAAATAATGTCCTTCTTCCACTTGTTGATGCCAACTTAGCAATGTAGTCTGCTACTTTATTAGCTTTTCTAAAGCAGTGTGAAATCTGGACTTCAGTCCTATTGTAAATATGAGCAGTTCTCTAAATAATCTACTAAAGTTTCAGGTTATCAGTGTCCTTTTTTAGCAGCATGTTAGTGATGATTTCAGAGTCTAATTCCAATTGAAAGTTGTTGAAACCACTTTGTATGCACCAACTAACACCATATTCTGCAGCCATTGCCTCTGCGCAGTTGTAACTATCACATTCCATAGGAACATAAAATGTCATAATAACATCACATTTACTATCTCTCAAAAGACCTCCAATGCCTGCTCCATTTGTTTCTTTAACAAAGCTTCCATCAGTGTTCAGTTTTACCTTGCCATTGACAGGTTTAGCCCAACACACAGCAATGTATGTAAGAACTGGACTGAGTCTTTCTATTATATCACAGATACTAAGCCAGTTGCCATCACAAGTAACTGTAGGAAATGCTACACTAATTGCAGCTTTGGTGTTCTAAATGATTTGCAGCTCCATTTATAAATTGAATTTCTTCTGCTCTTCTAATCTGCAAGCACTCCAAGCTTTCCATAATTCCCATAATATCATTATTGGAGCAGTTTGCATCACAAACTTATGCACTTTGTTGCTGGTTTTCTTAGTCCACCATTCTTCAGGTATCCTTTTAAAAGGGATATGATGATGAATCATGTATAATGATGCTCCAAAGGTTTTCCACAAATGAGTTGTTTCCCTTCCTTCAATAAACATATACTGAGAAGCTTCATTTTGTGAGGTGGGACAGCAAATGCAAGTAGTAAAACCCTGTTTACCAAATTTTGCTACATCTTCAAAAGGGAGTTTGTCGTGATAGAGTCTCCATGTGAGAAAGGATGTCTTGGAAGGAATGGCCATATGCCAATATTACTGATGAAAAGATCTTTCTGTCTGTGTTCTCTAACAATATCCTAAGCTGAGGTATTAGTATTGTCCTTTTTCAGTAGCCTTCCAGTAAGCATAATCTCTGCCAACACCATTGCCAGCGTCAATTGAGCTTATAGACAATGCAACACACAAAATCACTCAAGAAAGTTTTTTTTTTTTTAAAAAAAGCAAAGTTTAAGAATTACGTACAACTTTTCATCATTAATGGCAGGGCTTCAATACTACTTCTTCCCTATTGATTTCTACTATCCAAGGCCACCAAAGATTTATACTGATGATGTGACGACAAAGACGGTGGTTGGTGGCAGCGTTCTTGAAAATTCGGCGAGACCGTGGTCCACCGCGACATGTTACAAGACAAGATTCTTAAAGTATCAACTCCATTGTCAATGAATTTGGTTAGGTATCAGCCAGTATTAGTCTCCAAGAATGAAGGAGCTTGGAGGAGGACAGCACATTACTAGAAGAGCTAGCTTTAATGCAACAGTTTTTCATTTACTAATGTATTAATTCTTTATTATACATCATTATTAACTCTTGTATAACTAAAAAAAAAACATTTCCTAGCAAGGTATTGTATAACGTTTGCATATTCCAATTGTAAATGGTCCAGAAATTCTTGACCATGATCTTTTGCCAGTTTCCCGACATATACTCAGCATAAGTATTGGCAAGAGGCCCTCTTCCTGACCAATCATCCCACCAAAAGTTGTAGTTTCCACTATTAATTTTCCATCCAATGAAGTTTTCAGACTTATCTCTGGCCCGGAGGAGCTGTTTCCAAGATTGAGAATTGCCAGATGTCCACCTCATGCTTTCTGATGCGGTATTTAATTCTAAAGAAATCAGTCCATAAAGAATTCATGGTTCTAATCTCCACCATCTCTTGATTGCAAGAGTATTAGCAATATCAAACATACTTCTAATACTAATTCCTGCTTCTTCGTTTGGAAAACATAATTTATGTCAAGCACACTAATGATATTTCTTCTTGCCATTCTCAGAAACCTAGAAAAATTGCTATGTTTCTCAATGAGCTCAAAAGTCCTCTTTGGAGGGTTTATGGCACTGACGATATATGTTGGAAGGGCTTGAATCACACTCTTGATAAGCACTTGTCTATCCCCATAAGACAACATATTTCCTTGCCATCCATTCAATTTCTTGAAGATCTTAGAAACCATACAATCAAAGTAATTGATTCCCTTTTTGCCAACACCCCAAATAGAAAAAAGGAAACTGTTTTTCCATGAAATATGTGCAAGTTCTCAGCGCAATTTAAGTAATACTCGTCTTATGTTTCTTTTTGCACGAGTACCCACTTCGCGCCTAAAGCTTGGCAACTTCAGATATTCGCGTCAGAAAGTGTGGCCTTGTGAAGGGCAAATATCAGACGTTTCCGCCTGATGTTTAGTATGGCTTGTCAAGGCAAAGTTCGGACATTTTTTATTGAGGTGCGTGTAAAAATTGGTTCAAATTTCAGTCATGTATGTTTGACCTTCTGTCGTACATGACTGAAGTACATGTAAAAATAGGCTAGAATTTCAGTCATTGGTGTCTAAATATTTTTTATCAATTTTTTTTTTTTTGTATGTCTTCACCTAAGTCATACATGATTGAAATACATGTAAACATGGGCTGAAATTTCAATCATGTGCACCTAAACAAAACATAACTTATTCATCGAATTTAAACAATCCAACACGCGATTCAACACCCAAATCTACTCTAAATAAGCACAAATTTGAAACATATGTTTCATATATCATAAAGACAAACTCCAATCATCAATTTGTCAAAAACATAACAAATCTAACAAACTCATTTAACACACTTTTTTCAAGTCATGAATATATACATGAACTACATGTAAAAATGGGCTGAAATTTCAGATATGTGCGCTTGAGCAAGAAGAGCAAAACGAAGCAGTGGGTACTCGTGCAAAAAAAAAAAAAAAACACAAAGCGGGTATTACTTAAATAACGCACCCAAAATAGGGTATCCCATGAAATTTTTTACCAATTTTCTGTAGTAGATTAATGAACTTTGACCTTAAGCATATTTCTTAAAAGAAAGGCATTAATCCAAATTCAAGAAACAACAAAATTGTTAACCTCACACAAAAAAACACATCTAGCTTTTGACTCTTTATGATGATCGCACATCTCCTTCAGTCATTGCAGTTCGGGAATGAATTTAAACGGTAAAATTTTAGTTGAAATTTCTCAATTTGTTATTACTTGGTCTTTATCTAATTTATCTTCGTAATTTATTTGTTTATCACTATATCGAACAGTGCTTCATATGGTTGCCAGCAACTTATCGTATTCAGTTAGAACGGAGAGGATATTGATCACAATGTGATGCTTGAGACGTTCTTGGAGAAATGTTCTCTTAAACTACAACAGTAAAAAGCAAGTATATCGCACCACATAAGGTTTTTACCTTGACTAATTATGTATTTTTGACTAATTTATTCACCTGATTAAAGCTTATAGATTTCAAGACAATTTCTTCGTACTCCAAGAAAATTATAGCCATAACAATAAAAAGGATAATAAAGGATTATATGTTAGCAAAGGCAACCAATTATTTGCCAAATCGACAAAAAATATATTTAGTTTGATTTGGTTTTATTTTAATAATTGAATAACCGATTAAATTGATTTGATTTTGATTGTAACCAAACATCGATCCAAAACTGTAAAAACCCACAAATTTTAGGGGAAGTTACACATTCAGCTGGCCTGCCAAAAATAATTACACTCACTAGCCAAATATGAAAAAAATATACACTATTATGTATCAAGAATATATATTTTGTGTATATTATACACTTATATACAAAAAGATATACATTTGCTGGCTATTATTTTGGTAGGCGCTAGTTTGTCAATTTCTCTAAATTTTATGATTAATTTAATGTTACATCTCGTCCTTTGGGAGATATGTTCGTGGTATATTCGTCAACATACGCTCGTAGAATAAGGGTATTCTCGAACTCGCAAGTTATATGTATTGTAACTAGTAATATTCAAGAAGCCAAGGTTATGTTTGATGAGTATTAGGAAGAATAGAAGTTGAACGAATCGAAGAAATACGTTTCAATGAAGTTGGAAAAACTGCCCAATTTTTACGGTCTCATATACGGTCTGTAATTATTTATACAGAACACATAAATAGAGGAGGGCAACCACATAGTTGGAACAGAATGTTAATTTTTGGGGTGCATTTTTACGGTCCAATTTTATGGATCGTATAAATTTTTACGGTCCGTATATTGGACCGTAGAATTTGAGGTGGTGGCCGACCTCCTCAAATATAAATACCACACTTTCACTTATTTCATCATTTTCTCCAACACTTATCTGTTCCTAAGCCATCCATATACACCTCTATAAACCTTTCACCTATTTACTCAAGTTTACACAAGATTTCAATGTAAATTAGCTCGAGAAAGTTCGTGATAGCTTCATAGGCTTCGTATTCTTCCCTACATCAAGTTAAGGAAGTGGAATTTTGAGGATTAAGCTAAATCAAGGTCCATTAAACTCAATCAAGGTAAGTTTCTCCCTCTTTGTGATAGGATTAAGCTTCATCAACATGGTAGTTACGAGAATAACGCGTATTATGCCAAAGTGAGATGAGGGTGATGTATAATTGTATTATTGTTGTTGTAGAGATGAATTGGGTGTTAAACTAAGTCAACTTATGTTGAAGACCGTTATTGGTTGTTGTTATGAACTCGGAAACATATTAGAAGCAGAGGAGATGTTGCCTGAATTCTTACAACTCGATTCATCATTCAATATACCTAGTATATACATGATATACAAGTGTATCTTGGCCTAACAAAAGATGTACTTTCAAATATAAGTCCACACGTTGGCCAACCATCGAGTTAAGGATTACTGCGAAGCCACCTCTCGATATACAAGGTATGTAAGGTTTTCCTCTTTCCTTTTCTCTTGGAACGAATCCAACTAAAACTCGCTGACGGACGTTCCATAATGAATTCACTCTATTCTAATTATCCGTACTTCATATATAATGATCTTAGCCACATTGGTTGACTCTTATCCATGATGATTGGCTTCAATAAATAATATTGTGATATTGGCATGAGTTTTTCTGAATAAAAAGAAAAGAACGTGAAATAAAGATACCAGTCAATAGAGAACCTAAGACCAATTCATTCTTTTTCTAATCAATCAAGAGTTTTTTGCTCCCCGAGTTATTCTCTACCTACCCACCTGTGTCGGTTTCCATAACGATATTCGGAGGCTACCGACCTTACGTCACTCCTACAGACCCAGATGTTACTTCTACGAGTTCTTCATGTATATATATATATATATATACCAGTCAATAGATAACCTAAGACCAAGTCATTCCTTTTCTAATCAATCAAGATTTCTCTCGCGCCCCGAGTTATTCTCTACCTACCCACATGTGTCGGTTTCCATAATGATATTCGGAGGCTACCGACCTTACGTCACTCCGACAGACCCAGATGTATATGTATATATACATATATACATATATATTATTACACTGAGCCGTGCTATAGTCGGTCGGGTACGACACCTATTGTGCAACCACTAATCAGTTGGGTATTACCATCGAGCCTCACATGGCTGGGCACGATTCCGCCGAGCCCTACTATGGCCGGGTACGTTATGATAATGATGATTCTACTTGTATATTTATGCATATTTATGTTTTTCAAAGTTACAACATGCATATCATATGCCCTTCGTGGCAAGTTCAGGTTTCAGGTGGTTCCTCTTCTACTTATACTTGTTTCACTACTTTATATTACTACATTTCTGCCTTACATACTCAGTACTTTATCTGTACTAACGTCCCACTACTTGGGATCGTGCTGTAGGCCCTGATAGTCAGCTTGGAAAACCTTCTCAGTAGGCTCGCGCAGTTCAGCGGATAGTCAGTAAGCCCCACTTGTTTCGGACTTGCTCAGTTTTGGGTATGCTATTATTTACATATTGTTTATTTATCTTTTGGGTATGGCGGGGCCCTGTCCCGGCCGTTATGCACTCCTAGAGGCTCATAAATATATATATATATATATATATATAAACAAGGCTGCCACCAAGGTCTACATATGACAACGCGACCGCCAAGGCCACAACAACAGTACCAGTACCAAACTAAAGCTGACAAGGCCCCCCCACCCCCACCCCCATATACACACACACACACACACACACACACACACACATATATATATATATATATATATATATATATATATATATATATATATATATATATATACATGTGTATATTTCTGTGTTGGGCCTTTTTTGCGTGCAGGTGATTCTTATACTTTACACGTAGGTTACACGGTTATCCGTAATTATACTAGGTTGATATGGATTGAATGAACGTCAAGTGGTGCTCAGCCGAAAAAGCTGGGTGCCCGTCGTGCCCCCTAGTTTGGGGTGTGACATTTAGCTAATGGAAAGCTTAAGAGAGTAATAGTAATACTATTGGCCTAAAAGTATGTGTGAGTTCACACTATGGTGAAGACTTGTGATATTCGGCTAATGTTACATATTATAATATATTATGGCCTCATATCTTATGAATAATTGTGTGGTTCACTTTGTTATGGGAATGTTTTGAGCTCACTTCGTGTATTGTATGTGTAGGAAGATCGTTGGATGAAGCGTACTAAAAAGAATTAATCTGATATAACTTCAGGAAGAAAACAAAAATCGGAGAATGGTCGAGCTTGCCTCCCATCCTCGCCTCTGAGGCTACTATGTGAGCCAAGAAAGCTGCCCAAAATCAAGACAGTGAAGTAAGAGCAAGGTGAGCTCCATCACGAGACAATGCCCAAATTTCACTTGGAAGGTGTTCACCTACCCTCCTCATGCCGCGTGACCATATGAGATCTAGTCAGTTCTTTCTCAGACGGTTTTGGATTGGTTTGAATGACCTCCTACACAATTTAGGTCATATATATACCCCAAGAAACATCTTTTGGATAGGGACACACTACTTTTGGAGGCAAGAACACGCAAAGAGCAGGAGCAAATGAAATTTGTCTTAGAGTTTTTATTTCTTCATTCTTTCTTGTTCGTTGTGAGATTTCATGCTATGTTTTTTACTAATATATTATTAGCAGTAGCTAAGTTTTTACTCCAAGGTTTTGATGGAATAAATTGTTGGATGAATTCTTGATTGAGCTTTGTTTTAATTGAGCTTATCTCTCTATCCTTGTTCAACTACATCTCTCTCATTGTAAATTGAATGAACATCAATTAACTTTGTTGTTATATCTTGTATTGCTTGAGAAATATTACTGGATTAGGTTTTGTTGAACTACATAATTTGGAGTAGTTAAGAGATTAATTGCTTGAATTTAAAAGTGGGATTAGAGATAACGAAGCTTTGATGCGATCTTGTGAGTTGTCTAAATAGCTAGCTAAAGTTAGATCGATAGTATAATTCTATAAAATTAATGGTGTTGATCGACAGATAATTGCGGTAAGTAGAAAACTTGCAAAATTAGTAGAGAATAGTTCGGCGAGATTATAGTGAACAAATTGAAAATTCACTCCGATAATTAAGGAAGTCACAGTCCTAATTTTTTATCCTTGAATATATTTTATCTCTTAATTGATAATTCTATTGCTTTAGTATTTTCTAGTTAAGTAGTTTAAAACGAAAATCTTAATCGTTATGACTCAAACATTATAAAAACTTAATTTCTTAATGATATTGAATAGTTACAGCTAAGCTTTAGTTCTCCTTGGGATTAGACACCGAACTCTTTATCCAATTCTATTTGCAGCAGCCGCTTATCTTTTTTAGGACTAGATTTGGGTGTGACCAATATATAAACATGCCTAGAAACCTATTAGAAGAGGCCCAGTTTGAATCAGACCGACCAAAGAACTGAAAGTTGAAAACTACTAGGTGTTTCCCCTTTTTAATAGGGGGAATTTGGACACTTAAGTTTGTAATAAAAAAAAGGAATACAATAAGGTATTTCCTCGCTGCATCCTTATCACATTGCTAGACATCAAAATACATTGATTTCTCTACGAATGTTTTACGAACCAAATTCATGTGACTGACACCCAACATACTATTTGACCTAAGCGAACCATCCAATATGATTCACCCTGACCATATGAATGAAATCTCATTAACTACGAAAGCCTTTTGAAATTTGTATACATTTTCAAATCAAATTATAAACCGTTTCAAATTCAAAATCATACATAAAGCATTTCATATAAATGATGAAACTGAAATGAATTAGAGGAGGATAAATGAATTCGGACATATGGAGCAGAGATCCACGATTGTTTGACAACCCAAATACAATTCTAAATATGTTCAAGGACAAACTTTTGCTTAAGAGAGGAAGAACGTAATACCTGACACTTAATTTAAGTTTTAACACCTTGTTTTAAGATTTTGTACAAGTAATTACTGTCATTTGGACTTATCTGATGGTTTCAGGTTGGGACCCGATGAGCTCGGGTCAATTTTGAAACCAAAAACTCCCCATTTCAACAGTGCATGGCTTTTTTTTTGATGCAGTTGTAGTACTTCGCAATCGTGAGGCAATGGATTGCTATCACACAGGTGTGGGGTCGCGTTCGCGAAGGAGTCCTCGGATTGCTCTTTGCAGTCACGAGATCTCCTATCATGATCGTGAAGGGGAAAAAGCCGAATTTCAGGATTTTACCTATTCTAACACTAATTTTAGGGATTTTGAGCTTCGCATAACATGTTTTTGGGGAATTCATCCATTCAGCTGGGTAAGTGAGCTAAACTCGATTTTTGGTTATATATCTTGAATATCCCATTAGATTTGAACCTTTGAACATGAAATTTAAAGTGTAGAATATAGAATTGAAGTCATGAACCCTAGAATCAACATATTTGGGATTTGAACTAGTAAATGGACTTGAAATGAGAATTTAAGCATAAATTCAAAATCCTTAGCTTATGGGTAACCTGATTTCCAATTTTAGAAACCATAGGTTTAATTTTTCTCAACTCCTAGAGTTCATAATCAATCTAGGTTTTGTAGTAGTCCATAATTATAACCATGTTACTTTATTTATCTATTTATTGTGTCATAGAGGCACCATAGATGAAATGTAATATTCTTTTACGTTATGGATACTTATATGGCGTCATTTTAAATTCAAATGATGTTCACTTTACTTGTTTTTTTTTTCAATATATTAACCAATTAAATGAAACTGAGATACATGAGAATGACTTGGAT
Organism: Lycium barbarum; assembly: GCF_019175385.1. NCBI lineage: Eukaryota > Viridiplantae > Streptophyta > Magnoliopsida > Solanales > Solanaceae > Lycium > Lycium barbarum. Next base: position 36,870,476 of record NC_083340.1, on the reverse strand, counting down.
ATCTAATAGGTCATATAGGTTCGCTTGGTCAAGTTGGTCGGTATCAGATGCGAACCACATCCTATCCCCATTTTGGGTGTGACGTCGGAGGAGAGAGAAGAAAGGATGGAGACATGGAAGAAATAAAGAGAAAGTGAGCTTACTTAGAGATTTTACATTGGAAGAAGGGAGAGGATTGGTGGGTGCGGGGTGGGGTGGGGGTGCACAATGAAGGGAGAAGAAATATATAAGAGCAACGGTGGTGGAGAAAAATTTAGGGGGAGATAGAGAGCGGAGGGAAAAGGCCCACAATTAGAATTATCAATTTGGGAATTAGGATGAGAAAAGAGGGATTAGGCATATATGCGTAAATTATCCTATTTTGCGTGCACCTCAACTGTATATCACATGTTTCGCTAAATTAGGAGCGCGCAAAAGATACATTTATAACATGTAAGGTGTCTAACTGGTCACATGATTAGTTCAAATGTCTAATTAGCAGTTTCTGCCAACTTATGATGTCTATGATATATTACATCCAAAATAATATACATAGATACTACTACATGACTATGAATATATTATTTGTTATTATGTGACCATTAATTTGACAACAAAACGATGGATTTTAATACTAATTTTTAATACAAATATCCAAATGGTAATAAAAAGCTACATAGCTACTGCTAACTTTTATGCTAAGTACTTTACAGGGGAAAGGGTCAAATATACCCTCTAGTTTAGTTTATTAGTCAACTTTGTCCAACGTTAGCTAAAGTGGTCAAATATACCTCTGCCGTCTACAAACTTTAACACTTATACCCCTATTTTGATGAAAACCCCAAATCCTGAATTGTATATATAATTATATACCTCGGTAACTGGCGATTGTTGTGGGGATGTTTTTAATAGCTGGGTCGGGGCGAGTCAAGGAATTGAGTATTTTTTTCCAAACCGGGTAATTCAAGAGGATTTGAGATTTTCCATCCAAATAGGGTATAAGTGTTAAGTTTGTAGACGGCAGGGGTATATTTGACTACTTTAACTAACGAAGGACAAAGTTGATTAATAAACTAAGTTAGAGGGGCTTTTCCCTACTTTATAACAGTGTTTTAAAAGACAGTTCTGGGACTCGTCTCGGGGCTCGCTCGGGGGCGGGGCACTGGCAAAACGCCTCGAGGCTTACGTGTGGGGCTTACGCCCTAAGCGCCCGACTGTATGCCCTAAATACGCCTAACGCTCAACGCTCGAGGCTCGCCTAAGAGTTCTTTCACAAATTATGTGTCAAATTCCTCAGTTAACATTATTAACCCTTATAATTCTTTATTAAATGAATAATGCTTAATGATTTTCTTCATATATAGAAATAACACAATTGAGAGTAACTCAAATAACAAACTGTAGTATTGCATATTTCCTATTTGAGAAAACTGTGAGGGTGAATCTCACTTAACATTTATTTTAAAAATACATAGCCGAATTTTACATTTTCATTTGTCATTGGTCTTCATGTTTTTGTCCTATGTCTCAAAATTATCATAGTTTATTATTTAGCCATTTGAAAATTATTTTATTTCATTCATGAAAGAATGGTGTTTTAATTATAATATGATAAAGTTTATTGATTATTTTCTTTTTGGAGGTAAATTGCATATATTATAGTAGTATGCTTTAAGAAATTGTGATTCTTTCATTGTTTGAAAGTTAAGATGTTAGAGTTAGTTTGCATTTCATAATAGTTTTTAAATCATTGCATTATTTATATTTGTAAAATCATGTTAAAAGTTTTGTTTCATATGAGTTTCGTTAACATGTTTTTCATTTTTTTTGAAAACTATTAATATACTTTTTTTTTTATATAATTTTTTATGTTATTATACTATTTTAATACATGATAAATTAAAAATTTAAAGATTGTGCGCCCCATGCCTCAAGCTTATCCCGTCATGCCCCCGCCTGCTTTATAATTCTAGTAAGTCTTTATAGCCCCCAAAAGAGAAAAGAAATAGTCCACCCTTGTAACAACTACTTGAAGAAGAAGAAAAATGTGTTAGGTGCACTTGCTTCTTCATTAGCAATGAACACGTCTTCATTATTGCTTTCCCTTTGACTCTCCGCTTTATTTAATACACCCAACCGCCTTTTCCAACCAATTATTTCCCATAAACCCTACATTTCTCTGACTCTTCCAATATTTTATATAGTATATTAACAACCCCCTTCCCCCCCTCCCCCCATACACTACACATTTTTCTTTGCATTTAATATTACTTTATTGAAAGGTTTGGCAAATCTTCCTAACTTTTCAGACCCATAACAAAAACTACACTTTGATCATTTTTTTTTTAATACTTGTTATAGATCATGGAAGCAGGGACGATCTCTAGACTTGTTCAACCAATTAAACTTCCAACTTACAATTTCAGTTCTAACTCTTCCATGTAAGCTTTCATTATTTTTGTTTCTTGGAATTTCTTTTTTATTTTAATATGGTCTTATATGGGTTGGTGTCTAAATTTGGATACCTAGAAGCTGATATTGTCAATTCTATGGCTTTGATCCTAGGTTTTATCAGAGAAATGGCTTTTTCTTTTTCATGTGTGGCTAACATTTTGTGCAATTTCACCCTTTTTAATTATGATGCAGTTGCTTTTTATTTGCTGTAATGTTTGATTTGATCAGCTATATGTCAACTGTTTGAAATATCAGAATCTTGCTGACAGGGTTCTCTAATGATTTGGGTTTTGGTAATCTGGTATGCAGAAATGTTGGTTCTTCTCTAATCAAATTACTAAGTAGCTTATAATATGGGGAAAATGCTTTGCTTAGGAAATGTAGGAAGTTACTCTTTACATAAATAACTTTGTAATGACAATCTAGTAAAAGGAGCAGTGACGAGTGACGACTGGCGGAGCCGGGGGTTCAAAATATAAAGAAATAAGCACTCGATGAAGCCAATCGTACATAAAGAATAATTTTGATCTTGAATATACTCATGTAATTTTCCGCCCCTTTCTCCCACTTGGCTCTTCCCTTGAAAGGGAGTGTGTATCAAGTGTGAATCGGTAGACATTCTTGTGGGGATGAAGAACCCTTTTAATGAAGAGATTTTTTTTGAGATAGATTTTTCATTGCCATGCTAATTTGAACGCCAAAATGAAGTGCTGAAAGTGAATCTTTGTCTTGGCAGGTGCTGCCCCCAGACAAGGTTAATGCCTGCTTTCCATTCCTCAAAATATGATGAGCGAGAGATTACAGTTTTATCTTCTGAACCCACTATTAAAAAAAGCAGTGTACTTGGGGGATTGTCTTTACATCGTCCCGTGCACAAGAGAGATATAGTCGGAAAAACATTCTGCTCTGTTGGACTGTATACACATCCAGGGAGCACTGTTGAATCTTCTTCACAGACAGCTGAAGAAAAGATCGGAGTGCTACTTTTGAATCTTGGAGGACCAGACACGCTTCATGATGTCCAGCCTTTTCTGTTCAACTTATTTGCTGACCCTGTATGCTACCAATCAGTCTTAACTCCTTTTTTTTTTTTCTCCTAAGCTGAAGATTTTGGACAATTTAGTTCCATTTTTTGTGTTTCTGCTAATGTTATGAATTTTGCGTGGCAGGATATTATACGTCTACCCAGATTATTCCGATTTCTCCAGCGCCCATTGGCACAACTCATTTCTGTTCTCCGAGCTCGGAAAAGTAAGGAAGGGTATGCTGCAATTGGAGGCGGTTCCCCTTTACGAAAAATAACAGATGAGCAGGTATAGAAGACCCTCTGTTTTATTTATGTGCTCCGTGCTAACAAGTTCTTTTTATTTCATTACGGCAGTGCCATTTTCAGCTTGATAACCCTCTTAAGCTCATCATTACAGGCTAATGCATTGAAGATGGCATTAGAAACAAAGGAAGTTCCAGCAAACGTCTATGTTGCGATGAGGTACTGGTACCCGTTCACTGAGGAAGCTGCTCACCAGGTAGGCTTAAGATGCATCCTTTTGTTCCTTTTGGCAGTTAACATTTGTTTTTGTCTTGATCTATTCTTTGATTTTGTCTGCGTCTTCCTTCATGTGCTTAAGATAATCTCAATAAGTCATTCAAACACTAGTTTCATTTATACTTTCATATAAGTCTATTTTGTTTTGAGAGCTTGAACACGGGCAGAGTTCACAGAAGTACTGACCGGCAAGCACAAATTAGAGATCTTAGTGCTAAATAAGCATGAATCAGTAAAAATAGAGGAATAATTCTGGAAGGTAGAATAGAAAATGGTAGAACCATAAGATCCTACACATCTACAACTATTTTGGTATATAGTAATTCCTGATTTCAGTTATTTTGTGTGACCTTATGACAGAAAATATGTTTTCCGTAGCTCATATGCCACAAATCCGCGTTTGTATTTTACTGTATAATGAGTATAAATAATGGTATACCGTATGCTTTTTCTTTCTACATTTATGTTTATATATAACTTCTATTACATGTTCGGTGCAATTGTTCTATGTTCTGAGTTGTATTCTCTTATTTAGACATCGAGCTTTATATAGAGACTGGATTCAACCATCTCTACTATTCTTGCAGTTTCTCAGGTGTATATAAATAAGATTTTCGTTTTCTGATTCTTACAAGGTTCTTGTGATTTTACACTTTGTCTTACCCTAAACAATCTTATCTAGGATTATGATTGTAGAAATCTTCCTTTTTCACAAGTAGTTCTAGAAAACTTTTTATTGGGAAAAGTTGCAGATTAATAATAATGCGATCAAATTAGCCTCAATCCTGAGCTAGTGGGGATTATATGAACCCTTACTATCCATTTCATTCCATTTAGCCCCAATCTTCAATAAATTAGGTTCTCTAAGCCGAGAATTTTTCCACATTTTTTATGACATATAAATCCGCAACAAGATTAAAAAGACTCTTTCCAAATTGGAGACGTACCAAGAAAGACTAAGCCTTAATATCAACTAGGTTGGTATTTCTAATGGGTCTTTTTCTTTCATTGCGCTCTATTTTTGGATAAATTGCATGGACTCAAGCAGATCGCTGGTATTTTGAGACAGCTTCCTATAATCATTATGGTTTCACACCAATGACCCATTGCATCTAAAGGTTACATATGACATATCCAAACTGTTTCTAGCAAACTCTCATTTTATTATGGGTGTGTGCTACTTGCACCTTTTATTGAAGAGTAAGGCACTGTTCAACTAAAAGAACTGTTTTATAAAGTACTAATCAACTTATCATTACTAATAAACAGATAGTTCCTACTCAACTCAAACAGAAAGACTGCTTGATAAGTACTATTGAACTAAAATTGGAGGACTAGAAAGCTGTTATAAGTAAAATCTGGACCAAAGTAGTGAAATGTGAAGAAGTCTCCTAAAGAATTTCTTTTTTTCAGGTCGCAATATGTTGAAGTCTCCTAAAGAATTTCTTTTTTTCAGGTCGCAATATGTTAAAAGATATCTTCTTATTTTTTTTTTCCGGGTTTTCAAGTGCGCATAATGCCCGTTTTAGCTCACGTCCAGAATATTTCACATTATAAGTCAACTTGTCTGTCAATATCCATTCATGAGGTGTAATGTTTTGTTGTGGCATTTGTTCAATCAATTCTGCTTAGAATATTCGGTGATCTAATCTGTAGACCTTCTCAGACAAAAACATTCAGTGATCTATACTATTCTTTACTGATTTTTCAATTGGAAAATAAACCCATTCGTTGAAGCCTGGTCAAGAGTATGTCACATTTTGAAGATAGATCATGGCCATTTTTCATTAGTAAGAAGCTAAATTAGTAGTTCAGCAATATTACCTGAAGAAAATTCAGTATGCTTTTTGGTCATACTTTATCTGGCTTTGATAGTTCTGGTTTGTGGTTAGCAAGGTCTTGTTAATCTGCTTTGTTTTTTCTTAGCAAGCTTGTAATACGACCTCACTGCTTAATATAGATATAGTGCAAATATTTATATGCTGATAATTTCGATAAACTACCAGCTGTTTATTTGAGATCCTTTATTTTCTTTTTACTTGGAAAGATCTCATGTGCTGAAATTCTTGGGTGGAACATGTTTTCTACACTTACTTGGTCCCAGCCAGCAGTTATCCATTTTTAAGGACACGCAATTGAATGGTTGGGGATTAAATGGGACTGAAGAATCATTTGTCTCCTGTGAGCTTGAAATTTCGAAGTGTTAAGTTTGACCTGAATTTGAGTACCCTGTTGTGCTGCAGATAAAAAGAGACGGGATTACAAAGCTTGTAGTACTGCCTTTGTATCCTCAATACTCTATCTCTACAACTGGTTCGAGCGTCCGTGCCCTTCAGAATATTTTCAAGTAACTTTTTTTTTTCTTTTTCAATTTGGTTACTGCATGTATGGAATATCATGTTCTTAACTTGAAGTGCATTCATATACTTGTTCCTGACTCTAAGTAATATCTTAACTTTGTGTACTCTCAGGGATGACTCTTATCTGTCCAGCCTGCCAGTTGCCGTCATTGAATCCTGGTACCAACGACAAGGTTACATCAAGTCCATGGCAGACTTGATTGAGAAGGAGTTACATAATTTCTCTAAGCCTGAGGAGGTAGCTTTTCTTATTCCTTTATTTGTATGGCCTCAGTTTCTGATCATCATGGTTATGTTTTTAGTTTGGTGATGAACCTTTCGTTATTATCACTAGGACTTTTTTACTGTTAACTCAATCCTAAGTCTCTGGATGTTTTTAGGTCATGGTTTTCTTTAGTGCCCATGGAGTGCCAGTTAGTTATGTTGAAGATGCTGGTGACCCATATAGAGATCAAATGGAGGAGTGCATTTTCTTGATAATGAAAGAGCTGAAAGCTAGAGGAATCAACAATGATCATACCTTGGCTTACCAGGTTTGTCCTAAAGCCTAAGTCCGCCAGATCACTTTTTCTGTTGCCCATAGTTCTTCACATCCTGTAACACCATGTCAATAGCTTTCCCTAATGTCGCCCTCTAAGTAATTTATTATAGATGGGAAATAAATGTAGCTTTCCTCGCTGCAACGGCTTAAAGTTCAGTTTTGCCAGACTCAGTGTGCTTATACTGATCAGTTCACGTGAAAGCTGAAATGTTCCATATTTTTCTCCTCTTTTTCCTACCGTTTTTTAAACAATCTTTTCTTGTGAGGAGGTTGGAGGGGAGGGAGGGGGTTGAGACAGTATATCTCTCCCTTTTTATTTTTCCTCTACTTTGGTCTGTTCCATAAATATGACTTTCCAAAAATTGCAATAGTATTATCCCTAAACAGTTCAGACTAATATTAATTGTACTTGTATTATTTCAAATTTGCTGTGACATCTTGTCAACCAACTTTATGCTTTATCACATTTCAGATTTTCTAACTTCTTCTGCTCCGAACTCGGTACAATAATCCTTCATAACATTTTACTCTTATACTATGTAAAATGAGGAAAAGTAATTTCAATAATGTGGGAAAGTTCCTGTATACAAGAAGTATACCAAAAACTAAATATAGTAGGATAAAGGTGCTTTTCCCTCTATTTGGTGGTGAATTAAATCAATATCATCCTTTTTCATTCCAGAGCCGAGTTGGTCCTGTACAATGGTTGAAACCATACACTGATGATGTTCTTGTTGAGCTTGGACAGAAAGGTGTAAAGTCTCTGTTGGCTGTTCCAGTAAGGTATGCATTCTAGCTCCTGATTTCTCTCTTCTCAATGAGTTGTTATGGTGTCATGGGATCAAACTCAGTGCTATCAATTTGTTGGGCGATTTTTTTTTAGATTAGTGACCGGTGGTAGACTTTCTATGAGCTATCATGCAAGTTTAACATGACTACATTTTGTTGAAAACCATTTCACGTCTACTATAGTCTCTCTAGCCAGACCTGGTTTGCTGGAGAAGGTAGCAGTAAGATCACATGACTCATGTGTCCCATTGCTCCAAATAGATAGCTTGAATATATTGAAAAGATTGTCAGTTCTGGATGCTTCTATCATGTGCATGAGAGGTTGGAAAATATAAGCTAATTCAACTATTGACATCGAGAACTCTCTTTGATTAGTCAGAAGAAAAGTAAAAATAGGGGTGAGATGCTTACCTTACTTGGAGTGTCTTGAATTTCTTGAGTTAATTGTATTATTTAATGGTTTTAAGTCTTCTGGATATTCATAAAACGGCAGTCGGTTTGTGGAGCGACAATAGCCAACTGTCTCTGAGATACATTTTAGTTGTGGGATTTTGGAGCGTCAATGCTTTTATTGACTTGGTAGGAAGTGACGCTCTTGTGGTTGTATGTGTTGGATCCCTCTGCAATCAGGCATCCTGAAGTAGAAATTGGAAATGTTTCAATGGTCCTTTGGAGGGGAATGAGAGAAAACCGAATGAAAAACTCAAATTGTCACGAATGAAGAACTCAAATTGTCACCACCAATTCAAGAGTATTAGGCCTTTCTTGTTGAAATGGCAACTAAGATACTCTTCTCATATGAATGTTTGTTGCCTTAATTTTTACTTGCCTGCAAGATGATATAATCTCTTGATTTATTCTTGATATCTCACCATAATGTATGCACGCTATTGGACTTTCAGCTTTGTGAGCGAGCATATAGAGACTCTTGAAGAGATTGATATGGAATACAAAGAATTAGCACTTGAATCGGGAATTGAAAATTGGGGTCGTGTTCCTGCTCTGAATTGCACCTCCTCTTTCATAACTGATCTGGCAGATGCAGTTATTGAAGCATTGCCTTCGACAATGGCAATGTCTGCGTCCACTGGTACAGAGGAAGCAGTTGACGATCCGATGCAATATTTTATAAAAATGCTTTTCGGATCACTATTAGCATTTGTTTTTCTGTTTTCACCAAAGATGGTATCGGCTTTTAAGAAGAACATCCTTTAGGGAGGACAAAAGATCCTTTTCAGTAATAGTACAGAGATCAAGAAGCAATATTTATGGTGCCACCTTAAAATTTCTTAATTTTGTATTCACAAGTTTTTTTCTTACTACTAATATACGAGTTATCACTTTTGTTAAGAGAGACTGGATACGACAGTTTTGAAAGTGCCAGTATTCTGTTTTGGGGGCAGGCACAGGACGAAAACAAATCAGAGATACAAGTCTCTTTGTGGCATTGGTTTTAGACTCATACAAGTGTCTTGTATTACATCTATAAACTTCAATTATACAATGAATTCTTTTGGTCAAGCATTCGTAGAAACAACAAGGACATTAATTTGTGCAGTAAAGTATCTTGACAAGGTACATCTAATAGGTCATGGGTGCAAGCCATGAACACCTTTGTAGAATACTTACTCCATCCATTTTTACTTGTCCGGTTTGAAAAATTAAGAGATAATTTATCATTTTGTTCCTGTTATATCTTTATTATTAATTATTGGGTGAAAAACTTCAAGAAATTGTTAGTGGCTGTATAACTTTTAAAGTATGATTGATTTCAATCACTGAATGACTTGGTAATAATTAAGTAGTAAAATTGTCATTCTATTTATGGCTCATTAAAGAGTGTGTCAAGTCAATCAAGAACAAGAAAAAATAGATGGAGGGAGTACGGGGTAAGCTTCATGTGGTGTGGTCTTTCTTTAACCTGTGCATGCGCTTGGTGGAAGCTTAGTGTTGTGAGCAACCTTTTGTAAAGCATCTCTGTGATCCGCAAATGAGTAAAGTAGTTCCAATCGGACTTACTTTAAGGGGAACACTGAATTAGACGGATCTTGCTTTGATACTATGACAAAGATAATAGACCTTAAACCTAATTCGAACACAAAAGCTAGCTCAAACCTAATTCGAACACAAAAGCTAGCTCAAAAGGTAAAGGACTCAAAAGTTTCTAACTCCCTCAATCAAGCCTTCACTCCTTTGTTAGGGACAATCAAGTTGCAAGAGAAATACTAAGAAAACTAAATTAGCGATTATATCATCCGTCAACCCAAACAATTTGGCAATATCTTTCTCAGGATACAAGATCTAGTTCAATATGCAAGAAACTTCTCTTTTCAATTAAACAGCGTTAAGACTTCCAACAACTACAGTGACTGCACTCATCGTGCTGCTTTGGCATGTATGACCCATGGTCCCTGAAAGGGATGAACAGGAACAAACAATAAAAGATAAACCAAAGCAGACATTGGGAAACAGAATCACCCATCGGGTATCGGAAATTCGCTAGTTCGACTAATTTGGATTCATGTCAGAGAAACACACTAAGTGAGGCAAAATGCTCCCTCCTCTTAGATTAACCATGCCTAAAGCTCAACTTGAGACCTATTAGTTGAGGGAAGTGCAATCCCTTCCATCGCACACACCCCTCGAAGGTATAAGAATGTTATAGTGATAATGTTATTGAAGGAGTAAACTTATACTGGTAATAGCGCTTTTCCACTTGTAGATTCATCTACCAAGTCTCGCAGGACTGATTTTGATTCCATCCAAGGAAATAAATATGTAACAAGAAACAGTAATCATGAATACAACATGCTCGAAGCTACCTTATTGAAGCAAATATATGGATCCTACCTCAGCCTTTGACATCTATAGCAGAAAGGCTCATCCTCTACGTAAATTGTACTTGCCAAACATGAAATTTGAAAATCTGTATCTCATGGGTGCGTGTTATCCCGCACAAGTTAGAGATTGACAACGATCTTTTATCGACAGTGATATAAGTCATTCCTTTGAAACCTAATATTTGGGAGACTTAGACATAATAACCAGTAATCGTGAACCCTCGTCCCACAATCTCCCCGGCACAAAACCAAGCAAAACATTCTAGCCCAAAAAGAGCGGCAATGCCAGCATCCTCAATTTTCAGCTCCTGTCTGTGCTTCCACAAGTTCTTGACATCATCAAGTTCCTTCCAGAATGCTTGATAACGACCAGGAATACTGTCCCAAGAACAGAGATCATTAGTACAAGATATATGAAAGGTAAAAATGGAACAGGTTTTCTATCAGGTAACAGAAAGGAGCTCAAGTTCTAACCTTTCTGCTCTGATATCATTCAACAACGTGCCAATAACATAAAGAGAAACATAACACTTTTGGAACGAATAAACATGGAAATTGGAAGCAGAATTGCTCTTTGCTCCCAGCAAACCAGAAAAAAGAATCTCGTATCAGATAGTATATTCCAATTGCTCCAATTTTTTTTTGGTGATCAGGAGAAGTTCAGTACTCCAGTTTTCTTAGCAATGATAAATTCAAAAGACATAGTCACTTTATCTTATTTTAATTACATACTTTACATATGGATTATCACAAAATGTTTGGGCCACATATAAATACTCAATTGCCACATCAAGAATAAAAAGTATCAAACGAATGAAATTTTAAACTATCCTGTGACGTATCCCCTAGGCCCTATCAAACCAAGCCCATAAACAGAGCTCCAACAAGTATCATCTTTCGTTTTTATCAGTCTCCAACAAGTATCATCTTCTGGAATAGAATTCTATTACGCAAGAAAGACTTAAAGTCCAATCAACATGTCACAGAAAACAGGACAGTGAGAGCATAACTGTAGTAGACTCTGTTCAACGTTGACAAATGATTATGACTATGACACAACCTTCTTTAAGATATGTAAATCAAGTTACAACCGGTAGGATGGCGCTAAACCATCAAACAGTAATACTCCATTGATAACTCACCTTGCTAAGCTAAATCATCAACAACTATGTTGCTCAGATTCTCCAAAGATGATAGAGAACTCGAACAACATAGATCAACATTGAAAGCAAGTTGGAGTAGAGCCAAGATAGAACATTTTGACAGAAACAAGTGGGGAGCTAAATCTAAATATATCTCATCAGGACATATAAAAGACTTATTCTTTCTCTGCATACATTAATTCAGTCTGAATCTATTTGACGTCATAAACACATAATCAAACATGACTAGCTTACCTAGGAGCTAACAAGAAAAAAACACTGACCTCATAATAATCATTCAAAAGGAGATGTTCAGAAAAAAAAAACAAATTTAAGTAGTTCTCTTTTTTGTTGAGTAAATTTTAGTATGCATACTTCTCGAAGCAATCACGGCAGGTCAAGAGACCTTTTTTTTGCAGTAGTTGGAATCAAGATGCTTATCCATGGCATCTAAAGATTTTCAAGAATTGCCTTCTCTTGATAAACTGTACACAAAATGCATTGTTGCCAAAGTTCTTGGATGTTTCTCCACGATAATGCCTCTATTATATAGAAGACCTAGGTCACTTCAAGTCGATACAGCTGACCCTGCCTGAATAATGGCCTATACAAACTACGCCCTCTGTTTCATTTTATTTGAAGATGTTTACCCAGACACAAAGTTTAAGAAATAAAGGAATTTTTTGACACATAAGCTAAATATATGTAAAAATACCAAAATTGACCTTATTAACAGTAATAAATGTGTTGGTGAGAGTTCCGCATCTCTTTACATTTTCTCTTTCCTAATAGAACAATGAACTTATATATCAAGTGCGTCCAAACAAGTAGGTCATTGAGGGTAAAATTGAGATGCTAATTTTAAATAGTTTCAAACAAAGATAGGTGTCATGCTTTTTCGGACATGCTAAAAAGGAAAGCGTGTCACATGAAATGAGGCAGAGGGAGTACTAATTAATGTGTAATAACCAGTACTTCCCATATCTTATCACTTTGTTTGCATCGGTTCCACAGACTTAAAATCATCACACCCATATGGTTAGCCTAGTATTTAGGCAATTTAAATCCATGATTAGTCTAGGTTATTAGCAATTGTACAAAAATAACCTAAATAACTTTTGGGGAGAGCGAGTTGAGGGAAGCCTTCCTAAAATATATCGTGTTTCATGCCAAAGAGAGATGACAATCCAACAAAATTGTAGGTCTCATAAGGGGGTTATTCATTGGGACTTACAGATTCAGAAGAAACCTTCAGGATTGAGAGATGGAAGAATTTTACAATTTGAGTGAGTTATTGTAAGGACTAGTCACACCTAACAACTTATCAGATGTATGGAGCTGGCGGGAGAGTGGAGATGGTTTATTCACTGTTAGCTCTTTTTATAAGAGACTATTAGTGAGAGAGGAGTGTATTTTCCCTCATGATTCGATTTGGATACCTACAGCACCGAGGAAGGTATGTGTTTTTGTTTGGGTGGAGGCAAGAAGTGCGATCTCAACAGTGGAGAATCTGAGGAAGAGAAGGATCACCTATGTTAGTTGGTGTTTTATGTGTAAGAGTATTGGCGAAAGTGTAGATCATCTCCTATTGCACTGCAAGGTGGAGAACAATCAGAAATCTATGGCCTTTAGTCCTAAACAGATCCAGTTTCAAAGTTGGCAATGGCCTGAAAGTTTCCTTCTGGGATGACAAGTGGATTGGTCATGAACCTCTAAAGCAACTCTATCCAGATCTATACACATTATGCCTTCAACAACAAGCTACAGTTGCTGAATTATGGACAAGACAAGGTTGGAATTTACACCTCAGAAGACATTTAAATGACTGGGAAATGGAAAGAATAGCGGCCTTCTACTCCACAGTTGATCAATTCAATAATTTAACAGGAGAAAGAGATACTATGGTTTGGAAGATAGACAACAAAGGTTTGTTCACTGTAAATTCTGCTTACAGAGACCTGAACACATCAAACAACCAGGAGGTAGGATGGCCATGGAAGATGATATGGAAAACTAAAATACCTTAGAAGGTAAATTGTTTTTCCTGGCTATTGGCAAAGGAAGTAGTGTTGACTCATGAGAATTTAAACAAGAGGGGGTTCCAGTTGTGCTCTAGATGCTATTTATGTGGGGAACAAGCAGAGACAATCAACCATCTTTTTTTACACTGCAAATGGGCAGATCAGTTATGGAAGATATTCATCAGTCTGAGGAAGATCAGGTGGGTGAAACCAGGGAGCATTAAAGGAGTTCTTAGCTACTAGAACAGAGATGGCAATGCTGCAAGCTAAGTTGCTCGGACTCTCCAGAAATGTTGCCGCACCCGTGTCGGATCCTCCAAAAATACACTATTTTTGGAGGATCCGACACACACCCGTTGATATTTTTGAAGAGTCCGAGTAACATAGGCTGCAAGACAGGAAGAGAGATGGAAAATTGTCCCAACATGTATTTGGTGGACAGTATGGAAAGAAAGAAATCAGAGATGTTTTGAGGGCAAACAAAGTGACCTACAGAAGTTTAAAATGAATTGTTTAGCTCTATACTATTTTTGGTGTAAACAGGAAGTTTTAGGTCAAACTGAAGATATTTTTGATGTTTTAGATACTTGTAAGGAAGAATATAGATAGGAGATCAAGGTGTAAGGTGTAACATTTTGAAAGGGGGACTACATTCTTTTTGATGTAGTATACCTGTGGATATATAGTTTACTGTTACCATTATCGAAAAAAAAAAGGTGGCTAGTCGGTTACGGAGGGTTGCTCTTAATTTGTTTGGGATGCAATGGGTGATGCCAGGCACAGTGAAGGAGGCTTTGCAAAGTTGGTCTCATAAGAGAGGGAAGAGAAGCAGAAGGGCATGGAGGGTTGCCCCATTAACAATCATGTTGGTCATTTGGAAAAAGAGAAATAGGAGGGCTTTTGAAGGGGTGGAACAAGATATTGTAAAGATGCAAAGTAGTGTTTTGTCTCTAGTTTCTTTTTGGTGTACTTTCGAGGTCCCGATTTGTATAGAGGATTGGATCTCTTTTGTTGAGAACCATATTTGATGAAGGTTCTCTTCTTATGGTATACGGCTTGTATACGGGGTTTCCCCAATTGTTAATAAAATTATTTACCTTATCACAAAAAAAAAAAACTCCTATACTTCTCTTAATAAACGCGCCTTCTCCAAAATAGACGTGAACTACACGACACTTCAATATCTTATGCATATTGGGATTTTCCCCCTTTTGTGCAGTGAAATTTAGCATGCCAAATACAAAATAATTAATAACTTATGCAACTATAATAGTAAACGAAGCAAGTGTAGCTTCAAATCCTCAATAGGTTTACATATCCTGAATAGAAGCAGGCTTTATTTCATACATGACAACTATATAAACAGGAGGCATTATACATTTTTGGCTTCATTAGAGAAACAAAAGGCAACTTAACCACAGTCCTCCGTGACCCGCTCGAAGTCAAGAATTGTTCTTTCCATATAAGACATCTTCCTCTCCAATCTTTCAAACACATTTTTTTTTCTCCTTCTTATCTTGTCAGTTCCATTTTGGAAATATACCAAGTGCAATACTTCAATTTTTTTGTTTTATCACTTCCTTTGATTCCCAAACATATCTATCTCTTGGTTTATCCGGGAACCATTTGTTGTAGTTCATCAGTTGTACTAGACTATTTACTCCCTAACATTCAGTAGTTGACGTTGATTTTTGTTCATTACCTCATCATGGCCTGCTCTTATAGTTCTAGTGAGCTCTTAGTGAAATCTCAAGTATACAAGAGTTCACAAAAATTTAACAAGTGGTTGCCTTAAATCAACCAGTATGTTGACAACATTACCAAATTATAAACCAATCAACCATACTTCCCTATTCGAGGACTAAAAGTTCAGGTATCATGAAGTTGACTAAATGTTGTTTAACTTTTATGAACAAGGAACTTACTCAAAGGTAAGGTCCTGGAGGTTTTTTCAGTAAAGACGTGATTTTGGGATCACTAAGGTCCAGAAATGAGATGATAAAACAAGAAAAATATTACAACCACAAGATGCTGAGCAGTTTGCAGTCTAACCCATACAGCCCTAAGCTAACCTAGCTACGGCCAACTTATGAATAACATGAATCCATCCGTTTTCCCTACAGATAATCAACTGAATACTTTCAAGACTTCTGGCAAGTCGAAGCAAAATCACTAGTTACCTCAAAAGACTAAGTAATTTTGTAGATTTGAAAGGATACAAGTGATGAATAACAAACCTAGCTAAGCGAGTGTAGAACACTTGTTTCGCCAAATGCTGACATTTCTCCACAGTAGGTGGCTCTTGAATGTATTGCTTGTTCTTCTCCATCATCTGCTTGTAGTATGCACATGCATTCTTGGTCAAGATATTTGAAGCTTCAACAGCCTTTGCTTTCACTATCGGTAGTTTTGATGCCATAGTTCCCTAACCAAAAAATATCATGCACCATGAAAAACATCATCACGTGTTGCCAAAGGAGAAAAGTATAGTAAAGTGCTTTTTATCAAAAAAGTACAGTGAAGTGCTAAACTCTGCTAGGGCTTAAGTGCAAAATGCAATTCAAGAGTGCACTTTATCGAAGAAAAGCTCCGATAAATATAAAAGTGATCAATCAAATTCAACCCCATTCTAAGTTTAAGATACACATGCAAAGATTTTATAGTAACTATTTTTCAAACACTAATTTCAAAGTCTATACACCTAATCATGACATTTTTTTGTAGAGATGTTTACAGTTCAATGCCGTCCTCTTCATGATAGAGATAATTTAGTGTCGTGGTGCCTGCATTGAATGGCTGTTTAAGCAAGGCCAAGTGCACTAGCTTCAAACCTTAAGCGTGTTTCAAGGTTTCCATTTACTTCTTTTTTATAACTGAGAAATCCCCGAGGGCCAGTAGCACATGATTCTAAACTCGGTGGATAATGAGCCCCGCACATCTACCATTCACCACTACTCGTTGAAGCGACCAGCGATTTAATGGCACATACCTTCCTTTTATAATAAGGTACATCATACAAAATCCAAAATAGTTCATTCCGTTTTTCTCAACATTGGCAAGAAGCTTCAGCAACCCATGTTTGGATTACACAAGAACCCTTTTTAATCATGGGCAAGGCATTTACTCCCTCCGTCCATTTTTAATTGACATGGCATGCCTCTTAAGGAGCCAAAAATACAATGACAATTTTACTATATCACCCCTAAATATTGCTAATTCATCTAATAATTAAAATCAATCAGAATACTTTAAAGAAGTTTCAAACCCAATAATTAATAGTAAGGGTAAAACAGGAATGAAATGGTAAATTATCTATTGATTTTCCAAACAGGACATCTATTTTTTTTTAGTATAGAGGACAAGTAAAAATGGACCGAGGGAGTAACTATTGAAGACCCAACCCCAACACATTTAATTATGAAAACTACAATCACTCTACAATATCTCCATGGAGCAGCTCACAAGTTTTAATTTTTTTTTGGTTTACCCTTTTTTAGAATTTTACATAATCTGAAAATTTCTTTAAAAATACAGTCTTTTAACCCCAACACAAACACAAACATATTTTTTAAAGAAAAGATTCCATTTTGGAGAATTAACCTAACCAAACCATTTGATCAAATTTATTCTTCAGACAATTAGCCTCTTTTCTAATGAAATTTTTAGCACTAAAATGGAATGAGGAAGTTAGTTTAAAGTTGGAAAGAAATATGAATCGAAATCAGAGAATAGTGGAGTACCAGAATATGCAGAGCGAATCACACTAAAATTGAATGCCAATTTGTGTGTGAGAGTGAGAGTGAGAGATAGGGTTTTGAAGCTCAATTACTACTCATTGTACCAATTTATGCAACTCCTTATTTTATGTGACATCATTATTCTGATTTATAATATTTTTTATAGTAATTTTTAATATAAATTTTATTTAAAAACTTTTATGTCTGAAATTTACTATTGAAGTTTATAAGTTTGAATCTCAAAATTATAATCGCGCTACATAATTTGAGACAGAGAAAATATATAACTAGTGAATCCATTAGACTTTCTACTATATTAAATTTTTTATTTTTTTTTTCAGTTCTCAAAGTCAAATGTTTTAAGTTTTAACCAATTAAGCTGCTAGCACTTAGTTTATATACTACTAGTTAACTTATCCGCGCTTCGCGCGGTGAACATCATTTTTTAAAATTTAATTGATAGAAAGAGAATAAAGAATTATATCCAAAAATAAAAATTAACGATATGGGTCAAAACATTAAAACGAATATATATAAAAATAAGTCATAAAAACAGATCAAAGAAAAGTTTAACATGAGTTCTTTTTTGTAGATTTATAATGACAACTCTCATCCATGAATAAATATGTCTCAACTAATTAACTTGTTTATTCCCCTTTATTAATAGAGTTTCACATTTTACAAATCCTAATCTTTCAAATTCAATCATCCTAGTGCTATCCAACCATCCTTTTAGACTGTAAAAAATGTTTTAAGAATTATATGGATGTTGGGAGTAACATCAACTGGGAAATAAAGTGTTGCAATATTTAATTTGATGTTCACATATTTTTTCTTTACACCATGTAGCTCGTGTGAGAAAATTAATGAGAAAATTAACTTTTGCACACATGGTACATTGGACCCTCAAACCGCAGTCATCAACATCAAATCTGAAGTAACCTCAAATTGCAAGAAGATCTATTTCTTCAGTTTCCATTAGTCAAGATTTTTTATTATATTTAACCGCAGCATTGAGTGAGAGTTAAAGGGGATATTACCATTATTTTTTCCTTAATTTAATTCTCAGAGTTCTAAAAGTCATGCTTTGTAACCTTTTCTGTTCCAAGCTAATTACTTGAATGCCTTCACGTTCAACAAATCAATTCGGATACTTATTATAACACCGAAAGTTAACTTTCAATCTTGTGATATTCCCTATGCACGACCATCTTTTCCTAAAGGAAATATGTCCTCCTCATTTTTTTTTTTTTTGCTCCTTTCTCTTTTTTGGTTTGGTTTACTCGACATCTATGATCATTTTTTGAAAACTCTACTAACAATTTTAAAGGGACACAATTGTTATCAGATATAGAAGAACACCTTAGACCGGAGGTAACTCGAGCCGACAAACATTTATGTAATCTGCTCTGTAATTGTGTAATTGCATCAAAAGCTTGTTAGGCGCGAGAACGATTAGGAAATTTCAAAATCTCTAAGTAAAATTTTGAAATAAAATATTGATAATTTTGTATCTATAATTCCTATAAAAAAAATAGCAAAATAAATATCTAATATGAATGAAGGATATATAGTCTAACCATACAAGATCTGAAAATTAGAATTAAGAAACCATATTATAAGCTCCACTTTTAAGCACCAGATGAGAATACAAATTTAAATCACTTGCAACAATTTAGTTTTAGCATGTTGTGATCACCATGATATCAGAGTTATTTCTCAAATAGTCATTCAACTAATAGTTATTATCTCAGAAATTCACTTTTTTTTATTTCAATTTTTTTCAACAACAAAAGTAACTTTCTGAGATAATAATTATTCGTTGAGTGAGAAATCAATCCCTATGATATCATAGTTTATTTTAAGTAATTAGAAAAGTCAAAAGTTTAAGAAATACAAAAACCAAGTCGGCCATATAGGATTATAATCAGTGAATGGATCAAATTTGCAATTTCTTCCACTTCTTATCATTTTCTTCTTTCCCATTCCTTACATTTTCCTTCGTTTCCCTTTCTCTTTTTCGTTTTTTTTTTCTCTTTCCATTTTCTTTCCCCTCGTTCCTTTCTTTTCCTCCTAATTTGTAAGCAAGAACTGATCAACGCTTTGTGAACACTTATACAACTAATTTATTTCATAAACAACGTAGGAGTAAGCATTCCGCAAAGATTCATTCAGTGTTTGATAAAAAAATAATTACGTTTCACTACTTCGTATTGAATGGACATAAGCTTTAAACGTTAAGAAGGAAAAAGGAACTTACAGATCGAAAAGAAATTAACAGTGAAGAGGTTGCTGCAAAAATAACCTTCAATTGGCCATATCCTGAAACTGCCACCCAGAAAATTTGAGATTGTCACTTAATCTCCACAACACACGAGTAATATATACAAAATTTGTGACCAATGAATGAATATACACAGAGAAAGATGAGAGACCATTTTTTCCCCATTAATAAGGTCATAAGGAATGATTGAAGGGTTGCAACCGTAGTAATGGGCATGAATATTTACCAGTTATGGGAAATGAATGTTTACTGTTATGGTTTTCCCAGAATCTCAAAGGTTGCAACGGTAATGATAGGTAAACATTATGTTAAATACGTAGACACTTTAAACTGACGAGAGAGAAAAAGGATGGGGAAAAGAGTTACTAATATCCTTAGATGTCTTCCCTTTTAATAATTAAGAGGCTTACATGAGTGACTTTTAAAATAGCTCCATACACCGCCACCTCAATTATCATCTTTAATTTTGCCATTACTCTCATTTCAACCCACTAAATCCAATAATTAAGATATATATAATTAGAGTTTTTCATTTTAAAATTAGAGAAAAGGCCAAAAAAATGAGAAAAAAGATAAATAGGAATGGTGGCCATAGAGAGGTGCCACATCACCTTGTCTATGCCTAGCTTTATATTATATATAGATTCAATGATTTTACATCGGTTAGGAATTTTCAATATTCTATAAATACTTGTGTAATTTTACGTATAAGTGAAACATTTTTTGTTTTAGTTTTCTTTAAAGAACGTACAGAAGTCATTCATCCGTGGAGGAGCTCAGACGTTAGAGGTGTACATGTGGCGTACACCAGGGCGATTAAGGCGATGGAGCCAAGACCCGGGTAAGGACAGTGGAAGGAGACTCGGAGCACTTTCTAGTGATAATGGGGTTGCACCAGGGATTAGCTCTTAGCCCATTTTTGTTTGTCTTGGTGATGGATGGACTGACACGGCAAATCCAAGGTGAGTTATTGTTATATCCCGTATTTTCGTACGATGAATTATTCATAAACTGAGGTGGGGTCCACATGTCGAGATTTTTTTTTTAGAACATATGACAAGTTATATGAATAATATATGCGAAGTTAAACACAACCCAAGAAGGACCCTTGAGCCAAATCAAAGTGAAAGCCCTCCAAAATAATATTTTTAAGATACGTTTTCGGGTGATTTGATTTCGGGAGGTCATAACCTTATCGTCCTTTGGGAATTTGGGAAAACTCCCAGAATGAAAGTTGTAGATAATTGAAATAGATTTCCAACCATAGGTCGTGGGTCTTCATGTGACATCGGGATAAGGATATATGGACATTTTAAGGCAGAAAGGTCAAGCTGGGCAATGAATTCGGCCCAACCCGATTCCAAGTCGGGTCAGCCCGTTTTCTTTGCCATTTAATGAAAAAATTCGGCCTTCTCTTTCATTTTCAGACCTCAAAAAAACCCAGAAATTTCAGAGGTAGAGAGAGAGAGGAGAGATAGAGAAAGAAACCAAATTTTGACCACAATCTAAGCCCCGAATCGCGAAGCTCCTGAAGAGAAAAGTGTTGTACGTCGCGTTGCCTTCAATTTGAGCTAAAAATCAGCCAAGAAAGAGAGGGTGGAAGTGGTTGCTGCATAATTAAGGTAAGATTAAGGTCCATTTTTCATTGTTAACAAGTTTATTTAGAGTTTTAACGGATTAGAACGGAGAAGATAGCATTATAAACTCGTTTGTTGTTTTGTTGGGATTTATGGATTAAGGGGCTGTTTTAGGTGGATTAAATGGATGAAATTAGCTGAGTTATGATGTATAATAATTGTTGACATTGTTGTTGAAGTTGTTGATAAGTTGTTGTTCTTGAATTTGGGAGAATAAAGCGTATAAAGATATTGTATACAAAGCGTATACCGGGCTGTTTTGTGCCGATATTTGGGGCTGTTTTATGTAATTTTCGTGACTGTTTATTGACAATATTTTGGGGTTGTTTTATATAATTTTCGTGGCTGTTTTATGACAAAATTTTGGGGCTGTTTTATGTAATTTTTGTGGCTGTTTTGTGACTATATTTTGGAGCTGTTTGGTATAATATTTGTGGCTGTTTTGCGATGATATTTTGGGGACTGTTTTATGGTCGTTATGGACTGTTTTGTAGGCTGGAATATCGGGGGATTGACTGTAGTTGTTGTTGTTATATTATGGATATACGGAAATAAAGAAGTGTATACAAGCATTGGCATCCGAATGTATATTGGGCTGTTTTGGGAGTAATTTAAGAATGGATTTAAGTCTAGTTTGATATGAAATTGTTGGTATTGTTGTTGTTGGTATTTTGATTGATGTTTGGCTAAGTTGGAATTTCGAGGATTGTTAAGTTTACAGGGGAAATGCTGCCCAATTTTCTCTAGAATTTACGACGCGTCCTTATAATCTATTAACTAATGTTAATATGAATTCTCCCGTGAAGGTAACGACGTGACATTGGAGGAGAGCAAGTGAACGATAACATAGCTAAACGACAAAGGTATGTGAGGCTAGTCCTTTCTTTCAAATGGCATGAATCCTATAGCATAAGTTCTTTTCCTCTTCATGAGTTCCTATTTTCCGGAAAGCTAGAAGCCTAAGTCCATAAATGTCTATATAAGATAAGAGATATGATATGATGATGCCATATTGATAATGATGTTATTTATTGCTTACACTCACCTTATGTACTAATTCCTTCAAGGTGAGGCAGAATGTCAATAATTGCTCCATAATGAAATCGGGGGATCACGACCTTACGTCACCCCGATAGAGTATAGTTGATCTTGAGTCTTATGCATGTACTATGATAAGCATATTATTACAAGTATTTTTTTATGAGCATGTCATGATCATATTACACCGCGCCTAGTTGGCCGGGCAGTCACCGCCAAGGCGGGCAGCTATACGGATACACCATGACCTTTTGGCATGGGCAGACACCACTAGTGGGCGGCATGAGATGGTACCCCGGACGCGGGAGGCCTGGACGCGGGCTAATGTTATTGATTATTACACCGTTCCGATATGGACGGGCAGCTTGCATATTATGCATATATGAGATTATGATGAGTATGAGTAAGACAGCATGCATTACTTCTTTTATGATTGTCATTCAGATTCAGATGTTTCATATTGATGTTCACATTATATTATCACTGTCTTTCTTCATTGTTTATGCCTCTCATACTCAGTACAAGGTTCGTACTGACGTCCGTTTTCTTTGGACGCTGTGTTCATGCCCACAGGTAGACAGGAAGGTGAGCTTGGTCCAGACCCTTAGTAGCTGTCAACTGATCGAGAGCACTCCATTGTCCGGAGGTGCTTATGGTTCTTCTTTTGGTATATATGCATATTTTGGGCATGACGGAGTCTTGTTCCGTCTATATGTTTAGTATGTCAGTAGAGGCTCGTAGATACGCAGTGTGGGTCAGATGGTCTCGCAAGATGTTATTATTATGTATATGTTATTTTGATGGCCGAGAGGCAAATGTATATAAGTATTTATGTTTTTATATAAAATATGATTTTCCTACAATTCGTGTATAAAATTGGTAAAAAGGCATTAAATGAGTAAGATGAGTATTAGAACGAGTGGTGCTCGGTGGCTAGTCCCGGGTACCCGTCACGGCCCCTAGCTGGGTCGTGACAGTTATCATGGTGTATATTATTCGTTGACGACATAGTCTTGATTGACGAGACTCGCAGCGGAGTTAACGCTAAGCTGGAGATTTGGAGAAAGACTCTGGAGCCTAAAGGGTTCAGGTTGAGTAGGACCAAGACAGAATACTTGGAGTGCAAATTCAATAGCAGGACGCAGGAAGTGGATGTAGAAGTGAAGCTGGATACTCAGGCCAATCAAAAAAAAGGAAGTTTTAAGTATCTTGGGTCTATTATTCAAGGAAATAGAGAGATTGACGATGTTGTCACACACCGTATTGGGGCGGGGTGGATGAAATAGAGGATTGTATGCGGAGCCTTTTGTGTACTAAGAAGGTGCCACCTAAATTTAAAGGCAAGTTTTACATAGTGTCTCTTGTCCTTTGATTTATGCTACTAAATGTTGTTTCTTGTACTTTGATTATCTTATTTATCTGTGGTAGCTACCACTCCTTTCTTCAGATTGTTTTGTCATGCTTTTTTTGCTTTCGTTATTTTCATTTCCATACTGCTTGTCCTTATCTGACATTTTCTCTGCCATGCTTTCTCTTAAGCCGAGTGTCTTTCAGAAACAACCTTCATACCTTCCAAGGTAGGGGTAAGGTCTGCGTACACTTTACCCTCCCCAGACCCACATTGTGGGATTTCACTGGGTATGTTGTTGTTCATGAAAAAACATAAAATAAAATAAAAAAATTGCAACAAGAATCGATCTCTACTATATATATAAAACTAAAATATTTCTTTGTACATAAAATATATGTACATAAGTATCTAATGGTATGGATCTCTTCTCCAGTTTTTGTATTATATTGTCCTTTTCTTTTCCCTCTTTTAACCTTTTTAACTTTTTTCTTTTTTATTCTTTTCCTTTTCTTGTTTTTTTTACTTTCATACACAGTTTGTTTTGTTTTGAAAAAATATCAATTTTTTTTCTTTCGCCTTTAACTTCCTAAATAGTAAATATAATTAACCAAAAATAATAATCTCAAGTTTGAATATTATTATAAAATATGAGAGAATATATTGAAGAAATAGTGTATAAAAATATATTATAGAATATAAAGAAGCATATATAGATACTATTACACAATAATTATTCAATTTAATAAGAGAATATGAAAACAATCAATAATATAATTAGAAACGGGAAGAAAACAAGTAATTCACTTTAAAACAAATCATTAGAAATAAGAAAAGAACCAACAAAACATTACAAATTAATTTAACAATTTTTTCTTTTTTGATCGTTAAATATTTAAACTTAACAATCTTTTTTTAAATATCTAATATGAATTCGAAGTTCGCCTCCTTCGTGTTGGTAGCTACTTCCTTCTTTTTCAATTTTCATTTTTATCATATGCTTTTACTGCTACGCATGTTGTGAATTATGTTTGGTTGATGATTGTACAATGATGAAAATAAATCATTTATGAAATTCAGTCATTGCTGGTGGCATTTTCTACCTACTTTACCATCCTCAATGACCCCTATTCTCAGTTTCCGCAGTCAGATTTCAAATTTCAATCTCAATACCACTGCTAACGACACTACCTTTCTCAATGCAAAATTGAACATCACATTCTCAACCAAAAACCCAGATAAGAGGAAGAGGAGGAAATGCACAATTATGTACATCCCAATACGATTGTTGCTCAGCCGAAGAAATAAAAAAAGAACATGTGAGACATGGAAAATAGGATCATGAGTTTCAAAAAAAAAAAAAAAAGAGAAATGAAGATCGGCCATGGCATTCAAAGAATAAAGGGAAAATGGTAGAAAAAAAAAGAGGTGACGATTTCGTCATCGTCACTATTCAAAAGAAGTTGTAGAATTAAAAGCAGACAACAAGAAGAAAAAGAGAATAACGAAAAAAAAATTGAAATCACAATTAGTGAAATATTATGACCAGAGACATGAAAATTCGAAGTAACTGCAAAAAGAGAATCTAATACAAAATAGAAGCAAAAAAGATGATGATTGAAAAACCTATCTCGGGAAAAACCACCATGCAAACCCAGAAAGAAAAATCTTCTGAAAACATAGAGAGAAGAATCAGGGGATCGAAGAAGTAGGTTAGCAAAGTTTGGCCTGTACAGAAGGCAATTACACGTGTTGTACTATTAGGTCAAACATTAATATTTCTGCAAATGACTTGAAAAGAAGAGGATCCACTTGTCCCATTCAAATATAAAAAGTTAAAGACGTGTCATTGAAAATACGACACAAAGATGAAAGCTGGTTGGTTCTTTCAATGCAGCAAAAAGCACAATCCATCTATGTTGCTCGGACCCTTCACTTTTGCCGCCGTACCCGTGTCCGACACGACACAACACGGGTTTGGGTACGGAATTCGTGTCGGATCCGGTCAATAGAGATCGGATACTTTGACCGAAATTCATGACCAAATTAAAGAAAAATTTTGAGATTATGATTTCTCAAGATAACAAAAAGTAGAGATTTGAAGACATGAGATGGCATACCTTCAATATTATGTAGAAAATTTAACTAGTTTCTCGGAGCACGCAGTCTAGCACCTAGTAGAATGGAAGATTGAATCACATGTCTGGTACAAAACTACATGTAGGTGCTTCCACAAAAAGCTCTCATAATCTAGGCATATTCTTGTAGCTATATTATTAGAATTTTGAATTATTTTTGCCGAATCCCCGCACCCGTATCCGTACCCGGATCCGTACCCACGAATCTTAAAATTTAGATCATGCCGAGTCCGACCTCTAGATCCATACCCGTATCCGACACCCGCACCCGAGTCCGAGCAACATAGCAATCCATTACAACAGTAAAATAAAGTGTTAACATATGCATACACACACTAATTGCAATTTTTCCGTCATCAACATCTATATATTATTCTCCTCCTTGCAGCCATGTTGGTGGCATTTTCTATCTACGTTACCATCCTCAACACCCCCTATTCTCAGTTTCCGTAGTCAAAATCTCAAATTTCAATCTCACTGCCACTGTCGATGACACCACCCTCCTCACTGAACGTCACATTCTCAATCAAAAATTCAAATAAGAAATTGATATACAACTATAGGATCATCTCTATAGCTGCACTGTCAAACTAAATTGTTATAGCAAATGGGTCATTTCCAGAGTTCAGTAGTAGTCTGAGTGACATGGAATGTACGTGCGGCTCACGAAATGCACATGCGACACACGTTATGATTCTTGCACCTTTAAATGGCCTGAAATTATCGTGTCTTGCATCATATGGTGCATTATGACAGGTGATGACAAATCTGCTTTACTTTTGTGGCATGTGTAGTTTGGAGAAGGAGTTAGTGTTGTTGCGGTACTTTGACAAGGTTGTTTCCTTCTCTTTCCCACCACTTTTATACTCATTTTCTTGTAATTAGTGGAGAGGTAACTAGATGCTTAATGATGTAGTAGGAAGTTCGCGGCAATGTTGAAGTTCCAGAATCAGATGTTGTTCAAGAATGCTGAAGAGTTATTGTTTAGTTGTTTAGAGTCACATATTTCCTATATGATATTTTTCAATAAAGAAGCTTGAATATGGCACTACCCTGTTGACAATATTAGTCATTTGTCTGATTGCACAAAATGTATTAGTCATTTGTCTGATTCTTCATGACAAAATCAGTGATAAAAAATTAGACAAGGTTGTAGTTCATCTTGGAATAGATATGTACGGTTTTCAAGAAGTATTATTTTGTCTAAAAGCATTTCCATTGCTATTCCATAACTTCTGTATTTACCCTATAAGTCCTCTTGGTCATGATTATGACTTGGACTCTCGTTAATCGCCGCTACAGTAGCACGTGGATTGTTTGGTTAGTGCTTCTATTCACAATGTTTCTAACCTTGTATATCCGTCAAGAGTTTTTGCAGTTAGAACCTGCTGTCATGAGTCTTGTTGATCCAGTCTTATCGGTTAATGATTCAGCAGACCAGATTGTTGAAGTGCTCGATTACTTCAGGTAATTGTAATGAGCTTGTATTTTTGGCATTTGCTTACTGTTATAAACTTATAATACGCTACCTCTTCGGCACAACCATTATGAAGCACTGTCAATTTTGTAATTATATATCTTGTGCTTTTGCTGTACAATTAAGCGGTTGGCAAAACGATTATGCATGACCCTTACTTCAATATGACATTAAGAGCTTTCGTGTGTTTTGTAGAATATTCCTGATAGATTCAGCTTATTTTAATAAGAAGTTGAAACTGATTTCCCCTTATCTTCCCTCTTCAGGCATGGTAAAGTAATGTGTATGAGAGTAACAACTGGAGCATATATTCTTACCTTATCTGCCGTAAGTGTTTGCATTGTTTCTCTCTAGCTGATTTATTTAAATTTTCCTGATATAGTCATTAGACAAGGATATTTTTACTTTTTTCCCCTCTAGATAAAACATACACAAAGGGTTGTGGGTTTAATACTCATTTCTTCCTTGTGCAAAGCATCCTCTTGGACAGAATGGATGTGTAATAAGGTGTCTTTTCAATGTTTTCTCCTATAGCTCAAGATATTTTAGGATGAATTTGTAAATTCTGACTCCTACTCCTTTAAATGACCTAAAATTGGGTTGTCTTGCATCATATGGTGCAATATGGCAGGTGATGACAAATCTGCTTTACTTTTGTGGCATGTGTAATTTGGTGAAGGAGCTACTGATGTTGCACTACTTTAGCAAGGTTATTTTATGCTATTTTCCCCCATTTTTATACTCGTTTTCTTATCATTAGTGGAGAGTTGAACTGGATGCTTAATGATGTGGCAGGAAGTTCGGGGCCGTGTTGAAGTTCTAGAATCAGATGTAGTTCAAGCATGCCGCAGAGTTAGTGTTTATTTTTAGAGTCTCGTATTTTCTGTATGATGCTTTGCAATAAAGAAGCTTGGATACGACATTACCCCATTGACAATATTAATCATTTGTCTGATTCCGCAACATGTATTAGTCATTTGACTTATTATTTTTGGTCCATCATCAGTACTGACATGGACGTAGTGCGCACGAGAAGCACGTGAGGCATGCGAGATGCACGCGTGACGCACGTGGAAGCTAGTTTTCTTCAATATATTCTGAATTGAATTTGAAGAAAAATATGTTGGTTAGACGAGATTTGAGTAGTGAACTCGTATCAACCAGATAAGCAATGAAACTTTGGGTTTTAAGTTTTTCGTGGGTTGGATGTGTCGGATGACGAGTCAAAAAGGTTTAAATGGGTGAGTAGATTTAATTGGAAAAAAAAGTGCTACGTAGGTAATATTTTGTGGGGAGATGGGGATTCAACGGATGAAGGGTAAATATAGCTTGGAAGTTGGATGACAATGACAAATATGGCCTGAAAGTTGGATGACAAGGGCAAATATGTTGAAAAAGTATAACAAAGGAAAAATATACCGTTTCCCGTTTATAAAATCTATTTCAACACTAAAGTGTTCCGTTTATCAATGCTGGTGACAGACCAAAAAGAGCATAAACAAAAACATCACTAGCAGCTGCAACAGCTGGCGATGTTTTTATCGATGTTGTGTTTGGTCTATTATCATTTTTCTCCTCCTTGCAGTCATTGCTAGTGACATTTTGTACCTACTTTACCATTCTCAACGCCTCTTATTCTCAGTTTCTACAGTCAAAATGTCAAATTTTAAACTCACTACCACCACCGACGACCCATCCTTTTCACTGCAAAATTGAACATCACATTCTCAACCAAAAATCTAAATAAGAAATTGATATACAACTATAAGACCATCGCTATAACTGCACTGTCAAACCAAATTGTTATAACAAATGGGTCACTTTCGCAGTTCACTAGCAGTCTGGGTGACATAGAATGCATGTGTGACACACATTATGATTCTTGCACTTCTAAGGGGTCGTTTTGTAGCGGGATAAGTTATCCCATATGGATGAGATTGGGTGGGATATCAGAGGAGTTATCCACCAACCAAACATGGAATAATTTGAATCCCATCCCATCCTATCCCTCATACCAAACAACCTTAAAATGACCTGAAATTACGGTGTCTTGCATCATATGGTGCATTATGGCAGGTGATGACAAATCTGGTTTCCATACCTATTTTACCCTTGCTATTTCATTAACTATTAGGTTGGAAATTGTAACAACTCGTTTGGTCGTTACGGACTTTCCTTCTCTTTCCCCAAGATACTCTTTGTTCAAGTTCGCACCGATAGCTATTACACGTGGGACTTACGGGTAATGGTGAAGAATTTCTCTAACTTAGAATATCTCAGAACTAGGTTATCCACTTCTGCGTTTG
Organism: Lycium barbarum; assembly: GCF_019175385.1. NCBI lineage: Eukaryota > Viridiplantae > Streptophyta > Magnoliopsida > Solanales > Solanaceae > Lycium > Lycium barbarum. The sequence continues at coordinate 36,840,839 of NC_083340.1, read as the reverse complement.
GAGGGCCGCTTCAGCAAGCCCGCATCGGCAAAGGTTGGTCCGCGTGGGCGGAACTTCGGATATGTTAGTAACTTGCGTCTGCGGGACATGTTCCGCAGAAGCGAAATAGCGTGGGCAAGTGGTTTCCCGCATAAGCGAAAATCGCTGAATCAAACCTAGCTTTTATTTCCCCATTTCGAGATTGGACCCCATTTTCACCCAATATCATATTTTCAAGAGCTGGTTTGGGAGTGGATGTCAAAGAACTCAAGAGTCCTTGGAGAGGGTAAGATCTAAACCCTATTCCATTACTTCCTTCTTGCCATTATCATTCCATTAATAAGTTCTATGTTAAGGTTCTTGGGTTGGGGAGAATTTCTTATTTGTAAAACCCTGGGTGAGTAAATGGTGTCTTTTAAGTGAAATCTTGGTAATTAAAGATTAATAGCTTATTGTTTGCTCGGGGAAACTTCTTCCAAACTCCAATCTCTAATTTTAACTAGGGTTTCTCAAATGGGTTAAGTGTAAGGTTATTAGAAATTAGGGATTTTTGATATTTAAGGGATTTGGAAGCCATTGGGGTTATATGATTATGAATTTTAGGTTGTTGAATATTGGAGGTTCTAGTAGTTGAGTTTTAAAGAAAAGTTTCGATTTTGCCCTTGCGGGTTCGGGTTCTTTCTCTTTAGGGTCTTAGAAACTCTTTTAAGGTCACAGTAGTTTGAATACTCTCAGAGCGTTACTTATATGAGTTGCTACCTTGTTAGACCTTACCATATTCGGACGCTCTCCAGAGAAGAAAGATAAAGCTCGGGATAGATGTTCGCGACATCTGTTCGGCCTCAAGGTAGGTGACAGCTTACTTGAGTTAGACTTCGATTAGAAATTCTTATGGAATTAGTGGATGTGGACGGAGAAAACATGTTTAGGTCTTCGGACATGGCGTTGGGATGGATTCAAATTAGGTTGATAATTGCTTATTTTATGACATTGACTTGTTGCCTTATTTGTGATGACTGGGCTTGTCGCCATGTTAGTGATAATAAGGCTTGCCGCCACATTTATTTATGATTGGAGGTTATGTGTACTTGAGGTTGTCTTGTTTAGCGTGTTGTTTGTCTCATCGTATGCTACTCACCCATTCCATATCATTGCATAGTACTATAAGCTTGACTTGTGAACCTTCGTAAATAATTGTGGGCGATGACCAAGATGAAGTTAGTGACCTAGTTGGCTTGGGATTATAAGTTCCATCTAAAATTGTACTTGAGTAGTGAGTTCCATGGTATTATGTTGCACTTGATTTTATATATTTCCATTGATATCGGGACATTTATAGTGTTACTTGGACCCTTAGGTGTATCATCTGCTGTGTGTTTCCTCACATTATGTTGAGATTCATGCATGACACTTCATATGCATTTCTCATGGTAACATGGTGTGATTTGGAACGGGTTGACAAAGAGACATGGTACTACTTCTAGAAAACATAAGGTAGTATCAATGAAGGAAATGAGAATCTGTGATCTGAGGTTGATACCGGAGCGGAATGTGTTGTACTCGCTGCTCGAGGTTTCTTACCGGGATGAAGGTGTACATGGACTTTGTAGGTCCCCCATGGGTCATGACTATCGAGACGTGTAGATTTCTGTCCATAGTATGTGTGTACAGGTTTGAGGTATTGGCTATTGCATTCCATTCACACTCTATTCATCCACATTGTACTTCGCATCATTGTTGTTTTCCTTTATGTTATCTATTCCTTGGTTCTGGACTGCTTGAACGATTATTTGGTAGTGTGAGATTTACTTGGTGAGATGAAAGATGATTAGAAGTATGACTTTAGGTTACTATCTGAATATGGGGAGACTTCTTATATCACGAGTTGTGAACTGTTGTGTTGATGTGTTTAATTCTGAGTTTGAATTCTTATCATCCTTATATGTTGATTTCCGCTTGTTATATATGCTTTTCTAATTTTTGTCGGCCTATGATGCTTACTAGTATGTGTGTTGTACTGATACTACTCTTGCTACACCCTTTTTGGGGTGTAAAGTTGTTACAGGTTGATGTTCGAGATTCCGTTAGCTTCCGAGGATCTCACAGAGTTCACACTAACCTTTCTTTTTACAGTTTATTCCAAAACAGAGGTTGATGTATTCAGTTGTGGTTGTAATCTATTTCAATTAGTGTATATTAGAAGCTCTTGTACGAGTCCAGACCTGATTTTGGAAAAACGGTTTAATCAAAGAAAGTATCCTACTGTCGATCTTTTCTTTTAAAATTGTGTTTGAAATTGGCTAGTTTATTGTTCTCTTCAAATTGTGTAAATTGAGTATTTGGTGTGGAAAGGGTTCGCCCACCCGGAGGGTTAGTGTGGGTGCCCGCATGACCCATGATTTTGGTCGTGACAGAAAGTTCAATGAATTTTAGTAACTGCATAACTTTTAAAGTATGTTTGATTGATTTTAATGATTAGATGACTTAGTAATTATTAGAGGAGACATGGTAGAATTATCATTCTATTTATGACTCCTTAAGGGATGTGTCAAGTCAATATAAGACAAGTAAAAATGGATGGTGGGAGTAATTTATTAGTTGATTAAGAGATCGAGCCTCTTTAATGCTACATTCTTTTCTCTTAATAGTTAGAAATAATAATAGAGTTTCCAAGTTAGTACTCCCTTCGGATTAAAGAAAAAAGTGTCCACTTAGCTTTTTTTTTTTTGTTAAAAAAAATGTTCACTTATTAAATCAAGAAATAATTAACCTTATCTTTCCAGGTTTGCTCCTATTAAGTGTTATGTGATCAAATCCCAATGCCTATTTAATTAGGGGTAGTTTAGTCAATTTACATATTTTTATCTTAGAGTGAATAGTTTCTTAAGGAGTGTGCAAATGACTAAGTAGACTCTTTTTTTTTTATCCGGAGGGAGTAATATATAATAAATTAGTACATTATATACTCCCTTCATATCAAAAAGAGTGTTCATTTACCTCCTTTTTATTTTTGTTCAAAAAAAGTGTCCACTTACCAAATCAAGAAATAATTAACCTTATTCTTCCAAAATTGCCCCTATTAAATGTTACTCCCTCCGAATGAAAAAAAAGAGTCCACTCAGCCATTTGCACACTCCTTAAGAAACTACTCACTCTAAGAAAAAAAAAATATGTAAATTGACTAAACTACCCCTAATTAAATAGACATTGAGATTTGATCACATAACACTTAATAGGGACAAATCTGAAAAGATAAGGTTAATTGTTTATTGATTTAATAAGTGGACACCTTTTTTTGACACAAGTAAAAAAAGGCTAAGTTGACACTTTTTTTTATTCGGAGGGAGTAAGTGATCAAATCTCAATAACTATTTAATTAGGGATAATTTAGTCAAATTACATATTTTTGCCTAAGAGTTAATATTTTCTTAAGAGATGTGTAAATGGCTAAATGAATACTCTTTTTATCTGAAGGGAGTACTATTTACTCGAAAATATATATATTGCTCCAGTAAGAAAATTTAAGAAAAGAAATATGGAGTTGGTGCTATTTAATTTCTTTTTTTTTTTTCCCGCTAATCCATTCATCAATATCAATAATAAAATACGTGTCCCAATAATTATTTATTTAATCCAATCAAAGCGGTCCAAAACCAAATTCAAAAAAAAACATGTCCGTTACAAAATAGGCCCCAAAAATTGCCTCAGCCCCAATTTCCCATTTATGTAGGGTTTTGAGTTACTGTTAAACCCTTAACTCATCCAATTTCAAACCTAAACCCCACCAAATTATTCCAAAATCAACCTTAATTAAGCCATTTAAGATGTGTTTAGCAGCAAATGGCTTTGAGCCTATGTTGAAAGAATCAATCAATCACTTTTTAACCTCATATCGAAATGGAAGTTCTGATTTCTCTGTTTTCGAGTCGATTTTCTTTCGTTTAATCCAAACAATGCCTGACCCACCACTTGAAATTACATGGTTTTACTCTGCTGTTACTTTTCACACCTCAAAAAAATCAGCTGTTTTTAGCAATACCATTGTTGCTAAAGACCTTTTTCAGTTGCTTATTTCGTGTTCTTGTTCGTGTAACGGGACGAAAAAGATTGCTTTACTTGCCCCGTTAGTGTACGTGTTGTATGATGTCGTTTGTGAGTTTAAGCGAAATGGGGTGTGTTTGAATAGTGAAATTAGGGACTTGGTAGAGAAAGTTAGTGATTATGTATGTGTATGTTTGGGTGATCGCATAAACGGGAACGGGGTTGATGAGGATATTGTTTGTTTTGAGGAATTGGTTGGGGTTTGGATGGTTGATCGGGTTGGGAAGTGTGCGAAATTTGAGGAGAATTTAGGGATTTTCTTTCCGATTGGGAGTGTTGTTGAGGTTTCCAAGGGTCGAAATACGAGGTGTGGGATAAGGGATTTAGCTGGGATCGTAATGTGTGAGGTGTTCTTGCTTAATTTGTCTTTGAAGTTTAATAGTGTGAGGTTTGTAAATGAGGAGTTCCAAAACGATGCACGAAATTGGGCAATTCAGACTCTCAAGCAGTTCCAAAATATTGAATTTTTAGGTGAGTTCTTGAAAAAGGTCAAATTTCATTACCTGATTATGTATCATAGCTCATTGTTTTTTGTTTCATTACTGTTAATATGTAATTTATGTACAGTAACATCACCTTGCCAGTTGTGGAGCCAGGATTTTCATTAAAGGGGTTCAAAATATAAAAAGTAAACATACGAAGAGGCTAAAGGGGGTTCGACGACGTCTACTATATATACGTAAAAAGTTATTATAACCATGTATAAATTGTCTATTTTTCCACCGAAGGATGAACCCCCTCGGCCCTATGTGGCTCCACCCCTACACCTTGCTATCCCGACCAGTCAATAAAGAGATAAAGAAATTCATATCAAGTTCTGTAACAAGATGGCCTAGCATACTTTTTAGGGGGATTTATGAGGAAACCTGTATCGTTGGCTCTCTAAAATTGATCCACCTAATATGCTTATTTTTTCTAATAACGAGAACCAAATAATACTAATGTTATAATCTTTTTCTAATGTCTTTCAAAGTTTCTAAATGTATAGGTCTTACGATATTACGCCATGTTGTCTGCATAACAACAACAACAAAATCCTTGTATTTCTTGGCTGTTCCATACTAAATTCCTATTTTTACCAATCAATTGAAGACTTTCATCTTCAACTATGAAGCTCATAGGAGTTAACTAGCCGTGGGGTCCAGTGTATGGAGATCAATGTGTTCTTCTTGCATGTAGTTCGACTTATATTTCTTTTGCTGGTCACAACTGGAATTTATGGATATAAATATCGATGTGCTTTTAGTTTGCGAGTTAATTTGGTTGTTTATCACTAAAGTTGGAGGAACCTTTCATATATATTCTTGTGCTTGTGAAGTTGTGACTTGGCTGAGGTTGTTCAGTATTATTTCCATCAGTTTTCTTTTCTTTAGGCTTTTTTGGAGTTTGGTCGATGGTTTGTGAAAAGAAGCTGCTGCATGTGAAGTAAGGCTGTTCAGCTACTCTTGGAATTCTTTTTGATGTATGCTAGGTATTATTTGTAGAGTTCATTTCACGGAACTCCATTTCCTTTGAAGTGCAATTTGTTTTTGAGAAATGCATTCTCTATTTAAATCTTCCATATCCAAAATGATGTTTTTGTAATAAGCCCCCACAATCTGAATGCTTCACTTCCGTGCAGTAGTCCAATTTTCTTTATTTGTGGCTGCATATGGATAAGGTTTCTTATCCATGGATACTTTACTTGATAAAAAAAAGGTTTTCTATCCATGAAGTCCCAATAGTTGCATTTGCTGTGGAATTGCTACTCTTAGTTGTGTATTAAGCACTACACATCATCATAATGGGGTGCACATTCAGAGGGACTTCGTAATTGAGTTAGAAATAATAATGTTTGGAACCTACATGAAGAAAGGCAGTTGTCTCCAGAAAACTAATCTTAATGAATTATTCTTGTGTATTAAGCAGTACACATCATCATTTAGCCCACATATACCATGAATAAACAACTACTTGGGAGAAAAAGTGAGGGAGGGAGAGTATTTGAACCACCAGTTACTAGAATCTTTAGCTTTTCTTAGGTTATTTATTTTGAGTTTTTACTTCATTGCATGATATAACCTTAGTAAACTGAATTAGCTGCACTTTTTGCTTGCTCTATTTAAGCCGAGACATGTATTTTTTGCTATACTTTAAAAACTGGGTTGTTAGTGTTAGAAGTGGGATTTGAAAGCGGGGACATGTATTCAAGCTTTATATTGACAATATTTCGCTTGATTCTTGATGGCTTTGAGTTTTATTTGTAGATCTGCTTCTCAGAATTCTTTTGGAAAAAGGGCTTGTGGTCACTGCCTTATTGGTACGTATTCATGACAACCTTCATTATCGCAAAGATTTAAGGGTGGATGATGGCCCAACAACTTCCATGTTCCATGATCTGCTGTGCTCCCCACTTTTTTCGTATGTGTGCATTTGATATTTTATAATGGTTTTAAGGATAAGTCCACTCCCTGCAAATGCAAATATTATATGCAGATCAAGATTGATTTCTGTAAGGCTGACAAGTTCTTTTCTTTTCCTTTTCAATATTTGTTGTTGCAGAGTGCTGAAGATGCAGTTGTTCTACAGAAACTATTGTATGATGCTGTGATAACAGTTGATCATTCATTTCTAAGTTCTGGCAGTTGGTTTCAACTACCCGAATCCTACTTCAGGAACTTGGCTCTACTATGGTCCTTAGTAGCTGATAACGCCATACAGTTTGCTAGGTAGGGGAAAATTGCTGCATTAAAATTTTTGTAAAGATTGGTAACTTTTTCTCTGCTAATAAATCTGGGAATTGTTGGCTCTAGGGAAATATGTGATCAAGATAGGCTGATTGCTTATGTAAATGCTTTCTCTGAGTCTCAGCTACCCAGTGAGTTACTTAAATGGGTCTCTATCCAGGCTGGCACAGAAGAGAACCTGAGTAATCCTAAACTCACGACACCTAAAGCTCTCATAAGTATGTCTTTTCTCTGGTTTTGTTATATATTTGAGTACATTGGATCGTTTTGATTTTGCTTTAATTACTGGCTCAGTTGCATATTTTCTCCTTCCTATGAAACTGAGGTTTTAGATAATTGCAGACCATAGTAATCCTCTTCAAAATTAATAGCAAACGTACCTTGTGAATAAATTAGAGAAATTGACATAAATAACTGCACACCAAAATAATAGCCAACAACTGTATATTTGTTGTATATTAACGTATAATATACGTCATATATTTTTTTTGATATACATTTTTGATACAGAATAGTGTATATTTTTTATATTTGGTCAGCGAATGTAACTATTTTTGGCCGACCGGCCAAATGTGTAACTTGCCCAATAATATATTATACTTTTCTCCATTTTCATGCTCGTGTCTTCTAAAATAAGTTGCATGTATCCACAGAGAGCCTTTTTGTCTTGGAAGACCAAGGTCTCTGGGTGTTTGATCATGACAGACTGAAGTTCCATGCCAAGGCAGCAATTTGCAATTCAAGGCCGGACTGCTTTCTCCCTGAAGTTCAGCCTGAAGTCAAATGCTTTGGGGATGAGGAAATGGGCGATTCGTTGGACAAAACATTCTCTGCTAATTACTTTTGTGCAGATAAATTGCCTATTGATGGTGGTAGAAAGCGCAAGGATCGAGTGAAGGACACAGATATAAGAGGAACAGCAGTCAAGCTTGTTAAGTACAATGTTCATGAAAGCCCCAATAGAGAGAAGTTTCTTCCTTTCTCTGATGAAGATATGGAAGTGATGGGGTGATATACCCAAAGCATAAATCATGTATATTTAGCAGTGCTTGGTCGCTAGTTGGCACAGTGCATAATGTATTACTAACTAACTCGACTGTTCTTTCCTTCATTTTGTGCTCCTCTTGGGGAGCTAATGTTTTAAAATGGCATATGTTCTCACATACCTAGAGCCCGTTTGGATTAGCTGAAAAAAAGTGGCTTTTAAGTGCTTAAAGTACTTTGTAAGTGTTGAAAGTTATTTTATAAATAAGCAGTTACGGGTTTGGATAAAAGTGCTTAAATGGTTTTTAGAGGTAAGGGCAGTATTGGAATTAACAGAAAATATAAGAGATAAAAGGGTAAAGTTGTTGGTCAAGTCAAAATGACTTTTAAGCAAAAAAAAAAAAAAAAAGTTAGGGTTGAGCAACTTCTTAGTTTTGGTTTATTTTAAGCACTTTTTAATTTAATTTAAGCTGTTTTTTATTTTACCAAATACTCAAATAAGTTAAAAAATAGCTTATAAACTTATAAGCCAATCCAAACAGGCTCCTATACTTGTTTCACTATGTTGTATTACTATCAGGTCATGGCCAAATAATTTTACTGAACTTGATTACTGCTGAGGACTTGAAAAGTTTATGATGTGAAAAGTTGCACGTTGGTAGTGGTTACATACCTCGAGGTTTTGGGTTCGAATCTCGGCTTTTGTAAGGTAGAGTTTCGTAGCAAAATTAGGTCTATTCGGGCAAAAGTTAGGCCTTAAGGCTTAACTTTTATAGAATTCCAGCAAAGTATAAAAAAAAAAAAAAAAAAAAAAAAAAAGAAGCAAGGCAAACCTTTGCCAAAATTCTGCCTTATTAAGGCTTTGCCTTAAAGCAGACTTTTAAGGCAAATTCTGCCTTATACGGCAGAATTTTCACGAAGTCTTGTCTTGCAATTTTTTTTAACTTAGCAGAGTTCGAACTCAGAATTTCGAAATATTTTCTGCCATTTTTTTAAGCGAACGACAAAAATTAAAAATCAGCAATTTGAGTAACAAAAATTAAAGACCAGCGCCTTTGAAGAACAATCCGTGCAACAAAAAATGTACAGAATCCAATTGGACTAGAAGGTGGGCCTGAAAGTATTTTTGGTTTAGGGTGTAAGAAAAGCAGAATAAATCCTCTAATTTTTGTTTGGTTTACTAATTTTATCAAAATAGTTGTCCACAGAAATAAATCTTTCCATAGTTTTTGTTTGGTTTTACTGTAATCAAAATAGTTGTCGGCTTGCCCTCTTTTCATTTTGGATTAATTAAAATAGTATGTACCTGATGAATCGTTGCATTTAACTAATTTTTACCGTGACATTAACTAAAAAGAACATATGAGTGGTGTAATAATTGGCATTGTTGAGTCCTATACATAATATGATGGATCGGTTAAAATTGATCCTAACCGAAGAATGATTAATTACTTTCAATTTAATAGGATATTTAATTTGAAGATAAATCAAATGAGTGTGGTGAAATGGTTGAAGTCCCTTCATCCTTATATAGAAGATTCAAGTTTGACCTTTGCAATGCAGGACTTTTCGATAGGAACTAGGAAGCATTTTCACCCTCTTTAGTAGGCATATTCGACGCGAATTCGGATTAGTTGGGCCAGTAAATTTCAGATACCGAGACATCAAGGTAAAAGATTGACACAAAAAAATCACTTTTCCCTTATTGGCACATTAACCCAGTATGTCTTAAAATTGACAGATTATAGCCAGCTCATTCACCTGTCATTTCTATCTTCTTCAATTGCCAACACTAGGGTTGTTCACGGTTTTGATTAAAACTAAAATCAAATCGAAAATTTAACAAAATCGAATAAAAAACCCGACATTTGGTTTGGTTTGATTTGGTTTTAAATTTTAAAAACTGATAATATTTTGTTTGGTTATAGTTCTATTAAAAATAACCGAATCAAACCGATAAATTATATACATAAATTTTATAATTATTTATATGTATAATATTAGTTTTTCTTAAATAATTATAAATATTTTATACCCTTTAATCATTAATTTTTTTGGTCTACTTATTTCACATGAATGCTTAAGGCCCATGTTTTTAAGAATATGTCCAAGCCCATGTCTTTAAGTCTTTTTACTCTTTAAGTGTTAAGTGTAAATCTACTGACAGAAGCTCATATTTGAGTCTAATGTCTTTAACTTAAATTTTTAGCCTTTCTTTGTCAGCCATTTGATTTTAGGTTGTTTCTCCTTTTTTTTTTTTTTTTCGAATTTATACCTTTCTTTTTTCTTGTCTGAATGGGTCCTAAACTTCTAATATTTTTCATATGAAAAGGACAGAGGTTGTAGATTTGGAGGTTCCTATAGATGAATTTCAGTAACATCAGCATTTGCTGCAACTCAAGCACATGGTAATGCCCTAATACTTCTTCCGTGGGTAATCCTCCTAAAAAGCAGAAAAGAACAACTCCTTGTAATCGAGACCCTAGCCTTGGGGATAATGATAGAAAAACATCTGAAGTTTGGGATCATTACACAAAGTTTTTTTAATAAAATGGGAGAATTGAGGGCAAAATGCAAGTACTGCCCCAAAGTTTGGGATCATTATACAAAGTTTTTTTATTTCATATATTTTCATTTTAATTTTAGGTAGTCTTTATGTTTAATTAATATGTATGTTTATAACAACAACTAAAAGCTCCTATACTCTACTTTATTTCCAGGTATGTGTATTAAGATGACAAAAATGGTGCAGCCACTACTAAGTTAGTTTTTTGCTCTATATGTAATAGTTTACCAACTTTGGGTAACTTTGAGTACTACACTATCACTAATAGTGAAAATGTTTCTACGATGTACGTTCCACCTTAAACTATAAATAAAAGTTATCGTTTGAACAAAAAAAAAAAGACATGTCTTTTTCAACTTTTTAATGTTTTATTGATAAGTCTCATGGCTGCTAGTCATAAACCGAAAAATCGAACCAAACCGACAATAATCAAATCAGTGGTTATTATTTTATTTGGTTTGATTATGGTTTTAGACGTTTAAAAACCGACTAAATTGGTTTGGTTATGGTTTTAATCAATAACCGACCCAAACCGAACCATGAACACCCCTAGCCAACACTGCATCGAACTCTTCCTTCAAAAGCAGTGGAACTATGGATGTGAAATTTGGAACTTAAAAACGTGAATATACATTGTTTGAGATTGAAGAAGGATATTGAAACACCATTGACTCTTGATTTGATTTGAATTTTTTGATCTGCGTAATTGGGATTTATTTTGACTGTGTGATATGAGCTAAATTTAACTTTGGAGTTTTTTGAAGATGATTTGAGGCGGATTTGAGTTAATTTTCATATTAAAAGCTCGAGGTTAAATACGATTCCATCTTGCATATCTTGTTGTATATCTCTCTGTATCTCGCGTATATCTTGTATATTAGTGAATATCCATGATAATATGTGTTTGACGGAAGAATGTACATCATTTGATCTGTGTATATCCATGAAAATATGTGTATTGCAAATGGAAGGATCACTCCACGAAAATTGTCAGCGATCTTACCTTTTAGTTGCGTAAGTCATGGTGAATTGGTAGGATCACTCACAAACTCTACAGAGACTGTCATGATACTCACCTTTATGATTTTAATGCTACAAAAGAAAATAAAGTACATTTTGAAAACGGTGGTATGCAAATTATAACATAGCTCACAAACTCTAACAAATGATCATAATTTTAAGTTTTCATTCACGATATCTCTCTTGTATTGTGATATTATTTTGTTAAATTTGAGGCCGAAAAAACTAATTTCTTTTGAACATCGCAGGTGCAACTGTAGTCTTGAATTAATCAACAAATACTAGTCATACCTCAACAATGATAGATCCATACCCAACTTTCTCTAGTTAATCTGATCCTAAAGCTCATGTAACATTGTAACATCCGGAATAGCGTGATACCTTCTTGTGAGGGAAAATCTAATGCTGTTTGTTCGGTATTGACAGACTTTGCGCTTGTTTAATTATTCATACTTCTTTGGTATTTGCACGATTTTTGCCTGTATTATTCAATAAGGTATTTTTTAATTTTGCAATTTCATTTTCGATCAAATCAGCCAAATCTGTTCCTACTGATCTCAAATATGAAACGAAACTTTCAAACATCAACACTAAGGAACCTCAATCACCAATTTAGTCTAATAACATATCAAATCAAGAAGACTTGTCTTCTTCAACACTTTTTAAGGACCAACACTTCTAAATGTTTAGATAGTATTTTGTCAAATGCTTCAATTTTGCCTATATATTACCTTCGCATCTATTTTTGTCTTCTCCTCGTTAAACAATAGTATGATCTTTCAACTTTACTTCTGACAATCGGTGCTTCATCTACAGTAGGATATCCAGTATGAAAATACGCACGATAAAAGATTCAAGGCAAATGTACAATTTGAACAGTGAATGCAACTATACTTTTTTATGTGTCTAAATAGTCAGGAACTTTATAGTCTTTACAGGAAATTAAAAGGGTTATAGCAATCTTTTTCCCTATTGGTGGTTAGTAGCGGTTATGGTTGTTAGAGGGATTAAATACTCAATCAAATTGGTCAATCGTATTCCTATATTCATTTGTAATTGAAACTTTTTTATTTTGTATCTCACACAACTGATATTAGTTATGCAACTTTTTTTTGTCTCACAAGTTAATGGACTCAAAGTTTATGAATCCGAAAGTGTAAGATTTGGGTATACCAACTTATTAGATAAAAAAAAACGCACACTATTAATATCAATCATATGAGACACAAAATAATTTTTTTTGTTATTCGCAATACGATCATCTTCCTTCTTCTCCTACAATACTCTTTTTTTTTTTCATCACTCTCTTTTGTTTGATAGGGCAAACTCTGTTCTCCTTAGGACTGCACGGGTGAACTCTTCAATGAGCTTGTTAATTACTTGTTTATAATCAACTCCAACTATACAACCATATAAAAAATAAATACAGGGTGCAGTAAATTTTCCTGCCATCAAACTAATATTTTAGACCCACCTTATTATTAAATGAATGCATGAATAGTGCAATTTTTCACATCATAACGTTCTCAGATTGATTCAGCTGCTTATCGGAAAAATCATTTAGTACTATAAGCATAAAAGTAAGGGAAGACGTGCGACTTATTACAAAGTAAATATTGTTGTCAAGTGAAGAAACACGCTCAGTGTCTGAACTTATTGTTTTGATGAATTCTTTTCTGAACTTATTGTTTTGATGAATTCTTTTTCTTTCTTCTTTCTGATAATAAAATAATGTATATTTTGAAAATGTTTATATCTCTTCCAATTATTGGCACCATGAAAGCAAAATCTCTCCTCCCTATCCAGAAGCGGATTCAGAATTTAAATTTTATAGGTTCAATCTTAAGATTTTTAGCATTGAACACATTATATTTTTAAAATTAGGAATTTATATCTACTATTTATTGTAATTTTAATAATTTTTATACATAAATTTAAGCTCCGCGTTGAAAATTTGGGGTTCAATTGAACCCCAAACTCATAGGCTAGATACGCCTCTGTGACCCTATCTAGTCATGGTCCTCATGGCTCTGCATCATTGTGACATGACTTTTTAATGTGAACATTATTAATTTCATACACGAATACTTTGTCACATTCATCACTTTCTTTAAAGCCCAATTTTTAGGGTCGGGCTGACAAACCATGCTGTACATTTTTCCTTGCAAACCTCGAGGGAAAGGACTAAATTTTTTAAATGATAGAGAGATCATATATACTAGTGTCTTATTTATCAAGGAAAGGGAAATGGCAGAAGCCTAGACGAATTAAGAATTTAAATTTTCTGTATTCAGAACTCTAACTCACTACAAGAAAATGATAAATTTGTGACGGACAAATCTGTCACAAATCATTGATTGTGACGAATTTGTGGCAAAAAATCGGACGTCCCAAAACCTCTAGTCATAAATTCTTTTTTTAAGGATTTTTATTGGTTAAAGTTATTGTTTTTTTAATTATTCAAGTGTAAAAAAAAAATCCGAGTTAATTGAAAGCTGCAAAATTGCGATTAGCGAGTATTTATTGGTTTAAGTGCACATTTATAGTCTCATGTACATGCGTTTGCCTTATTTTTGCATTTTAAAAAAAATATTTTGTGATATATTTAGGGCTTGTTTGGCCATGAAAATTGTGAGTGTTTGAAAAATATAGTTTTTGTTTTCAAAACAACTGAAAAACTTGAAAAATACACTTTGAGTAAGTTTAAGTGTCTATCTGGTCACCTTATAAGTTTATATGCTTATCTTACAAAACATGCCAAGTTTAAGGGTCCATCTGGGTATTAAGCCTATTTATCAAGGAAAGGGAAATGGCAGAAGCCTAGACGAATTAAGAATTTAAATTTTCTGTATTCAGAACTCTAACTCACTACAAGAAAATGATAAATTTGTGACGGACAAGTCTGTCACAAATCATTGATTGTGACGAATTTGTGGCAAAAAATCGGACGTCCCAAAACCTCTAGTCATAAATTCATTGTGACTGATTAAAGTTCCGTCACAAATTTTTGTGACAGCTTTGTGACAGAGCTGTCCGTTACAATATAGAGCCTTGTATTTGGCTAAAATCCGTCACAAAATAGAGACAAATTTTTGATGGATTGTTCCGTGACAAAATAGTGACAAAATTGGTTCCGTGATAAAGTTTTAAATTTAGTCACCGCATTTGTGACGGAATATTTTGTCACAAATTAATTGTGACACAATATTTTGTCACAAATTTACTCTTGCAGCCATATTAGTGACAGATTTAGGATAAGTTATGACAAACTAAATCCGTCACAAATTTAATTTGAACTTTTAGATTTAATTAATAATAATTACACAATATTTGTGAGTTTTATAATGTTGTTCAATATATACAGTAAATTCGCTAAAAGCATAAAATTTAATCCCCAAAACATAATATTAAATTAATAATACAAAAGCATGAAGATAAAATATGCTAAAACCCAACTTCAATAAGCAAAAGTCTACAAATATTTAAAAACTTACGAAGCATCCAATTAAGGAAAGTCTAACAACACTAAAAACAACACTTAAGCATTTGGTAAGTCTAACAACATTAAAAACAACACTTAAAGAATCCAAGTAATTAAAGTATGAAAATATTAAACATTTGAGCATTTGGTGAGTCCCTGTTAGGGAGAGTAGGATCACCAGATCATGAGCGAGAAGATAACGCCATCTCGCTCATCATACGGGTCCATCGCTCCTCCATAGACTTAAACCGATCATCACTTTGTTGCTTCAAAAGCGAGACCTCCCGCGCTACGCGTTGTTGCACCTCTGCCTCTACACGCCCTTGAAGAATCCTCTCTTGATTTTCTCTCATACGCAACATCTCTCCCTCAAGCAGTTTGATGCGCTCTTGAGGAATACGATCAGTCACCGCAGATAAATTGCGTGAAGTGGCAGAATTTTGGTCTTCATACATAGTCAAACCTTGAGATCCCAATCCATACACACGTCGTTTTTTCTCTCCACCCACAACATCCAAGTATAGGCGAATTATATCGAGTTTTAGGACTTCTTGCGAACCATCTGATGAGCTCGAAATAGCAGCAGCCACCACAGCCTCCATTTTATCCTGAAAATCCCCAAATAATCAGTCACTAGAGACCCAAGCTTTCCACAAATATATACAGTTAATACAACTCGTTTGTAACAGTAGAAATCCTTAATAAGCAACTAAAGATTTTTTCCTGCTCAATTATGAAAGATACAACCTCCACAATGCCGGAAAACAAAAGCCTTCAACAGGTAATTACTATTTACAAATTAAACGCATCACGATTCTCATTATCAATCAACACGACCAACAACAAACAAATCCTCAGTCCCAAACAAGTTGGGGTCGGTTAATGTTTCTCAATAAACATTACCTTGTAGTTTCCTAACCTAAGTGAGTTTTGAACTTCAATACTACCGTATTGCTAGAACCATAAATCATTCCCAAAAGACCAATCAATGTGAATATAGATTCTCACTGCAATATCCCTTTTGTTACACTAAGAGAATTGTCAACCACGACTTGTAAGTTGACCCAGCCTAATCTCACTAACAAAATCTTAAAAGTTGGCAGTCTTAGTTGGTTGCACATGATCACCAATAATTCTATCATCAGAGCAAAAAAGCACTAGCCAAGGAGCAGGAACAAAATGACTTAAGAGTTTTATTATGAGCCCATATTACCTTCTTCTCTGAATTTGTCTTATAGTTATAGACAAAAGATACCAGGTAAACTGAGACCCCTTGACTTTCACTAGACAGTGCACCAACTGTGTACACGATTCTAAGACTTGAAATTCAACAGTCCTGCTATACCAAGGCAGAAAAATTATTGACTCCTAACTGCCCAGTATCACCAGCAGCAAGTTTGGCATTAATCACATTGATACGATTCACTAAATGAAGAACAAAAAATACAAAGAAATCGAGTCACCTAAAGAGTAAATGATTTGAAGTGAAGTGAGGAGTTAGTTATAACTAACTTTCGGAATATAGTTACAGCTAACACTTTACTTGTGCACATCACATGACCTTCTAACAGAATTTCTAAAACTGAAATTAAATGAAATTGGAAATCTAAACCCACTTGGAAGAGATCTATCAGACTATAATTTTTTTAATTACAAAGAAACTTACATTAATGCTCTTAGACTTGGTGTCAACAAAGCTGCCATCCTTTCTTTTGTGCAGCTTCTGAAATACATCCTATTCCTAGAGCACACAAAAGAATCCTTCAATCAACAACAACGAAGTTTTGCATAGGAGAAAGATGGATTTCATACCTAGGTGAGCTCACAAGAGAAACAATGAAGCAGGCGGAAGAGTTGGAGTAGCAAATAGCACAGTCCAACAAGTTTGAAGAAGTAATTAAAAGAAAATAGAAATGAATAAATCAATCCTGTATTAAATTCATAATAATTTTTCATAAGTTCGGATAAAATTGGTCATCAAAGTACACTAAGTCCAGAATAGTCAAGGATCTTCATATCTTAGCTATTATTATCCAACTACACATCCAATCCTCGGTCGTTACACAACATTATAACAAAGAAAAAACTAAATTACGTCTAAGTTAACTGTATCCAAACTAAAATCTAGGATGAATGCAATAGGAGACCCTAAACACCTTAACCTTCTTTAGTGATAAAAGGGAAGAACAACTTGATCTTCAAGAATAGATTGGAGAAAAAAACTTTGGGGATGATAAGAGAGAAAAAGGACAACCAGTTCCTCTCTTCGGCTATAAACCTTGGTTCCTTGCAATCCAAAAAACCTTAAATTAACGTAGAGCGTCACCATAGCTATGGCTAGGACACAATCTCAACCCAACATTACTCCCTCTAATGGATTCTCCCCCCAACACGTTGTAAATCCCTAGAAGTTGAACACATTCGCTTAGGAAAATCCCAAAACTACAAAACCAACTTTACACGAAATGAGGTATCCAATTCTAGTTTAAGGTTTGAGTTGTTAAGTAAATATCAGCAGGCACCCAAATACTAAAATGGACAACACATTTCTAACATCTCGAACTACTAATAGCCTCATTCCTCTTAATTAACACCACTTAGAAGCTATGTTAATAAGACTATACCAAAAGAGACCCACAAAATCCACCAAATACTTACAGAGTCATATAGTTCAACTAATAAATCAAAACCTACGCCAAAAAAGACAACCAAAAGACAAGCTCATACGAGATGAATCCTATTCAAGATACAATTTCATCATATCTGATGAACTTAAACAACAGAACATGTGCACACTAGCACTACAAATATTATTAACGCAAACTTTAACAAAAATATCATTCAGAAATAGCATAACATACCACTCTTAACATTTGAAAACATCAAAGAAATGTAAAAAAGGCACAAAACAGATCATGAACCTAGCAGTTAGCAAAATAATATAACACCAATTTCTATCACTTAATATAGCTCCAATAAGATTTATAAGGTTCACTTATCAAACTAAAATTAAAAAAAAAATCAACAAAATCATATAAACAACTTATTAGAGCTGCTAATATATATTAATACTCTTCAATTCGATCAAGATAAATAACTTTTAGCCTATTATTTACCAATTTTTAGCCAAAATTTGCCTAAAATGAACCAAAAAACTAAAATAAACAACATGCATCAGTTTTTTAGCCTAAATTTAGCAGAAAACAACATCAGAACCAACAAGGAGCTAGGATTTAGGTCAATACGAACCAATTTACACACGTATGCAACAGTGAACTCATATGTTGTGCTTAAAGAAGATCAATATACGTAATTAAAGAGCACTCACTGATTTCAAATCTCAGATTTTGAAATTGTAGCATCAAGCAAAACAAAGACCTAATAACAAGCATTAAAAGAGGAGCAAAAATGGCAGAACCCTAAAATGAACCAGCTCGGATCACTCACTAATTTCAAATCTCAGATTTAGAAAACTTAGTCATTGTTATGTTGAAATCGCCATCGTTTATTTGAAATCGCCATCATTATGTTGAAATCGCCATTGTTATGTTGAAAGAGAAAGATGTAGATTTTTGGGGAAGTGAGAGTTTTGGGCCTTGGGGTGGGAAAATTAAAAGTGTTAGAAATATTTGGAGGCAAAACTAATAAGTTGTCTAATTTTGTTATTGTGACGGAAATGAATCTGTCACAAATTAATATATTTATTATTAGTTATCTTTATATTATATTTGTGACGCAATGTTCAATCTGTCACAATTTTTGTAACGGATTTGTGACAAATAGTTGTCATTTTTTCTCATCAGCCTTAGTTTTGTGATGGAAATAGGTCCGTTACAAAAAATATATTTAAAATCTGTCACAAATTTGTCACAAATCCGTTACTCTCAGAATTTTTATGAGAAAAAAAAGACTTATAAATTTTTTTATTTAAGAAAGGTTGATCCGTTACAAACCCGTCAAAATTCTGTCACAATTTGTGACGGAATTACTCCGTGTCAAACATTCCGTCACAATTTTGACATTTTCTTGTAGTGACTTTTTTTTTTTTGAGCCATTGGGTTAAATTTAGGTAAAGGCTATTGAGTTTGACCGTATCCATTATCAGAACTTTACATTCTCCTCTTGGTAGAAAGGGGTAATCTTGGGCATGTAAAGAGTGGTAACATCAGTTAATAATTGACTAGTTGACCAACTCAATTACCATATACTCCATTCTTGTCATACGAAGTTGAACATAACCTATTTGTAGGGAGTGTCAATTTACACACACATATGTATAGTTGCGCAACTCTATATAAATATCTATTAAATGCATAAATATACAAGAATTTCTTTCGGTTCATTACCACTGCATATTCAAGTAATTGATTACCTATTTATACACTTTACGATGCATCGGATCATGAACCAAATGCAATTTAGATTAGTTTATTCCATCTATAAGATACATGCTTCGATTGTTACCCTATCAAGGAGGCAAGTTTATGAATTTTGATAAATGCTTGAATCCCAGATTTGCTTAAACCAAGTCATAGTATCACGTGTACATCATTAATTGCTGCTCAGGTCAACTAATTTTCAATTGTTTTTTTAATGTTGTGATAATGGAAACGAAGCTACCACATATATATATATATATATATATATATATATATATATATATATATATATATATATATATATATATATATAGGAATACGAGGTAAATTAACTTAGACTAGCTAGGTTATTATTATTCTTGTTGATTTTTCTTTCTTTTTGGTTGCTGTAGATTTAAGTTTTTTGTTAACTATCAACCAAATCTCCTCGAAGCAAATATGGTTTGGTGTAATTCAGGGAAAATGTTACGAGAAGATATCAAGTTACTTTAAGTCATGTTAATCCATAATAATTACTTGAATAATTTGCATGCAATTATTTTCATCATATACGACGTACGTGTTAATTAGTATATACGCCCTCCATCTCAAATTATTTGTTGTGGTTACTAAAAATAGTTGTCTCAAATTATTTATCGTTTTAGAAGTTCAAGAAAAAATTGATTATTTTACCCATTTACCCTTAGTAAAATTTTGTCATTAATAGAAATGATCACATAAATAGAGTAAGCATTTAATGGGAGAGAGGTTATAACTTACACATGAATAAGGGTAAAGTTAGTCAAATACTCCTCTTAATTAATATTTAGAGGCGTGTAAAACAAAACAAAAAATGTCAAATAATTTGAGACGGAGGAAGTATTGAAATAGTTACGATTCATAAGCAAATTAAGATCTTGAATCTGGCTCTGCAAAGGGCCTTACTAATTAATGGCCGTATCCCATGCGACTCATATACCGATTTCTATAACCAAATTTTGGAAATGATTAAATAGTAATGAAAGTAAAAGCGTGAAAGAATCACATCATTACATCCTAATCATCACAATATTACGTTAACTCTTTTGAAATCCTTTTTCTTTTTCTCTTTAATTAGGAATCAAAATTATGAGTTTGATCGCTTTTGATCCGTTAGCTTTATAAAGAACCATCTTAGGATGCTATATGCAAGTTTCAATTACGTTTTGTACGTATGATTTTATTTTAATATATACACCCCACATGCAGGTCGATTTAAAATTAAATATATCGAATGAAAAATGTTGTTCATTTCCATTTTTCTTGTTTTTACTCCTTGTTAAATGAAATATAGTTGGAAGCAAGATGGAATAATATTGCTAAAACTTTTGAAGGAGTTTTCTTTTCTCTTTCATAAAAGTTGTGCTTTCTTGCCTTTGCGTATACATACAATCAATGGCTTGTCATTATTATCTATTGGCCATCAAGACAAGATAACTTTATCTCAATATTTTCACTTTAATGTACCAAACACATCTAATGAAATTATAATTGTATATGACTAAAATTAGGATGCGTTGAATGGAGTTTGTTGGTTGATAGGATGTACTCCTCTACTACGTACTTATTAGTCCTAGATAAAGTTAACGAGAAAACTACGTACAGTACAAAACTGTGATTGTAACATCAAGTGAATAGTCTAATGAAATTTTTTGTATATATTATTACGTTCTTCAAATAATTGTGGAATTAATGATACTAAAACATTGGGACAAACAGATAAAATTTACGAATAAAGGTAAATGCTTATTTGGACGGACGGCTTCTTCATCATTTTTAGCCTGCAGACATTACTCCCATATTTGGAGTATTACGTAACTGACGTACAATGTCGTCTTCGGAGGTTTTGTTTAAAAAAATTTAATCCTGACTTTGAATGATTTCAGATAATTATATTCTACAAAATAGGAAAAGAAGTCAAATTGAAAGAACATTAATATATTCAAAGAGTCATCTAGAGATCTGATATCCTTCTACATTAAAATCGACGGTTTTATTTTGTTCAAATATCTTTCACTTTTGTGTGAGGCAAAACCTCGTCATATATTTTACACTATGTTTTGACACAAGAGCAGAGAACCGGACGCTTTGTATCGATACTATATTGATATTATGCTTTATGTCCCACTTAGATATAGAGAAGTTGGGAATAAGAATATCATAATAAAATGATAAGATTAAAGAACGTGATGACATTATAAACTAAAGTATTGATTGTGATTTGATATGGCATAATGAAAACTTTCCACCAATTCATGAGCTGGTGTTTAATTCTGTCTTTTCTTTATGTAACGATTTATGTGTAAGTAATTCCAGAAGTATGATAGTCAAACGCAAATTTTGTGTATGCTTATCTTCTTGCACTATGTTTGGTTCTTTTGTGCGAGTGTGTGAGTGTGTCTGTTTGTTTGAATATACCCAAAAAAAAAAAAAAAAAAAAAGCGTTCTTGTGTCTGCTTGTATATCGAGTAGAATATTATATTCGACGGCGTATATAGTCCTCCAATTGTTTTGTAAAAGTAGAATTAAATTAAAAAATACACACACACACTTCTAAGAAATTGAAAAAGTTGACATAGAAGAATAAGTTTGATCGAATTCCTTGAGCCTTGGTCGAGTTCTATTTGTGTTATACTAGCTAGTTGAGGTGTTTTGCTAAAATGCCACTCTCAACACTTATTTAGGTAAAAGGCCATAAGTCTCAAAGAATTGGCTAAAGGCCACTATTTATGGCATCATCAAATGAAGTCTCCCAAGTTGTCAACCTTAGACCCACAGTTTAAAAAAATACAAAACAGTCCCCCAACCACCAACATTTAATTACCCCAATTGGAGCAGCCGAAATTATTTTTGTTCCCCCCAAAAACTCGAAAGTCAAAGCTCCCCATTTTTTGCACTTTTCCGATCCCGTTCTGGCTTTTCATCTGAAAATCAGTCCCAAACGATGGATTTCTTCCCTACTTTAGTCATTGTAACTTATACCTCTTAGAAATCATTGAAAAGAAGCTCGAACTATTTTCACCATTGTTGTCAAAGCTCTATTATC
Organism: Lycium barbarum; assembly: GCF_019175385.1. Classification (NCBI taxonomy): domain Eukaryota; kingdom Viridiplantae; phylum Streptophyta; class Magnoliopsida; order Solanales; family Solanaceae; genus Lycium; species Lycium barbarum. The sequence goes on along the minus strand of NC_083340.1, from coordinate 36,818,539 downwards.
AGGTGCAAATTTTGTCCGCGTCTACTGGTAGTGGAGTTCGTTTTGGGTTCTAAATCCTCTTGTGGAGTCAATTCTCCATTAAAAGAGCTGTATCCCTGCTGTTTTTTTTGTCTGGATCTGGTACTGTTGTAAGTCTAGTCATCGACCAATTATAGCCCATAGCAATAGTCTATTATATCTTTAGTATGTCGTCGATTGGAGAATATGTTATAGTAGATGGTGATTACATGGGTGAATGGGTGGAGACCCCAAAATGTTGGAATTGAAATTATGCGAGCAATGTGACAGTGCCGATCGCCGTGCGTCGCAATGGTACGTATAATCATTTGGTTGAGAGCGTAAAGGAAAGCGGGGAGTTAGATTGTGAGCCCAGCGGCTTGCGCATTAGTTATATGATTAATGGTCTGCCTGCTAGGGGAAAAGCTCACCCTTCTTTCATAAGGAATCATAGGCATGCGGTATTGTATATGCTTGATGTTGCTGCTGATGGTTGTAGACCTGTTTTGAGAATAAATGTTGTTGAGAGGTCTCAAGCAGCGACAACATCAACGGCACCAACCCTACCCCTACAGCAACCAATCGATGCAAATTCAATGCAAAATGAGAGCTTGGGTGATCATTCAATGGATACGGATGATCATGATATTGATGTCGAAGAGTGTGATGGGCAGCCTAGTGGATCACAAACCAACCATGTCTTCAATGATGGAACTGATTTTTACATCGGGCAAACATTCGATAGCAAGGAACATTTAAAAATTTTGTTGAAGAAAGCTGCAATAAAGAGGTCGTTCAGTTTTCTAACGATCAAGAGTAATATAAATTACTATAAGGTGGAATGCACATCTCTTAACTGTGGCTGGATGTTGCGGTGTAGTAAGTACGAGAGCTCGGATAGGGTTCGCATTTACAAGTACGTTGGGGAGAACACTTGTGGTGTTGAACATGTTAGGAGCCTTCATAAGCATGCCCTGTCACATGTCATTGCATCAGTCTTGATGAATGACTATATTGAAAACAAAGGGCCATCAACAAAGGAAATCCGGAGGACGGTTTTCAGGGAGTTTCATTGTAAACTGAGCTACTGGAAGTGTTAGAAGGCTGGTATAATTGCTAAGAACTGGGTTAGAGGGACACCGGAGCACGGGTATGGTTGCTTACCAGTTTATTCTTACATGGTTGAGAGTCTAAATCCGAGTTCCAAAATTTGCATCAGGCTTTCGGATGACAACAAGTTTTTATATTACTTCGTGTCTTACGCAACTTGCATTCGAGGATATACCCACATGAGAAAGGTTATTGTCGTTGATGGTACACATTTATACGGCAAGTATGAGGGTGTTTTGTTGTCTGCCGTCGCACAGGATACTGAGAACCATGTCTATCCTATTGCATTTTGCGTTGTGGACAAGGAGTGTGATGATTCTTGGACCTACTTCTTCCAGCAGCTCAAGTTTATAATCGCCAATGAACCATACTTGTGCATCATCTTTGATAGACACAAGAGTATAGCCAATGGTATTTCCAGGACATATGGGCATACTCACCATGGACTTTGGATGAAGCATCTTGCTGAAAACCTCCGAAAGAATTTCCAATGTGGAGATTCTCTTCGTGCATATTTTAATGAAAAAGTTCACCATTATTAAGTGGTAGAACTGCCAAAGTCAATCTACTGAACAAAACATATTCTTGTAGAGAGTATGACTTGGTGAAATTACCGTACGCTCACACCATGGCAGCCTTGAGATTGAAGTATGAAAATGGATATGGTTCAAGCATCTACAAGTATTCTTCACCGATGTATAAAGTTAAATCTTACATCCTTGCATTTGCTGAAACTATCAATGTAGTCCCTCTAGAGTCTGAATGGGTTGTGCCCGAGGAGTATGCAAAGATGTACATTGCTCCACCTCCTTATGAGCCCAAACTTAAAAGGAAGAGAATAAAGCATATCCCTGGCATCACGGAATCTTTTAAGCCCAAAGGACGTGTAAAAGGGAGGAGAAACAAGTGCTCAATTTGCAAGGGAAACGGCCACAAGAGAACAGCGTGCTGAAATAGAGAGGGATGAACTTGATGTATTTTTCAATGTATTTCATTGTATTTTTCTTGCACTTTGCAATTTTTGGTTCTTCAAATAAATATTTCAGAGAATTAATTGTCAGTTCAATATTAATCAACTGTATAATGGTTTATAATAAACCACTATTGTGTTCTATATATCTACTAGGTATAGTACACAAATAACTTAGAAGCTAGTCTACAATAGACCATGTATATGATCTATAATCGCTTTAAAAGCCTAGCGACTGCCGAAGCGCCAAAAGTCACGAATAAAAATTCGAAAAGCCTGCGGTTATGTCTAATCAAACCCATATTTAAACTCCACCTCCATGCGTATTTACACGCGTCACTCATCCATTGGTCGACGGTTCACTAAACCGAGGCGATGAGTCTATAAATCGCCTGAGCCTATTTGAAAAGTTCATCTCCTCACTCTTCATCAAAAACACTCCCAAAAGTTGATCAAAAATGCCAAGAAGGATAAGAAATAGAGATGCAAACCATCACCCCTAGTACCGAGCACCACATCCTGAGGTACTACTCCTCAGGAACGATTTTCAGAGGCTCTTTAGGGGCCTCGGTGAGGATCGTGAGCGGTTGGAAGCTGCCATCCGCAGAATTATACGCATGCTGCGTGTGCTTCTAGAGCTCGAGCGTGTTGACCCGGATGCTCTGATCACCCCCCCCCCCCCCTACCATCCCCCTAGTTTAGTAGTTTTTTTGTTTATTTTTGTTGGGTAGTGTTTGGGGGGGGGGGGGGCTTTTTTTTTGGGAAATCCGCCTATATTAATGAAATCAGCCTTTGTTATGATTTTTGTGTTCTTTATATTTTCTGCTTTCTGTTGAGTGGAGTAATAACCAAACAAATACTATATCTATAATAACCACGATTTATGGTCTATTATAGACCTCCATGTTGATGATCGATTATAGACCACATAAATAAAGGGAACTGTTTTGGAATGAGACGCCTGGTGAATGGGCAAAAGTGTAAAGCTCGTAAAAATAATTAAAAATAAAAAATAAAAAAAAGGTCAAACCCCAAACTCAAAAAGGGAAAAAAATAATCCCAAACTGTGTAAATCTAAGGGAAAGTGGACGGGTCTATCATAGACCGTCAGTTTACAATAGCCAAAGGGAATAGTATATTGTAAATTACATAGTTGGTTTATACTCTACTGGTAGTGATATATAAATCAGGACCACTATTTGCCAAAAAAGGCTATAATTGAATAAAATAAAATAAACAAAAAGACTTGATGCTATTTACACAATGTAGTAACACTTTAATACATCATATGATAGTCCCCATATATTATACACTAATTCCAAAGAGCTTTAGAGCAAGTAATGGTCCTTAATCATCAAATATTTGCCTAAAAAGGCTATAATTAAATTAAATTAAATAAATAAAAATACTTGATGCTATTTTAACACTATATTAACACTTGATTATTGTTATTAGAGTCTCCATCCATTACATACATGATCCAAAGAGCTTTTAGAACAACTAATGGTAATCATAACACTACTATCAATAAGTCTGACAATAAGCTAATGTTCTCAAAGCACAACCTTGTTCCAAGGACAACCATTAGTTGTTCTAAAGCTCTTTGGATCATGTGTGTAATGGATGGGGACTCTAATAATAATAATCAATTGTTAATATAGTGTTAAAATATCATCAAGTAGTTTTATTTATTTTATTTAATTTAATTATAGCCTTTTTAGGCAAATATTTGATGATTAAGGACCATTACTTGCTCTAAAGCTCTTTGGAATTAGTGTATAATGGATGAGGACTCTCATATGATGTATTAAAATGTTACTACATTGTGTAAATAGCATCAAGTCTTTTTGTTTATTTTATTTTATTCAATTATAGCCTTTTGTTTTTGGAAAATAGTGGTTCTGGTTTATATATCACTACCAGTAGAGTATAGACCAACTATGTAATCTACAATATACTATACCCTTTGGCTATTGTAAACTGACGGTCTATGATAGACCCATCTACTTTCCCTTAGATTTACGCAGTTTGGGATTATTTTTTTTCCCTTTTTGAGTTTGGGATTTGACATTTTTTTTATTTTTTATTATTTTTACGAGATTTACACTTGTGCCCATTCACCAGGCGTCTCATTCCAAAATAGTCCCCTTTATTTATGTGGTCTATAATCGATCATCAACATGGAGGTCTATAATAGACCATAAATCGTGGTTATTATAGATATGGTATTTGTTGGGTTATTACTCCACTCAACAAACATCATTAAATCATGTGTATAAGGGATGTGGACTCTCATATGATGTATTAAAGTGTTACTATATTGTTTAATTACCATCAATTTTTTTTTTATTAATTTATGTTAATATCACTACCAGTAGAGTATTGACCAACGATGCAATCCATAATATACTTTATAGATCAGGTATTTATTTGGTGATTAATCTACCAACTTGATCTATCATAGACCAAAGCTTGTGGATATTTCGACTGACGGATTTTTTTACAACGGTAATAAAATCAGAATTTTAAACTTACAACGGTAACATTTAGCTTCATCCACGTATCAAACAGACCCAAAATGCCAAAACTCCTCCATTGTCTCTTCTTTTCATCAAATTCTTTCATCAAATCACAAAATGTCTCAGCTATCGGAAACATCTCACCCAAATAAACCCGACAAATGTTTCTGTGGTGACGACGCTATCTTGAGGACATCACGCACCCCAAAGAATCCAGGTCGCAAATTCTTTACTTGTGCAGTTGGAACTGTGAGTTTCTAGTTCCTAAGGCATTTTTTTTACGTGGTTTCACTAAAAAGGCCTCTAATTGATTGGCATTTTGTTTATGAAGATGGTAGCTGTGACTATTTTAGGTTTATTGTACCCCATCCCGATAGAGTAGCAAAGAAATCTCAAAAGAGCCAGGAGGATCTAACTCACACAATCTAGATTTTTACCCAAGTTTGAAATGCAGCAAAGGCTCAGCGAAGCTGAAAAACAGAGAGATCACTTGATAGTTCAGTTGAGGGACACCGAAATAGAGAGGGATGAACTAAAACAGAAGTTGATGGTGGCTGAAGAACAGAGGGATCAATTGTTGTGTGCTTCATTAGCAATGTTATGTTTGCTATTTGGAAATGTGTAATGGGTATGTAATGGGATTGGGTCTTTCATTTTGGGGCTATGTATGAAGTATTATTAAGAATATGAAGCAAATTTTATGTATATGAGTTTGCGTATAAATCTTATTTATTGTCTATACTAATAATCATTGACTCACAGTCGATAATCATAAACATTAACTCAAGTCTATAATAAACAAAAGTACATTCAAATCCACAGAGCAACAACACAGTTAGATACAAATGTTGCAATGCTCCAACCTTGTCATAAATTACCACTTACAAAAAATTTCCCATCCAAATTCACAAGGCAACAATACAATTGTCATAAATTGTTTGTTAAAACTTAAAAGTAAGCAATAAAATTGTTTGTTAACATCCACCACACACAAATTAATTGTTTGTCGGAACCCAAATATCAAATTACTCATTCGTGGAGCCATTAATTTCCTCGACAACAGTCGACACAACTTTTCAGCGTCAAACACAACATCAGCTTCACTCGCCACACTAGGGACTTCTTTTTCATTCGCAGCTTCAACAACAGGGAGTTCTTTTTCCTTCTCAACTTTGGCAGCATGGACTTCTTGAGCAGTTGGCACATGGACATCTTCAGTAATTGGCACATGGAGATCTTGAGCTTCTTGCTGATCCACATCAACCTCATCAGCAGCTTCATTGACAGTCTCCTTCTTCTTCTTCGCCTTCTCGCTCTTTCTAATTCTTTCCCCCTCAACATAAGCGACAAGAACCTTCAAAGACTCCTTAATCTTCTCCGCACGCTGCTTCAGTTACTCATGCTCCACTTGCACTGATGGCCCCCCACTTGGTGCATCACAATCCGTAGATGTCCCAATACCAACATTATCTTTTGCAGCTGAATTACCACCAACATCTTCCGAATGATTATCCTCGGCCTCTTGAGTGTAGTCCTCATCAAAATGCTCCACGGACTCCTTCTGCGACCTACTAAAAGCCTTCGAGGAACGTTTTGGTTTAATCAAAACAGTCATGCCTTCAAGTTCAAGCTTCAACTCATCAATGATTGGATTATTAGTATCATCATGATATGGCACCAAATTTGTCATGTAGTCCTGCTCCGACTCACAGACTGTAGGGATGAGGTAAGGGTGCACCATCTACAAATAAACAAAATATTAACATTAAGCTTATCTTTTTACGAAAAAATTAATAATAGACTCCAAATTTGTACCTCAGCAACTCCAGCTCTATTCTTAAATGGATCTCCTTCGGCGAATCGCTCTATTTTCTTGGTGTGCCACCTAAGAATCCTAGGAATAGGGAAAGGAACCTCCTCTGATTTCCCATCATTCCTTCCAAGTGCAGGAAAAGCTTCATATGCCCAGACCTGTAATCACAGAATTAAAAGCTGAGTGAAAAATAAACAAGATGTGTCTATGCTCTACTGCACCAGTGGTTTATAATATTTACCATAAATGCCCAGGGGAAGCCATAGAGCGCATATGATGCAACCCTTTTCTCCGCGTGCACTTGGTGGTCCTTGGGAATGTCTATCTTGTTCTTCAAGTAGTCCAGAGTGAGTTCAAATGATTCCTTTCCCGAAGGATAGCTCTTGAAGAACTCCAAATCGTCTGCCATTTTTATCAGGTCATGCTTCACACCCTTTGACACATCTTTGGCAAGCAATATTGTGTGCACAAACCATACAAGACAACATTTCAGCTCTTCCTCTTTGGTCAGCCTAGGCCCTCTTACCACTGCCAATAGCTTTTCTGCAGAAATCTTTTTATTGCGACAAACTTTTGTGCAGAATCCTGCCCCTTTCTTAAGTACCCTTTCTTCTCTAGTTCGGCTGGGATATGATCCACAGTTTAGACCAGTGATCAAAGCAAACTCATTCAAGCCAAAACACACAGGCTTGTCATTCACCAAGAACCACATCTCACGCTTCTTCTTCTCAACCACATGACGAAGAACCATATAGTGCACCAACATTTCATTCAATCTATTGAAGTGTTCTAATATTTTTCTAAAGTGACCAAAACAGGAATGCCTGAACATTTGCCTAAGTTTATGATCTTTAGGGTTTTTTTAAAATCATCAAGCAATGTCAGCCTACTCCTAACCGAAACTTTTGTTGGAAACGATTCGTAATCATCTAGCTAATTGATCAGACCATACTTGTCGATGTTAATTATCTTTGCACAATATGGCAATGACAAGGGATCATCATTTTCATCACCACCAGACCCCTCAGAAACATGGGGATCATCTCTTTCACCTTCCTCGACACTATACTCATCATTATTCTCCTCTGAGTACACGTCATTTTCAGGTTGTACAATTTTTCTTCTTTTACCTTCTCGACTAACTTCCTTACCTTTTCTTTTTCTATCGTCAGATGTGGCCCTAGAACAGGTTTGAATTATTTCCCCTCCCCTACCTTTACATCTAGCCATTTTTATAATCTATATACAAACAATACAGTGACGTTGATCAGCCCTAACAAAAAAAAAAGAATACTCGACCAAAAGTCTAATAATAGACCATGATATGTTTGCAAAAATAGAAAAACAAAGATTGAAACAAGAAAAATAAGTAGAAATAACACAAATTTCTAGTAAAAAACAGGCGAAACTTCCAAAATTTTGAAAAACAAATCTCAACTTTATGAACACTAGGGTTCTATCGAGTTCGTCAAATAGTAACAACTTTCATGGCAAAATGGAGCTCTAAATGCTCTGGACGAGTTGCTAAATTAAAGAAAATACCTGGAATGGATGGCAAGAACGTTACCAAGACTGGGGGAGAGGGAGAATTCCGATGTGCACTTCAATTTTGTTATAGCGGGAGTTGGAGAATTCCTATACCCAAAGTTTTAAAAAATACAAAACAGCCCCCAACAACCAACATTTAATTACCCCAATTTAGCAGCCCAATTTTTTTTGTTCCTCCCCCCCCCCCCCCCCCTCCAAAAGCTCATTGCTCCCCATTTCTGCACTTTTTCGATCCCATTTCTGGATTTTCATCTGAAAATCAGTCCCAAACGACGGATTACTTCCCCACTTCAATCGTTGTAACTTAAATCTCTTAGAAATCATTGAAAAGAAGCTCGAATTATTTTCACCATTGTTGTCAAAGCTCAATTATCATGTGTAAATTCCGTCAGCGTCTACTGGTAGTGGAGTTCATTTTTTGTTCTAATCCTCTTGTGCAGTCAATTCTCCATTAAAAGAGCCGTATCTTTGCTGTTTTTTTGTATGAATCTAGTACTGTTCTAAGTCTAGGCATAGGCAAATTATAGACCGTAGCAATAGTCTATTATATCTTTAGTATGGCGTCTATCAGAGAATATGTTATAGTAGGTGGTGATTACATGGGTGAATGGGTGGAGACCCCAAAATGTTGGATTTGGAATTCTGCGAGCAAGGTGACAGTGCCGATCGCCGTGCGTCGCAATGGTACGTATAACGATTTGGTTGAGAGCGTAAAGGAAAGCGGGTAGCTAGATTGTGACCCCAGCGACTTGCGCATTAGTTATATGATTAATGTTCTGCCCACTAGGGGAAAATCTCACCCTTCTTTCATAACGAATGATAGGCATGTGGTGTTGTATATGCTTGATGTTGCTGCTGATGTTTGTAGGCCTGTTTTGAGAATAAATTTTTTTGAGAAGTCTCAAGCAGCGACAACATCAGCAACACCACCCCCACCCCCACAACAACCAGTGGATGCAAATTCAATGAAAAATGAGAGCATGGGTGATCATTCAATGGATACGGATGATCATGATGTTGATGTCGAAGAGTGTGATGGGCAACAAAACCAACTTGGAAGGAAGAGAATAAAGTGTATCCCTGGCATCGTAAAATCTTTTAAGCCCAAAGGACGTGTAAAGGGGAGGAGAAACAAGTGCTCAATTTGCAAGGGAAGCGGCCACAAGAGAACAACGTACCGAAATAGAGAGGGATGAACTTGATGTATTTTTCAATGTATTTAATTGTGCTTTTCTTGTACTTTCCAGTTTTGGTTCTTCAATTAAATATGCTTTTCTTGTACTTTGCAGTTTTTGGTTCTTCACTTAAATATTTCAGTGACTGTATTTCATTGTGTTTTTCTTGAATGTCAGTTCAATATTAATCAACTGTATAATTATATATAATAAACCAAGAGTTCCATATATCTACTAGGTATAATAAATAATAAACTTAATATTTACAATACCTAGTAGATATATAGATATATCATATACGTTATCTAGTATAGACTAGATATTAAGTTTAATATTTACAATACCTAGTAGATATATAGATTAGGTATAATAAATAATAAACTCAATATCTAGTCTATAATAGATAACGTATATGATATATATTCGCCTTTAAAGCCCATCGATTGTTGAACCGCCAAACACCACCAATTAAAAGTCAAAAAGCCTGCGATTATGTCTAATCAAACCCAATATTAAACGCTACCTCCATGCGCATTGACACATGGCGCTCACACATTATCCGTCGATTCACTAAACCGAGGTCATCAGTCTATAAATCGCCTAAGCCTATTTCAAATACACCATCTCATCTCTCTCATCACAAAAAACTCCAAAAAACTTTCAGATCAACAATGGCGAGAGGGATTAGGAGCAGAGCAAACCGTCACCCTAATTTTAGAGCACCATATCCTGAGTTCCTCCTCCTCAGGAACGACTTCCAAAGGCTCTTCAGGGGCCTCGGAGAGGATAGGGAGCGGATGGAAACTTCCATCCACAGAATTACACGCATCCTGCGTGTGCTTCTTGAGCTGGACGGTGTGGACCCCAATGCTCTGATAACCCCCCACCATCCCCCTAGAATATTAGTTTTTAGTATATTTTTGTATAAGCTTTCTGTGCTGAAAGTGGTAGATGGAAGTTTTTGGACTTTCATCGCTGAAAGCTTTGGGTGGTGTTTGGGGTTTTATTTTGTTATGTAAAAATCCACCATATTAATGAAAATAGTTTATGTAATGATCTTTGTGTTCTTACTTTATTTTCTGCATACTGTTGATTTAATGTTGTTCAACGAGTCAATTAATAACCAAAAAACTACCATATCTATAATAACCACAAGCTAAGTTGATTAATAACCAATACAATATCTATAATAATCACAAGCTATAGCATCGTATAGACCATCGGTATATTATAGACCAAGTAACTAAAGGGGACTGTTTTGGAATGAGAAGTCTGGTGAATGTAAAGCTCATAAAAATAATTTTAAAAAAAAGAAGTCAAACCCCAAACCCCAAACTGCGTAAATCTAAGGGACCGTGGATAGGTTTATAATATACCAAAAGTGTATAATCTCCAACGAGCATAGTATATTATAGACTAAGTAAACAAAGGGAACTGTTTTGGAATGAGAAGCCTGGTGAATGTAAAGCTCATAAAAATAAATAAACAAAAGTCAAACCCTAAACTACGTAAATCTAAGGTGTGGATAGGTCTATAATATACCAAAAGTGTTGTCACGACCCAAGCCGATGAGTCATGACGAGTGACTGACCCCTAATAACCAGACACCCCTACACTTGCTTAACTATCACATAACAATAGGGTGGCCCATATCTGACTCATATCCGACTGTATATATATATGCAAAATACTAAAGTAACACTGCAAATCGACTAGGCTGCTTTATATGCTGTATGCAAAGGAATAAAAGCTGACAAGGCCACATCATGTACCAACTACATACAACTGTCTACAGACCTCTAATAGAACAGAAAGTTGTAGAAAGGACAGGACAAGGCCCCGCCATACCCATATACATGTATATACATCTCCAAATAGCCTACAAAAATGGACCGCAACTCCAGATCAAGTGGAGCGCACCAACCAACTAAGGGGAAGTCCTACTGAGCTGGATCGTCTCTCTGTCTACCTGAACCTGCGGGCATGAACGCAGCCCCCCCCCCCCCCCCCCAATAATAGGGGAATCAGTACGGATAATGTACCGAGTATGTAAGGCACAAGAATAACAAGTACATAGAAGTCATAAGAGACATCTGAAGCATGAAAGCTAATCTCAATATCTGAATGCATCTGTAGCTAACATCCGAGAATATCTACATACTTTGTATAACTAAAACTACCTCTAAGGGCATATGATATGCATAGGTCATAATATAACTAGTAGTGTTGTGGAACGTACAGCCCGATCCATATATCATATAATAGTGCCGAGGAACGTACGACCCGATCCATATATATAATATAATAGTAGTGCCGAGGAACGTACGACCCGATCCATATATATAATAATATAATAGTAGTGCCGAGGAATGTACGACCCGATCCATATATAATAATATAATAGTAGTGCCGAGGAACGTACGGTGCGATCCATATATAATAATATAATAGTAGTGCTGAGGAACGTACGGCCCGATCCATATATAATAATATAATAGTGCGTATATAACGCCTTCTGGTCACGGGCCAATGTGTATATGAATATGGATGCAATGCATAAATGAAATGAATACATAGAACTCTCGGAGTAACATGAGGTCGTACTATCTCCGATGAACATTCTTTGAGCTAACATCATCAATATAAGAAATCTCAAGACCTATGAACAGAAGGAGCAATCATAGACGGGGCATAGGAACATCAAAGACTGAATTACTCCTAGTGCTTCTAAGAGTAGAGTAATATGAAAGCTCGTTTACTTGCTTATTGGTTCATATCATAAGATCATGCCAAAAAGAAAGAAATGATAGCCTTAACATACCTTAGAGTCTACCTAATGTCCGATGCTTATTTCCCGAGCTTGTAACACTACAACCAAGATAACACGAATTACAATTAGGCCATATACATCCCTTACTACCCATTTCAAGTACATATGAAACTTAACGGAATTCGCGCAGCATTTCTCCTATAATTCCTACTCCAATCCAACTCCCAAACGGTGCACAACATACAAAACATCATCAACAGCAACAGTAACAATATACAACAACATAAACAAGTAGAAATCTCTCCAAAAATCCAATTGAAACAGCCTTCAAGGCAACCACATCATCAAGCTAGTTTAGGTCTTTCATATCATGTTTTCCTTCACTTTAAACTAAGGGATTCCTCCACAAACAACTTATGTCAATACTTTAATATCAAAATATAATCAAATCCATGCCAAAACATCTCCCAAAACAGCCCCTAATCTTGGTTTGACTCAATTAACTCACCGCTTCCATAACTATATTTCCTTCACTTTAAATCACTAAAACTCTTGGTAATCAACTTAATAGCAAAGATAAGAATAGTATACATATCTTAAAGGGCCTGGAATTCCAAGAACCAAACTTCAAATCCAACTCCTAAGCTCAACAACTTCAATAGAAACCCTAGGAACAACTTTCCTTTCACTAACTTGGGTTTTGGGGGCTCGGATCTTACTTGGATGATAAAGAAAGGTTTGGAGAGGATAGATGAGTATTAGGGAGATTTTAGGGTCTGTTAGTGTGAGTTGAAATGAAAAAAATCACGAAATAGATGCATTTATACATCAGCTGCACTGCCTGAAAATTGACAGGTCGTCGATGTGCATCGACAGATCGTCGACACTTCGACGGTCCATAACTCCCGGCTTTGATGTGCGAATTCAGATCTGCCAATTGCGTTGGAAAGTAGACTCGCTGAACCTATGAATGCATACGTTATGGGTTCCGTAACTCCTTGTATTCTAGGAGATATGCCTCCCCAAATTTGACCCAAAATTTTTGTCCGGAATTCTGCCAAATTTTCCCAAAGTTTCAACAAACTTAATTTCTTCGATTTGCTTAACATCCAACCTTCCTGATACTTACTAAACATGATACCAAGCTCTCATGTATGAAGAATGAGCATGTATAATTCCTTATGACCTTGACGACAACCTTGCCTTGTAAATCTTCGTCAACTTACTTACGACGAAACTTTACATACAAAAGTACGGGGTGTAACAAGTGTATAATCGCCAACGAGCATAGTACATTATAGATTAGTAGTTTGTCTATACTCTACTGCAGTTGATATATAAACCAGGTCACTATTTGCCTAAAAAAGATATAATTAAATAAAAATAAAATAAATAAAAAGACTTGATGCTATTTTAACACTATGGGTGTGTTCGTTATAGAAAATATTTTTCAATTTTCCCATGTTCGTTTGGTCAAAAATTTTGGAAAACATTTTCCTCAAAAATGGGGAAAATGACTTCCCTAATAAAAGTAGGGAAAACAAGTTCAAAAGTTCATTCCACCAACCACCCTACCACCACCCAGCCCAATCCCAACCACTCCCAACCCACCCCACCACCCCACCCCTACCCACCACCCCCTCCCCCCCCGGGGCCAAAAATAATTTTTTTTTGGAAAAAAAATTTTGACATTATTTTTGATTTTTTACACCCCCCCCCCTCACGCAAAAACCCGTACTCTACCCAACCTCCCGTCTCCCCCCCCCCCCCCCCCCGCCCCGCAAAAAAATAGTTGACTTTTTTTTTTGCACCCCGCACCCTACCCCCTCCCCCACCCCCACCCCCTGCAAAAAAAAATTTGAAAAAAAAAATTTTGACTATTTTTTTGCACCCCACCCCACCCCACCCCGCACCCTACCCCTCCCCGAACCCCTACCCCCTCACCTCCCTAACCCCCCCCCCCCCTTCCCCTCCCTCACGCCCGCACCCCTACTCCAGTCACCCCCTCCCCCCGCCCCCCTCCCCCGCAAAAAAAATTAATATTTTTGAAAAACGGTTTTGACATTTTTTTGGATTTTTTGCACCCCCAACCCGTACCCTACCCCCCCCCCCCCCACCACAAAAAATATTTTTTTTGAAAAAAAAAATTGACACCCAATCCAAAAAAAAATTGAAAAAAAGTTGACAATTATAAAAATTGAATGTTTGCGTGGTTAAAAATTAAAACTTTTGGAAGGGGTGATGTGGTTTTTTGGGTGGGGGCGTGGGAGTGTGTGGTGAAAAGATTTTTTTTGGGGTAGGGGTGTCTGGGGGTGTAGAAACCCGCAAAAGACAATAAAAAACTTCAAAAAAAAATGTTGGGGTTCGGAAAGGGGGGTGTTGGTGTGGTATGGGTTCCACACAAGGGGGGAGGGGGTGATGGGGGATGTGGTCGTGTAGAAAATTTAGAAAAAAAAGTAAAAACTTCAAAAAAATATTGTGGGATGGGGTGGGTGGATGGGGGGTAGGGTGCAGGGGGAAGAGTGGTGTATGGGTTAAGGGAATGGTTGGGGGTGGGGGTGCAAAAAATAAAAAAATAAAAAATGAAGGGGGGTGAGGGGTGGGGGCGTAGGGGTGGGTGAGTGGGAGTGGGGTGTGGGTGGGGTGGGGGTATGGGGTTGGGTTGGAGTTGGTGGGGGTTGGGGTGGGGGTGCAAAAAACAAAAAAAAAATTGAAAGAAATTTTTTTTGGAGGGGGTGGGGGTGGGTGGGTGGGAGTGGGGTGTGGGTGGGGTTAGGGGTATGGGGTTGGTTTGGAGTTAGTAAGGCTTGGATGAGTATTTTCAGGAAAACGTTTTCTATCAACCAAACGAACATGAGAAAATAAGTAAGAAATTCACTTATTTTCCACTACCCAAACGAATATGAGAAAATAAGTGGAAATTCACTTATTTTTTAGGAAAACATTTTCCTTGGAGTCTCCATCCATTATACACATGATCCAAAGAGCTTTAGAACAAGCAATGTTCCTTAATCATCCTTAATCAAGGTTGTGCTTTGAGAACATTAGCTTATTGTATGACTTATTGGATAGTAGTGTTATGATTACTATTACTTGTTCTAAAGCTCTTTAGATCATGTGTATAATGGATGGGACTCTAATATGATGTAATCAAGTGTTAATATAGTGTTAAAATAGCATCAAGTCTTTTTATTTATTTAATTTAATTTAATTATAGCCTGTTTAGGCAAATATTTGATGATTAAGGACCATTACTTGTTCTAAAGCTCTTTGGATCATGTGTATAATGGATGGAGACTCTAATATGATGTAATCAAGTGTTAATATAGTGTTAAAATAGCATCAAGTCTTTTTATTTATTTTATTTTATTTAATTTAATTATAGCCTTTTTAGGCAAATATTTGATGATTAAGGACCATTACTTGTTCTAAAGCTCATTGGATCATGTGTATAATAGATGGGGACTCTAATATGATGTAATCAAGTGTTAATATAATGTTAAAATAGCATCAAGTCTTTTTATTTATTTTATTTAATTTAATTATAGCCTTTTTAGGCAAATAGTGGCCTTGTTTATATATCAACTGCTATTTGGACTTAGGATGTATGATGAATTATTAAGAATGTGAAGCAAATTTTATTTGTATGAGTTTGTGCATAAATCCTAGTCATAGTCTATAATAATAATCACGTCTATAATAAACATTCAATACATACTCACAGTCGATAATCATAAAGATTAACTCAAGTCTATAATAAACAAAAGCACATTCAAATCCACAAAGCAACAACACAATTAAATAACCTTGTCATAAATTACCACTTACAAAAATTTGCCCGTCCAAATTCACAAGGCAACAACACAGTTGTCATAAATTGTTTGTTAAAGTAAAAAACAGTTAAAACTAAGAAATAAAATTGTTTGTTATCATCCACCACACACAAATTAATTGTTATCATCCACCATACCCAAATTAATTTCCTCGACAACAGTCGACACAACTTTATCAGCGTCAAACTCAATATTAGCTTTATCATTAGGGATTTCTTTTTCATTCTCAACTTCATCATTGGGACTTCTTTTTCTACCTAAACTTCAGCAGCAAGGATTTCTTTATCCTTCTCTCCTTCAGCAGCAGGGATCTCGACTTCAGCAGTAGGGACTTCTTTTTATTCACAACTCCAGCAACAGACTCCTTCTCGACTTCAATAGCAGACACAACAGCAGGGAGATCTTGAGTATTTAACACATCGACATGTCGAGCAATTGGTTGATCAACATCAAACGCAACCTCACCAGCAGCTTCATTCAGAGTCTCCTTCTTTTTCTTCGCCTTCTCGCTCTTTCTAATTCTTCCCCCCTCAACATAAGCGACAAGAACCTTCAAAGACTCCTCAATCATCTCCACACGCTGCTTCAGTTGCTCATGCTCCACCTGCCCACTTGGTGCAGCACGACCCATAGATGTCCCAAAACCAACATTATCTTTTGCAGCTGAATTACCACAGAGACCTTCCAAATGATTATGCTCGGCCTCTTGAGTATAGTCCTCATCAAAATGCTCCATGGGCTTCCCCTTCCTACTAGAAGCCTTCGAGGAATTTTTTGGTGTAATCAAAACAATCACGCCTTCAAGTTCACGGTCCAACTCATCAATGATTGGGTCATTATTTTCATCATCATATGGCAACCGATTTTTCATGTAATACTGCTCCAACTCACGCGCTGTAGGGATGAGGTAAGGGTGCAACAAATAAAGAAAACATTAACATTAAGCTTATCTTTTTGCCAAAAAATTAATAATAGGCCCCAAATTTATACCTCGATAACTCTAGCTCTCTTAAATGGACCTCCTTCACCGAATCGCTCCATTTTCTTCATGTGCCACCTAAGAATCCTACGAATAGGGAAAGGCACCTCCTCTAATTTTCCAGACCTGTAATCACATAAATAAAAACTGAGTGAAAAGTAAACAAGACACAATCTATACTCTACTGAACCAGTGGTCTATAATATTTACCATGAATGCCCAGGGGAAGCCATAGAGAGCATATGATGCAACCCTTTTCTCCGCGTGCACTTGGTGGTGCTTGCGTTCTTCAAGTAGTCCAGAGTGAGTTCAAATGATTCCTTTCCCTAAGGATAGCTACTGAAGAACTCCAAATCGTCTGCCATTTTTATTGTGTCATGATCCACACCCCTCGACACATCTTTGGCAAGCAATATTGTTTGCAGAAACCACACTAGACAACATTTGAGCTTTTCCTCTTTGGTCAGCCTAGGCCCTCTGATCACCGCCAACAGCTTTTCTGCAGAAATCTTTCTATCGCGATAAACTTTTGTGCAGAATGTTGCCCCTTTCTTAAGTGCCCTTTCCTCTCTAGTGCGGGTGGGATATGATCCACAGTTTAGACTAGTGATCAAAGCAAATTCATTCAAGCCAAAACACACGGGATTGTCATTCACCAAGAACCACATCTCGTGCTTCTTCTTATGAACCACATGACGAAGAACCGTATAGTGCACCAACATTCCATTGAATCTATTGAAGTGTTCTGATATTTTTCTTAAGTGCCCAAAATAGGAATACCTGAACATTTTCCTAAGTTTATGATCTTTTATCAATGTTTTAAAATCAGCAAGCAATGTCAGCCTACTCCTAACCAAAACTTTTGCTGGAAACGATTCGTAATCATCCAGCCAATTGATCATATCATACTTGTCGACGTCAATTGTCCTTGCACAATATGGCACCGACAAGGGATCAACATTTTCATCACCACTGGACTCCTCAGAAACATGGGGATCATCTCTTTCACCATCCTCGACACTATACACATCATTATTCTCCTTTGAGTACGCTTCATTGTCAGGTCCTACAGTTTTTGTTTTTTTACCTTCTTGGCTGACTTCTCTACCTTTTCTTTTTCTATCGTCAGATGTGGCCCTAGAACGAGTTTGAATTATGTGCCCTCCTCTTCCTCTAGTTCTAACCATTTTTTATAATCTATATACAAACAACACAGTGACGTTGATCAGCCACGACAAAAAAATAAGAATAATCGATCAAAAGTCTATTAATAAACCATACTTTACAAAAAGAAAAAACAGAAAAACAAAGATCGAAACAAGCGAAATAAGTAGAAATAACACATATTTCTAGCAAAAAGCAGGCGAACCTTCCAAAATTTTGAAAAACAAATCTCAACTTTATGAACACTAGGGTTCTTTCGAGTTCGTAAAATAATAACAACTTTCATGACAAAATGGAGCTCTAAATGCTCTGGAGGAGTTGCTAAATTAAAGAAAATGCCTGGATGGACGGCAGGAACGTTACCAAGATTGGGGGAGAGGGAGAATTCTGATGGAAACGTCATTTTTTTTTTTTAGCAGGAGTTGGAAGAAGTGGGGAGATAGAAGGGGATTTTGTATATTTTAATAATAAGTGAAAGGGGACTTAAGTGTATAAGTTATAAATTTCAAAGTTTTTAAAATTATAAAGTGATCTTGGAGCCACAACCCTTTACCCTAAAATGAAAAAATACAGGAAAAAAAAAATGAGTGACCCTTTTGCAAATTAACTAAGGGAGTGACTTCTTTGTCAAATACTCTCAACTTAGTGTGTAGGTCTCCATACATTTGCATTGGATGAATACATTATTTAAATTATTTAGGAAAGCAATATAATTCACTTATCGGTTGTATTAATTTTTTTGAAAGACAAGATGATGTGACATAATTTACTGATTACGACTATCGTTTGTTGTTATTTTAAACCACCTAACGTGCCAAAGAAAACTCAAGAACAAGCTTTGACTACCGCCTACCTCTTCAGCAATATTATGAATGAGATCAGACTTGATTAGGGATCTTGACCAACCATATGAGCTAGGAATGACAAATTGTTATTGTGATATCGATTTTAAGGTATGTACATTAACAATATAATTTTTTTTTTAACATTATTAGCATAGTTTAATATATTATAATAATTTAATTATTATTTTTGTCAAATTCCGTCTTAGTACTCATAACAGAGCAATTGTTTTATAAGTGATTTAATTATAAAGAATATTAATACTGTCGATGCATAGAACTTAGACTAGGTATGATATAGGATGAATCAGAAGCTATGAAAAGTGATATTAATTGTTACTAATATCAGGGAAGGCAGCTTGTTAATTGATCCAACTGTACATTTCGAATTACACGAATGAGAATAGGGACAAAATTAATCCATTGGAGTGCTTTTTAATATTTTTTTTCCTGCCTCTAGTTTAAGGTCCGAACTTTAGTACTTTCTTCATTGTCAAGAGAACTAAAAGAGCCGGTTAGGGTTTCGGGTTTTATCATAGTTTTATATAGATATATAATATACTTTTAGAAATAATATATTATTTGAAGTTGTTTATAAGAGTCGCTCTAGATTATCACGAATATAAGAAAATTGTATTATCACGGAAAATCTTATCACGATCCGACAGTCATATCAAACTAATGAATGTAATATAAGTATTTTGCATACTCTAAATTCTAACTACTTATTCATTGTTGAGTGATAATCCAGATTCACGTCAAGTAAAAATCATTTAAGGGGGAAATGTTCCCTAGTAAGATTTTTTCTTTCTGAATTTGAGATCTCCAGTTAAGAGTGCAGTCCTGAAGGGATCTTCTATTTCACCACATCTTTTAATGGTAGACACAAATTAATATTTCCTTTAATCTCATTTCCCCGTACCAACGTCAATGGGCATGGACTAGTATTTTCTCATTACATCATGGATTAAAAAAATTATAAAGCTAGAATAAGTATACAAAGATCGGCCTTTTAAACCTCTAAAAGAGTGTATGAGGAGAGTTGAGAGTTGAAGATGCGTAGGGATCTAGTAGCTCAATTGGTTGGCTACCCGAACTTTCACCTTATTGGTGAGGGTTCGAATCCCCACGTTATAATCCCCTTCCCCTACTCCTATGTAATAAAGAAAAAAAAATTTAAAAAAAAAAAGAAAAGAGTCGAAGATGCATACAAACTACAATATGTAGGTTCCCTTAAGCTATTTATATAATCAGGTTGGGGGGTGGGGGTGAAGGAATAATCCCCGTCCTCGCTTACAATATTTGAATAGAAGAAAATGTTTTATCTCTTGTATTAGCTTTTAAGATCTCCTATGTTAATTTTAGGTTCCCTTAAACTATTTAGGCAAAAGGTGCAAATATACCCTCAACTTTTTGATTTAGAGCAGATATACCCTCGTTAAAAAAGTGGTGCATATATACTCTTCCCATCACACAAATGGTGCAAATATACCCTTTTCACTCACATAATTTAAAAAAAAAAATTGATTTAACTTGTTTTTTAATTTAAAAAATATCACGTGGCTTTAAAAAAATAAGTTTACCTATTTTTTTAGTAGATTTATTTTTTTAAAGCCACATGGTAAAATAATTTTCTAATGGTTGGGTTTGTTCATGTAAAACATTGGCTAAACTTATTTTTTTTAAAGCCGAGGGGATATTTTTTTTTAAAATAAACGAGACATCCCACTAGAAAAAAAAATTGCCTCGTGGCTTTAAACAAATAAGTGTACTAAAAAAAATGGGTAGACTTATTTTTTTTTAAAGCCATGTGACATTTTATAAGCAAAATGATTTTCTTAAAAAAATTCTGACAGCGAAAAGGGTATATTTGCACTATTTGTGTAACGGCAGGTGTATATTTGCACCATTGTGTAACGGCAGGTGTAGATTTGCACCATTTGTGCAATGACATGAGTATATATGCACCACTTTTTTAACGAGGGGTATAGCTGCTCTAAATCACAAAATTAAGGAGTATATTTACACCTTTGCCCAACTATTTCTAACATCAGGGCAGAATAATCTCCCATGCTCACTTACAATATTTGAATAAAAGGAAATGTTTATCTCTTGTGTTAGCTTTTAAGATCTCCTGTGTTATTTTTACTAATCTCTTGTGAAAAATGTTACGCAACTAAGATAATAGTTGTAATGAACTACAAAATTAAATCTCCCCGTGAAATAATATTAAATTTTGTGTCAAATGCGAACTTCAAATTAATAAAGGATCATGAGATGAGATATTGTTTACATCATTGAAGTGAATATCAAGAAAGCACAAATCATCAAGTTTCCAGAAATTTGATAGAGAAGTGCTTTCATGGAAGTAACATGTCAAAAACACTTGCCAATATTAAGCTAGCAACTTCTTACCAAAAAACAGGTTTAAAATCTGTTAGCGCTGAAAAATGATTATTTTAACTCATGAGAAGGACATGTGTGAAAAGTGGTGGATTTTCTGGAAGACAATGAAGCTGATGGGGGAGTACACATACCAAACATATATACATGGAGTTGACCTTCCATGATAATGTCCCAAATTGAATGGCTACAATCTCATCAATTCTCGAAGTTCAATATTCACCCTTGTTTCATATATGTAGTCGGTCAGTTCCATACTTCCCGTTTATGTAACATCATAGTCTTATTAATTCGTTCAGAAAATAATATACACATTTATATATTTAAAAATATTTACTTTAAATTAAAATATTTTATTTTTAATAAATAATTTTATAAGCACACAAATATTATGATACGTTCAAAATCACAAGTTTCAAAAGTCTTACTACCTTTTTTTTCTAAAAAAACTCTATCGAATTAAACTACATCATATAAATTGAAACGAGAAGAGTACTCATCAAATCTTGAGGTATTGTCCAACTCGGACGAGCTAGCCTAACATCAGGATTTGGTTTTTATACTGTTAAAAAGTTCTCAGAAAATTAGTTTGAAAACTCTGTGTTTTGATTAATTTTTGAGAAAATCTTTTTGGAGGTTATTCAGGCTAGTTTTTGGAAAGCATTTTTTTTTTCCGTTCTCAAAAGTATTTTCATCTGATTTCTGAACTTTGTTTGTGGAACAATTTTTCCAAACTAAATAGTGATAATATCTCTTCTATTTCTTCTTCTTTATTTCTTTTTAACAAAATTAATAACCAAAAAAAAAATTGTAACAGTAACTTTGAATTCGTAACCCTAGCCAATAAGCTATCTCCGTGGGATGAATGGTCATAGATTTGGTCGACCAAGAGATGGTCAGAGACTTATGTAATTAAAATAATTTAATATAATATAATTCTGTAAACCATAAAATCAAACATATTTGTTGGAATTTTGGTCACATGTCATTTTTGGTTAAGTAGCAGTAACTTTTTTCTCAACAGCAGGAGTCAACAACTGATTGCCAAGTATACGGAAAGTATATAAACAATTCAACATATGAATTTATTAAATTACCTTGTTAAGTTGAAAAACAATTACTATAATTTATTATACTTTCACGTAAAGTAAGAATGAATCTTTACGACATCAATATAATGTAACCTCTATAAAAGGTTGTTTTCTTTTTTACATAATCATTTTTTTTAATGTAATTGAATAGTATTTTAATTAAGATATTACTTTCTGATTATGTAATTTCATTCGAACTTTTAATCCCGAAGATAAGTCAAACTATAAACATCAGAGTGATCGTGTAAAAATTAAGTCATTAAATTGACTCTGCTTTCTTAGGAATAATTTTTAGTCACGATCAATTGCAAAGGAGGAAATCTTCTCACCATTTCTTGTGAGAGTTCTCATTATTTTTTCTACTAATTAAACATTTTCCAAGTGAAAATTAAACCATAAAATTTACTATTTTGAGGTCTCAGAATTTTAGAGTCTAAATCAAAAGTGTATACGGGTAAAACCAAGGACATGGATATCCTTGGTTTTCCGACATGGAAGTTATGCTCGGTCGGGATCAGACCGATCTTATCAGATCCCGGGTTCCAAGCTCAGATTGGGACGAGACACTGAGACAAGATGAGGAGGCGATTAATCACCATAATGAGGAGACCGAAATATCCGCCACCAGCCGAAAATTTCGGCACCAATCTCGCAAACAGATATTGAGGGATTCTATTCCTTATTTAGGGTTGTACTAGGGTTAGGACTCCTCTACTATATAAAGAGGAGGCCCTCATTTATTTTTTGCCAGTTTGGAAAAAAGGCACACTCGTGTATTAAGCAAGTAATATAATCATCAGTGTTCATTCATCTTTTAAGTCTTTCACCATTGTTCAGTATTCGTTACTTGGCCATCATACATAGACCTCGGTCCCCGGTCTTCAAGGTTAATCGGTATTCATCACGGTTAGATCTGTTATCTTTGCTTCATCTTATTGTCTGCCACATGGTCCGATATTGTGTTAAATCAAAAAGCATATCCTTAACACCGCATACAAATTTAATTGTTATCCATTTTCGGGGTAAACAGTTTGGCGCCTACCGTGGGGCCTAGGATAATAGTGGTGGTTTAATACAAGTTTGATAACACTCGAGACCGATGACAAAAGTCCTCGATCACTCGAGGTATAGGGAGAAAGAACCCGATGGCAAAGGGATAGGTGTAGACCATCGAGTAACCAACGACGTGGTGATTCATCTTCACCCCATTCTCAACGAGGCGAACATCGACATCCGCACCAAAGTTACAATCTTCCCTGACTACGGGAATGGTAACGTCATCAATGCAGGGCTCAAACCTCTCCACAGAGTTGAGATGATGAGAGATCTTGCAGTCATTCACGTATTTGAAATCCGATGGAAGGATATCAGCAGCAAGAAACTCTAACTCCTCGCGGGGACCGGCGGCCCCCGTTGGCAACAAAGGCGGCGAATGAGAAGAGGCGTAGAATGGCCTTCACCTTGGGTTAACAACGGAAGAGAAGCCATGGCCGTGCTTGACATGTAAAGCTAAACAATGAAAAATCACGCCCTAGCAGAAGAAGGTTCAAAACTTGGAAAATGGTACAAACTTGGTATGGGCACAGAGTAGGATTTTTGGAAAAATAAGGTTTAGGTTTAGAGAATAAAGATGCATGGAAAAGGTGATACATAGGCTTTATATAGAGAAGAGTACAAAATGCTTTGTAGTGGATCAAGAACCCTGACAAGGGGCGGTTTTCCAAGAAATATTTGGCGGCTGAGGTAATAATGAGCTGACATCGGGCAGAGTGCGAAGAGTTGACAAGAATGTCTTATCCTAGGCAGGTTGGTACGGCCCTCTCGGCTCTGTCTAGATCCATTTCCCGCAGTCAATATTTGTCCTCGGGAAATGGGGGACTATCTGTATACGGGTAAAACCGAGGACATGGATATCCTCGATTTTCCAACATGGAAGTTATGCTCGGTCGGGATTAGATCTTGTCAGATCCCGAGTTCCAAGCTCGGATTGGGACGAGACATTGAGACAAGATAAGGAGGCGGTTAATCACCATAATGAGGATACCGAAATATCCGCCACCAGCCGCAAATTTCGGCACCAATCTCGCCAACAGATATTGAGGGATTCTGTTGCTTATTTACGGTTGTACTAGAGTTAGGACTCCTCTACTATATAAAGAGGAGGCCCTCATTTATTTTTCGACGGTTTGGAAAAAAGGGCACACTCGTGTATTAAGCAAGTAATATAATCATTAGTGTTCATTCATCTTTTAAGTCTTTCACCATTGTTCAGTATTCGTTACTCGGCCATCATACATAGACCTCGGTCCCCGGTACTCGAGGTTAATCGGTATTCATCACGGTTAGATCCGTTATCTTTGCTTCATCTTATTGTCTGCCACATAATTCGATATTGTGTTAAATCAAACCGCATATCCTTAACATCGCATACAAATTTAATTGTTATCTATTTTCGGGGTAAACAAAAAGTTTTACTAATATTCCGTTTGAGCTACCCGTGCGATGCTCATGGTTTGCATTCGGCATGCTAATCGACAATCGTTTTGCATATATTTATTTTATAGAAAAGCAACTGTAGTACTAGCAGATAATCTACCAAGTGTGAAAATAATAGTAGTAGCGATTAGTGAAAACTCAAATAAGACAGTCATTCCATGATTTAAGAGAAAGTGAGGACTTTCTTTTAGTTACTGGCTCAAACAAAGAAGCTGATTAGCCTATTAATCGATCGGATGAGTCCGGAACCAAAATGCCCCAAAAAACACATTTTGAACCAAAATAGCCCAACAAAAAAAATATTACCAAACTATCTTTAGCGCAGTAATTTACTGCGCTAAAGCAGTTAACGGGGACGGCTCCGTTAACTATTATAGCGCAGTAATTTACTGTGCTAAGTGTCCCTCCTTTTTTTCCGACTCTTTTGGTTAACCCTTCTTCCATTACACTTTTTAACGTATTTTGATCATAGATCAATCATGCTTCGGGACCCCGAAACTTCAATATTTTATTTAGAACCCTACTTATTTTTGTGTGATTAATAAGGTATGATCAATACATCAAAGATACACAAAAGTTCGGATGGCCGTTTTAGTGGTTGAAAAGTGCTCGAACGCCATTTTCGTTTGAAGGCTCGGTGACATTAGCTTGAAGTTCTTTACGAATACTTAAACTTATTCATTAATAATTAATTAAAAGTTAGTCAAAATGGCAGCATTCATACAACAAAAAAAAAACTTAATCAAATTGCATCATTCATAACCTTGAGTAGATGAAAATACTTAAACTTGTTCATTAATAAGAAACCCAAACTTTTTAAAATACAATCATAAAAGTAAGAAAAAAACTTAAAAAACATTCATCAATTAATGCCCTTGAGTTGATCTTCCACCACCACCGTGAGAAGTGTCACCACCACTAGAGGTACTTCCACCACGAAAGTTTCCTCCACCACGAGAGGTACTTCCACCGCGAGATGTAGTTTGACCACCATGCCATAAGGGACACTTGCGCTTATCATGACCAACATAATTGCAAAATGAGCATTTTCGAGTGTATCTCCCCGGTGGAACATCCATTTCATTATGAATACGCGAGTTGCATTCTTTCTGAATTTACGGATAAATGTTTTATTTGCAACCATTGAAAATGGATCCGGTGGCTAATAACTCTCACTACCAAGTGGGTAGAACCTTCCAGCATACGTTCTTGCATAATTTTCAACTGTATATTCCTCAGCCATGTACGGGGAGGCGTTCTTTCCCATTGCGATAAAACACTTGAAGGCATGAGAACATGGCATGTGATATGATTGTCACTTGCCGCATGTGCATGTTCTTGGAATCTCACAAATTGTGTGGACGTTACCTCCTTTACCTTGGTGCACACTTGTTGTGAGTTCAAATATGCGCTCTGTAGAGTTGTACTCCATCCGGTCATGTTTCTGAGCCTTATATTTGTGGTACTCGAACAGTTTTGACGGTTTTGGCATCCATCTTAGACCTGCTGTTGCATGTGCTTTGTCCTCTTTTGATCTACTGACGAACCGCTCCATAACCTGCTTAAATGTCATTCTCACCATTGCGGTGACGGGTAGTCCCAGTGCAGATTTCAATAAGCCATTGAATGGCTCAGAGCTGTTTGTTGTCAACATACCCCATCGCCTACCTTCATCCTGGTGTAATGTCCATTTGTCTTTATCAATTGCATTCAACCAGTGGAAGGCTTCCTCATTCGCCCGCCTAATAATGTCCATCTGCAGGTTAAACTTCTTCTCTTGATGCTCTGTTGCAGCCGCCCACATCCAATTGCAAAGTGCTGGGATTCGATATGCCTTTTGGAAGTTTGCCTTCAAATGCCTTAAACAATAACGATGGTAGGCAAAAGGTGACTGCCACCCCTGCAAATTGAACATATTGTGCAATATGCCAGCATGTCTGTCTGATATCACACGTATTCCCATGCGATCCTTAATAACGTGTTGCCTTAAGTAGTCCAAAAACATACCCCACGTACTAATGCTCTCATTAGCTGCAATTGCAAAAGCTAGAGGGAATATAACTCTATTTGCATCCATTCCAACTGCTATTAGCAGCTTTATGTCATACTTCCCCTACACATGTGTTCCATCTATTGATATTACAGGCCGACAATGAGCAAAACCATTAACGCATGGTTTGAAGGCCCAAAACACAAAATCAAAAATATTACCGGGCACACCAGGCTTCGATTTGAGCTTCCATTCAACAACAGTACCATGATTGAAGTGTTGTAGAGCTGCCATGTATCTCGGCAACGTCTTGAAAGAGCCCTCCCAATTGCCGAAGACTATCTTATGTGCACGTCTACGCCCAAGATACACCTTCCTCCTAGTAATAGTTTTGCTATATACTTTCAGGACGGCTCTAATACAATCTTTAATAGGGAACCTGAAAAAGTTGAAATATCAGCATATAACAACGAGGAACATTATATTAACACCAAAAATAAAATAAACTTAGGCGAAGGGGATACCTTGGGTTTTCTCTAATGTCGTCAACTAATACACGCGCAATCAAATTAGTATCTAGATTGCAATGATCATCTGGGAGGTCACCCATATCACAAATGTGCTTTATGTAGAACTTTGAAATAGTCCACATCTTTTCAGCAGTTTCCTTACCATGAAGCATCCATTCGCAGCCTTGATATTTTTGCTTGCAGACCAATCGCCAAAGTTTTCGTGTGGAATCGTCAACTTTAAACTCCCTCATCCCCTGGATGCAATAAATCTTAACAGCCCTTCGCAATGATTTTTTCGAGCTGAAAATCATCCCTTTTTCAATATAAGCCTTTTGTTTTAAAAGATCCACTGGCTCTTTCCACAAACTTCACCGAATATGATCATCATCCCTAGTAAAGACAAAGGCATCTGGGCGATCTTGAAGATGATCAAGATAGGGGATCTCATCAAAATGCCACTGAATCGGGGTCAACTCTTGCTGTTGAAATTGGCTTTGCAGCTGAACCGGAGTCGACTCTTGTTGTTCAAATGGTTGCTATGAATTCAGTTCCTCCTCGTGTGCCGAACTGTTCATCATGTCTTGCAACAGTTCTACTTGATGTTGAGGATTAGTTCCAACCTCAATCTCATCGTTACTTTGCTCATCGTCACTTTCCTCCGCATTAGGTATTTCCTCACTATCGCTGGATGATGTCACTATATAATTCGGATAATCCGGACCATCCATAGCAGGCCTTTACCTATAATTTGGTGCAACCACCACATTCTCCCTACATAAGAAATTAGAGTGTTTTAACTACTACACATCAAATAACACTATTGATGTTAAAAAAAAAAAAAAAAAACGTACCAATAGTAATCAACTGCACTGAAACTTGAGAAAGGACCATCGCTTTGAGTTGTTGGATAGGCTGAGGATGTTCCAACCTGATTCATCCATCCCGATTGAGGAGACCGTCCGATATGATCCATATCAGGTGTATAACCCCTAAATAATATAATCGACATCATTAGTAGCATTCAAGTGCCACTATCAGATGTATAACCCCTAAATGCTTTCATAGGTACTCATGTCAGGGTAATTGTGTTGATAAGTAGGTTCCGCTTGAGTGACTTCGGCCTGAATTATAGACGGAGCTTCCCGACGAGGTCTATTTCGGGCTTCCCGAGGAGCCCTAGCTATGAATTCAAGTCGATTAATGGGGACCTTCTCTATATACATTTCAAGGACGTTTAAAGTTATGCATTGCCTATAATCATAAGGCTCCTTCAAATAATCAGTCAAAGAATCATCGTCTTGAATGTACCACTGTCCATAACTAGTTACACATTGCGGTGTAAATGACATTGGATATTTTCCAATTATATTTAGATCAAAATCACTTCTACTAACTTGTAGTCTATTATACAAGGCTTGGAGTAGTTTTGAGAATTTTAAGTCAAGTGGAAACTTAACATGGTATTTTGGGGAAGAATCATAGCGCAAATTATTTTCCTCGAATATAATTTGTCCGTCCCAGAATAAAGAAACTCTAATTCTTGGAACATCTGCCATATTTTGAATAATTTAGGAGGAATACAAAATGCAAAAACTAGATGAAACTTCGATTTTTTTGCTTTTTTTGCCTTATACGAACTCGGTATTAATATGATCTGAAGTTTGAATATAGAACCAACACATGCATGCAATTACAGTGTCTTGCAGTGTTACGTCAAATCAAATTAAGAACGGAGTGTTGCATAACGCATGAAATAACTGCGTTATGTCAGAATAGCGCAGTAAATTATTGCGTTATTCTGTCACAACGTAGTAAAATACCGCGTTACGACAGTATAACGCAGTAATTTAATGCGTTATACTAGTATAACGCACTATTTTACTGCGCTATACCCCTGCAGCATATCGTCATCTCAACTGTCAAACAGAAAAACGTCATGATTCGAATCAAACTTTATATAACGTAATTTGATGAATAGTTGTTGCCAACCACACAACATTCCACACAAAATTGAGTTACTATGTCATTTTTTGACCAATTTAGAGATATTAGTCGTGTTATATCGTTCACTCCAGCAAACATATTTGAAGCAATGGGTAGGACCTAGGAACTAGATGATGATGATTTTCATTATTCAAATAAACCTAACGATAGATTCAATCGAGAATACAATAATAAAATGAGAGAGGAGTGGGATTGGCGTGTTAGGGAGGCTGCAGCACTAAAGCACAAGTTAGCGTCAGTAGGGATTAAACGCCCAAAAAAACGTGTTATGTCAATGCCTCGCGGAACTCCACAAGAGTTTAATTTGGCTCTTCATCGTTTTCGCGAAGAGAACAATCAGATGCAAATACATTACCATAGGATAGAATATGGTATACATGGTAGCACAAGATTTAGATCCAAGTGGGATTCAGACTGTGAAATTTCCGATGAAGATTAATATTTTTCTTACAATAAGGTAAGTAGGTAGGGCCATAAAACCCTCCCCTTCCCCCCCCCCCCCCCTCCGAGGGTACTTGGGGGTTTGCAACTATATAAGTAGCCCTTTCTTTTATTATTAGACTACACCATATTCAATGTCGAGTAGTAGAAACTCAGCTTGGTCTTTTACTCCTTCCAAAAGAACCAAATAGCAGTGATGATGAAAGTTCAAATCATAGCAGTTTTTCGAGCGATACCAGTGATTTCAAACTAGATGAGCTAAATCTCCACCTTCTTATAGAGCGTAATGATGATTTCTGCAATGTGAAATATTCAGATCCGCGGAAATATTATTGCGGTTTACGCCGAGAATGGTCACATCGGCTTGTCGAATCAGAACGTCTTGTTCGTGACTTGGAAAATCTCAACGCTCCAATTCCAACAAGGTACTCCTTAACCATGCCTCAAGTAGGTCTAGAAACTTGCGAGCTTTCCGTGCAAAGGATTAGAAAAGAAAACAATAGAATGCTGGCAAGACGATGTAGATTTTAAATGCTAAAGTTGGCCGAAGAACAAGCATCATCAACCGGTAGAGAACTAACTGCTACTGAAAAAATATGTGTCTTAAAAAACTGCCAACATTTTTCTGAGGACGATATTGAGGACTTGTACTCTGATGATGATTAAGAATGTTGTAATTTTAGTTTTAAGTTTAATTTATAATTATGCTGTTATTTTGAAGAATATTAGTATGTTAAGTATTTTCATCTACTCAAGGTTATGAATGATGCAATTTAATTAAGTTTTTTTTTGTATGAATGCTGCCATTTTGACTAACTTTTAATTAATTATTAATGAACAGTTTAAGTATTCGTAAAGAACTTCAAGCTAATGTCACCGAGCCTTCAAACGAAAATGGCGTTCGAGCACTTTTGTGTATCCTTGATGTATTGATTCTACCTTATTAATCGCACAAAAATAAGTAGGGTTCTATATAAAATATTGAAGTTTCGGGGTCCCGAAGCATGATTAATCTATGGTCAAAGTACGTTAAAAAGTGTAATGGAAGAAGGGTTAACCAAAAGGACCGAAAAAAAAAAGGACACTATAGCGCAGTAAATTACTGCGCTAAAGGTAGTTTGGTAACATTTTTTTTTTGTTGGGGTATTTTAGTTCAAAATATTTTTTTGGGGGGCATTTTGGTTCCGAACTCTCGTATTGAAGTACGAATGAGTTGATTGAAGTTTGACATCTGCACATGACTAGGGTCGAACATCCAGTAGACTGTCTGCTGGTTTATCTAATCTGTCTAAAAAAATGATACATTTTTATATTTTAAAATAATTTAATTTAAAACTTCTCATTTTATCTTAATGAAATGATTTATAGCCACACAAATATCTATGACTTATTTTAGATCACAAATGTTAAAAAATTTCCTTTCTTTTTTAAATTCTGTGCCTAATTAAATTATATCACATAATTGAGACGGGGAGTATATATTATCTTTTGAAAGGTAAAAAAATAATACTTCCTCCGTTTTAATTTATATGAACTCATTTGACTGGGCACGACATTTAAGAAAGGGGGAAAACTTTTGAAACTTGTGGTTCAAAATAAGCCTTGAAAATTTGTGTGGCTGTAAATCATTCATAAAGTAAATTTATTTTCAAATTAGGAAAAATGTCATTCATTTTGATACAGACTAAAAAGAAAATAGATTCAAATAAATTGAAATAGAGGGAGTAATGAAAGTAGAAAAAAGAAATAGATCCTTTACTCAAAACACAGGCTTGGAGCAAATTAAGGGGAAAAGAGAGCGTAAACAAGGCGTTGGAGAAATGGGAATCTGGTGAAGGAATCAATAATTGGGGCTCCACAATCCAAGCTGGGATATGGACCCCACTCAAAAGTCTATGACTGTACGTTTGTTTAGCTTAGTAATAAGTAATAACACAAAACCAACCTTTTTCCTTCTTCTATTTGTTTACTATTTCTAAATACAGTAAACGGCTTATGCCCGTGTTGCGCACGGGCCTAACACTTTAGATTATAGTGCATTTATGTATATGTAATTGTCTTTGAATAGTGATTATATATATAGTATATATTATGTTCAAAACACGATTAATATAACATTGTAGTTTGTGCTCCGTATCTAAAATTTTATTATATTAATGTTTGCTACGAATACAAAATCGGCAAATTTATTAATATTTTTTAAAAGAGAAGACTTGTTTAAAACGAAACTATTTTTTTCTTTTTGAGATAAAACAATAGCAATATTTAAGCATCAGTTGATACTTTCAATTTTAATTCGATTAATTTAAAGGTGTAAAATACTTATTATTTTTATCAAATTTTGATTTGGATAATTCTAATTATTAAATTAATTTTACATGTTTAAATCGAAACAAAGTAGAAATTGATTTTCTATTTAAATGAAGAAATACTATTTTTTAATTTTTGGTAAATATTCTCGGTTTAGCTCATAAATTACATGAATATTGTTTGATTTTTTAATATGGAGCGCACTTTTTTTTTTTGACATTATTAATTTGCACTATTTTTATGCATATATATATATATATATATATATAATGATAAGGGATGATGTTGGCCGTGGTAACCAAGGTGTGGTTAAAGAAGACGGATATTAAGAATCGAGATTAAGAGAAAGAGATGAACAGTGTAATAGGATTCATAACTAAATAGATTTATTAAAAAAAAAAGATGTTATTATAAAATTATTTTATGTTTAATTAAAATGTTATGTTAATAATGTTTGAGTAATTACTTACCTGTTATTATGAATCTATTACTCTTAGTATATGGTTATTCTCTTAATTTCTTAAAATACTCGATGGATTAACCTGTAAATTCCTAGGTGTTTGAAAGGCCGTTTTAATGTCCAAATAATAAGGGACGATGTTGGCCGTGGTAACCAAGGTGTGGTTAAAGAAGACGGATATTAAGAATCGAGATTAAGATAAAGAGATGAACAGTGTAATAGGATTCATAACTAAACAAATTTATTAAAAAAAAAAACGAAAATTATAAAAATTGGGAGAATAGGCAGAAAATAAGAAATACACCTACATGATAAGAGGAATCAAGGGGTGAGGGAGTACCGAGTAGGATTGTTTAAAATATTAGTAAAAAACCACATAATATTGTTATCCTTATTTCTATTGAAAAAATATAACCCCCCTATCACTTTGGTAGAAGAAGACCAAAGTTTGAGTAATTACTTACTCTAAACAAAAATAATTTATGTGGTTTTTACTAATATTTTAAACAATCCTACTCGGTACTCCCTCACCCCTTGATTCCTCTTATCATGTAGGTGTATTTCTTATTTTCTGCCTATTCTCCCAATTTTTATATATATATTTTTTTTTAATAAATCTGTTTAGTTATGAATCCTATTACACTATTCATCTCTTTCTCTTAATCTCGATTCTTAATATCCGTCTTCTTTAACCACACCTTGGTTACCACGGCCAACATCGTCCCTTATCATTTGGACATTAAAATGGCCTTTCAAACACCTAGGAATTTACAGGTTAATCCATCGAGTATATTAAGAAATTAAGAGAATAACCATATAATAAGAGTAATAGATTCATAATAACAGGTAAGTAATTACTCAAACATTATTAACATAACATTTTAATTAAACATAAAATAATTTACATAGTAGGGAGATTAGTACAGAAAACCTTAGATAAAAACTTACATGACTTGAAGATGGAGAGAGGTTTCTCTTTCGGGGAACCCGAAAACTACTTCACACTAATAGAGAATTACTTGAAGGCTTAATATTATTTTACAAGGAAATTATATTACAAAAGGTTCTACTGGGAATATGAGTTGGGGCATTTGTGAAAGGGAAGAGGAATATGGAGTGGTTTGTTGTGAGAGAAGTGTTAGAAACTTTTTTCGTGCTTGATGATTTTTTCTTGGTTACTTTTCTTCGTTATCTGCTCTTTCACGAACACTGATATTTATAGGAGTCTGGCAAACTTCAACTGCGGACTTCAAATTTGTGAAGAATCTTTTGAGTTCAGCCGGGTGCTCTTGGGGCCCCATCGTCACGTGAAACTTTTCAAAAGATACTTTATAATTTTATCCGTTTACTGAGCTGTCCCATTACTTTATGAAGCTACTAATTTATTAAAGCTACTTTAATAAAATCTGGTCTTCTTTTTCTAAATTATCCTTCTCAACTTTTCACCAAAAGTCTACAAAAAGTCTTCTATCTTTAATGTCATCGTCTCATCTTCTTTTATCTTTCTGAGAAATGATGCCAAAATGTCTTCAAATGTCATTGTCTCTTCTTTAATGTCATTGTCTTCTTTCCTCTTTTCACTGAATGAAGCCACTAAAGTCTTTCTTCAAATGTCTTTTTCAATGCTTTTTCCTTTCATCTTTCCTGAAATGTCTTTCTTTGTTTTCTGTAGCACTTTTATTTTTTGTCTTCTTGTAACCAATGTTTTAAATCGTCTTCTTTCACTTAGGCTCACTAATCTAAGTGTCTAAATTGTGTAGAGCAATTAAATCAAAACTCATGCCTGAGTCTACATCATTTGGATCTTGCGAGTCTTGAAATGCACTGTCTTGAAAATTAATATCATCTCCTTCGAAATCTGAACTATGGACGGGTGACATCCCTTGATTTGAAGATAATTCCGGACTAGGATTTTTCACTATATTTTATCTTGTTCTTTTGTCTGGAATTTTTTTTCTAGTGTCTCTTTTACTATATTTTCTATTTTTTCATTTTTCTTCTTTTTTGCAAATGTGCTTTTCTTTGTAGAAGTTGCTCCTTGCGTAAGTGTCTTTGGTAGTCTCCGTCTTGTTTGGAGAGATGAACATCCCTCATCTTCACTTTTTGGCAAAGTGACAGCCATCAACGGATTTGATAAGTCTTTACCGGCTACCGTTTGAACCGGACTAGCTGTATCCTTACCCGATACAATGGGTCTGACTGCATTCATTGGGGAATGCACACCCGTCTCATCCATTTTTGTCTGAGATGGAGAACTCTGAGATTGCATCAATTCGAACGTAACCGCTTGTAGTCTTTGTTCTAATGTCTTTACTTGATCCAAGAGTTTCATTTTTTCTTGAACCAATGTCTCTTTCTGCTGGTTTAATCTTTTGATCACGTCAGTCATAGTAGAGCAGTGATCACAAAAAATTATCTTGTCTGTGTCTTTTTGTACATTGTACTGAGGGATTTTGTCTGAGAGCTGGAGAAATATAGTAGTTTGGACTCAATACTCCTCTAGCATAGTCTAACGCTTCAGTGAAATCATTAAATCCTTTAAAAAGAGGTTTTCTTATGTCTTTAATAGAGTCTAAAACTTCTATCTAAGTTTGAAAATACCATCAGTTTTACCGTGAATTACAACATAAAATTTAAATTTTTTGTCTAAATTTCGATCTGTAAAATGCTGACAAAGAGAATTTATAGTAGCTACAAAATGTTTAGGATCTTATCTATTATGCGAAATCCATAAATTATCCACTAAGCATCTTTGTTGTCTGTCTATTACGTATTCTGGTTATACTTTAAAAGTCCAATTTGATGGCTGGAAAGCCACTAAGTTATTGGCTCCGAATTGTATTCTTTCCATAATATTTCTCTCTAATAAAGATGTAGGTCTAAAATGAAGGTTACCTAATATTGTCTGTCTGTATGTGTCTTGGGTTGAGGCTATGCCTTTCCTCTTGTCTGCTGTCTGAGAACTGGAAGGTCTCATGCTGTCCAAATAAAAAATTAGTTAGCAGTAATCTTTAGTCTACTTAATTGGTCTGCTAAATTATTATCTTTTCCTTTTATATGTTCAAATTTTAAATTATAAATTGAAATGGTATCTAAAAAATTTAGCCATCGTCTTCTACTGCTATTTTTATCATTTATCTTTTGATAGAATTTAACTATAGCTTCACAGTCTGTTCTAACTAGTATTTTTGATTTATTTAGAATATATAGTCTAAAACTATTTAATCCATATATTACAGCTAAAATTTCCGCATCTATACTACTCATATTTCTTTTTTCTTTATACTTACCACTTTGATAAGCACATATCTTTTCTTCACTTTTATTACTATATTTATTAGGTTTTGCTTTTAGTACTGCTCTCCATCCTTCAAAACTACCGTCTGTCTCTATAATTAAATAGTCTGTTTCTAGAGGCATATTTAAATCGGGAATGTTCTTTATTTTTTCTTTTATTTTTTGTACTAATTTAATGTCTTCAGTATTAAAGTGTTTTTGACCATTAGATCCAGTCTTTGAATACAATGGTCCTGCTATTTTTCCTAAGTCTTTTATGAAATTTCTAGCATAATTGACTATTCCTAAAAAAATTTGTAATTCCTTAACATTGTCTAACTTATCTGGCATTTCTAAAGCTTTTTTAGCTATATGAGGTTGTAACTTTATCTTACCTTCTCCTAGTATTACTCCTAAAAAATTTATATAATTTTTACATAACTCCATTTTTTTCTTACTAATTATTATTCCATTTTCTATAAATAGTCTAAATACTGTTTGTAGGTGTCCTAAATGTTCTTTAATATCTCTATTAAACACTAGTATATCATCTACATATACTAATACAAACCTTTTGTATTCTCCAAATATACTATCCATTTTTCTTTGAAAAATTGGCGGAGCTGTCTTTAATCCAAATGGCATTACTAACCATTCGAAATGTCCTTCAGGACAGGTGAATGCAGTCCACTCTATACTTTCTTCATGCATTCGTACCTGCCAATATCCTGATTTACAATCAAATTTGCTAAATATTTTCTTTTCTTGTATTCTATTTATTAATTCTGTTTTGTCTGGTAACTTATATCTATCTATTCTAGGATTATCATTAAGTCTTTTATAATTTATTACCATTCTCGCTTTTCCTCTTACTATTTCGCTATGATTTCGTACCATAAATGCTGCAGATCTATGTTTAGAAGTAGATTTCCGTATTACTCCTAAATCCAATAGTTCTTTTATTTGTACTTTAAAATCTTCTACATCTTGATTTGTTGCTTCAATCGAAACTGTTTTAATTATATAGTCTGGATTTATTATATCTAATTTACATACAATCCTATTATTTTTTCAATGTTTTAATGGTTTTTCTCCTATAATTTCTATTTCATCTAGTATTTTTATTATATTATCTAGGTCTTTTTGATTTTTTATTATTCCTATTCTTTCTATTCCTGTTTTAAAATTATATAACTCTGTCTCTATGTCTATTAAAGTATAATATTTTTCTAACGAATCCTCTTCTCCTAGAATTTCTTCTTCTTCTAAAGTTAAATTTTTTATTTCTGGCTTGTCTTTACAACATGTATTATTTTCTTGACATTCTTTACAACAACTATCTTTTTTCTTTTGCAGGTCTGTGGTAGGTATCTTTTTATGACGGATCCTAGTTTCAGTCTTAAGAACTTGTACTGGTGTATGAGTAATATTTTTTAAGAAAATTACTCCATCTCTTGTAATCATACAACTGCCATTATTATGTAACATAAAGTCTAATCCTATGACAAAGTCTACATTTATATTAAGGTCTCTTACCCATATCTTATCCATTTTATAGCTTGGTTTGTAAAATTCTGAACATGTATTTATAAAGCTAATGTAGGCCTTATGAACATAATGTCTATATATGTTATGTGTTCCATCCATTTGCATAGCTGCAACTGGTTTTTCTAGAATTTTTATTAAATTAGGTGGGACTATTCTCTTGTTTATTATGCACTTTGTGCACCCTGAATCTACTAATGCTAATGTTTCTATCTCATAGTCATCTATTTTAATTCTTGCAAGTATTTTTATTGTTCCTAATTTTTTATCTTCATTACATACTAATGCTTCATGATCTTCTATACTCATTAGTTCTGCTTGAGAGTCTTCTGGTATTATTCTAAATGGTTTCATTATTGGTTGTATATTTGACAATCTTATTTCTTCGTCTTCACTATCTACTTCTTTTTGTTTTCCTTTTTCTAGGTTACATAATCTAGTTTCTAATTCATTTATTCTTGTTTCTAATGTTATCATTCTTAGATTAATAGTCGGGTCTTCAATTTTTTTATGGGTTGTCTCTTTATTTATTTTTGTTTTAAATTCTTTTTCTATACACATTGTACATCCTTCTATATAACAATTTTTACATTTAGCTCTTTTGTCTCTACTAGGATACCATTTACAAAAGAAACATGCATTACTATTCAATCCTTTATTTCGTTCGAACTCATAGTTACAGTCTTCTGCTATATTTGCTAAATTATCCATTGCTTCTAAGTCTAGATTTTCTAATCCGATTTCATTAATATATGGTTATTCTCTTAATTTCTTAATATACTCGATGGATTAACCTGTAAATTCCTAGCTGTTTGAAAGACCGTTTTAATGTCCAAATGATAAGGGACGATGTTGGCCGTGGTAACTAGGGTGTGGTTAAAGAAGACGAATATTAAGAATAGAGATTAAGAGAAAGAGATGAACAATGTAATAGGATTCATAACTAAACAGATTTATTAAAAAAAAACGAAAATTATAAAAATTGGGAGAATAGCAAGAAGATTTTTGGACCTAAACCTATATCTTAAATCTATATTTTAGACAAAATTATATGAGACAACATAGTTTTACTCAATATATAAGTTATAATTATCGTATGATATATTTCACCCAGAAAAGACTTACTAATCTTGGACAAACAAGAAAGTCTTTAACTGAATACAGTCGATACATAGACATAGTCCATCGCCGGGACTTACATAATAATATAACAATACTAATTTTAAGAAATAATCTTAATTGGGATATATTTTTTATCAACGACGAAATAGTTAGAGCTGAAGATCTTATTAGACATCTAGAGCAACAAGTGAAATTTATCCTCTTAGGGTAATGCAAGATAATTATTTAGACGTAAAACGAGAGTTAGAAAAATTATATCAGGAATATATCAGACTAAATAATACTAAAGAAAAACAGCTAAAATTACAAGAATTAATAGATATAATATCAGGATTAGAATATAAGTTACTACGATATATAAAATCTAGAAAGACCTCAAAGAACCAAAACCGATTTAGACCATATTAATTGTATGAGAGCACTACCCTTTGTTAGACAAATAGCTATTAATCATTGGTACTTATATAGAGATATAAAGGAAAGACGAGAATATCGACAAGTAGAAAAAGCCTTAAGTGCATATTTAGAAATAATAAATTCAGAAACATTGTCATCACTAATAAACAATAGACTCTTACAAAGTCAGATTAACGAAGAGACAATCTCTGCTATAATGTGGGAGTTACACGGTATAAGAGAAGATATAGAAACACTTACAACTAGTATAGAATATCAGAAGAAAGTTTGTAAAATAAAAATTCCGTTAGGATAATAAATAAAGCTAGAAAAATATATACATTAAAAAATCTAGAATACTTAGACTTAAGAATATACCCGGAAAAGAAATATAGAGTATTAACAGACCATAGTATTATAAAGTGTAATTTAAGTAACGGAGACCATATATTACATAGTGAAGACAAACAATTGAATGCATTAGTAGATTTAGTCATAAATTTTAGTGAAAAAATACAAGAAAATAATAAAGATATCACTAGAATATTAGAGGTGGTAGCAGCATCTCAGATTAAGCAAAAGAAAACCTTTGAAAAATTAGAACAAAATCTAGATTACTTAAAAACACAAGAATTAGAATTAGAAAAGAAAATCCAGACTCTAATTAATAAATTTAATCTAGAAAAATTACCTACAAAAACGGAAATAGAAAAGTTAGTTAAAGTTATTACAGAAAAACCAAAATAAATAGAACTAAAGACAACCCAAATAGTCTCTAAAATAACGCAACAGGTAGAAGTCTTAATTAGTGATATTAAAGAATTAAAAAAGATAGCAGAAGAACTAAAAGAAATCACTCTTTCATGAGTAGACCAACCTTAGCTCAAGAAGAAGCCTAAAAAATAATAGAAAAGTCTATACCTTTACCAGCAGACTATAAAGATTATATACCTAACGCTAAATCGGATCAAATAACTCTGCAACAAAATATTACTATAATCTCATTAACATTAGAAATAATAAAGAAAATAGAAATAATAATACCAAGGTTAAAAATAATAAGTGAGCGCATTCGGTTATTGACTAAACAACAAAAGGAGAAAAATAAAGAGACCCCTAAAAATACAGAAGTTGAAGAATTAATAAACCAATTAAAAAAGGTAGAAATAACACCTCAAAAATAAAAAGTTAAAGTAATTAGAAAATCACAAAAATGGACCTTCTTTCAACTAGACCAAGAAACGAAGGAGGATTAGAAAGGCAAGAAAGACAAAGAGCAAATTTTTCAGACAATAGAATAGGTAATAATTTCTTATCAAGAATTTTAAGTAGAAGAAGACTAGAAGAAAACAATTAACAATTAAGTGAAGTAATAGACGTAGATAAAGATATACAAATTTTCCAACAAAACCAGTTAAAACTATTAAATCCAAAAACTTTATACAATATAGGACAGTTTTCAAGTACAACCCAATTATATAGACATTATAGAGAAGAACAAATATCAGCCATAGGAACTAAAATTACTACCATAAGTTTAATAGACCCGGCAGCTGTAAGACAAATAAAAAATACTGGAAGAAGTTTAATGCATATGGGATTAATAGTAGTAGGATTAAAAGGATTAACTAGAAAGAACTTAGGAACTAAAGTTTTAATAGTAATTTATGACGATACATGGTCAGATATGAAAAAATCAATAATAGGACTAACGGAAGTAGACATGACAAATAATGGAGGAATCTTTTATATTAGCCCGGATTTTATAATGAATTTAGCAGAATTTGGAAAGCACATAAAAATAGGAATACAGACCAAGGGATATGAAGAGATGTGTGACGGTAATAATTTATTAATATGCGTAGGATTTCTAGGAAAATGACTAATAATAGTAATACAAAATTTAAAATTAAGGTAGAAGATGTAGTAGAAGTAATGGGAAATAGAGGAATAAGACTAATAAATCCTATAAAAATAAATCCTGAAGAATATGCAGGGATGTAATGGAATCTGGAAGATTTTAATAGAAAAAAGGATTCTACAGCCAGAATCTCACCTAATGTACACTAATTCTAAGGGAGAGACATCTGTACGTTT
The DNA here is from genome assembly GCF_019175385.1 of Lycium barbarum. Lineage (NCBI taxonomy): Eukaryota > Viridiplantae > Streptophyta > Magnoliopsida > Solanales > Solanaceae > Lycium > Lycium barbarum. Next base: position 36,777,676 of record NC_083340.1, on the reverse strand, counting down.
TACTAATTATAATTATAGGCCACAAAAAGACATAGAAGAAGAAAGTACTTTAGACGAAAATGAAAGTACAAAAATAACTTTTATGAATATAGAACTAATACAAGACGAGTTTGCGGTAGACATAGCGATAGAAGAAGCAAAAAGACTCCAAAAAGAAAACAAAAATATGTTTTTTAGATGTAAAGGGTGTAAGTTAGGAGAATTAACAATAGCAGAAACCATAAGTCACTTTAAATTATGTGAAGCCCGAACTGATAATTGGGGATATAGAGTAGAACATATATACCAAAAGAAATCAGACGAATTTGATAAAATATTAGAAGATATGTAATATAGTGATGATGAAATAGAAATAGACTCTATAATAAGTCAAAAAGAATTAATGGAATCTAGTGCATCTAGTTCTAGTCCATTTCAAAGAACAATTGGAGAACAATATACTGTAGATACTAGCACAAGAAATGTGCCTAGAAGAAGAGTTTTTAGAACAGCGGGAGAATCCTTAGACAATGTCAAACCATCAGGGAAAAGAATGCCCATAGAGGAACCCATTATTCTTCAAGAAGGAGGTAATAAAGGTAAAATATTAAATATAGCAGCACATGATCCACAAAGATGAAATTCAGTAATAGATCTTTGGAAAGGAATAGTAGTAGCTGGCTATATAAAAACATATAGTGATACAGACGCAGAAACAATGTATAAATATTTAGAAACTTTTTTAGGAGAATCAGCCAAAGCTTTATGGGAAGCTTATAAAGAAATTTTTTCAATGGAATTTCAACACTTAGTATCCATGGGAGAAAATCCATATAATTTTACTAATAAAATACATACTTTAATTACAGGGGAAGATCCAAATAGTGAATTATTAGTACTACAAAGAAATGCGGTAATAAAATTAGTTAAACTAAGCATAAGTAGTTGGTTTCATATTAAGAAATTTTTAAACGATTATTTTTACTACTGTACTATTAGTGGAAATGCATTTGATCAAGAATTAGGTAAAAAAATATTTAATAAACTAGCAGGAGCTTTAGGAAGAGAAATAGAAGATAGATGGATTAAGACAGACGCAGTAGTGCAAAATCCTAATTTAAAATGGTCTATAGGACATAGAATACAACATATAATGGATATACTATAAGAAAAATGTATCCATATACAGATACAAAAACAATTAAAACAAAATGAAATGAACTTTTGTAAAAGCGTAGTTTACACTACACAAAGCTATGATAAAGACAATTACAAAAAGAAAAAGCATAAAAAATACAAAACACATTATAATAGAAAGAAATATTATCTTAGAAAGCAGCAGTCAGAAAACCTTATTTAGACAGAAATAAGCATGTAAGAAAATATCAAACAGAAAGGAATTATAAAAATAAATTAGAATGTTTTACTTGTGGAAGTGTAGAACATTTAGCAAATACATGTCCAAAAAGGATAAATAATAAAACAAGAAATTCTCAGCTAATTGAAGATTTTCAAGAAACATTAATAAATGTAGACGAATATATGTCAGATACAGAAAGTATATATTCTATAGTAAGTGTAGACACTGAAGAAAAAATCAAAACAGACTCATCAGACTCAGAAGCAGACGAATTAATTAATGAAATCGGATTAGAAAATCTAGACTTAGAAGCAATGGATAATTTGGCAAATATAGTAGAAGACTGTAACCATGAGTTCGAACGAAATAAAGGATTGAATAGTAATGCATGTTTCTTTTGTAAATGATATCCTAGTAGAGACAAAAAAGCTAAATGTAAAAATTGTTATATAGAAGGATGTACAATGTGTATAGAAAAAGAATTTAAAACAAAAATAAATAAAGAGGCAACCCATAAAAAAATTGAAGACCCGACTATTAATCTAAGAATGATAACATTATAAACAAGAATAAATGAATTAGAAACTAGATTATGTAACCTAGAAAAAGGAAAACAAAAAGAAGTAGATAGTGAAGACGAAGAAATAAGATTATCAAATATACAACCAATAATGAAACCATTAAGAATAATACCAGAAGATTCTCAAGCAGAACTAATGAGTATACAAGATCATGAAGCATTAGTATGTAATGAAGATAAAAAATTAGGAACAATAAAAATACTTGCAAGAATTAAAATATATGACTATGAGATAGAAACATTAGCATTAGTAGATTCAGGGTGCACAAAGTGCATAATAAACAAGAGAATAGTCCCACCTAATTTAATAAAAATTCTAGAAAAATCAGTTGCAGCTATGCAAATGGATGGAACACATAACATATATAGACATTATGTTCATAAGGCCTACATTAGCTTTATAAATACATGTTCAGAATTTTACAAACCAAGCTATAAAATGGATAAGATATGAGTAAGAGACCTTAATATAAATGTAGACTTTGTCATAGGATTAGACTTTATGTTACATAATAATGGCAGCTGTATGATTAGAAGAGATTGAGTAATTTTCTTAAAAAATATTACTCATACACCAGTACAAGTTCTTAAGACTGAAACTAGGATTCGTCATAAAAAGATACCTACCATAGACCTGTAAAAATTTTCAATAATTTCTTCTATGGACGGGTGACATCCCTTGATTTGGAGATAATTCCGGACTAGGATTTTTCACTATATTTTATCTTGTTCTTTTGTCAGGAATTTTTTTTCTAGTGTCTCTTTTACTATATTTTCTATTTTTTCATTTTTCTTCTTTTTTGCAAATGTGCTTTTCTTTGTAGAGGTTGCTCCTTGCGTAAGTGTCTTTGGTAGTCTCCGTCTTGTTTGGAGAGATGAACATCCCTCATCTTCACTTTTTAGCAAAGTGACAGCCATCAACGGATTTGATAAGTCTTTACCGGCTACCGTTTGAACCGGAATAGCTGTATCCTTACCCGATACAATGGGTCTGACTGCATTCATTGGGGAATGCACACCCGTCTCATCCATTTTTGTCTGAGATGGAGAACTCTGAGATTGCATCAATTCGAACGTAACCGCTTGTAGTCTTTGTTCTAATGTCTTTAATTGATCCAAGAGTTTCATTTTTTCTTGAACCAATGTCTCTTTCTGCTGGTTTAATCTTTTGACCACGTCAGTCATAGTAGAGCAGTGATCACAAAAAAATATCTTGTTTGTGTCTTTTTGTACATTGTACTGAGGGATTTTGTCTGGATTTTGTCTGAGAGCTGGAGAAATATAGTAGTTTGGACCCAATACTCCTCTAGCATAGTCTAACGCTTCAGTAAAATTATTAAATCCTTTAAAAAGAGGTTTTCTTATGTCTTTAAGTGATAGGGGGGTTATATTTTTTCAATAGAAATAAGGATAGCAATATTATGTGATTTTTTACTAATATTTTAAACAATTCTACTCGGTACTCCCTCACCCCTTGATTCCTCTTATCATGTAGGTGTATTTCTTATTTTCTGCCTATTCTCCTAATTTTTATAATTTTCTTTTTTTTTCTTTTTTTTTTAATAAATCTGTTTAGTTATGAATCCTATTACACTGTTCATCTCTTTCTCTTAATCTCGATTCTTAATATCCGTCTTCTTTAACCACACCCTGGTTACCACGGCCAACATCCTCCAATACATTAAAACGACCTTTCAAACACCTAGGAATTCACAGGTTAATCCATCGAGTATATTAAGAAATTAAGAGAATAGCCATATACTAAGAGTAATAGATTCATAATAACAGGTAAGTAATTACTCAAACATTTTAATTAAACATAAAATAATTTACATAGTAGGGAGATTAGTACAGAAAACCTTAGATAAAAACTTACATGACTTGAAGATGGAGAGAGGTTTCCCTTTCGGGGAACCCGAAAACTACTTCACACTAATAGAGAATTACTTGAAGGCTTAATATTATTTTACAAGGAAATTATATTACAAAAGGTTTTACTGGAAACAGGAGTTGGGGCATTTCTGAAAGGGAAGAGGAATATGGAGTGATTTGTTGTGAGAGAAGTGTTCGAAAATTTTCTCGTTCTTGATGACTTTTTCTTGGTTATTTTTCTTGGTTATCTGCTCTTTCACGAACACTGATATTTATAGGAGTTTGGCGGACTTCAACTGCGGACTTCAAATTTGTAAAGAATCTTTTGAGTTCAGTTGGGTGCTCTTGGGGCCCCATCGTCACGTGAAACTTTTCAAAAGATACTTTATAATTTTGTCCGTTTGCTGAGCTGTCCCATTACTTTATGAAGCTACTACTTTATTAAAGCTACTTTAATAAAGTCTGATCTTCTTTTTCTGAACTGTCCTTCTCAACTTTCCACCAAAAGTCTACAAAAAGTCTTCTTTCTTTAATGTCATCGTCTCATCTTCTTTTATCTTTCTGAGAAATGATGCCAAAATGTCTTCAAATGTCATTATCTCTTCTTTAATGTCATTGTCTTCTTTCCTCTTTTCATTGAATGAAGCCACTAAAGTCTTTCTTCAAATGTTTTTTCAATGCTTTTTCCTTTCGTCTTTCCTGAAATGTCTTTCTTTGTTTTCTGTAGCACTTTTATGTTTTGTCTTCTTATAACCAATGTTTTCAATCGTCTTCTTTCACTTAGGCTCACTAATCTAAGTGTCTAAATTGTGTAGAGCAATTGAATCAAAACTCATGCCTGAGTCTACATCATTTGGATCTTGCGAGTCTTGAAATGCACTGTCTTGAAAATTAATATCGTTGGTATCAGAGCTGTGGTAGGTATCTTTGGTAAAATTTAAATTAAGATATAGATCAAATGCACTGTCTTTGGTAAAATTTAAATTTTTTTGTCTAAATTTCGGTCTGTAAAATACTGACAAACAAAATTTATAGTAGCTACAAAATGTTTAGGGTCTTTTCTATTATGCGAAATCCATAAATTATCCACTAAGCATCTTTGTTGTCTGTCTATTACGTATTATGGTAATACTTTAAAAGTCCAATGTGATGGCTGGAAAGCTACTAAGTTATTGGCTCCGAATTATATTATTTCCATAGTATTTCTCTCGAATAAAGATGTAGGTCTAAAATGAAGGTTACCTAATACTGTCTGTCTGTATGTGTCTTGGGTTGAGGCTATGCCTTTCCCCTTATCTGCTGTCTGAGAACTGGAAGGTCTCATGCTGTCCAAATAAAAAATTAGTTAGCAGTAATCTTTAGTCTACTTAATTGGTCTGCTAAATTATTATCTTTTCCTTTTATATGTTCAAATTTTAAATTATAAATTGAAATGGTATCTAAAAAATTTAGCCATCGTCTTCTACTGCTATTTTTATCATTTATCTTCTGATAGAATTTATATATATATATATATATATTAGAATTATGGGGCCCACAATTTTTTTTTGCACTTTTCTTTTTTGACATTGTTTATTTTTTTTAATATGGGATTCACTTTTATATATATATATATATATATTGCTTGATTTTGTCAATATGGGATACTATGTTCAAAACACGATTAATATAACATTGTAGTTTGTGCTCCGTATTTAAAACTTTATTATATTTCTACTATTAAGAAGAGCCGGCTGGGCTCACTTTTTTTTTTTTTTTTTTTTTTTTTTTTATATATCGCTTCATTTTGTCAATATGGGATACTATGTTCAAAACACGATTAATATAACATTATAGTTTGTGCTCCGTATTTAAAACTTTATTATATTAGTGTTTGCTACGAATACGCACGTGACAATGAATCCATCATTATTGACTTAATGAGATACTTTGGAAATTACATGAATATTGTTTAATTTTTTAATATGGGGTGCACTTTTTTTTCGGACATTATTAATTTGCACTATTTTTTTAATATTAGTTGTTGTTTAATATATATGGGACCCACAATACATTGTAGTTTGTGCTCCGTATCTAAAACTTTATATATATATATATATATATATATATATGGGGTGCACTGTTTTTTGGACATTATTAATTTGCACTATTTTTATGCATATATATATATATATATATATATATATATATATATATTAGAATTATGGGGCCCACAATTTTTTTTTGCACTTTTGTTTTTGACATTGTTTGTTTTTAATATGGGATTCACTTTTTTTTTTTTTTTATATATATTGCTTGATTTTGTCAATATGGGATAATATGTTCAAAACACGATTAATATAATATTGTAGTTTGTGCTCCGTATTTAAAACTTTATTATATTTCTACTATTAAGAAGAGACGGCTGGACTCACTTTTTTTTTTATATATCGCTTGATTTTGTCAATATGGGATACTATGTTCAAAACACAATTAATATAACATTGTAGTTTGTGCTCCGTATTTAAAACTTTATTATATTAGTGTTTGCTACGAATACGCACGTGGCAATGAATCCATCATTATTGACCTAATGAGATACTTTGGAAATTACATGAATATTGTTTGATTTTTTAATATGGGGTGCACTTTTTTTTTTGGACATTATTAATTTGCACTAGTTTTTAATATTAGTTGTTATTTAATATATATAGGGCTCACAATTTAAAAAAAAAAATGGAACGGATATATATATACCATAGAATTACGGTGCCCAATTTTTTTTAATATATATGGGGCCCACAATTTTTAAAAAAAAATTGGAACGGATATATATATACCATAGAATTATGGGGCCCAATATATATATATTTTTTTTTATATATATTGCTTGATTTTGTCAATATGGGATATTATGTTCAAAACATGATTAATATAATATTGTAGTTTGTGCTCCGTATTTAAAACTTTATTATATTTCTACTATTAAGAAGAACCGGTTGAGCTCACTTTTTTTATTTTTTTTATTTTTATATATCGCTTGATTTTGTCAATATGAGATACTATGTTTAAAACACGATTAATATAACATTGTAGTTTGTGCTCCGTATTTAAAACTTTATTATATTAGTGTTTGCTACGAATACGCACGTGGCAATGAATCCATCATTATTGACTTAATGAGATACTTTGAAAATTACATGAATATTTTTTGATTTTTTAATATGGGGTGCACTTTTTTTTTTGAACATTATTAATTTGCACTATTTTTTTTAATATTAGTTGTTATTTAATATATATGGGGCTCACAATTTAAAAAAAAAAAATTGGAACGGATATATATATATATACCATAGAATTATGGGGCCCATTTTTTTTAATATATATGGGCCCCACAATTTTAAAAAAAATGGAACGGATAAATATATACCATAGAATTATGGGGCTCAATTTTTTTTTTTATATATTAGTTGTTGTTTTATTTAATATATATGGATGGGGCTCACAATTTGTTTTTATTAAATTGAAACGGACGACGAGAAAGTGACTCAACTCCCTCTTCTTAATAGTAGTAATATATTCTTTCTGTCCCAATTTAAATATTTTACTTTCTTTTTTGATTTATCCCAAAAAAACATCTCTGTCTATATTTAGTAAGTTGACAACTCAAAAATCCTGCTTAACAAGTTTATAACCACAAGATTCAAAAGTCTCTTTATTTCTTACACTCTGTGCCTAATCAAATTAAGACACAATTTGGCCCGAAGGGAGTCGTAGTAAAACAAACACTAGAAGTAGTCCCTCCCCGCTAATTGTTTTCTTTTGTTTAGTTTTATAAAAGAATAAAACAAGCCAAAGAGTTAAAGCCTAAGGGGTCGTTTGGTACGCGAACTAAATTATTTCGGGACTAATTTATTCTATTTGGCAGATGGGATAAAATAATCCTAAAGTTAGTAGGATAAGGTGGGATATCTCATCCTTAAGATCGTGTTTCATTTTATATTCTGTTTGGTATAAGGTATACAAAATTAATACCAAAATTAGTGTTGGATATCCCAGCTTATATCATGCACCAAACGACCCCTAAAAGTTAGCCTAGTCAACATCAGACAAGTCACCTTTTCGTTAAGCTAAATGTCGGCTGATTAAAGGGAAAATTGTACTCTCTCTGTCCCAATTTGTTTGACACTTTTCGCTTTTCGAGAGTCAATTTTTTAATTTTGATCGTGTGTTTGAACATAGAATCTTTAAATTTTTTGAAATAAAATTTACATATTTGGAAACTACGTACAAAGTACTATAAGTCACCATAATTAATAATTTAAAATATTTAAAGAAAATATGAAAAAATTACAGTCAAATAACAACTCGTTTGACTCAAACAAATTGGGATGGAGGGAGTACGACTTTAAATTATATATACTCATAATGTTAAGAATTTTAAAATGTGAGAATCATAATTGTCGCATACAAATTCAGGAGCCAAAAATTTTCCTTTAGGGTTTCTGAGTCATATATATATTTTATTTTATTTGCTTATAGGGTTCTAGATAGATTATTTGCACATATTAAATGAAATTTTTACATATAAATATAGGGTTCGAATCAAAGTTACTGAATTTTAACATATCTGTAACTCGGGTGCTGACTCCTCCCCGGTATAAATTTCACTTAAATATATCGTATTTTTTCTTTAAAAGAAGAAGTGAGCAAAATAAATGTTACTTATACCGGTAAATTTCTATCGAAGTCGAAAAAAAACTTTTGATTTTTTTTTTTTGAAAGAACGTGAGCCAATTTTTCGATTATAAGAAAAAGAAATGAAAACAAGTGTACACACCTAAATTTTTTACGAAGAGTCAGAATTGCAATATTTTCCTATAGTACATTTCATATTTTAGTGAGTAAATTTTATTTCACCCCCTTAACTTTTTAGACGAGGAAACTGTGCCTGCCACCTTTTGATTTGAATGGGAAAGAGAACTCCTCTTAATCCAAAGTCAACTAATAAAATAAAAAATTATTGCCGAAATTACGAAAGGTCATAACTATCCTTGTTTGGAGGGAAGACTTTTAGGATTACAATTGTATAATTAGTACTATTTTTTATTTAAAAGAAGCATCTTAGAAAAAGAATTGAAGTCTTATTGAGTATTTTTTATGTTAAATGGAAGGTTAAAAAAAACATAATAAATATGCGTAAATAAAGTTTTGTTTTAAAATGAAAACCCAATTTATTGGACTCACCGTTAGCTAGAGCAAAATAAGTTAAAACTCCAGAAAATCTGTTTTGATCGAATTCGTTTTGAAAAGAATATGTGCCCTGTGCCAAATGTTAAAAGCATTACAAGCTGCAAATGAATTAGAATAACAAAAAACATTAATTTCTTTTTCAACAAATCTTGACATTAAAATTATACAAAACAAGTTCTTATAAGGTAGAAGTGACATAATATGCAAAAATTAACTAAGACCATGTTTACTTATATTATTATTATTACATATGAATTTGAATTTACAATTAAACAATAAAATGTGTATTGAAATTGAGACTAAGACGTGTGAATCTGAATAACATATATTCTTCAACATTCAACAATTATAGTTAATATAGATTTGGGCTAGGCTTCTATGGTGCTACGAGAGCGTAGAATTTACTCCAACAAAAAAAAATCAGGAATAAGTTTTTGTAATAAATTCTAAAGCTTATTAAAAAATATTGCTTAAGGGGGTTATCGGCCCAATTTAAAAGGTGAAGGGGGTATTGTATCTCAACCATTAAAGGTTAGGGTTAAGTGAAATTTTACTTTATTTTAATACAACAAATTTGTACCAAATTAATAGTTTAATTTTAATCTCAAGGAATCGTTTGGTTAGTGAACATGTTATATTTAGATTACAGTATGAGATTCAGTTCGATATTAACAAATTTTTTTAATGGATAGGCTTTTACCGGTAGAAGTTTGGTTTATTGGACTAAATGAGATATATGAGTTTGATACAAATATGTATTTGATTTTACAGTAGTTTATTTACGATAATTTTTTTTTTCAATTTTAATATTGACTTCTTAAAATGATTTTTGAGAAAAGCATTGGAGAATTACATTTATGTTATTTTGGTGTTTTATCCCGATTAATAATCATATAATTGTCATGCCATATAGAGTGTGGTACAAAATTAATATCACAATTATAGCCTAAATAATTTAAGCATTGCTAATTTCAAAATCAAAAGTTCAACAAGATGTGAAATAAAATAATCTCGTAATTTATTTCAAAATTATTAGTCCTTATCGTAGGGACCAAAGAATCACAAGCTAAAGTAAAATTATAGGCAATAACTTACTCATTGTTAATGAAAAATATTTTACACGTTTCTTATGACCATCTTTTTGACAAAAAAGTTATTTGTATATATATATATATATAGGTAAAAGACATGGTGTGTCTTAAATAAAAAAATCTCATTTAATATAAACCACTAAGGGTGCGTATAAGATATTTTCGTTATACCACCTTAAATAGTTCCATTTCCATCTTCCCACCTCAAATCATCAACAATAATGTAAAAAAGGGAAAAATAAAAAGCCTAGTATCAAATATCAGCCACTCTCAATTTCAAATGATATTGACAGCAAGACAGCGAGGACAATTTAAGTCGAAATTCTGTCGGTCTCTAACCATAGTTAATTTTTAACCATGTACTCTGGTTAAGGCGTCGGTACAAAATAGCACTCGTGAGTTCCAGAAAATAAAAAAGGGCCAACTAAATCCCCGTCGGTGACCCGGTTAACGTTCTTGAGATAACTCGCTGACCGAAAATGACGTCTCTCAAAAACAAAAAAAAGACTATCATTTAACAATTAGAGCCTGGCCAGCAAACACTCAAAAAAACTGAAAACAACTTATAAGCCAATTTAAACGGGCTCTTAATTGATACATCATCTGCACTCTGGCGTCTAAAATTATTTTTCGATTTTTTATTTTACGCGACCCTTAAGAAATATTAGTATTAAAAAAAATATTTGACTATTTTAATCTTATTTATGTCTAAGTAATAACTTTTCTCTATTAAATATTTACTCTCTTTGTGTGTCATTTTCAGTAATGACAAAAAAAGAATTAATTATGCATTGAACTTCTAAAACGAAAAATAATTTGAGACAACTATTTTTAGTAACATCAACAAATAATTTGAGACGGGAGGTAGTATCAACTTATGTAACATTCTTTCCTTTTTAGTATGTCCCGTAAAAAAGTCACATTTCTATAATTAAAAATAACTTACCGTAAAAATTTCCTTTTACTCTTAATGTACCTTAATGAAATAATTCACAGTCACACGAATATCTAAAATTTATATATTAAATCATAAATTTCAATTATCTTCATGTTTTTTTTTTTTTTAAATTTGGAGTCAAGTGCCAAGTAAATTGGGCGCAGAGGCAGTTTTAATAATTAATTATATTTTGGAGAAAAGGAAAAGGAGTTTATTAGTTATAGATATGTACAAAAGCTATAGTATATGTTTTGGGAGAGGTGGGGTAGAAGGATTGGTATATAAGCAAGTGATCCAAAATCCAATGCTTCTTCAACAACAAAAGAGAAGAGAGAGTTTTAGAGTGAGAAAGAGTGAGATACGTAGTTAGAGAGAGAAAGTAAGGGCAATGGGGGACTCAAGTGACTCCGTTTCGGTGGATATGGAAACAACATTCTCCCTCACCGGAAAGGTGAACACATTTTCCCTCACCCACACCACCATTTTTATTTATATCATTCTTTATTCATTAATAAATCCTCTATTTTCACCTTCATTCTTTTTCTTGTCTAATTATCTTCATTTCTAGCATTCTTTTTTTGTCAGGTTACTTTTTTGTTTTCCTGACTAATTTTCACCTAACTTTTCAGTTGTGAAGAGAGGTGGATTAACCTACATTTTTTTTTTATTTCATTTTTCTTTAGCATGTGGATTAACCAAATGCTTTTTCACTTTTTCTTTTTAAAAATAAATTTTGTTTGTTGCAATTTGGAAGACATGGTGTTTTTTTTTTACCTAAATATGGCTGGATATGTTGTACTGCTTTTTATAGTATGATGCTTCTTAAATTAGGAATTTTTGTTGCTATAAATGTCTTGTTTTATCTGGTTGGTTACAGTTTCGAATTTCAGTTTCCTTTTTTTTTTTTTTTTTTTTTTTTAACTGCAGGAAATTGCTTTTCTGGAAGCAATTTGATTAGTGGCTTGGTTTTGAGTCATAGGGTTTTAAAGCAATTTTAGGAAAAATGTTTTACCATCACTTTTTTTTTTAATTTTAATTTTTGCTGAATAATAACTACAATAACATACCCCTACCTTTGTGGAGTCTGGGTAGGATAGGATGGACGCAAACCTCACCCCTACCTTTGTGGGGCAGAGAGGCTGTTTCGGAACGACCCTCGGCAAATTTTTGCTGAAAAACAAGGTCGATTATCATCAAATGAATTGACAGTTAATCCTAGCAAATGGTTCAAGCTATTGTTCCCACTATAAATGAATTGATAGTTAGACTTTTGTTTTGGATTTCATCATTCTTGATCATAATCAACCTTGTTATTCCGAGCAAAAAAATTAATTAAATAAAAGTGATAGTAAAGCGTTTTCCCTAAAATCATGTGAAAAAGGTTGCTCATTAAATCTAGGTTGTGTTGCTTCACCTCGCTTAAATAGCCCTTTATTGTAGGTGTTAGGGCTTATGCCTCATCACCCACGGGCTATGTCTGTAATAGGACATTACTTTTCTTCATTAGTGCTTTTCTTCGTTAAAGACAACGCTCTAATTCCGCCGTTGCACTTTAAGCCTCAATAAACTTTGGCGCTTCTTTGTGCTTTCTGTTTTTAACTTTTTTTTCATCTTCTAAAAGTTTATGCCATTGGGGATACTGCAAAACAATGCATCATTGCATTGCTCATTAGCTAGTTTATATTGATCATGCTTTATTTGTCCTGATCTTTTTTTCTCGAAATATGCAGTTTGGTATCTAGTTTTTAAGGTTCTTGCGTTTTTTTGTCTTATTTTCTAAGTATGCATTTTTGTACCTAGTTTAGAACATTTGTGTGTTTGTTTGCCTACCCTTTTGAAATTGTGCATATGGCACTCCAGTTTTAATTAGAAAAGTTGCAAAAATGAGACCTCCTGTTACCGGTATTAATTTTTACACATGACTTTTTCAGTCTCTTTTAAGGCTCAAAACATATTACCATTTAAAATTTCTTTGAAAAAGTTTGAAAAACCATCAAGTCTCTCCAAAATGTACTCCTTGCCTGTAATATGCACACAGCTCTAGGTCATCTTAACTTAGTGGAAGCAATTAGCTTTCTCTGTTTCAATATTTATGAAGATACTTCTTTTTGTTATTTTAATTCTCGAATATGCATGCAAGAATGCATCTATAAATGAAAAAGGATCTTGAACTCCTCAAAAGGCTATATATTTGGTAAATAAGGTGTTACTGGAAGCTCTCAATTTTACATGTGCTATAAGTTGGAATATTACGTGTATATTAAGAAAAGTGTCAAAGCAAAAACCTCCTGCCAAAAATGCATATCTCACAAAAGTAAGACAAAAATTGCACAATCTCTATTTGTCAAAAAAAAAAATAAAAAAAAATTGCACAACCTTTGTAAACTAGGTAGAATTTTGCCTAGGACAAGCATAACTGTCTCAACCAAATGTGTGGAAATATTGTACAACCTTTATAAACTAGGTAAAAATTAAATGTTGGAAATGTAAAGAAACAAGAAAAAGATGAGTGTAAATTGGACATATATAAAATAATGAATGTGGAAAGAATGAAATTACTTTTAGAGCTCTGAAGCTTTGTAATTTATATCATCACTTGATGATATCTAGTGATATTATTTATCGTGGGTTTTCCTTGTCAAACTTATTTATCATGCTTTTCCTATTTTTTTCCCTCAGGAGCATCTTGTAAAAACTGGCCGTGGTTCTGTCTCTGTTGCTGTTTTTGGGGACCAGGACAAGCCGGCTCTTATAACCTATCCCGATTTAGCCTTAAATTGTAAGTAAAGCCAGTTTATTTTGTCATATATTACAGTTCAATTGCTCAAGCCAATTTATTTTGTCATATATTACAGTTCAATTGCTCAAGCCAATTTATTTTGTCATCTATTAGTCGTGATTATGTACGTTCTTTCTCAATAAGAACTATATGCTAAATGAAATCAAATTTATTAAGTCTTTTCCAAATTTTCTTTCTCTCTGCAAGCTTAAATAAGTTACCATCTAATACAAAATGTTATTTCTGTCTTGCATTTATGTCATTGAACAGATATGTCCTGTTTCCAAGGAGTATTCTTTTGTCCAGAAGCATTTTCATTGCTGCTCCATAACTTCTGTATTTACCATATAAGTCCTCCTGGTCATGAGGTTTGTAACTTTGGACTCACATTGATTGTGCTACAGCAGCACGTAGATTCTATGGTTAATGCTTCTATTCACAATGTTGCTTACCCTGTATATCCGTCAAGAGTTTTTGCAGTTGGGGGCTGCTGTCATGAGTCTTGATGATCCAGTCTTATCAGTCGATGATTTAGCAGACCAGATTGTCGAGGTGCTTGATTACTTCAGGTAATTGTAATGAGCTTGCCTTTTTGGCATTTGCTCACTGTTATAACCTTATAATACACTGCCTCTTCGGCATAAGCATTTTGCAACACTATCAGTTTGGCAATTCTATATCTTGTGCTTGTGCTGCAAAATCAAGCGGTTGGCAGAACGATTAAGCATGACACTTTACTTCAATATGACTTCAAGAGATGTCGCGTGTTTTGTAGAATCTTCCTGATAGTTCTGCTTGTCTTCATGAGAAATTTAAACTGATCTTTTCCTCTTGTCTTCCTCTTCAGGCTTGGTAAAGTAATGTGTATGGGAGTAACAGCTGGAGCATATATTCTTACCTTGTTTGCTGTAAGTGTTTGTATTATCTTTGTTTGGCTGATATATTTAAATTTTCCTGATATAGTCATTTGACGAGGAGATTTTTTTTTTCTTTTTCTTTTTCTTTCGCCTCTAGATAAAATATACACAAAGGGTTATGGGTTTGATACTTATTTCCCCCTTGTGCAAAGCACCCTCTTGGACAGAATGGTTGTGTAATAAGGTGCATTTTCAATGTTTTCTCCTATAGCTCAAGATATGTGAGGATGAATTTATAAATTATGATTCTTGCTCCTCTAAATGATCTGAAAATATGGTGCAATATTGTAGGTGATGACAAATCTGCTTTACTTTTGTGGCATGTGTAGTTTGGTGAAGGAGTTACTGCTGTTGCGGTACTTTAGCAAGGTACTTTTCTGCTCTTTTCCCCCACTTCTATACTAGTTTTCTTATAATTAGTGGAGAGTTCAACTGGATGCTTAATGATGTGGCAGGAAGTCCGCGGCAGTGTTGAAGTTCCAGAATCAGATGTAGTTCAAGCATGCCGAAGAGTTAGTGTTTAGTTTTTTAGAGTCCCGTATTTCCTGTATGATGCTTTGCAATAAAGAAGCTTGGATACATCATTACCCTGTTGACAATATTATTCATTTGTCTGATTGCAAAATGTATGATTTTTGTTGCAGTTGCTAGGTGAGCGACAGAGTCCAAATGTATTTCGGTTGCTTGAAGCTATGAATGAGTAAGTCCTTTAGATCTCTGCTGTTTACTGCTTTTCTTCTCCTCATTTCTTCTTGTTTGTTGAGGGTGCAGTAGTTTTCACCTTAAGTAGTTGGGTGGTTCTCCCTCTCCCTCACAAAGCTAATCTAATTGGATATTCTGTTTTCCTGCTCACAGCTCAAGTATTGCATTAGATTGCTCTACTATAATGGCTGTATAGAATTTTTAGAACAACCATGTATAGGATAACCTATGAAAATACGAAGAAATCATTCTACCAAGTCTAGCTTCCTATTGGAGCATGCTAGTCTACTGTCAGATAGTAAAATTCCCTTTCTGTCTAGAGAGTTGGAGTTTCACCGAAGATTTCCTTCCATGCCATGGACCTACTTCCATGGTCGGTTCCTTCTTTTTGGTACCCTTTTTTTGGTTGATGACCGAGAAATCTATCTGGAGCCAACACTTAGGACTAACCAGATCCTTCGAAACTAGGGGATAATAGGCCCGGTCCTCTACCCTTCTCCACTTAAATATCAGACTTAGTTCCACGTTTGCTTAGTTCCATGGTTCAATACATAGATTGAGTAAACTTCTTCTATATACCTGACAGGAGACCAGACATAACAAAAGGCTTGCGGAAACTACAATGTCGTTCTTTAATATTTGTTGGAGAAAACTCTCCTTTCCACTCTGAGGCTCTCCATATGACTTCGAAGCTAGATAGAAGGTTCAGCGCCCTAGTTGAGGTATGCCAAACTGGTTTCTTGTCTAGCTTACTCCTTACTTAGTGAAGGGTTATTCGGTAATATGTTAATATCTGGTCTGTTATTCAGGTTCAAGCATGTGGTTCAATGGTGACTGAAGAGCAGCCAGATGCAATGTTGATCCCACTGGAATACTTTCTAATGGGATTTGGGTTTTATCGGCCGTCTCAGTGCAATGTCAGCCCAAGAAGCCCCTTAAGTCCAACCAGCATCTCTCCAGAGCTTTTCTCCCCAGAAAGTATGGGCTTAAAGTTAAAACCAATTAAAACCAGATTTTCTGGTGAAGTTTAAAAGCAAACCCATACGTTTTTGTAAAATTTGTAAGAATACATTGAAGATCCATTTTGATTGAAGACAGTTAGGAATGTGAAGTTATAGGAGGGGGGGGGGGGGGGGGGGGTTGTAGATAAGGGAGTCGGAAAATAGAAGGTGGAAGAAAAACAATAGGAAAGAAGAGGTCTATTTTTTTTGTTTTTTTTTTTTAAATCTTTTTTACTCTCTTTGTAATTGCAATTGTTAGTAAGTTGAAAAGTTTTGAATCCATCTGTACATCCTGCACAATAATAATTTATGTTGAAGAAAGGAATAAGAATAATAAAAAGCCAGGTGCCAGCCTTTTCTTTCTCAGGTGCCAGCCTTTTCTTTCTCAGTATATATCTAATCAGATTAGCTTTTGTTTGTTTCTTCTTTTTGGTGCTCTCTTTTTTGCTTCCTCGTCAACATGCTGACTGTAGTCCCTATTTGTTAAAAAAGTATTCCTATAATTATATAGGTCATTAACGCTTTAAGGGATAGTTTGGTATGCAGACTAAATTATTCTGGAATTATAATTTTGGGATTAATTTATTCCATCTGGGAGGTGGGATAAAATAATCCGAAGGTTAATGAGATAAGGTGGGATATCCCATCATTAAATTTGGGTTTTATTTTATACTTTATTTGATAGAAGGTATAAATTTATCCATGGATAAATTTATACCTTCTATCAAAACATGGTACAAAACTAATTCCAAAATTAATACTGGAATATATATCTCGACAGTTAAGATTCCATACGCTCGAAAATACTTGGGCATGCCCCTTAACTAAACAATCTTTCATATAGTTAGTGGTTTAACATAAATGAGAATACAATTTTAAATTAGTAGAAATAATAGAGATCGAATAGCCACTTTGTCCGCCTTTAGATTAAATTAGTTGAACTTTCTTTTGTTTAATAATTATGATTGTTAAAAATATACTTCCTAGACGGACACAAGTAGAACTATATCCGTATTTGTGGACGTACAGTTTCCTATGACCCCTAAGGAAGAAACGAATTCACAAAAGGTTTGATGATAAAAACATAAATTCTTAAGAACACAATTTTTGATATTCAACTGGAGTCATATAAGGTTTGGGGCTAAAAATATCATCCATTCACCTATTGGATCATAAATATCTTTACTATTATCTTGTAGTTCAAAAATACTCCTGATTGATGCAGAAATGTAATAACTGGGTCGAGAAAAAGGTATAAATGGACTAAGCAGGTAATAGTCTTTCCAAAAGCAATTAGGAAATTGATTTAAATCATATACGGATAGTGTGAAGTTTTTCTCAAAATCAATTTATAACATGTTAGTTATCAATTCTATCAGGTTGTCTATTTAATTTATTATGTAATTTCTTAAATATGCCTTATAAGTAACTTAATTATATAAATATTTTTAATACATAAAAAATAAACTCTTCGAAAATTCACCCCAATAGAAATTAACAGCCTCATAAACCAAATATGAAGTAAAAGTGTCGGCAGTGGCTTTGGGATATTATTTATCTATTTATTTTTGTCAGTTAGTATTTCATTTTCAAAGTTTGGTAGGGTATTACGTTTACGTATGACCAAAAATGGAACGTATTGGAGCTTTCAGGTCTTTATACAACAATAAATATTGATGCAAACTAAAGATCGCGACGTTAGTTTATTTCTGGACACAAGATATAAAGGCAAACCCCACGTCTACTTAAAATGACTTTTCAATTAGCAAGAAATTGTTCGGGGGTATTTGTCCTCGTTTTCTTATATATCATATTATACTAAAAGTCGAAATTTCCAAACTTCAAAATTAGATTACAATTTTACCCCTTAAGAACTTTTTTAATAAAAATAATAACAATAAAAGAAATAGAAGTATGTAACGTTGGCTGGATGGCCACAATATATGAACCATATTTAGGATTTAAATAGGGCAATAATTAAGGCCTTTGATTTTCTTAAAGGTGTATTAAAGCTCAAGAATTAAACACCTAATTACTAAGAATAAAAAACGTCACAAGTTACCTTTAGTGCATCACTTCTTCAAGAATCAGCGAAAAAATACAGTAAAATGTTTTGTACGACTAATTATTAATGTGCATGTTGAATGTAGTTATAAATTGGTATTTTTCTTAATATACAAATATACATTGTATGTTATATTTTTAAATAATGTAGTATGCGAAATATTCCTGAAAGTTGTGAGGAATAACAGCGGTCACTATTAATTATTAGGGACCTTTATGATCTTTATTTGAACCTCTCTTGTAATTGATATTTCCCCAATTTTTGAACGTTCCAATGACCCATTTTGCCTATTTATACCTTCGGATCTTCTAAAAGCTTTTGTTTCAATTCACTTTGTGCTGTATGCCTTAGTTGTGATCATTATAATTTCTTGTCTTTTAACCTATAGAGAGGTTTTCTTGGTATAAGATTGCTTGACACAATAGATCTTCTGTCATGTTTCAATTTTATTATTTTTATTTGCTAAATTGTTGGAGCAATACATATGAAAGAAAGATGATATTTTTTTAATCTTTTGTGCATCACTGTATATATTTAGGATTTTATTTGTATAACCAGTGAATACGTCCATGCTTCGTGCGGTTATGAAAGATATCAATGAATTGGAAAATTATCTTTGTTGCTTTTTTTTTTTTTTTTGGTAATTTTGGAGAAGGAAGAGATAAATTTCGTGTGTATAATTAAAAAAGAAGCTAATTCTATATATAAATATCTTTATTAGAATTAAAACTTAGATCAAGAACATTTTTCGTTATTAAATTTTCTTTGCAAAAGAATTCCTTTGAAAAGATCTCTTTTTATACTACTTACAAAAAAATTAAGAGCTTTTTTTGCTCATATGTATGTGTCTCTGGCATTTGTTAATGCATGTGCTTTGCATATCTCTCTTTTTATGTTTCTTAACTAACCTCCCTCTCTCTTCTTCTATTCCGTAAAGCCATAAATTAAACTAAGTAGTGAAAATCAGACAAAGGGAAGTAGATGAAAAGACAGTGAATGGAGTAACACTAAAAGTAAACTATCATAAACAAACCATAAATACTTCTTAGAACACCAAAAAAATCACTTGGTATGCTATTGAAATCTATGTTGCTCGGACTCTTCAAAAATGTCAATTGGTAAGTTTAGGATTCTCCAAAAGTAGTGTATTTGTCATGACGCAATCCGTCGTGATCGCACCCACACTAACCCCCCCCCCCCCCCCCCCCCCCGGTGGGTGAACCATCTCCTTAACCAATTATCCAACAATTTACACTTAAAGAACAACACAATCAATAATAATAAGTCCAAGTCATGCCATATATAATAAATAAGTGCGGAATACTACATATTACAACTCCAAAATTCGAAATTCATCTTACAAGGACTCTGAACATAAATAACGTCTAAGAACTACATAAATGTCTAAATATATCAGAAATGTCTAGAAATGAAATAAACATCAATAAGGAGAGATCTTCAGGCGGCATGACATAGATAGGAGCTCACCCTCGGATCTGGTCAGGAAGTAGGCCCTGGCTAGATGCGAGGTCTAAAAGACGACTCCGGAACGCAATCTGCACTAAAAAAGGGTGCAGTAAGGTAGTATCAGTACAAATACTATGTACCGGTAGATATCATAGGCCGACTAAGATTAGCTCACACAAATATACATAGAATCAACAAAATAAAAAGATAGGCACAACATCCACACATAATAACCAGTAAATGCGATAAATAGTAACTTATGCCATGCAATGATGATACCCAATACAATGCAATGGTCCGATCAGTAATACCACATACACACACATGTAAGAGGCCTTGATTGCACAATAGTCATGAGCCGCGGGGGACCTATGGTGTCCATCTACCATCCGTCCGGAAAGGGCCTCAGACCCGAATTCAAATATGTTCCGTTCCGAAAAGAACATCGGACCTGGATTCACACACCCTACGTTCTGGGAAGAGCCTCGGACCCAGAGCCATATACCATAGTTACCTCAAAGGTGTCACAGTTCCTTTCATAATCATCATAAGGTTTCATCAACCATATTCGTACCATGAATGAGTGAATAAGCACAAACATGGTAAATCAATGAAATCATATGCCAAAGAAAGTACGAAATCACGATGCCATATGCCTCAACAAGACTTAGATAAATCAGCTCAACAACAGTATGATGAATCAATCAAACCACCTCAATCAACATAAAGAGTCTATATCAACCCTTTCCTTCAAAATATAACACATACACCTCACAATTCAATGCGTGAAGTAACGGCGACAAGCCCGCATAATCAGAAGTCGTACCAACCTAAGAGTATATCCATCCCAACATCGCGTCCGCAAACCTAATCATGCTTTCTCTCGTCAATTCTATTATACATGCATTTTACTAATCAAAGTCTAACTAAAGTAAGCCGTAACCTACCTCGAATGTAGAACTGGAATGCAAGCTACTCCACCCGAGCTTTCCCTTTGCGAAGTGCCTCAGAACGCTCAAAGTCTAACAAATAGCAATGCTAAATAAGTAATAGAGCATCTAATTAGACAAGGAATCAATTTGGGGAAGAATACCCAAAATACCCCTAACGAATCCTATGGGTAAAACTGAAAATTAAGGGTGAAATTACCCTACCCTTAGTCCTAACAATCATAATCCTCAATTTTACGGGTTACTAATCCCTTTAGACTCTTCAATTTCATAAGTTAGCCAAAAAAAACCCAATTTTAGGTGAAACCCTAAGTCTCATAATTAGATTCTTGAATTCAAGAGTAATTCAAACCTAGAATGTGTTAACTAACAATTCTAGATAAAGTAAACAGTAAGTTATTTAACAATAATCAATTTATGCAAAGGGCTCATGATTATAAGCCTAGGTCTCACTATCCACCATTCTAGTACTTTAAATCACCATGAAATCTTAAGAAAGGTAATAAAGCAAGATAGTAGTTGGAACTTATGCCTATAGATGATTCCACCAAATTTCTTCAATATTCGCCTCTCTTAGCTCTTAGAATTAGGTTTTAGGAGTTTTGGAAAAGTGATTCGAACTTAGAAGATAAAAATGGGATTCTAGTCCCATCGATCCGCCACGGCGATCACAAGGATCGCCATGGCGGTCCTGCCGTAGCGGTCAGACCATCCGCCATGGCGAAAAATTATTAAAGAGCAGTCACTCGCCATGGCGGTCAAGATCCCGCCATGGCGGTACCGCTATGGCGGCACTTAGCCCGCTATGGCGGTCACACCAGAACCAGCAAAATCTGGTTTTTAACAATCTTTCCCGAAATCCCGACATCTATCCGAGGCCTCCCAAACAAAAACCAGATATGTGCACACACACAAAAACTGTCACGACCCGGCTAGGGGGCCGCGACGAGCACCCGGTGCTACCCCACCCGGGCACCCCCGTATCGTACATAACATAACATCTAGGTGAACCATAAGTCAATTCGTGCTTTTCTTATCGTTAATCATATTGATCCCATTAGACGATCATCATCATTTAACATATCATAGGCATCTATGCCACATCATAAGTACAAGGCCGACGAGGCCAACAAAAGATATACAAAACATGGGCCGACATGGCCGAACATCTCTACTCACATACACATGACTACGAGCCTCTAAGAGTATGACATATCGTATGAGCGGGACAGGACCCCGCTATGCCCATAATTTTATATACACAAAATAATAAGTACCCAAAAGCTACGGCTCCGAAAGAAATGGAGCTCTGCTATGCAATCTCTGAATAAGCAACTATGGATCAAGTCTGTCTCCCTGTGCACCTGCGAGCATGACGCAGCGTCCACAAACAAAAGGACGTCAGTACAAAGAACGTACTGAGTATGTAAAGCATGATCAACATCAATAAAGAAGCATAATAGATATCATATGAAGATAGCATAGGAGGGGAGACAGTAATATCATCATCATCATATCGCTTACTTGCACACATCGTCGTTCGTATCCCATAATAATACTCGTACCATACTTGTGCTCATATTCGTATACATGCCCCTATTCGCATTCATATACATAGTCTTTTCACATTCATATTCATATTATATACATAGCCATACACTTATATACATACATAGCGTACCCGATCATAAGGCTCGGTGTTTCATACGTACTTGGCCAACCAAGGCTCAATGTTATTTCTACCTGGCCCTACCAAGGCTTCAGGGTTATCCGTACCATCTGCAGACATGTGCGTGCGTTACGTAATCATATACATACATACATACATACATATATACATCCATATACATATATTCTACCCGACATTATAAGCTCGGGGTGTCATTATAGCCCTTCATAGGCACATGTGAATATAATAGCCCGTAGGCACCTTTAGCATCATTATTATTATCATCGTCATCACTATCATCATCGTTTTCGCTACATCTCTATCTTATGCTTACTCGTCAATGGGGTGCGTAGTACATTCGTAGCACGTATCAAGGGTCGTGAGCTTATGAGCTCGAAATATCAATCATTTGGAGACAACATACTCATTTAGAGGAATTAGGAATATGGCCAAAGAATCATGCCTTATGAAAGAAGGGTTAGACTCACATACCTTTCTGTCGAACTATTCTACACTTGCACGTTCCCTTCCAATGCTAGCGTTTATACCTTCATTAATATCATAACAATGGCCATTAGTCATTCACATTATCCACATTATCTAGATTCCTCAATTTGCCTCTAATTCACCCACATTCATGGTCATAACACCCATCTTCGTCCATTCGTCTAAAGTGTTTAGTTCATGATCTCAATACCATTTATAACACATTCATATCACAACACAACAACATTCATAACTCAATTCAAACTATTTCTCAAAATGTCACTATTCATCATTCATGACCTAGTTGACCACATTTTCTACAATCCATGTATTTTAATTCTCCAATACCTTAAACATCTTGTAAAAATCATGAATCTTACCTTAGAAGTTGTAGGAACAAGCTTTGGTTGATAATACTCTTCTTTAAGCAAAACCCTAGTTTTTCTCCATTTGGATTTCTTGACTTGGATGATCCTTGATGATTCCCTTATCCTTGATTCACTTGTATTAATGTTATGGATGACTTATAATCCTTGGAAACTCATATAATAAATGTAGAGAGAAGTTTTAGAGAGAAGTGGTGTAATGTTGTAATGAAATAAAATAAGTCTTGATCCTCATATTTAATGAATTGGAAAATCTGTGCTGGGTGAATAGTGGTCGTCCATGGAGGTTTACGGTCCGTATTCCACTTTACGGAACGTCCTTCGTGGTCGTCTTTAAGCTTAAGCAGGACTAGAGACTTTGGCCTGCATGCATGGGATTTACGACCATGGTTTACAGGCCGTAAATCACTTTACGGTCCGTCCACCAGGTCGTATTATACCTTTTCCTCAGCTGGTAGAAAGTTGAAGTTGGGCATGCCAGTTTACGACCTGGCAGTTTACGGACCGTATACTAGTTTACGGTATGTATTTTCACTTTACGACCACTGGCAGACAGCTGAAGCCTTTGCATGGTAGTTTACGTCTGCCAGTTTACGGACCGTATTGCACTTTACGGTCCGTATTTTGCAATATACGACCACTGGGCAGTTTTGCCAACTTTCAATTTTTTCTCATTTCTCGACTTTTCATTCTAATCATCCACACCCCTTTACATACATTTCCCATGAAACATTATACACTCGCACTCCTCGCACACATCATTAGTTCATTTACTTGAGTACCAACGGGAAATATTCCGAGGTGTAACATTCTACCCCCCTTAGGAACATTCGTCCTCGAATGTTAAAGGCTTGGGGAATTCTATAAAACTTTTGCCAGAGTTTCCTCTGTAATGTGGCACTACCACCCTGTCACAACAACCCACAATAACAATGCCTCACAGGGCAATAATACAACAACACTAGAAATTTGGCCACACACGACCTGAATGTATAAAAGGAAAACATGCATACCTTATGATTTTGACGTCTCATCTTGGACTTCTTCCAAGGGCTGAAATAAATGTGGGTATTTGGATCGCATATTCTCTTCTGCTTCCCATGTCATTTCCTCTCGATTGTTATTTCTCCACAGAACTTTAATTGAGGCCACTTCTTTGTTTCTAAGCCTCCGTACTTGCCTACCTAATATGGCAATGGGTATTTCATCATAAGTTAACTTTTCTGTCACTTGAATATCATTCACTGGGACGATCCTCGTAGGATCTCCAACACACTTCCGAAGCATCGAGACATGAAATACTGGATGGACTGACTCCAAATCTGGAGGTAGATCTAGTTCATAGGCCACTTTGCCTATTTTGCGCACAATTTCGTATGGCCCAATATACCGGGGACTGAGCTTCCCCTTTTTGCCAAATCTCATCACGCCCTTCATTGGCGACACTTTCAAGAATACCCAATCTTTCACTTCGAACTCTAAGTCTCTTCGACGATTATCCGCATAGGACTTCTGACGACTTTGAGCCGCTAGCAACCGATCTTGTATGAGCTTAACTTTCTCTATTGCTTGCTGGACCAAGTCTGGCCCTATCAACTTAGCTTCTCCAGTTTCAAACCACCCAATTGGGGATCTACACTTTCACCCATATAGAGCTTCATACGGTGCCATTTGAATGCTAGAATGATTACTGTTATTGTAAGCAAACTCAATGAGTGGCAAATGGTCATCCCAATTTCCTCCAAAATCTATCATACATGCCCGTAACATATCTTCAAGAGTCTGAATAGTACGTTCAGCTTGCCCATCAGTCTGGGGGTGAAATGCCGTGCTAAGGCGCACTTGGGTCCCTAAACCTTCTTGGAAAGACCCCCAAAACTTGGCTGTAAACTGAGTCCCTCTATCGGAGATAATAGATACCGGAACGCCATGGAGTCTCACTATCTCTTTAAGATAAAGCTTGGCATAATCTTCTGCCATATAGGTCGTTCTGACCGGTAAGAAATGCGCTGACTTTGTGAGCCTATCCACGATCACCCATATCGAATCATATTTACATCGAGAACGGGGTAACCCTGTAATGAAATCCATATTAATCACTTCCCACTTCCAAGTTGGGATTTCTATAGCTTGCAATAAGCCACCCGACTTTTGGTGTTCTATCTTTACTTGTTGGCAATTAGGACACTGAGCTACGAATTCTGCTACGTCTTTCTTCATCCCATTCCACCAATATATAGTCTTAAGATCATGATACATTTTCGTCGCTCCGGGGTGAACGGAGTAACGGGAACAATGAGCTTCTCTCAAAATCTGATGGCGTAGACCTGCCACATCGGGAACACATAACCTGCCTCGACATCGGAGAACTTCGACTTCCGAAATGTCAAATGATGACCCCTCCTTCTGAGGGAGTGTATCTCTGTACTGCATTAGCATGGGATCCTCATATTGTCGCTCTTCTACTTCCGCTACTAACGATGAAACTGCTGAATTCTGAATAATAGCTCCACTGCTACCGGAGTCCACCACTCGGACTCCTAGGCTAGCTACCTGCTGAAGATCACGGGCCATCTCTTTCTTTTCTGGTCGTACATCACTTAGACTTCCCATCGACCTACGGCTAAGAGCATCAGCCACAACATTTGCCTTTCCGGGGTGGTACAGGATTTCGACATCATAGTCTTTTAGCAACTCTAGCCATCGTCGTTGCCGCAAATTCAACTCTTTCTGCTTGAAGATGTACTGGAGACTCTTATGATCTGTATAAATATCCACGTGGACACCATATAGGTAATGTCTCCATATCTTTAAAGCATGGACCACCGCGGCCAATTCTAAGTCATGGGTAGGATAATTCTGCTCATGTTTCCGTAATTGTCTAGAAGCATACGCAATAACCTTACCATTTTGCATCAATACACAGCCTAGCCCGACGCCTGAAGCATCACAATAAATAACATATCCTTCCAATCCCTCTGGAAGTGTCAAGACTGGGGCTGAAGTCAGTCGGTCCTTCAACTCTTGGAAACTACGCTCACAAGCATATGTCCATTGAAACTTAGCTGACTTCTGAGTCAACTTGGGGAGCGGTGCAGAAATAGAAGAGAAATCCTCAACAAATCTTCTGTAATAACCTGCTAAACCCAAAAAGCTACGAACCTCCGTAGGGGTCGTGGGCCTCGGCCAAGTCTTCACTGCCTCAATCTTTTGGCTATCCACTCGAATACCGTCAGCTGCAACAATGTGGCCCAGAAATGCCACTGAGTTCAACCAAAACTCGCATTTGGAAAACTTCGCGAATAACTCTCGGGTTCGAAGAACTCCAAGCACAATACGCAAGTGATCCGCATGTTCTGCCTCGGATCTAGAATACAACAGGATATCATCGATGAATACAATCACGAATATATCCAGAAAAGGCCTGAATACATTGTTCATTAAGTCCATAAACACTGCCGGTGCATTAGTTAGCCCAAACGACATTACTCGGAACTCGAAATGGCCATATCTTGTTCAGAAAGCTGTCTTAGGGATATCTTTCTCCCTAACTCTTACTTGGTGATACCCGGACCTCAAATCAATCTTTGAAAACCATTTGGCACCTTGCAATTGATCAAATAAATCATCAATCCTCGGGAGGGGATACTTGTTCTTAATTGTCACTTTATTCAATTGCCGATAATCAATGCACATTCTCAAAGAGCCATCCTTCTTCCGGATGATCAATATGGGTGCTCCCCACGGGGATGAACTAGGCCTAA
Organism: Lycium barbarum; assembly: GCF_019175385.1. Taxonomy (NCBI): domain Eukaryota; kingdom Viridiplantae; phylum Streptophyta; class Magnoliopsida; order Solanales; family Solanaceae; genus Lycium; species Lycium barbarum. Next base: position 36,750,439 of record NC_083340.1, on the reverse strand, counting down.
TGAAGCCTTTTTCAAGCAAGTCTTTTAATTGCTCCTTCAACTCTTTCAACTCTGCGGGTGCCATCCTATAGGGAGGAATAGATATGGGTTTAGTGTCTGGCAACACATCAATCGCAAAATCGATCTCTCGCTCGGAAGGAAGGCCTGGAAGCTCTTCTGGGAACACATCCGGAAATTCGTTCACTACCGGAACTGACTGAAGAGTCGGCGACTCAACTTCTACATCTTGAACTCGTACTAGGTGATAAATGCACCCTTTTGTGATCATTTTCCTTGCCTTTAGATAGGAAATAAACCTACCTTTTGGTGATGCCGCATTCCCTTTCCATTCTAAGACTGGTTCTCCCGGAAACTGGAAACGAACCATCTTCATTCGGCAATCAACATTGGCGTAACAAGAAGCCAACCAATCCATGCCCATAATAACGTCAAAATCTACCATTTCTAGCTCATGCAAATCAATCATGGTATGACGATCACAAATCACAATCACACAATTCTTATATACTCGGCTAGCTATTACCGATTCACACACGGGTGTAGACACCTCGAAAGGTTTGATAGACTCCGGCTCAATTATAAATCGACCCGCAATATATGGAGTAACATATGATAATGTGGAGCCCAAATCAATCAAAGTATATACATCATGAGAGAATACCGATAATATACCTGTGACCACATCAGGAGAAGACTCAAGATCTTGGCGTCCAGCCAAAGCATAAATACGGTGCTGAGGACCGCTAGTACTGGGAGCTCTGCCTCTACCTCTACCATGGCTGGCTGGCGCATGTGAACCTGGCCCCGTAGGGCGTACAGATGCTGATGATCCGGCTGCCGACCCTACTGGCTGGGTCCTACCTCTACCTTGTACTGAGGGGCAATCACGCATGATATGGCCTGGTTGACCACATGAATAACAACCATCCGAGCCCAATCGGCATCGACCCCAATGCAACTTCCCACACTGGGAACATCGTGGTACAGGTGGTCTTGACTGGCCTAAATCACCTTTAAACTGAGACCCCGAATAACCCTGACTCGGCTCGGAACGAGTAGATCTGTCAAATCTCTGCCCCGTGAAATGTGGAGGTGTACTGGTCATAGAATAGCCTGAATGGCTGGGAAACTGCTGTCTGTGTCCGCCCCTAGACTCGCTCCTCGAACCCGAAGGTCTGGCCCTCTTGTTATGGCCCCTATCCTGCTCACGTTCATTTCTCCGCTGCTGTAGGTGTTCCTCTAATTCCTGAGCATGTGCCTGAATGCGTGCAATATCCATGCCATCCTGAAGGGACGCAGTTAAGCATTTATCCATCAAGTGTGGCCCTAGGCCTTTCACAAACCGGTGCACCCGATCGCCCATATCCGCTACCATGGCCGAAGCATACCTAGCCAAGGAATTGAAACGGAGACTATACTCTGTAGCACTCATGCTACCTTGCCTCAGATTCAAGAATTTATCGGCCCTAGCTCGCCGAAATTTTGGAGGCATGTAGTGACGGAGAAAAGCATCGACAAACTCTTGCCATACCGGTGGAGGTGCATTGGCTCCCCGCGAAGCCATCCATACTGTATACCACTGGATCGAGATATCTCTCAATCTATAAGACACTAGCTCTACCTACTCAGTGTCTGAAGCATGTATCAACCGGAGCGTCCTTAGCATACCATCAATAAAGTCTTGGGGATCCTCTTCCGGTTTCGACCCAAAGAATTCCGGGGGTTTCAAAGCAATGAAGTCACGGGCCCTTGCATTAACAGCCCTGTCACCTTGCCCTGCGCTTGGCCTCTGAGTCTGGGCCGCAACTAACTGAGTCAACAAATTTATGGCCTCTCTCACGTCTTGGCCCGAAGCATTCGGTGGAGGAGCTGGAGCTGGGGCTGAGGCTCCCACGTGCTCCTCGGTAATAGGCACTGTCTGGGAGGACTGAGATTGAGCCGCACTCTGGGACTCATCTTCCTCTACTACCGGTGGCGGTGCTCTTTCAGCCCGCTTTTCTGCCACTGTCTTGCCCTTTTGGGCTGCTGTAGCCTTTTTCTTTTTAGGCATCTCTGAAATACACAAAACACGATTTAGGAACAAGAATTTCTTACATCATAGCTCTATCGCACGATTCTTATGAAGAAAGAAGGTCATATATTCCTAAAATGTCCGCAACTTCTCGTTTATAAGTGTGGCGCGCAATACACCCATAACCAAGACTCTATTAGACACGGCTCGTAGCCACATCCTTGGACTGAACTGCTCTGATACCACTTTTGTCACGACCTGGCTAGGGGGCCGCGACGAGCACCCGATGCTACCCCACCCGGGCACCCCCGTATCGTACATAACATAACATCTAGGTGAACCATAAGTCAATTCGTGCTTTTCTTATCGTTAATCATATTGATCCCATTAGACGATCATCATCATTTAACATATCATAGGCATCTATGCCACATCATAAGTATAAGGCCGACGAGACCAACAAAAGATATACAAAACATGGGCCGACATGGCCGAACATCTCTACTCACATACACATGACTACGAGCCTCTAAGAGTATGACATATCGTATGAGCGGGACAGGACCCTGCTATGCCCAAAATTTTATATACACAAAAGAATAAGTACCCAAAAGCTACGGCTCCGAAAGAAATGGAGCTCTGCTATGCAATCTCTGAATAAGCAGCTATGGATCAAGTCTGTCTCCCTGTGCACCTGCGGGCATGACGCAACGTCCACAAACAAAAGAACGTCAGTACGAAGAATGTACTGAGTATGTAAAGCATGATCAACATCAATAAAGAAGCATAATAGATATCATATGAAGATAGCATAGGAGGGGAGACAGTAATATCATCATCATCATCATATCGCTTACTTGCACACATCGTCGTTCGTATCCCATAATAATACTCGTACCATACTTGTGCTCATATTCGTATACATGCCCCTATTCGCATTCATATACATAGTCTTTTCACATTCATATTCATATTATATACATAGCCATACACTTATATACATACATAGCGTACCCGACCATAAGGCTCGGTGTTTCGTACGTACTTGGCCAACCAAGGCTCAATGTTATTTCTACCTGGCCCTACCAAGGCTTCAGGGTTATCCGTACCATCTGCAGACATGTGCGTGCGTTACGTAATCATATACATACATACATACATACATATATACATCCATATACATATATTCTACCCGGCATTATAAGCTCGGGGTGTCATTATAGCCCTTCATAAGCACATGTGAATATAATAGCCCGTAGGCACCTTTAGCATCATTATTATTATCATCGTCATCACTATCATCATCGTTTTCGCTACATCTCTATCTTATGCTTACTCGTCAATGGGGTGCGTAGTACATTCGTAGCACGTATCAAGGGTCGTGAGCTTATGAGCTCGGAATATCAATCATTTGGAGACAACATACTCATTTAGAGGAATTAGGAATATGGCCAAAGAATCATGCCTTATGAAAGAAGGGTTAGCCTCACATACCTTTCCGTCGAACTATTCTACACTTGCACGTTCCCTTCCAATGCTAGCGTTTATCACGTTCCCTTCCAATGCTAGCGTTTATACCTTTATTAATATCATAACAATGGTCATTAGTCATTCACATTATCCACATTATCTAGATTCTTCAATTTGCCTCTAATTCACCCACATTCATGGTCATAACACCTATCTTCGTCCATTCGTCTAAAGTGTTTAGTTCATGATCTCAATACCATTTATAACACATTCATATCACAACACAACAACATTCATAACTCAATTCAAACTATTTCTTAAAATGTCACTATTCATCATTCATGACCTAGTTGACCACATTTTCTACAATCCATGTATTTTAATTCTCCAATACCTTAAACATCTTGTAAAAATCATGAATCTTACCTTAGAAGTTGTAGGAACAAGCTTTGGTTGATAATACTCTTCTTTAAGCAAAACCCTAGTTTTTCTGCATTTGGATTTCTTGACTTGGATGATCTTTGATGATTCCCTTATCCTTGATTCACTTGTCTTAATGTTATGGATGACTTATAATCCTTGGAAACTCATATAATAAATGTAGAGAGAAGTTTTAGAGAGAAGTGGTGTAATGTTGTAATGAAATAAAATAAGTCTTGATCCTCATATTTAATGAATTGGAAAATCTGTGCTGGGTGAACAGTGGTCGTCCATGGAGGTTTACGGTCCGTATTCCACTTTACGGACCGTCCTTCGTGGTCGTCCTTAAGCTTAAGCAGGACTAGAGACTTTGGCCTGCATGCATGGGATTTACGACCATGGTTTACGGGCCGTAAATCACTTTACGGTCCGTCCACCAGGTTGTATTATACCTTTTCCTCAGCTGGCAGAAAGTTGAAGTTGGGCATGCCAGTTTACTACCTGGCAGTTTACGGACCGTATACCAGTTTACGGTCCGTATTTGCACTTTACGACCACTGGCAGACAGCTGAAGCCTTTGCATGGCAGTTTACGTCTGCCAGTTTACGGACCGTATTGCACTTTACGGTTCGTATTTTGCAATATACGACCACTGGGCAGTTTTGCCAACTTTCAATTTTTTCTCATTTCTCGACTTTTCATTCTAATCATCCACACCCCTTTACATACATTTCCCATGAAACATTATACACTCGCACTCCTCGCACACATCATTAGTTCATTTACTTGCGTACCAACGGGAAATTTTCCGAGGTGTAACAAAAATGCTCTACGAACTCACCTGTAGCCTCGGAATTCCTAACAGAGTTCTAATTTACCAAGTCAACCCCCAAACGGATAAAACCAAGTTTCCAACCAAGTACCCAAAACACAACTAAATGCTTCAGGAACCGAACTAACCACCCGACCAAGTCAGAATCGATCCTCCGGACCTCACGGAATCGACAGAATTCCAAAAAAGGTCAGTTTGCCCAAAAGTCAACTATTGGTCAAGCCTATTCACTTAAGAGTTCTGCTAGAATCGCACTATAACTTTGGGAATTGGGTCAACAGGGGTAAAATGATCAATATACATGTCACGACCTAATGGGTCGTTACATTATTTTTAGAGAATCCGACATGGATGCGACATCGAAAGTGAAGAGTCCGCACAACTTAGACGGAAAGTCAATTCCCATTTCATTTTCTTCCCAAAATGCGAAGAGAATTGAAGTAGATTAAAAAATTAAACAAAATCCCGAAATAAATAGTTGAAACCTACTAAAACAGAGAGTACATTTCGATGTTCATTTTCTTCACAAATAATGAAGTCTAACAAATTAGTTTAAATTCAATAAATTTAAAACATTTAAGAAATTATTTTGAAAAAATATATCAATGCTGTTGAAAATCGAACCAAATAGAGTCAAGATAAGTGAAACTTTATACTCAGAAACAAATCGATCCAAATAGATATTAAAATGAAAAAGGGAAACAATCGGAACTCCCGGCTGATATAACGGAAGGTTACATACGAGTATTGCAAATTAGCAGTTGTCTTCTATACATTGATTCGCCTGACTTTCGCTTCCGCTGATTTCTTCTCCTCCTTGGAGCCAATGAAAGTGTGTACTACTAAAGAATAAAGATGGAATTTAAAGCATTTACAACCTTCAGGTTAACAAAGTAATTTACAAAAATTAAATAAAATTAGGAACAGGATAAAGTGAACAACTTGACGGAACAATAAAAGTAATAAGGAGATACTTCAGAGAAATAACAAAATGACATCTGTGAAGATATTCTTTTTCCACTTTCCCTGAAAATGTAATACTATAAAGATAAGACTCAAAAGTTTGACCCAAAGGAGAAGAAATATTCAAATTCTACTCACAGAAAATATCAAAGCCAAGGTCTTCACACAATTGGTTAACTTAACGTTATCCTCATTATAATTAGTCTGAATAGTCTAAACAATGACTAATGACTTTTGGGCTTCTCAAAATAAATCAAATAAAAAGAAAAATGAGTGGGAAAAAAGCAAAAACATGGTCAAAAAACATAAATTTGGGAAGATGAAAACGGGAGGATAAGAAGGAAGTAAGAGGAATTCAGGAAAGTAATAAATTATGGAAATTTTGTAATAGTGAGGAGAGAGATAATGAAGAAATCTTTAATTTTTTGCAATTTGGAAGGAGGAATTTCAGGAAAAGTAATTAATTGTATTAATAATGAGGAGTGAGAGTAATGAAGGGAGTATCTTTAATCTTATGAAAAAGGGAGGAGAGAGATTATTTTTAACAAATTGTTTAGACCAAAAAAAGAGGAAAAAATTTGAGATATCTCTCTCTATATATAAATATATAAAATTGAGTTTAATTGAATTGAATGAGTGAAGGTTCATTGCTTTTACTTATAAATTTAATAAAAATTAATCACTATAATTATAGGGGAAGTGATGGAAAATATAATATTAGTTAATGGTGAGTGAGTCTTTATTATGGGTGGAGGGATGATACCTTTAATATTTTATTTTATTTAGTAAAATAGAGAAATGAAGGGGAAAAGGTCAAAATAATGAGAAAAAAGATAAATGCCAATAGAGATCATAGAGAGTGCCACATAAAATTGTTTATGCCTAACTTTATATTATATATAAATATAGATATAGATTTTATTTTTAGAGATGCAAAGATGTTTAGACTGGTTCTTTTTCTTTCAATTGTTGTATCTTTTATTTTTCTTAGTATCTTGTATGTGTTACGTGAAACTCCACAATTTCTACTTAATTTCTCATTTTAGTTAGCTAGCAGGTATACCCCTCTCCCTTCATTTTTTTTTAATCAATACCACTGCTTGTCAACAGCCACGACAAGTGAGGGATGGCTCAGTGGTTAAGCACCTCCACCCACGACCGGTAGGTCCTGGGTTCGAGTCACACTGGAGGGGAAGTGTGGAAGCACTATAAATCCTCCTAAAATGGGAGGGGAAAAAAATAAATAAAAATAAAATAAATAAAAAAAAAATGCTCAAGGACCTTTATAAAGTTTTAGTCAGTTAGAAGCTTTACCATGCAGTTCACTAATTTGAATGCAATCACATTTATGATTGCTACAGTTTTTGTAATAACCCAATTTTTAAATAAAGATTTATTTGATATTTTTAGCTAAAAGGAATTAAAAAGAAAAGAAATTCGAAATTAGAATTAAAAAGAAAATAAAAAAGAAGGAATTTAGTGGGTCAAGCCCAAAAAGGAAAAGGCAAAAAAAAAAAAAAAGAACCTTAAAAGTCTAATGGGTTAGCCATCACACGTGAATCACTATATTGTTGAAAGGAAAAAAAAAAGAGGAACGAGCAAACAGAGGGAGAAAAATCAGTGGGAAAAAGGAAAAGAAAGGAAAAGAGGGGATAAAAATAAAAACTTTCATCCCAAATCATCAAGATAATGACTCTAATCTTTTATTTAAGTTTATTACATAATTATGGGTGAATCTTTATGGTGAAAACATGGGGATATTTTGAGGAATTAAGAAAGTTTAGCTCTACGGTTCTTCAATCAAATTCATTGATTTGAAAGGGCAAATAATGTCGGATTTTAGACTTCTATATATCGTTGGAATCCTTTCGTTAAGGCCTTCCCGAAAATATAGGTCTTGTCGGTTTTGAACACATTGATCAGAGGGCGTTTTCGTCATTTAAAATTTGACTTTAACCGTTTAAGCCTCTAAAAATATAGAAGTGGTTTAGTCTAAGGGTTTTGACCATTCTAAATCCGTTTTTGTGTCGTTTGAGGCAATCCGGAGACTCGAGAACGCAGTTTTGATATTGGGAAGTGTGCTTGAATTGTGAATTTGAGGTAAGTGAGACTTTAAGGTACTTACTTTTCAAAACCCGTTTCAAAAATATGTTTTGTCTGCCTGGTCCATGTGTTGGGGCGAGCGTGTGCTTGGCAGAATCGGTAGTCCTTAAGGCCAGCCCCATATACTTTATTTTCAAAACTCTAAAACTCTCTTTATAAATTGTTTTGTGATGTGATACAGCTGTGAGCCATGATATTGGGGCATTGTGTATGCGTCCCTTAGCATTGTGTATGCTTCTTGATGATATTGGGGCATTGTGTATGCTTCCCTTAGCATTGTGTATGCTTCCTGATATATTTGGCACATTGTGTATGTTGCCGTGGATTCATGGTGTTGATAAATTCTTTAACCGCCGTTTATGATAGGTCCTTAGTGTAAATTGTGTTGAGATATATAATATACTTTATAAACAGTGGTTTGGACCTTGGTTGCTATTATAAAATGATATTTTCATGTGCATAATATTTCTGTGCTTGTTGTGTGTTTGTATTTTCTAACACTTGTTCCATGGGTATTTAAAGTGGCAGGTCGAGGATCTTACTGGATTATATTTATGTATAACTCACTCCTTACCTGCATGTCTATGCAGAAAGCATTGCTGAGAACGAGGATCGTGGCTAAAGATTTAGTGAGTGGATTCCATTGCTGAGGTGAGCCATCGCATTGTTCGTGGAGGCAGCCATTTCAGCTTTATCTAGTTTACTTCTAGTTATTTCTTTTATTTTAGGTTTACATGCCTGACCTTCAAACTCATGTAACTCTGTTAGATGCTCCATGGTCTTCGCGTGGGATGTGGGCTAGAGATTCTTTTTTATCGTAGCGTTAGTTGGTTTTCATAAATCGATTATGGATTTGGTTGGCGACTATTTCGCATTTTTATCATTAATAGCTTTGTTGGACCTGCACTTATTTTCTTTCAGTGCTTTCGTAAATGAATAAGGGTATGATATATGGTTCGCCTGGCAGGTGGTGTTTGCTGGGTGCCAATCACGTCTAGCGGGTATTTTGGGACGTGGCAAAGTTGGTATCATAGCTTAGGCTTTAAGTCCCGAGTCATGGAGCAGTGTTTAGTAGAGTCTTGTTTATGGGTATGTAGGCGCCCATACTTATGACCTTGAGGCTACTGAACATCTAGTAAGTTTTCCCTTCTTTAATTCCTTATTCATGCGTGAGTTGAATCAAGTCTAACCTTGTAGTATTTATTTCGCAGATGGCTAAGAAATGCGCATCTTCATCTGCTACGGTTTGTGCTGGACAGAGTACTACCCGCAGTGGTATCCAAGCTAGGGATCATCAGACTAGAGCTCAGACTAGGACTCGCCCACTCCTCAGCCTGAAGTTGTAAATAGGGGTCAGCCCCGAGTTGTGTCAGAGCAAGTGCAAGAACAAGTGGTTCAGAACAATCCACCGGCACCAGCTGCTGCACCTACTATTGCTTTGCCCGCAGATGTGGTGACCAGATTATTGAATGTGTTGGAGGCATTGGCGCCTAATCATGGTAGACTTCCAGGTCCTCAAGTCACTTCACAAGCACAAGCCCAAGTTCAGTTGAATGTTGCAGCTAATCAGACACAGCACTTAGCCCCTCAACAGGTTGTCTAGTCTGCAGGGCAATCCAAGGAGTTTAAGAATTTCATGGATCTTAAGCCACTAGAGTTTGATGCTTCACCAACTTCTATTGAACCTCAGAAGTTCATTGATCGTTGTGAAAAGATATTGACTACGTTGGGGCTGAAGGAGACTCGTGGTGTGGAATTTGCTACTTTCTTATTCTCAGGGTTTGCAGAGTCTTGGTGGATTTCGATTCAGAGAGGTAGACAAGTAGGGTTACCACCTATTACTTGGTCAGAATTTTTAGCACTCTTTAAGGATATGTTTATTCCATTAAGCAAGCAAGATGACATGAGACGTCAGTTCAATAATCTGCGGCAGGGAACTATGACCATTACAGAGTATGAGGCCAAGTTTACAGATTTTTCCAGGTATGTGCCTTCTTTGGTTGAGGATCCGAGAGAGAAGGTGAGATGATTCGTGGATGGACTTGAGCATCGCTATCGTGGTCCTGTAGTACGAGCTGTGCGATATGGTACCTATTCAGATGTAGTTGACAGTGCTCTCCGTTACGAGTCCTATCTAGAAATGGACACAGTTGAGCGTGAAAGCAAAAAGCCACGTAAAATATGCGGGTTTAGTGGTGCTCCATCTAGGGGCAAGAGTGGGTTTTATCGTGGGCAGTACAGACCTACTTAGTCAGAATCAGTGGTGCAGTCTTCTAGTGGTTATTCAGCCAGATAGGGCCAGCAACAGATGCAGAGGAAGGGTAATAGCTCATATCAGTCAGGTTATCATCCGAGGTGTTCTAACTGTGGTAGAAATCACAGTGGTCGTTGCTTTGGGGCAGATGGGGCTTGTTTTACTTGTGGTGAAAAGGGGCATATTGCTAAATACTATCCTAAAGGAAATTCTGGTGCTAGTCGAGCTACAACACAGCCGCAGGGAACTACTACAGCTACACAGGGTCAGATTCAGCCAGCTAGGACCGCCACAGGGTGCTCGTGGACAAGGCCGACAGGGTGCACAGGTTGCTCAGTGAGAGGGTGGACCGCCGAGATTCTTTGCTATGACCAGACAGGATGTCGAGGCATCTAATGCAGTAGTCACAGGTATTAATACTATCAGTTCTCATGGTACATATGCTCTTATTGATCCCGGTTCTACATATTCATATGTATCTCCTTCTTTTGCTATATTCTTAGAACGAGGAGTTGAGTCTATTAATGTGCCATATGTGGTAGAACCCCAGTAGGGGACAGTATATTAGTGGATAGAGTTTATAGAGATTGTGTGATATCTGTTCAGGGTAGGGATACCGTAGTTGATCTATTTGTGTTACCGATGTCCACTTTCGATGTGATTATGGGCATGGATCGGTTGGCATCAGTTATGTATCGGTTGATTGCTATGCTAAGATTATACGTTTTAATTTTCCTTGAGAACCTTTAGTGTGGAAAGGCATGACTCCTGTGACTCAAGGAAAAATAATATCTTATGTAAAGGCACGCCGAATGATTAATCATGTGTGTTTGGGTTTTATTGCTACCATTCATGATACTCGAGCGGAGAATGTTACTATTGATAGTGTTCCTGTTGTTCGCGAATTTGCGGATGTGTTTCCCGAAAAATTACCCTGCCTACCCCCGATAAGGGAAATCGAGTTCAACATTGATTTAGTTCTAGGGACTCAACCTATCTCTATTCCTCCATATCGCATGGCCCGAGCTGAGTTGAGAGAACTGAAGGTTCAACTCCAAGAGCTACTTGATAAGGGGTTCATTAGGCCTAGTGTATCGCCTTGGGGTGCACCTGTGTTATTTGTGAAAAAGAAAGATGACATGATGAGAATGTGCATTGACTACAAGCAACTGAACAAGGTGACGATCAAGAATAAGTATCCATTTCCTCGTATTGATGATTTGTTTGATCAGCTGCAAGGTGCTACTCATTTTTCTAAAATCGACTTGAGATCAGGTTATCATCAGCTGAGAATCAAGACCGAGGATATCTCCAAGACAACTTTTCGGACCAGATATGGGCACTTCGAATTTTTGGTGATGTCATACGGGCTGACTAATACCCTCGCAACATTTATGGACCTCATGAACAGGGCATTCAAGCCATACTTGGACCATTTTGTGATTGTGTTCATTGATGATATTTTGATCTACTCTCGGAGTGAGGCTGAGCATGGACAACACTTGAGAATTGTGCTACAAACACTTAAGGAACGAAAACTTTATGCCAAGTTCTCAAAATGTGAGTTCTGGTTGGGCACTATTTCCTTTTTAGGACACGTGGTGTCCCAAGATGGGATTCAAGTTGATCCAAAGAAAATTAAAGCAGTTTGAGGTTGGCCTCAACCCACTACTCCCACAGAGATACACAACTTCATGGGACTAGCTGGATATTACAGAAGGTTTGTGGAGGGTTTCTCGAAGATAGCCGCTCCATTGACACGTTTAACTCAGAAAGGTGTAGTATTCTAGTGGTTAGATGACTGTTCAGAAAGTTTTCAGAAATTAAAGACTGCATTGACTACGGCTCCGATTTTGACCTTACCTACTGATGAGGGTGGTTTCACCATTTATTGTGATGCATCTCGAGTCGGGTTGGGTTGTGTCTTGATGCAGGTTGGCAAAGTGATAGCTTATGCGTCTCGACAACTAAAGAAACATGAGAAGAATTATCCGACTCATGACTTAGAATTGGCTGCAATTGTATTTGCACTCAAGATCTGGCGTCACTATCTTTATGGTGAGCCGTGTGAAATCTATACTGATCACAAGAGTCTGCAATACATATTCAAGCAAAAATATCTGAATTTGAGACAGCGACGGTGGTTAGAGTTACTTAAAGATTATGATCTTACTATTTTGTATCATCCTGGCAAGACGAATGTGGTGGCAGCCGCCTTGAGTATAAAGTCTACGGGCAGCTTGGCCCGATTTACTGCTGAAGAACGACCTATGGCTAAGGATATTCAGGCATTAGCCAACCGCGAAGTTCAGATTGATCATACAGTGCAGGGCAGGTTACTTGCAGGTATGGTGGCACAATCGTCCTTAGTAGGACAAGTCAAGGCTTGCCAATATGATGATCCCCGTCCTTCTAGACTATGAGATCGAGTGCAAAATGGGGGTGCTAAGTCATTCTCTATTGATGGCGAGGGGGTGTTACGTTGTCATGGTAGACTGTGTATTCCTATGGTGGGTGATGTGAAACAACTAATTCTTGAAGAGGCTCATAGCTCGCGATACTCCATCCACCCAGATGATACGAAGATGTACCAAGACTTGCGTGGATTATATTGGTGGAAAGGTATGAAGGCTGATAGTTTGAAATATGTGACTAGTTGCTTAAATTGTCAGCAAGTTAAATATGAACATCAAAAACCCGGTGGAGTAATGCAAAACTTGATTATCCCATAGTGGAAGTGGGAAAGGATTATGATGGATTTCGTAGTTGGTTTGCTGAATACTTTCAAGAAACATGACTCAGTCTGGGTGATTGTGGATAGACTCACAAAATTCGCTCATTTTATACCGGTTCGGGTTACTCATACCGCAGAGCAGTTAGCGAATATTTACCTCCGTGAGATAGTTCGACTTCATGGTGTACCCATTTCTATAATATTTGATCGAGGTGCACAATTTACTACTGAGTTTTGGAAGTCTTTTCAGAAGTCGTTGGGTTCACAGGTCGAGTTGAGTACAACTTTTCATCCACAAACTGATGGACAGTCTGAGCGAGTTATTCAGAATTTGGAGGACATGCTTATAGCTTGCGTGATTGATTTTGGTGTTCATTGGGATGATCAGTTGCCTTTGGCAGAGTTTGCTTATAATAACAACTACCAATCGAGTATACAGATGGCACCGTTTGAGGCTCTATATGGTCGCAGGTGTCGTTCACCAGTCGGATGGTTCGAACCGGGCGAAGCACAACTATTAGGTCCAGATTTGGTTCAACAAGCCTTGGAGAAAGTACCGATGATACGAGAAAGACTTAAGACAACACAAAGCAGACAAAAGTCCTATGCAAATAAGAAAGTTCATGATGTGGAGTTCGTGAAGGGTGAAAAAGTCTTCGTCAAAAGTTTCACCTATGAAAGGAGTTATGAGATTTGGTCGGACAGGTAAGCTAAGTCCTAGGTATATCAGTCCTTATGAGATTTGGATCGAATTGGGTTGGTGGCATGTAGACTTGCTTTACCTCCAAGATGGTCAGCTGTTCATCCTGTATTTCACGTGTCCATGCTATGACGATATGTTGGTGATGATAGCCATAAGATTCAGCCAGAGGATGTCGAGCTCGATGAGAATTTGACTTATGAGAAGGGTCCAATATCTATTCTTGATAGGCAAGTGCGACAATTGAGGTTGAAGAAGGTAGCTTCAGTCAAAGTGTTATGGCGTAATCACTCAACCGAAGAGGCTACTTGGGAGTCCGAGGCGGATATGCGAGATAAATATCCTCATTTATTTGATGCGACAGGTATGATCTAGATCTGTTCGAGGACGAACGTTATTTTAAGTGGTGGAGAATGTAATAATCCAATTTTTAAATAAGGGTTTATTTGGTATTTTTAGCTAAAAGGAATTAAAAAGAAAAGAAATTCGAAATAAATAAGAAGGAATTTAGTGGGCCAAGCCGAAAGAGGAAAAGGAAAAAAAAAAGAACCTTAAAAGTCTGATGGCTTAGCCATCAGACGCGAATCACTGTATTGTTGAATGGAAAAAAAAAAAGGAACGAGCAAACAGAGGGAGAAAAACCAGTGGGAAAAAGGAAAAAAAGGGGAGAAAAAGAAAGGAAAAGAGGGGATAAAAATATGAACTTTCATCCCAAATAATCAAGGTAATGACTCCAATCTTTTATTTAAGTTTATTACATAATTATGGGTGAATCTTTATGGTGAAAACATGGAGATATTTTGAGGAATTGAGAAAGTTTAGCTCTAGGGTTCTTCAATCAAAATCATTGATTTGAAAGGGCAAATAGTGTCGAATTTTAGACTTCTATATATCGTTGGAATCCTCTCGTTAAGGCCTTCCCGAAAATATATGTCTTGTCGGGTTTTGAACACATTGACCAAAGGGCGTTTTCGTCTTTTAAAATTTGACTTTAACCGTTTAAGCCTCTAAAATATAAAAGTGGTTTAATCTAAGGGTTTTGACCATTCTAAATCCGTTTTTGTGTCGTTTGAGGAAATCCGGAGACTCGAGAACGCAATTTTGATTTATTGGGAAGTGTGCTTGAATTGTGAATTTGAGGTAAGTGAGACTTTAAGTTTTGGGTACTTGCTTTTCACAACCCATTTCAAAAATATGTTTTGTCTGCCTGGTCCATGTGTTGGGGCGAGCGTGTGCTTAGCAGAATCGGTGGTCCTTAAGGCCAGCCGCATATACTTTATTTTCAAATACTCTAAAACTCTTTTTATAAATTGTTTTGTGATGTGATACAGCTGTGAGACATGATATTGGGGCATTGTGTATGCGTCCCTTAGCATTGTGTATGCTTCTTGATGATATTGGGGCATTGTGTATGCTTCCCTTAGCATTGTGTATGCTTCCTGATATATTTGGCACATTGTGTATGTTGCCGTGGATTCATGGTGTTGATAAATTCTTTAACCGCCGTTTATGATAGGTCCTTAGTGTAAATTGTGTTGAGATATATAATATACTTTATAAACAGTGGTTTGGACCTTGGTTGCTATTATAAAATGATATTTTCGTGTGCATAATATTTCTGTGCTTGTTGTGCGTTTGTATTTTCTAACACTTGTTCCATGGGTATTTAAAGTGGCAGGTCGAGGATCTTACTGGATTATATTTATGTATAACTCACCCCTTACCTGCATGTCTATGCAGAAAGCATTGCTGAGAACGAGGATCGTGGCTAAAGATTTCGTGAGTGGATTCCATTGCTGAGGTGAGCCATCGCATTGTTCGTGGAGGCAGCCATTTCAGCTTTATCTAGTTTACTTCTAGTTATTTCTTTTATTTTAGGTTTACATGCCTGACCTTCAAACTCATGTAACTCTGTTAGATGCTCCATGGTCTTCGCGTGGGATGTGGGCTAGAGATTCTTTTTTATCGTAGCGTTGGTTGGTTTTCATAAATCGATTATGGATTTGGTTGGCGACTATTTCGCATTTTTATCATTAATAGCTTTGTTGGACCTGCACTTATTTTCTTTCAGTGCTTTCGTAAATGATTAAGGGTGTGATATATGGTTCGCCTGATGGGTGGTGTTTGTTGGGTGCCAATCACGTCTAGCTGGTATTTTGGGAGGTGATAGTTTCAGCACTGAGGTTCGCTGGGATTGCCATAGTTTGACGGTTCCCTTTAAATCTTAATAATACTTCCTCCGTCTCAATTTATGTGGCACCATTTGACTTGGCACAAAGTTTAAGAAAGAAAAGAAAACTTTTAAAATGTGTGATCTAAAATAAACCTTACATATTTGTGTGGCTAGAAATCATTTCATTAAAGGTAAAAAAAAGAACTTTAAAGTTAAATTCTTTCTAAATATAGAAATGTGACATAATTTTTGGGATAGACTAAAATGGAAATGGTGCCACATAAATTGGGACAAAGGGAGTAGTGGCTAACTCCAGAAAAGCACTAATTTAAGGACTTCTTGAATGTTAGGGTTTCGTTAATTAAATAGAATTAGCATTCATTATCTTTGGGAAATTGAATTTTCCCCCTTAATTTTATTTTGTCACACGCACACAATATTTTATGTGATTTTTAAAAGTTTGTATTCATTTATTAGGAATACAAGCGCGAGACGCGTGCCAAGAAATTAGTATTATACTAAAAATGGGAAGATTTTAAGGACAAAATTGAATTACCAAAATGCCCATAAAAAGTTGATGGACTATTTTACCATTTATCATTAAAAAAAAACCTTTTATTAAATGTTAAATTATTACTATAATAAACATGATTAATTGATTTCCTATTAATTAAATGATAAGTTATAGCTACATTCAATATGACACATCACAAGAAATGCTATTTAATCTACAGTCATTTTTTTACGTTTTCCTCTCAATTTTCTACTATTCAATCAGTTACGAGGAAGCGTTCAGATTTAATCTTCCTTATTTATTCCATCTAATGCTTATCATTTCCGGCTTACATCTTTTCATATACAGTCAAACCTCTCTATAATGGCAGCGTTTGTCCGAAAATTTCATGATTGCCATAGTGAGGTACTGTTATGCATGTATATTGACATTTGATGTTTAGATCTCATTTAACTGTTATAAACAAAAGTACTCAAACAACTATTTTTCTTTACTTTTTATGTAATAAACGAAAAAAAAATATTTGTTAATTTTAAAATTGCAATTTATTTTCATATCTCATTAATTAAAAATTAAAAAGACTAATTAATTACTAATAAATCTATAACTAGACGTACCATACCGATAAAGAATTAAAATCTAAGGAACATATGCATTTAAAATTAATTGAGAATTTAAATATTTCATGTTTGACGTAAGAATTCTACAATTGTAGGTTATTTTGCAAACTGTAGTCTCTTAGTGATAATATAACGCTTGAATTGACGAAGAATTTTGTCCAAACTTTCAGCAAAAGGGAATTTAATAACTGTCTAAGAACTTAACAATTGACTCTTCGTATGTGAAATTTACTATGTGCATGACATTAATGATGCTTACCATAAATATTTTAATATTTTGATTTTATGCATAGTATATTTCTTACAAAATTTCTTACACAATATTTTAGTATGACTGTTATAGAGAGGTAATTTTATAAAGAGTGTACCGCTATAATGAATGCCATTGATGTTATAGGTAAAATGCTGCTATAGAGAAGTAAAATATGACATGAAAAATCGGTTCCAGAGAAAATCAAGCCGATATAGTGAAGTGCCGTTATAACAAATGACAATTATAGAAATGTTAACTGTACAATGTATATGAACCTACAAAGCACATATAAATGTAGAATTACGTGGGTCATTGGTTTGAAGGATATAACTACTTACTTAATGCATAAAATTACTTCCAGTGATTGTTTCTTCTTACGAGTTAGGCCAAGCATTTTGCAACCTGAATATTCGTATATCTTCTTTTGTTATCCTTGTTGATTTGTGTTCTACTTCTCTAGGTGCTTTTTCTCTTACAGTTTGGGGGATTTGGATTTTTTTTTTTTTTTTTTGTGTGTTTTTGTGCTTGTATGCATGATTCTTGTGTCGTATCATAATTGACTATTCTGTTGTATATCCATAGAATTTAGAGGCATTTTTGCAAAATTTCAATCTCATTGTACGATTTATGTTTTTTTTTTATTTAAATTTTTTATTGTTTTCTTCTTTGAATTTTGAAGACTATGGGATTAAAAATTTGAAGTATCAGCTTAAGCCTGAGTAAGGAGGAATATTTTTATTATTGATTACAAGTGGATTTAATTGTAATTTTATTTTCATTTCTTCTTCGTTTGATGTATGTCTAAATCTAAGCAAATCATCATACTTTTGAATGCTTGGGGCAAAGATAAATATATATTTATTGTGCGCTCTGTCATATATATATATATATATATATATATATATATATATATATATATATATATATATATATTTTACTTCATGTCTCTAATTTAATAATTTCGTTAGGCATTTACATGCATTTTTTAAATTTAGAGTACAAATTCATCGACATATTCATACCATTAGGAGCTATATTATCTTAGTTAGCTTCACATATTTCTTGCTCGATTGCATAAAGACCATCCCATTATTATAAATTAAATGGCAAAATCAATATTTTGGGTTTCAGCATTTTCTATTTGTAAATCAAAACTTTTTAAATATATAGACTTTTATAATATTGATAGGGACAAACGTGCAACGCACGTTCCTAGAGACAGTATTATAAAAATAGCAGTGATTTGTTTTACGAGCAAGACAAAAACATATTTTCCCTTGCAATATAAGTCGGCATTCCTTGATCAGGGGCGGATCTAGGGCCTGCGAGGGTGTTCACCTGAACACCGGCAAAAATTACACCGTATATATATAAGGTATTTTATTTTTATTTTTATGTATATAGATAGATGTTGAATACCTTGTACACAAGAGAAGAGGTTGGTTTTGTGGTTTATGGGGTTCAAAATTCACCTTGAGGTTCCAAGTTCAAATTCCAAGCACTACCCTAAAACCCCTTTAGTGAAAATCTTGGATCCTCCACTGTTCATGACCACCTATAGTTGTGGCATTTCGATATGATTCGTGATTAATTCAACATGATTACTAAGTTGAATATAGCATGAAGTCATACATGTCCCTTGTGACTTGAATGTCACAATTTTGAAATATATTTGGTTCTCCTCTTTTGATAGCATTGCACTCATGGTACCTCAGAAAAATAATTCTTTAAATAAATCTATTTCAATCATGGTACAAGATAAAATAATTCTTCAAATAAATTTTTATTTCAATAATGTAATATTTTTTTTTAAAATTTATTTCATTCATGGTAATTGAAAAAGTAATTCTCTAAATAAATGCATTTCATTCGTGGTACCTAGAGTTAGTTCTTTAATATATTGCACTCCAATATTACAAATTATTTAACATTTCGAAATAGACTTCTACTCTTCTTTGATTGTACTTTGAAATCATGCATGACAATTCGGTTTGATTGGTGAGTAATTCAACAGGATAACTAGGTTGAATATAACATAAAGTCATGCGGTCTGTCATGACTTGCATTCTACAATTCTGAAATGTATTTTTTTCCTCTTTGCTTATAGCTTTCAAATCATGACGATCTGACATGACATCTAGCTGGTTGAATATAATGAGTCATACTAGTCTAGTGTGGAAGACAACTAGGTTAAATAATATATTATGAAGTAATACCAGTCTGTCATGACTTGGATGCCACAGTTATGAAATATATTTTTCCTTCTTTTTTGTTTGTAGCTCCGAAATACAAAACAATCCGATATAATTTGAAAGTAACCCAACATGATAGGTGCATATAGCATGAAGTCATACGATCAGTCATCACATGCATGTCCCAGTTCCGATTTTTTTTTTTCTCTTCTTTGTTTGTAGCTTTGAAATTTAGGACGATCTTGCATGATTTACGGGTGATCCAACATGAAAACTAGGTGAATATGGCATGAAGTCATATTGGTCTGTCATGACTTGCATGACACGATTCACTCTTTTGGTTCTACTTGTCGGCATCTCTATACCATCTCTATCGCTCACCTTAAGGGTATTTTAGTTAAGAACTTTTTCGTGAAACTTAAAAAGGTCAGTTCCACACAAATATAAAAGTAGGACAAAATTCAAATGTCCGTCCCAAAGCATCCCTTAGGTGCAAATCACTAGATGGTTTGGCTCACATATTAGCTATGTAGAAAGATTTACACAAACATATCATTTAAAGATGCTACTTAACTTTTGACCCATTTAAAAAAGTTATGTGAAAACGATCAGCTCACCAGATGTTAGAGTTCAATTAGCTGTTTTGTCTAAAAGTTATTTATTAGGAAAACCAGTTGAATTTATTTGAAAGACATCTATAACATCAAAATTAATCCAATTATTATGTAAATCTTTGAAGTTAGGTTTGAAGCAACGAATAAAAATAAAAAGACTAGGAGAAGCAATAAAAAAACTCAAAATAACTGAATCAAAAGGTTAAGAAATTCTAACAATCTCCTAGAATGCTAAAACAAGTTGTTTAAAGAATGAATTCGCAATGAACAACAACAAGTAATACGGTATTCAGGTGAGAAATTCGATCGAGTACAAATCACAGATTATGGTGTCCTACGCACATACTGGTCGTTACTGGCGTGAAGATCGTGAATTCTGAGATAGGATAGATAATGATTCCTTGATTATTGGGTTGCATGGTTATCTTCAATTGCCGTCTACTGAATGCATGTGATGAATCTCCGGCCCGCGATGTTCGAAAAGAAATGGCACTTATACACGGAAACTCATGGCACAACACTTCGTCTTATCGGGCACAGTCCTTGGACCTTTCTACTTGTCTCAGTCTCGGTTCTTCTCTGCCACGTGTGCCAACTATATGACCTGACATATTTTGACCAATACAGATAGTACTTGCACTTTAGGGTTGATTTCGAAATCATCCCGGGAAGTGGAAAAGATTGAGCAAGAAAGAAACACAGAACTTGACGCTTCATCACTTTAGGTGGGAATGCATCATAACCGTCATTTCATTGTGTGAATAAGCCAATAGGCACTTCTATCATTACTATCCCTGAATCCTGACCATTGGCAACTTTTCCATCTGGTATTCAGAACACGTGTCATGGCAGGATTGGATTACTTCTCGCAACTTTTCAAGGTAATGATAATACCTCCACTTATTTAAACTAGTGCAGAGCACAAGCTCCATCATCTTTACTTTTCTTTCTCTTTTCGCTTATAATATCTAAAAACTTCGAAGTTTTTTCCAAAAATGATTTCATCTCTTTCACTTATACTTCCATCAACTAGCGCTTTCACCCATGTCTTCTCCTCAACATTCTTCCTCTGAATCCCTGACAATCCGCCTCCTACTCCTCTCCCTGTTAAAGAGCAGGTTAAAGAGGGTTCTCCAAGGCTGATATAGTGGAGAGGGAAAGCCCCTATTGGCGAGCCCTCGAACGAGGCTAATGAAGAGGCGTCTGCCTCTGCAATGAATCACAGAACCCTTTTTTTTACCCATGACTGCCAGAGCAGTATCCATGGCAAGCCAGTGGGGGATTAAATACCTCTCATACAGAAAGAAGATCTTCCTCGAGTTAGAGAAGATTGCAGCTTGGGAGAGGACGTAGATGTATATCCTGTAATGGAGGCTACATAAATTACTCAGCGTATTTGTGATTTTTTCTTGATCTCTACATATCCTTTCACTATTAGATTCATGCTCCCAATACTAGAGGTTATAGAGGAGTTCTGCAGGAGATATAGGGTTTGTCTGGCCCAACTTACGCCTCAGGTTTAGTGACTTGTTTCATGCATTTAGTTTTTGGTCAATCAGGCCTGGGTAAGCTTTATTGTGGTGCACCTGGTGCATTTGTATTCTCCCCAAGGTTTCTTAGGTGGTGTCATTCATGTGATCCCTCGAAGATGGAAGGTATTAATCACTAGCACCAATGATGACCACTGTAACAGTTCGCATTTTTGCGGGCGAGGTTAACGCTCGGAAAAGCTATTAAGAACTTGTTGGTGCTCTTTCAAACTTTGTTTTAAAAGAGTCGCCACCTAAGTTTTAGGAAATTAGGAAAATCGAGGTGAAGGGTTTATTCAAATACCGTGAAAAATCCTTCGTAATCCAGAGTTCCAGGTAAGGGTTCTGATGATCCCCTGGGGAAGGTGTTAAGCACCCCAGTATTAAGGATCCGTACTATAGGTTGACCTTCGAATTCCAATGTATGAGTATTTGCATGAACTGTTTATTTAGTGTTTATTCCAGCAAAAAAGTTGTCATTTGCATGTCATTTTTTGAGAAAAAAGTTTGAACATGTTCCCTTTATATATAGGGTACTTAGATTTGGATTTATAATATCCGGATAAAATAGTCTCCCTTTATATATAAGGATGATATATTTTGTTTGTAAAGAGAGTATATAAAAGTTATCATCCTTTTGTACATGTTATTTATAAAGAATATAAAATTGTTATGTTTAAGTACATAATTTTGTCCATGCTTAACTCATACTTTGTTTGGATCGATCCGTTTAATACGTTTGGAGCGCCTTATCTAGAACTTGTATATATGAATGTTTTCCTTGAAGCGTATTTATCTTAAAAATATAGTCCTCTGTTACAAATCTATAAAAATTGGTCTCAGACTTGGGCTTATAGCCAAAATATTATAACTCGCCATTTAAAAGGTTCGTCCATGTTTTCTGGGTTTGGCCCAAATAAATTCATGTATGAAATTTTGTTCAAAAACCTAGTATTACAAACTCTTTTATCCCTAAGTGGGCTTCAGCCCAAAATTCTTCTTTTTATTTTTGTTGGACTTGACCCGTTTTGAGTTTTAATCATTTTTTTTGAGAACAAGGAGGAGTCCAGCGGGATTTTCGGCCTAAAATTTTACCAGATTTGGTTATTTGGGCCTGGTCCAAAACATTTATCCTTAGTCTTGGTTTGAATCTAAAAACTTAGTTTAATTTTGTAAAGAATGTGTCCTTTGGTTTAAAAACCAGTCAGTTTTTTCTCAAAATAATTTCGTAACATTTGTGACTTTGAAATAACTCTCAATGCTGTTAACTTAACCCGTGCCAAAGTAGCTTTGCTGGTTATCCATTTAATTTTGACAAAAATGGTTATGCTAAATCCGGGTTTGGAAAAGTCATTTTGGGGACTTTAAGTCAATCTTAACGGCATAGGTACCGTTATCCTAAGACAACTAGTTCATACCATAAGGATTCCACAATATAATATGATTTTTTTTACAAGTTTTGTACAAATAGAAACAAGGCTCCAATAAAGAAGATAGAGAAAAGAAAAATAAAGGATAGCGGAAGACTAGGGGCGCACCAAGCCCCTGCTGGCACCTAATTTTTACCTCCCGTAATTTATTTTGATTACTCAAAGTCCTTGGATAACAAATAAAATAATTTTTCACATTCGCAGAGAACCTGGATAATTTTGCATAATTATCCGGGCCATTATTTACTGTTATAAATTAGTGGGGGAACCCTCGAGGCTCTATTAATTACTCAATGATTTTATTGGCAATTTGCAGCATTTTGTATAAAATATTTTTAATTTATCAACCGCAGGACAATTTCAAACAATTGGTCATTTAATTAATTCAGAAATTAAATAAATGAAGCAATTTATTTTATTTATCCAAGGAGTTCAAGTAAATTAATAAAATTACTATTTTACCCATCTAGCTTTGAATTTTGCCTGTTTATCTGTTTATTTTTATTTTTGACCAAAATTGTATTAACAAAATACAATTTCATTTTATTTCTGAGTTCCAACATAAATGACCTCCCCGTAATTAACCAATTCATGGTTCAAGATAAGCCGGGGTCATTTTGCAATTCTAGCCCCCCAAATAACTTTAATTGAGATGCTCAATCAATTGGCAAATTAATTAAAGTTATTAATGCAAATTAGTTTTAACTGGCAAAATTAATACCAAATTGAGACTATATTTGCAATAATTAAATTATTTAGCAATAACTAAATAGTTTGATAAAGGGAATTTCTGACTTTTGTTCCAAAGGTTATAATGGCAAACCTTCTTTTTAATTTTTGACCAATTTAGGTCATATTTGCAAAAGAATTCGATTTATTAGCTTTTTAAATAATTTTCTTTGCATAATTTGATATCTTTTAACTAGTTAGTCTTCAATTTCTCATTTTCTATTTTTATGCTATTTTTGCAATTTCCAATTTTGCCCCTACCTAGGCATATACACCTGATATAGATTCTCATATGAAATGTATATGAAGGACATTTTTTTTAAATGGCGGGCCTGGGTTCATTTGGCATTTGAAGGACTTTTTTAAACAAAAATTTAGGCGCAGCCCGGTCCAATTGGACCGACCCGGCCCAGATTATGATAATATACTCCCGTCATCGTGGAAGAGCCTAGAAAGCTCCCACATTTTCCGCTGCCTTCACACGTTTTAGGGTTGGGGGGGGGGGGGGGGGGGGAGGGGTATAGGAGCGTAAGGTGGCGGCGTGGACAACTCCTCCACCATGCACCACCCCACTTGCTTGTCCCATCGCCACTAATGTCGTTACCACAGTGATGACAACCTCAAGCCCCCTCGTAAGTTTGCTTTTTTTTTTGTTGCTCTCTTTTTCTTTGAATAGTCGTGTTTGTTGTTTGACCGTTGATCTCTTCCTCCATGGAGGAGATCTTGGCCGTAAAACCTTATCCCACATCAGTATTTCACCTAGTCGACACAGTTTGGGGTTTCTATAATAGAAACCCCTAGTTTCAATGCAAGACGTCGGACACAATAGAGATAAATTAGCTGTAAAAACTAAAGACTTAAAAGTATTAGTCTTGAAATAGTTGAGGTTTTCTCAAAATGTCTTAAGGTTCTTCGTTTATTCGAAAACCTAGTGTTCTAAAAATTTGTGTTTTCTTTGTTATTTTGGCATTTCTGGGCTCGAGTTTGGAGAAGGGTCTTCCAAGTTCAAATTTGGTCTTGGCCATGTCAACAAACGGCAATATTCTCTCTCGTTGTTTCCTTTTTTTTTTTAGTCTTAGTCTTTTAAATTCCCGTTCAAGTTATTTTCAAGAGTTTGTGGCTTTGTTAGTTAATGTTGATCATATTATGGTTACCTGTGTTTAGATATTAGTATTTAGTTATATATTTAGTAATATTGCAGTTTGTTATCTATTGTGTGTTAATATTCTTACTGTTTAGCCTAGTTCGATGTAGGCATAGTGATATTTGGTTAGGCCTAGATTCATTATATTCCCCGAATTTGCTGTTCTTATTTTCCTTTTGTGGCTAGGTGAATTCTGATGAAAATCAACCAACTTAGTATACTTGTCTTCTTGAAACTAGTTCAAATAGGATTTATGTTAAGTTTAGCTAAGATAATAACTTAATGGTATCTATCATGGATATTTGTTTGGTCTTGCTTGGGCTTACATGATTGGGGTCTGGAATATTGACATGGTTCATGTTTCAAAATTTGGAATATTCACTAAGTTTTAGTTCTAATCACTGAACACTTTAAATTTAGTGGCTAATAATTGGAGTAGTTTGTTGTTACAATTTATCTAGTTTAGCAACTAGCCCCTTGGAACTGATTCTTTTGTCGATTGACTTAGTCTAAACTCTTGTGTGTTTAGTCTAGTCTACTTGATTTGTTACTTATGATGATACTCAATTTTTGTTCATTTAGGTATATCTTGATTCACCTAAGGTCAACTTTGGCCAGTTGAGATTGGTTCCTTGTTTGGTATAAGGGTTGTCCCCCTTTTTTTTTTTCAAAGCTGTATTTAACACTTAGTATTTTCCTTTTCCATTTGAGTTTTATTGTTCATGTTGAAGCTCTGGCCCCTCCCTCTTGAATTTGTTGTTCATATTGAGTGGATTTTTGGGAATTGCCTTAATATAGACCTATAGTTTGAACTAGATAGGTGTATTTCTAGTTAATAAATACTTCCTTGCTTTTTTTTTGTTTGTTTGTTGTTGTTGTCCGTTGACTTCTCTTTCCCCAAAATGATTTACTTAGAATTCACCTAAGTGTATGACTCATTCATGAATGGTTTGGCCTCTCCAATTGGCCTAGAAAGTTGTACACATAAGAAAAGACTGTTTTTTCTATCTAAACTTACTTCACCTAGATATAAGATAAGATAAAACTGAAGAAAAGAGTTTGGAAATGTAGATTGGACTCTATTTGTTACTGCATTCATTTATTTGGTTGGACTGCATTTAGGTCAAGAGGTGAAGTGTTAAACCTGCTTTTGAATCATCATTTTACTAAGTATTGAGAAGTGTAATAATAGTTAGTTCAGGTCTAGTACTTAATCCTTTCTATTTGTCTAAAACAGTGTGGTGCAAAGTGGTAATTGACTTTAAAAGGGGAAGATCTTTGCTAATCTGTGTCATGATCACTTATAGTAGGCATTTTTTCTTAAAAGATTATGCTATGTGGGGTCTGTGTTACTTGTTTTGATGTTGTCCTGCTTGTCCTATTCTAATTGTCTTCTCCTAACTTGTCTAAATCTGATAAAGCCCATCATTTGGTAGACA
Source organism: Lycium barbarum (assembly GCF_019175385.1). Lineage (NCBI taxonomy): Eukaryota > Viridiplantae > Streptophyta > Magnoliopsida > Solanales > Solanaceae > Lycium > Lycium barbarum. The sequence goes on along the minus strand of NC_083340.1, from coordinate 36,724,315 downwards.
ATCATTTAGTATGTTTTGAATCTGTAAGTAACTTGGAATTAAGCTGGGGTCTTAATTCACCTTCCTTAGCTTTCTTTTGTGTGATCACTTAACTAAATGAAATACTAGAGGTTAAGGAAATAGGCAGCTTGTGCCATGTCTGTTTTACTGTGTCTTCTTGTTTTTCCTTTGTGTCCTCCCATTTAGTTTATAATATGATCATGTCTTGAGTCAAAAGTTTTGATTAAGTTTGAAGATATAAGAATCAGTCCTAGATGTTTTGCTTTGCCACTGAATTTCCAAAAAGAGCTTGTTCTTTTAACCTATGTTTGGTTTACAGATCCTCTTGTTATGTCTGTATTTTATTGAACCTGCATGTGAATTGATCTTTAAGCTACAAAACTGATTTCTTCAAGTTTCCCTTCTCATAAAATCTCAATATAGATAGATAAGTTTCAGTGTCCTAGGCTTCACAAAGACCATGATTTTTTTTTTCTCTCTGAAAACCTGCAAAATCCTGTAGAGTGTGATTTGGCTTGTTCTGTGTCATGAAAGACTTATATTCTTCCTTTCATACTTTTGTGACTTTGCTGTCTTGAGGAGCTAGCTAATTGAACTAAGGTTTCTTGTTGTTTTGTCTTGCCTGGAACTTGGTAAAGTCTCATGGATATGTTTGTGTGTGCACCCTAGATTTAGAAACTATTTGGCCTCAGAAAACTGTGTGGTTGTCTCTATATTTACTTTAATGAAATTTTGTGCCTTGACCTGTGCTTTCTCTTACTTTACTTGTTCTCATTCTGAAATGTCTCCTGTGTTATATGGATTCATACTTTCAAACTGGGAACCACTTTTATTTTGATTCCTTTTATCTTTAAAAGCTTTTTTTTTTCTTCTCTTCAAACTGTCTTGTGGACTCCACGTTTTCTTGGTATTGCAATTTGTGTTCTTCTTATTTTAAAACCTGAAAACTAGGTTGTCTAGAATGAAGGTCCCAAAAGCTGTTCTTTCCTCGAGAATGTGCCAAAACTTATTGGGTCCTCACTGAATCTTTTTACTTGGCATATCCTTGCCTTACCTCTAGGCCACATTAGTGACAAGGAACCCCTGCCTATCTCTTTCAGAGATGCATGCACTACAAACTAATCATAATTGAACTTTGTTGGCCTGCATTCTATTCACTTGAATTGGTTTTCTTTACTGCATCACCTGGAGAATGCTGATCTCAAATTCTAAATAAGGAACTTGACTGGATGTGTGTGTACTTTGTCTGAGTAGATTTCTGGATTAACTTTGCTTGTCCTAGTCTGAGGTTGGAGTGAGTATACTTCTTTGAAGGGGTCATGTCAACTTGAAGTCCCATTGATATCATAAGAAGATGTCCCTATAATTTTAGGCTCATATCTGTACTTGCCTTGCTTCTTTTGATGGTTGGAATTGCTTGTTATAATCTTTGCTCCGCCCCCCCCCCCCAACTCTTCCGACTGTGGGGCATTCTTTTGATACTGGTGGGGCTATGTTATATGTCAATTTAGCTTTTCCTAAACTCTCCTCCAACCTGCAGTTTGTGAACCTGTATCTGGTGACACATTGAGGATCTGTTTTGTACCTTGGTTGAGAGTATAATGTGAGACAGCCTTTTCTTAGAATAAGGGATATCTAAATAGCCAAGTGAAGTTTTTTTTTTTTTTTTGCCATTAGCTTTTAGCTTTTCATATTTGTACTCACCTTTTTTTTTTTTAAAGATTGTCTTGGAATTTGTAAATTACCATTTGCTCTTTGAGTTTTAAACTGAAACGGCTTGTATCTGGAGGTTGGGCCTTAACTGGGAGTGTTGATACTGGGATGCTTGCAGTTCAGGCCAGTGTTTTTGCAAATTGGGCATGACCTTGGAGTATGAGTTATTTCTGTATGTGTGTCTTGAAAAGCTACTTCTCTTATTTAGCAAAACCATATTCCTTATAATTTTGATTTCCTTAAATTGATAGTTCCTTTTTATTTTATTTTAGCAGTAGCTATCATCACCATGTACAAATTTGTAATTGTTCTTTTTAGTCGTATACTCTTTTTGTGTAATGGGTTGCCATGGTTATATTTTGAGATAGGTTTGGTAATTCGGGGTTAGTCCTACTCTTCCGGTGTTAGCCATGCCTGGGGTTCTCAGAAACTCCTTGAAACTTGTGCGACATCGGGAATATGGGATAAGGACCGAGTCCCCATGCCATATCAAATCTCAAAATTAGACCAATATGTTAGTTTAGTACACAGAGGGGCAAGTTACGCTTTTTGTGTGATTTGTATCATTATGTGCTTGTATATATGTGTGCTTAATTATCATAGTCATAAGGACAGTTAAATATAAACTAACCGCTTTCTCTTTTCCTTTTCTTCCTCTACTTGCATGACCACTCGGGTCCAAACCAGTCCCTGTTGGGCCAAAGGCCCAATAGGACTTCTCATTCGCATTAAGATCGAGTCTATGGTGAAAAAATTGATAGTGAGGCGTGCAGAAAGCCCAGCCATGCGTGAAAATGGCCGCTAGGGGCTTGGTACGACCCTAGTTTAAATTTATTCCCATATATGTATGATTTTATCTGTATGTATTTGTAAATGTATGATTAGACGTCTTAGGATAACGGTTCCTACGCCGTTTAGACGACCTTAGGTCCCCAACGATTTCCAAAACCACGGCAAATCTCTATAACGTTTTTTTCGCTAAGTTAAAATTGGGTACAAAGCTGTTTTTTTTACCTAAATAAGTTTTAAATCAACTTTGCGTTTTCAAAGTAAAAATGGCAAGCGAATCCGGTGCTAGCGAGTTTTAAGCTATAGTAGAAAAAGGGGATTTCTGATAAACTCTTACCATTTTTCTGGAAAAAGGAAATGAAATGTTCAACAATGTTTTAAAGCCACAATTCAGTCTAGCACGTAAAAATTGGGGCCAATTCCCACGAGACTTTATTAAATCAGATGGCATATACTCCCTTTATGTAAGTTTTCCAGAAACATAGCGTTTTAAAATAAGGCAAGTAAGTTTTTTTTTTTACCAGAATTGGGCTTATGATTTTCAATAGAGCAAAAAAGAGGTGGTTTTTTTCACCATGCCCTCTCTTTTAAAAACAAACCCCTTATCCCCTTAATAAATTTGGGTCAAATAAAGGCCAAAAGGTGAGTATATACAACCAGTATATACCACCTCTTAAAATAGGAAAATGCCTTTTCATATAAAAACCGTCGTAATATAAAGAATTCCGGATAAGATTGAACGTATTAAGACGGATCAACCCTAGACGGAGTGTGGGTATAAACATGAATCATAATCACTTTCTTTATAAAAATCCCCCAAAATATACATTCCTTATATAAAGGAAGACTATTTGTATTCGGATATTATAAGTCTGAAACTATGATACCCTGTATATAAAGGGGGTATGTTTAAATTTCTTTCCAAAAAATGATGTGTAAATAAAAAAATGACAGTTTCATTGCGAGAATGAACCCAAAATAGACAGATTAGGCAAATACTCATACTTTGGAATTTGAAGGTCAACCGTATATTACGGATCCTTAATACTGGGGTGCCTAACACCTTCCCCAGGGAATCATCAGAACCCTTACCCAGAACTCTGGATTACAAAGGTTTTTTCATGGTATTTGAATAAACCCTTCAAAATTGGTTTTCCTAATTTCCTAAAAATTAGGTGGCGACTCTTTTAAAACAAAGTCCGAAAGAGCACCAACAACTACGCAGTAGCCTTTTACACCCTAAACCCGCGTAAAAAAGCGAACCGTTAAAGATGGCGACTCTGCTGGACTGACTGGTTCTAACCATAAGGACTCCAAAATAGTATGAGTTTCATTTGCCTTAACTGTCTATGTGTTTACTTCCTTGCAACTATTAACTGTCATTACATGCATATCATAACTCCGCCGTTCCTGGCATTTATTTTACACTTTGTTCCAAAGACGACTTCTAATACACTCATGTTTCACTTTTTAATGGCATAACGCGGACGTTGTCCAATATAGTAACCCAACAAGGTTGGGGTCGAATCCTACAGGGAACAATATGTAGACGTTTAAGCAGATTAAGAATTATCACCAACAACAACTAGGCCGAACGCATCAACTGTGTTTTTTAAATATGGTTTTGAGAAAATACGAAAATATAAAATCTAATCTAGAAAGTAAGTAAATTGATCAATGGCCACAAGAATGGAATAAAGGAAACTACTTCTCAAGTAACGATCCAATATATTTCAAGAATTATAGATAATGGTAATATTATGTTAATTATCCTCGGATAATGACTTTGAATAACTTCTCCTGAAGATTAACTAGACTACCTAATTGAATATCCCTAAAGCAATTAGGAGCATTAAGAACACCCGACTATGGCTACAAGTGGTATCGCCTATTCCTAGGTAAATTTCCATTAGATGAGGGTTAACACCCCAAATTCATGTTAATTATTCTATCCCAACCCCGTTATTCCTCTTTCGAGTCTCAAACAAAGTAAATGGGCGAGTCCTAGGATTAGCTACTCCCTTGAGAAACATTGAAGAACAAGAATAATTAAAATAACAATAACTTACTTGATTAAAAATAACGTCGATCAATAAATAGGCACAGCAAGAGTTTCAGTCTCAATTGTCGCCAAGAAATTTCCATAAACAAGGTTTGAATAAAAGAAAGAAAATATACGCAGGAACCCTAGCCTCCAAACTTGTGTTTTATGCCAAAGATAATTTTACAATGCTCTGAGTTGGCTTTTATAGGAACTGGAATAGAAAAAATCGTCAAAATCCAAGTTTTGCTCGGACTGGGCCTGAAAACCTTCAGCGCGAACGCGTGGATAACGTCAGCACCACTGCTCTTCTTCAACACGATCGCATGACACACGCGCACGAAAGTGTAGAGTGACCGACTCGCGTGGGCGAGATCGCTTATAGTACCTGCGCGAACGCGCAGGTTTAATTTCCAACCAGAATCTCCAGTTTTTCCAGTGATCAACTCTTTTTCCTCTTTTTCTCTTGTTTTCCACACTTAGGCTCTAGCGACCTCGTAATACCTGTAATATAATAAAAACACGTAAAAATAACAAAAACTTGCTTGAAACACAAGTAAAAACCGCCATTGAAATCATTAAATGTGACGTAAATATGCGGCACATCAACTTCGCGGAGCATGCGGTTGTTCCTTCACTATAAAACCAACATTTTCTCTTAGAACCGTTATGAGGCGGGGTTGGAACGCGGTCGTCCAACAGCCCTAACGGTTCAGCCCCAGTTGCCTGCTCGGGTTCCCGGTCATTCTTGAAAAACCACTCTAGAAAAATTAGGATAGAGCTAAGCTAAATCCCTACTGAACTAGAGCATTTATACTAGACGGGCCTTGGGTATCTCAAACCTACCTAAGGCCCATTAAGAGTGACTACCCCGTGTTCGGACGGTCTATGACCCGACAAACACTGCATCTCACTTATGTGCTATGTGGAAGCATGTTTGTGCCTATGTGATGAACCATTGAACCTATGGGGACGGGGGGAATCTTAACTGTATTTTGTTTTGTAGATGGAACGAAGAATTCTTTTTGACATCGTCATTGAGGCTCCAGAGGTTTTGAGGGCCTAGCATGAATGGTTGGGGGATACTCACCAGAGAATGATCAACTGCACTTTAGGACACTTGCCCTATATTATGACAATGAAAGGTCGGCCGGAGCTGATAGAGGTATTGGCGAGGTATTGGGATTATACAGAAATACTGTTCCATTTCGGTAATATTGAAATGACTACTACCCTAGAAGAGATTAGAGACGCCATAGACAGTAATGGAACCTGTCTGAGAAGGTGACATAAGCCGGACCACAATCTGTTGTTTCCACACAAGCCCACTATTAGCCAGATTATGAGATTTCTTGCTTTGACCGAAGCGTCCTGGGAATAAGGGCCCACTATAGCCTTCAGGGATCTATACCGCAGGTTCGGAGACGTCATCGGATACACCCTATATCAAAGAGAATTCAGGAGCCGAGAAGAGTGGGAGGCCACTAGACCTTTATATTAGCCTTTGTTATATCCTTGTTAGGCATTATGGTTTTTCCACAGGATGAATCATTGGCCATAGACACCAAGGTGATATACCTAGCCCATGCGATCTTCCACGGGATAACCAAAGATCAAGAGACGAGGTATTTTGACCTAGCACCCATCATATTGGCTGACATCTTCCTAGCTCTAGACAAATGCCGAAATCATTTTCGCTACTTTTAAGGGTGCAATATGTTTCTCCAATGGTGGATCATCAAACACCTTAACATGGCCAAAGAGGTTCAGGGTTGAAGTCGACAGAACCGGATAGATCGCCTCGTGAATTATTGTCCAAATCTCAGGTTTATATCCAAAAATTCCTAGGCTACATTCTTCACCGACTTGACTGAAGATCAGATCCGTTGGATGTTCCATGGTTTTATATCCGAGACTGTGGTAGTCCGAGGCAAGAATTGCCTATTTGTGACGCTAGTCGGGGTTCGAGAAATTCGCCCTTACTATCCGTCCAGGGTTTTAAGACAATTCGGCAGGAGGCAAGTGATCCTTCAGGTAGGAAACTCTGAGCAGTTCATTATTGAGCACACTGAATAGAAAATCAGGCACGCGGGGGTGATCCTCAGGAAATGAAATGGCCGTGTGAGCTGGGGCCCAGATACTCTAGCTCGAGACGGGTTCGAAGCAGGATGCGAACCTGGGTATTGTGCATGGCTACGGGACACTTTTCTCTCACACCTGCGCCAGAGCCTGAACCTTCCCAGGAAGCCCAAGAAGAGGAATGCATGAAAGAATGCTTGGAAGGTACATACGCGCATTTGGCTAAAATCCTGGAAGAAACAGACTCAGTGATTGTCAAAATGGAGTTCTATTAAGAACGCCTTCGTATCTATACTACCCTTCGAAGGGTCAAGAAGGCCAGAACGAGCCAAGCCTCGACATCAGCTGCCGGAGGACGTCCTTGATTGCTGATTTTCCTTTTTTTTTTTAATATATATATGGGCCCCATGTCGGCTTTTGTCATCACTTTTGTAATCCCTTTGGGAAAGATATTACTATTATTATCAATTATGATGGCTTTTTTCAAGGCAATGGTTCACCTTCACAAATGGCACCTACATGTTTCAAACGACTTGAAAAGCCTTGACTCAAGAGTCCTTAGCAACGTGAGTAGTATAAATGCCTGTAAAGTACATACTTATCTGCTACGTGCTTCACATGCTTACATGCTATGTGTACAAACGTGTATTGAGCTTGGGTACAATTGATCCAATTATCTAAACCATATACCCGAAAGAAAAACTATGTGGTTTGAAACTTACCTGAACTTATCTCCACTAAAGGTTGACTTGCAATGGCGAACTAAGGTGCGCAAGAAGCAAGGAATCTGAGAGAGACAACTGAGATTCGACGAGGCAAAGTGCTGCAAATGGAGAAACACCTCCAAGAAATAGGGAAAAAGATTGAAGAGGTAGACGGGTTACTGGACATAGTTGGGAACCCGCCGGAGGGCGTACCCCAAGAACAGTATTACGAAAATATCCCTGAAAAGGTGAGGGAATCCCACTAGAAATAAGACCTGTAATACCCAGAGGAGGAACCCAGAGGGAACCAACGAGGAACAAGGGGCCGGTGCAGACCCATGAGTGTTCGCACCGGACCCACAGAAAGAACAACCAAAGGAGGAAGAAGAGCTGGAGAGAGAAGAAGAGGAACCGGAGGAGGAAGGGGAAGGGCGTCAAGACATGGAAGAGACGGAGCCTATCGACATAGACGCCGAAAAAGGGGAAAACCCATTCGAAATGTTCTCCGAGTTTTAAGGGAAGGACGCGGACGACGAGTCTGGTTATTATGCCCCTACTGAGGAAGGAACAGATTTCTATGCGCCTTCGCCTATTCTGATGCCTGCCGCCTCTACTGTGGCTTCAGAGAACTTTGGAAGGGCAAATCTCCCTACGCTAGATCCATGGAACATAGCCTTCAGAGCTCGATCTTCTCCGTTCAGAGTAGCTCCGTTGCTCGTCACTAGTAAGGAGGTATTCAAGGAAATAATTACCGCTGGGATGGATTGCACCACTATGGCTAGATTACCCGTTCCTGACTTAGTATACACCTACAAAAGATGCCCGTTTCATCTCAATCAGGCAGGGCACACCTTGAATGAGTGTCTCGCGTTAAGAAGGAGGATTGTTAGTCTCATAGAAGATAGGATCATCGGGACTTTATGGGGGCCACATACCTTGCTGGTCCATGACCCCATCACCCCACGAGGTGGAGTTAACCCCGAGACCCAAGTATGGCGGTACAATTTCACAATTTTTGAGGAGTCATATGCTCGCCTCTTCTCAACGTTGGCTTCATTAGGACCTAACAGAAACAAGTTCTGCCTGGACCATACTAGAACCAGGGGGCCTGATATTGAAGGGTGTCATGCTTTTAAGCTTGAGCTTGAAAATATGATCAGGACCGGATAGATATTGGTCTTGCTCCCACCATGGTTCTGAGCGAAGAAAGATTCGACATGAGAACGCAAGCTCTTAGGGACAGCTATTTGCAGAAACTATACTTTTGGGTAGATATTAGGTGTCCCGTCTTTTGCACAAATGTTACCCCCACCCTCATAAAAATTTAAAGGAACCGCGCCGACCCAATATCCCAATGGAGGGATACGCGGGAAGCCCTAGTCGGGCCTGGTCTGGGGATATCTGTAGCTAGGATTAGTCAAAGAATATTTATGAAGAAATGTATACCCTTCATCGTAATCTAACTACGTAGGACCTGATTTCCCACTGTGGGAAACATAGGCTGTCTACGTAAGACTCGGTCTCATCCTGCCTCAAATTATAAATTCCCCATTCTGTTAGATGACAAGCCCAAAAGGTTCGTCGTGGTAAGTCAACCGCGTGGCCACCAAACCAAGATCCACCCGAACATAAAATCCCATAATATCCAAAGACTTTAGAACGTCGGATCAAGAATACCCAAGCTTCAATATACGACCCTATATGCTATTTGTGCATTAAATACCTGTATGCGATATGCTGCCTTTATGTTTGGAAGAGGCCAATTAGTGTGAAATTGAAAGCTGGCATATTTCACAAGATCCAAAGCCGCGTTAGCATCCCTCTCCGACAAAGGAAAGGACAAAATGATTGGTACTCTCGAAGAAACAAGAAATGAGCTCGCTCTCCGCAACGGGGACAACCAAGACTCGCAAGAGGCTACATCCCAGGAGGATGTAATTGCAACATTGTTAACTACCATCATTACTCTCCAAGAGAAGGTAGCCAGAAGGGATGCAACTATCGTCCACCACAAAATAACCCCCCACAAACCTATCAAACCCAGAATTACTTAAATCAGCCACCACCCCCATTATATAATGCACCACGTCCAGCTTTTGAGAAGAGACCTGTGAGGGAATTCACGACGCTCCTCGAACCAAGGGCTAGACTGTGAGAGAGGTTGCTGACCGCAGGGCTAATTCAGAAAGCCTCGCCAAAGCTAGCATAGCCTGGAATTCGGTTCTACAAGGCCGATCAAACTTGTACTAACTACTCAGGAGGGGTCGGGCACAGCACAGAGGATTGCATAAACCAAAAACCAAAATCCAGGATCTGATCGACAAAAAGAAAACCGTCTTGGAAACTACCGCCCCTAACGTAAACACGAACCCGCTACCAAATCATGGAAACGACGGAGTCCACATGATAGAAAGGGATGGAGACTGGGAAGCTTGTGGAACGTTGTCTCCCAGAATCACCAAGTCTCTAGAACAGACGGCTTCTTCCGTCGCCCTCCAAGAACAACTAAAATTCAAGGTCTTGATCCCCAGTTCGAGAGTTCCCAAGGTTACACCCACGTTCAGGATTTTGGTCCTAGCACCTGTGGTATCCCAAGTAGCACAATAGATTGCGCATGACCTCAAAAAGCCAATCATTGTACAGGCATCAATGACCCAAGACGTGACTCGTTCAGGAAGGTGCTATACTTCTGAATAACTGGCTTAGAACGCCATAAGGAAGGAGAATGCTCAGAAAAGGGCAATAACTGAAGGAGAGGCCGAAGATTTCTGGCGGCGCTTGCAGCCCAAAGATTATTCCATTATTGAGCACTTGAAGAAGACACCGGCGCAAATATCAGTGCTGTCGTTATTGGCTAGCTCGCCGTCTCATAGGCATGCCCTCATAAAGGTATTCGATAATACACACGCACCAGCAGGAACGAGTAGTGAGGATTTGGCCGGGCTAGTGTCCCATATCATTGGGGAGCATAAGATCTGCTTCTCTAAGGAAGAACTGCTCGTCAAAGGGACATCGCATAACAAAGCCCTCCATATCACCCTGGAATACCATGACAAGGCCGTAGGAAGGGTACAGGTGTATAATGGGTCAGGCCTTAACATTTGCCCCACAACCACCCTGACACAGCTTGGCTACGACATAGGAAAGATCCACCAGAGCGCGACGAGCGTCAGGATATTCGATGGATCTTTATGTGATTCTTTAGGAGAGGTCAATCTATAGATCCGGGTCGGGCCTGCCTCCTTCACAGTCGAGTTTCAGGTCATGGAAATCACTGCCAATTACAACATACTCTTGGGAAGATGCTGGATCCACTTCGCTGATGCGTTGCCATCAAGTCTGCACCAGGTAATAAAATTCGAATGGAAAGGGCAGGAGATTGTAGTAGCAGCTGAGAGGGATATTCAGAAGCATCCTTACAACACCGTTCCTATGATGGAAGGGGATCCTTCTTTCGCCAACTACGATATAGTGGAATACGTATTGGCCACACATGCTGAAGAAGAGGTCGGCAGACCTATGCCGGTAGTCACAAAATGATCGCCTCTACCATGTTGAGAAGCGGGATTGAAATGGGAAAAGGCTTAGGAAGAACTCTCGAGGGAATAAAAGAGCCTGTGCCAATCCCAAAAGAGAACTACCACCTCGGTGTGGGGTATACCCCTAATGAAGACGAGCTCTAGAAGGCAATCAAGAGAGAGCCCAGAACAGGGAAACAACCTCATCCAATCCCGAGTCTCTACAAGTCATTCCCCAAAAAGATGTCGATGCTGAATGAAGAGAAAGCTGGTGAAAGCCTCGAATCACTGTTCCAAGAAAAGGGATGCTACGCGGTCGTTGAAGAAAGTCAGGAGGCACCCAACATACGCATTCTAAGGTTGGAAAAACGCCTGAATAATTGGCCATCCAGCCCTTTCTTGGCTCCTCGGTAGGGAGATGGGCTTTTTTTGAAAAACAAAAAACTTTTGCTAAAAACGGCGACGTCTGCTGAGGCCCGAATGATCACCCTTTTTTCTAAAAAAGTATTTTTACATAAATGGCCCGACATTGTTCCGGGCCAGGACCACAGTTGTAATCGGTTTCCTTTCGAATTAATGAAAGCCTCGCAAATCACTACCTTTTACTGATTAATAATAATTGTTTTTCTTACAAACTAGGTAATAACAACTGATAATAAGCCTAATGTTACTTCGCCTCGCTTTTTCAGTAATAACCATAATAAATGACAAACTGTCATGACATGTCACGAAACGAACGAAGAAAGTGACTAGCAGGAGTACGATGAATCTACAATGATGCCAGAATGGCTGGTAGAAGAGTTAGAAGAATTGGAAGAGAAGAAGAGGCCAAATATGGATGAAACTGAGGTAACCAACTTCGGTGACGGAGAGAACGTTAAAGAGACACGAATCACCGCTCACTTAGGAGCCCCACAAAGGGAAGAGCTCATAGCTTTGTTAAAGGAACATGCGGACGTATTCTCTTGGTCATATGCAGATATGGCAGGGCTAAGCACTAAAATAATAACACTCATATTGCCCATCAAGGAGGTGTTTACCCCGGTCAAACAAAGAACGCTAACATTCAAACCAAATATGAGTATCAAGATAAAAGACGAGGTGGAAAAACAGATCGAGTCAGGACTAGTGGAAGTAACGTCCTACCCCACTTGGGTGGCCAACATATTGCCAGTACCCAAGAAGGACGAAAAGATCCGAATCTGCGTAGACTACCGAGAACTCAACCAGGCCAACCCGAAAGATAATTTTCCTCTCCCGAATATCCACTTCCTGATAGATAACTGTGCCAAGCACGAGCTGCAATCATTTGTGGACTGTTTCACCAGGTACCACCGTATATTCATGTATGAAGAAGACCGCCTTCATCACCGCTTGGGGAGTCTATCATTACAGGGTAATGTCGTTCACCCTCAAAAACGCCGACGCCACAAACATGAGAGCCATGACTACCCTATTCCATGATATGATGCATCGCGAGATTGAAGTCTATGTGGACGATGTGATTATAAAGTCATGATGCATCGAGAGATTGAAGTCTATGTGGACGATATGATTATAAAGTCAAAAGAAAGCTCGGATCACGCTATACACCTGCGCAAGTTCTTCGACAGGCTTCGCAAATTCAATTTGAAGCTGAACCCTGCTAAGTCCGCATTCGAAGTGCCTTTCGAAAAGTTGTTTGGATTCATAGTCAGCCGCAGGGGCATTGAACTAGATCCTACCAAAATCAAAGCGATTCAAGAATTTTCAACGCCCAAAACGAAGGAGAAGGTCATGAGTTTCTTGGTAAGGTTGAACTACATTGGGTAGCTCATAGCCCAGTCCACCGTGATCATGGAGCTAATCCTTAAATTGCTCAAGAAAGACACTCCCACGAATTGGACGGAGGAATTCCAAGGGGCATTTGACAAAATCAAAAGATATCTCTTCAAGCCCCCGTCCTGGTACCACCCAGGCAACAGAGTCCTCTCTTAATGTACCTGTCGGTATCAGAGAACGCTTTTGGTTGTATGCTGCCCAGCATGAAGAAGAAGGCAAAAAGGAACATGTCATCTTCTATTTGAGCAAGAAGTTTACATCCTGCAAGGTGCAGTACACGCTCAAAGAAAAGACCTGTTGCGCTCTGACTTGGATCATTCAGAAGCTGAGGCACTACCTATCGGTGTTCACCACCCACCTTATATCCCGAATAGATCTATTGAGATACATTTTCAGGCAACCAATGCCCGTGGAAAAGTTGGCTAAAGGCAATCAAAAGACATGCCATAGCCGACTTGCTGGCAGAAAGCCCCGTCAACGATGAGCTTGAGCCTTTACAGACTTTCTTCCCAGATGAGTAGGTACTAGCTATGGAGGAAGAGTTGACGAAACCATGCATAGGGTGGAGACTGTTCTTTGACGGGGCGGTCAATTACAAAAGGTCAGGCATCGAGGCGGTATTGATATCGAAGACTGGATAACACTATTCGATGGCCGCGAAGCTCAACTTCAGGTGTACTAACAATATGGCAGAGTACGAAGCATGCGTTCTCTGCCTCAAGATGGCGTTGGACATGAACATACCAGAGCTGTTGGTAATCTGGGATTCCGATTTACTCATAAATCAGGTAAAAGGAAGTTGGGCGACCAAAAACGATAAGATACTCCCGTATGTGAATTTGGTGCAAAGACTATATGGGAGATTCAAGAACATCTATTTCAGGCATACCCCGAGGGCCCAAAATGAGTTTGCGGACGTATTAGCTACGATAGCCTCCATGATCCAGCACCCCAAAAGTGCTCACATCGACCCTCTGGAGATCACGATAAGGGAAGAACAAGCTCACTGCGCCCATGTCAAGGCCTAGCCGGATGGCCGACCATGGTACATCGACATCAAAACATACTTGGAGAAGAGATAATACCCCCCCCCCCCCCAGAGAGTTCAACAAATCAAAGAAAGACCATCAGAAGGCTGGCCAACGGTGTTTTCCTGAACAAAGAAGTATTGTACAAAAGGACGCCCGAACTCGGCTTTCTCAGATGTGTGGATGCCGTTGACACCTAATTTTCACCGCATAAAACGTATTTTTTTTAATTTTCATATTTCCCAAGTCCAAGACTGGGTGAGGATGCCCTTAGAAAATTAAAGAAATTCGAAAATCCCTAGAAAAGTGCAAAAGTTGACGTTTAATTATTATTTTTTCATAAAAATTAACAATTATAGTAATTACGAGTTATTTACCTTCACAAACGTGATTTAAAAGGAAGATACGCATCCTGTTCCATCTAGCTCGAAAAAATTGTTAATTAAATTGACGTATGAATTACGATACTCTTGGCCACATTTTTCACATTTTAAATATTGCTAGGAACTATGTCGATCTTAGGCTTGTTTTAAAGATTATATTTTAAAGGTACGTATTTTAAATCTTGTTTTCGTCCAAAGATATTTGACGGGGAAGTTTTAAATGAATATGTTTTTAAAGAATATGTAATTTTTTTAAATGAGTACATTATTTAGGAAAAGTGTTTTCATTAAAAAGAGGGGTTAATTTAAACCTTTTTAGAAACTTTAGAGGGGGGGGGGGGGGGGATGTATATATATAACAGCTGACCAAAGTTGCAAATGAGCAACTTCAGTCCCCATTTGTTCTCTGATACTTCAATGGCGATTTGAGGCGATGCGATTGGGGTTTCTTTTGTCCTTTCGTTTCAGCCATTTACATGGCTATCTCGCAATAATTTCTTGGGGGTTTTGTTCCCCTGATTTCACTGATGTCAGTTAATGGTTTAATTTCTGTTCTAAGCAATTTTTAATCCTAACTGTAAGGGTGTTACTCGCGATTTTGCTCGTGCCATGGTTTCCATGGACAGAGGTCTCTGAACCTGCTGTTATCTTTGCCCCATGGCACCCCCAATGATAAAATTCGTAGGGGGAACCCCTTTTGTGCATTTAGGACTGAGATATTGCATAGATTGCTAATTGTTATTGTACTATTTGAACGTTATTGTGTATTATTTTGGCTGTTTGTGTGACTCACTATACTATTCCTAATTTTTAGGGGTTTTTTGTATATGAGTTGTGCTATCCGTAGGTTTTTTCAAAAAAATTGCTGAATTAGGATAAAGGTAGTATGGGTGGTACAATTCGGTTGCAATTGGGGGGGGGGGATTCAGTTTTGGGAAAGTTTTGTTCATTCCCAATATGTCCCTAGAACCCTAATGGCTCCCTATAAATAGAAGGCATACATGCGACTTTTACGGGGCTGGTTTTTTTTTTATCTTGCCTGATATTGCTCTGAAAAATCCTAAGTTATACACTATATACTTTATATATACATATCCTAGATGTAAAGAGATACTAAGAAATCAGCATATACTACTTATATTCCACTAAGTATACACTACTATCTTCTGAATATACACCTATTATATAAGAATTCAAGAAAAAGAAATCTCTTGTTTAAATCATGTGGGAAATCTCTTGTTTAAATCATTTCAACCTTAAAAACTACTAAAGAAGCACACCTCTGAACTCTTTTGGTTAAAACAAGTGTTGTTTTGTCTAAAATACTTAAGAAATTGACTTACTAATTGATTTATGGGTGATAGGCATTACTTGTGTCACCTTAGTTTTGTTATTTCTGGAAATTGATGTTGGGGAGGGTTAAGGCTATGATGGTTATGAAACCTATCTTTTTTCTGTCACTTATAGGTTGTTGCCTGGTTGAATATTTGTTGGTCACCCTTTCTGTGTTGGATTTTTTTTTTAATGAACACTTATAGCTTGAACCCCTTCCTTTTTTGTTGTAATCATCTGAGGTTTAAAAGATGAATCCTAGAACTATGTCTCTATGTTACTAAAATGAACATTGTTTGGCTAAGCTTTACTAATCTAAGTCTAATTATATGAGCTTGGCAACCTTTATGCCCTAACTGGTGTCTTAAATCATTTTAAAACTCGAAATTCTCAGAACATATTACTTTATAAGATAATTCTGAGAATGTATCATAGTTTTTTGACATTGTGTGCATTTGTTATGTATGTCTCATACCTACTTGTTACTTATTAGTTTCAAATGGTTTTAAAATGAATAAATGGACATTGTTTGAAAAATGTTGAGTGTGTCTGAATAAAATGGCCTTTATTTAGTTAAGGTTTTATCAATCATTGACTTCTGTAGCTTATTTTAAAGAAGAGGACAACTTAAAAAATGACTCACTTAGGATTGTTGTTGACTGACTCACAAAGCTAAAATGGACTTAGTTGTTGACTTTGATTCACCTTGTTGTCTACTATACTCTGAACATTGTTAAGACTTATCATGGCTAAGTGTTTGCTATACTAAATACTCCTATGTTTAGTTGCCTTGTATAGGTGGTCTTTATGTCCTTAGACTTGTTCATTGTTCACTGAATCCTGTTTGACACCTAAACTTCCATCTAAAACTAAAACTTTGTATCAAAATTGAATCCCTGAGGTTAATCAACTGTTCACAACTGCTTGGCATTAAAACTTTAAGAAAAAATGGTTTTAAAGAATTAAGAATGACACTCAGCACTACTGGTTTTCTTTGAAACTGCACTTGAGATCATTAGCTTAGGATAAGTGTTGAGTCTAATGTTATGCTTGCTTAGAGGACTCATATGCTATCCCTACTGCCATTAGACTCATTCCTTAAAACTGCACCTTTATGGTCTTACATTGTCTATGTTATCACTCTTACTTGTAAACATTGGTCACCTATGCTACACCCTTTGTGGTTCATTTGAAGAATCTGAGATGGTCTCATGTCTATTCTTGTCCCCTATTTGATTGTTTGACATTGAACCATGCTTGATACATTATTGAAGGACTTAAGATAGCATCATGCTCCCTTTTGCTCATGTAGGGGCCTGTTGGATACTATTTGGATTTCCATCTGTGTTTTTTGACTTATTTGTGTAGTTCTAAAAATGAGATAAGTTAGACCATGTTTTGAGACTCTGTTAGTGTCTCCCCCATAAGATTCATTATGTGTTGAGAGGATATTTGTGATTAGCTGAGACTACCCTATAAGCATGTTGGACCTTGGCTAAACTTGGAAACCTGGGAGTATTGATGAACTCATGGGTTGCATTACCTGATGCCCTGACCTATTTAAACTAAAATTAGCCTGAAAATGACTTTAGATCTATTACTTACTACTATGACCTTTGGATGAGTGCAGATTAGTATAGGATTGGTTCCTGGCATTGATCTAGTTTGATCCTACATTCATGTTAAACCTGTCATGCTCTTCCTAACTGTGCCACTGCTATCTTTTGAGTCTTAAACACTTGTTATACATTGCATTAAGTAGCCCCTACATTGCTTGAAACTATCTATCTGCTTTCCTTTTGATCACTGAACTTTTTCTGAGTCATTATTGCTTTAAACATGTTGAGAGGTTGTGTGTTGTAAGGAGTTGACTGCCTGTTTGTAATAACTTCTATTGATAGTTGAGTGTTTAAATATAAGATGGTGGGCATTATTGGGAAAATTTAAAGCATTTTATGTGATTTGTATGTGGTATCTTATAGCTTATTTGAATAGAATATATAGTGTATATCAAGTATATGTGGAGGGTATGCCCCTTGTGAAAGTTTTGCTCTTCATTTTCAGTGGTGTACTAATGGTATATCGTGTATATCACACCCTTTACACTTAGAGAATTTAAGATGAAAATTGAGTAGCATACTAGTTAGTATATCACGTATACTACGGCTTTAACACTTAGAAAGATTTTGAGAAAGAAAAGAATATGGGCCTGTCATTTGTTGTTTGGGCCTGTTACTTGCATTACTCATACTTGAGTTACTATCATTATCTACTTTGGGCCTTTTGCATGTCTGGGCCACATCGATTAGTTAGCGCTGTTTGTTATTATTAACGGGTCAGACCCAATGAAGTTGCGATTCATTTTTTTTACATTGTAATAGTTATTTTAGCCTTAATTGTTGCACTTAGTTTAATTTGTGGATGTATTCTAATGTCATGTATAGCCTTGTTTCTTGTCCACCCAAAACCCATTGGTGGGCTTCCACGAGGCCCACCAACTTTCCTAGATTGAATCAACCTCAAATACGGACGGGCAGTGCATATGGAGCATACGTTGGACTTAAATTGTATTTTTACCTCTTCTCTTGGGCTTGGTCGACCCAAGTCCCTCAAACTTTATATTGGTGCCTTTAAATTGTGATTATATGAGCTTTAAATTTCATATTGGAACCCATATTATTAAACTATTCATTAGAGTTTCCTAAAACGATTTTCATTAGCTAATTAACCTAAGTGTGGTATAAAATTGAAACTGGACTGCTTTGGACTATCAAAGGACTAAATATGCCTGATTTTGAAAAACTTGTGGACTAAAATTGACATTTCTGGAACTTCTGGGGCTGGACTGATGCAGACTGTTTTGGAACTTTCTGGATTGATTTAATAAAATTGAGACTTGTGCAAAATTTGTATAAAATTTATAAAAAATAGATTAAAACTTGTATAAAATTGGATGATTTAATTAAGTAGATTACGGTTTATATACGAATACTATAGTATGCCAAAACTATTTTATAAAACTATTTTCGACATTTAAAACGCTCTTTTTCTTCAAAACCTTTTTTGTGTGGACTTACGTAGAGTCCTACCTAGGCTAAGAGCCTTGGGGTATTAGCCTAGGTGTTCAAGTCCGACACGCACGCTCAATTTTGAGCAAAATTATACTTTGACGATTTCTTAAAAAAATGAATTTTTGCATGTAAATGACACTCTTTTATTGCGGAAATCTAGACTTAAGCAATTTTTGTCAAAAAATAATTTATAATCACAAGGCACACTATTAGAACTTATAGGTAAACCGCGTTTGAGCGGATCCTTAATACCGGGGTGCCTATTACCTTCTCTGGGGGATCACCAAAACCCTTACCCAGACTTTGATAGATTAGACTTCTTTTGAATAAAAGTTTTGTATGAACCCTTTTCGGACTGGTTTTTCTAATTTCCTAAAAATTAGGTGGCGACTCTAAAATGTGTCCTTTAGAGCACCATTAACTGGTTGGTGGGTTTTTCTGACTTTCCCGGTACGATTCACAACTGTACTTTTCCGGGACACCTCCCTCCTTTTATGAGGTGGCGGTTAAACTTAGAATTCCCAACGCCCGCTACAGAGGCCGAAGAGGCTACAAAACTGCTGGGGAGGTGCACACAGGGGTATGCGGTCCTCACATGAACGAATTCATCCTTGCAAAGAAAATCCTAAGGACAGGATACTACTGGATGACCATGGAGCATGATTCGTGCAGAGATGCCATCAATGCCAGATACACGGGGATTTAATCAAGGTTCCTCCCACCGAGTTACATGCGATGAGCTCACCATGGCCCTTCGTGGCATGAGGGATGGACGTCATAGGACCCATCGATCCCCCGGCCTCCAATGGACACCGTTTTATTTTAGTCGCCATCGACTACTTTACTAAATGGGTGGAAGCCACTTCCCACAAGTCAGTGACCAAGAAAGTCGTGGCCGACTTTGTCAAAAACAATCTGATGTGCCACTTTGGTGTATCGGAATCCATTATCACAGACAATGGTGCCAATTTAAACAGTCATTTGATAAAGGACATCTGCGCACAATTCAAGCTAACCCACAGGAACTCTACCGCCTACCGGCCACAGATGAATGGGCCCATAGAGGCCACCAACAAAAACATCAAGAGAATCCTGAAGGATGATCGACAACTACAGGGATTGACACGAACATGTTATATCCCGTGTTTTCGCACATTTGGAAAATTACAAATAATCTTGACTTGTAAGAAATAAAGTCATAATTGATTCCATCTAACACATGAGTTGTTTATGAAAGAATATTAATGTGGAAGGGTCGAGGAAGGCTAAGGGAAAAAACGTGGAATTTTGGAAATTAGTTTCGGGAATTACAAAAATAAAATTTGTAGCCAATTGGGCTTGTAAAATAAGAAACAAATGAGGCCCAAACCCATTTAAGTAGTCATGTGCTTGGTCATGTGACAAACAAGACAAAAGGGGATAAGTCTTCATTTCTTCAAGAAAATTCAAGAAAAATCAAACAAGCAAAAGAGAGAGCAAAGAGTAGAGGGTTCGGCCATGTCCATGATTTTTCACCCCTCAAAAATCTTGTTCTAAAAATTGTTGTCTTGTGATTTTCCTACTAAACTAAGTGCCCTCTTTAACTTGGTGTAGTTGTCTTGGAGGAAGAAGCACTTGGTTCCTCAATTTGATCACCTATTCAAGTGAAGAAGACTAGAGAATAAGGTAAGAATTCATCCCTTATCCTTGTGTTATGAGGTCTTGTTTGTGTTGTAGTATGTAGAAATGAATTGATTGTATGGAAATATGGAAGTTTGCAAAGTGGGTAGGAGATATAGTGTATGGCCGTGTGTGTATATATGTTGTATAATTATGGTGAGTTTAAATTATGTCATATTCTAGTTGTGATTGTGGTAAAATGCATATTGGGAATGAAAGTTGAATGAAATTGATAGAAGTTTTTAGTGGGGTGTTTGGTCGTGTGGTTTGGAGTGTGTGGAATGGAAATGGATTAAGTTTGTTTAATGTGTTATTATGATACTTGCAATGTATATGGAGATAAAATGATATAAGTTTGTATCGAAATGGAATATTGAAGCTTATGTCGTTTTAGTACGATTTTGCGACAATATGAAATTGAAGTTATTAGGTTGCTAATTATGACAAGTATTGATGAACTTGGAAGAAGGAAACATGTTATGAATACGTATGCCAAAGATTAGGAGTTTTGGATAAATTACGACTTTGGCGGAAAGATTGTATATTAGGTATATCGTGTGTATAATTTGAGGAAAACGATATGAAATGCTTCTAAACTATGTTGTGGTGATCTAGATTGATAATGAATGTGAAATCGTTGAGATTAGTTTGAAAGTTAAAGTTAAAGTAAAGGTTATGGCATTATGTCGGCAAGTAGAACTAGTTGTGCCATATTGTGTTTCTAGTGTTTGTTGTTGATGTTGATGTTGTTGTTTGGGTTGTTGTTGATGATTTTGAGCCAAGTTGAATTCTCGGGGGTGCTATATGTATAGGGGAAGTGCTGCCGAAATTTCGGTAGACAAATATGAGTTGAATTGAATTCGTAGCATCTATAGCTTACAATTGGTAAATGTGACCATTTGCAGATTTTCGACGAAACGGAGAGTGAGCTTGGATAGGCTTAAAAAGCTCAAAAGGTATGTAAAGCTACCCCGATCCTTCTTTTGGCATGCCTAAGTGTATTAGGATCGAATTCGGGCCTCGAAAGATTTTCTGCCCCTCGGAATCCGCAAGTGAAAATATCACTTTTTCTTTGAGTAAGATTGAACTCTTTTGGTATGTTTTCTTGGAAATTATGCAAACTTTCTCTAAACTCTTTGGAAAGCTACAGAATGTCCGTAGAACCTTTATAGGTGACCCCATAAGCTTAAAGGGCGTAATTTGGACCCACCGCCTTGCTTGTCCCGAGGTGGGCCCACTATTCCCGGTTTTGCCCTTAATGTACTTAAGTCTTCTTTTCGAATAGTTCTTAAAAGAAACGTTTTGACTACTATTCTAGTTACCTAACAAACAATGTTTTAAATACTCCATTGAGTCCAATAAATTGTTTTGACACTCGGAACGATTTCAGAAAGGCTATACTTCTGTAATTCATTATGATATCCGAAACTCGTTGTTTATGTTCCCATTCGACTTCATTGGATCAGTTTGTCTTTGATATGCCTCATCGAGTTTATTAAAACATTTATGATATTTTAAATTGCATTAGTCTCTCACTACTCCATTCGTGGATGCCCCAATGTTTCCCACACTGAGCCCGGGCCAGGATATGTTGTCAAGCGTGATCCTTTGCATTGTTCGCCGTGCCTCGATGTGAGGGGGCAGGTATACGCGTACATGGGTTTGTGGAGTATGCTGTGCCATGTACGCTTGTTCTGATATGATTTACTATGGCCATCTGATATGACATATTATGTTACGGGGTTATGCCCCTATTCTGATTCTTCTGTGTTGTGGCACCAGCGTCGGGAGGGTGGCCACGTTCTGTCTGCCGAGTCCCTTGGCAGGGGCCGGATTTGATATGACATATGTTTCTGTACACACTCCGCATGTTTTAAAAATGTGTAGCTGATACTTTGTATTTTCTGTTTACTCTCTGCACGTTCTATACCCGTTATGATTTTGTTTCTGCAACTCAGGCTTTACATATTCAGTACATATTTCGTACTGACCCCCTTTCCTCGGGGGCTGCGTTTTCATGCCGCGCAGGTACCGACGACAGGTTTGCTGATCCGTCCGCTTAAGATCTCATTCTGCTATTTTTGGAGCGCTCTTTTATTCAGAGCCATCTTTTGGTATAGTCTGTCACCGCTATATATGTATATTCTCGTTCATGGGTACGGCGGGGCCCTGTCCCGTCATATGATTCTGTCGGTCTGTTAGAGGTCTGTGGACATGTTTGTGGGTTGGGATCTTTCTGTACAGCTGTGTGTATATGTTGTGTTTGGGCGATCCCATTCGCCGCGGCGGCCGGTCCGCATATATTTAAATGTTACTCTGTTGGCCCTGTGCGGCCTTTGTTAGTATTTTCTGCGTGCAGGGTATATGGGATAGTCCGTAAAACAAAGGAAACTCTGCCAAAATTTTTCTGGAAATTATCTAAATTGGAAATAAAGCCTTGTCGGCTTCTGCTATATACTAGAATGTGTTTGAGTGCCCAGATCGGGCACTATCATGGCCTACGGGGTTGGGTCCTGACAAAAGTGGTATCAGAGCGGTTCGTCCTCGGAATGTTTACAGACCGTGTCTAGTAGAGTCTTGTTTATCGGTGTGTTGTGCACCACACCTATAAACAGGAGGCTACAGGGCATTTAGGATACTGCCCTTCTTTCTGTCTTAGATCATGCGATAGAGCTGTGTTATCAGGATGATTCCTCCCTAACGAATTGTTACATTTGCAGTTATGCCTCCAAAAAAAGCGACAGCGGCCCAAAAGGCCAAGGCAGCAGTTGTGGGAGAGACTAGTCGGGCCCAGAGGGTTACCAGGGCCCATGCACATATTGCTCCTGATATTTTGCCCCCGGTAGAGGGCTCTTCCACACCGCCACATGTAGAGGAGATTGGAGCAGCAGCAGCTGCAGGTCGAGGGGCGGCTCCACCGCCAGCTCCCGAGATTCCAGTACCTGATCCCCCAGCTCCTCGGCCAGGCACTGAGGATCAGTCCATGAGAGAGACAGTCCAGCTATTGACCAGACTTGTGGCAGGACAGGTTCAGGGGCACGGACTGGGAGGTGACCGGGCTTACAGGCGTGACAGTTCGAGGGCCCATGAGTTCTTGACTTGTGGTCCTCCAGAGTTCTTCGGGACTAAGCCCGAGGAGGATCCTGAGGAGTTTATCAGGAAGATGCGGCGCACTTTACAGCTGATTAATGCTTCCGAGACAGAGTCAGTTGCGTTGGCCTCGTACCGGTTGTATGATGTGGCGGCTAATTGGTACGAGTCATGGGAGTTATCTAGGGGTGACGGCGCTCCCCTAGCAGTTTGGGATGATTTTTCTCAGGCTTTTCTTAGCCATTTTCTGCCTCCGGAGTTACGGCGGGCCAAGGCTGACAGATTCTTATTATTGAGACAGAGGGGTCGCAGTGTTCGAGAGTACAGTATGGAGTTCGACTCATTGGCCCGATACGCACCTGCTGTGGTAGCTACTATGGCTGACAGGATGCACAGGTACATTATGGGGCTGGACCGTTATTTTGTCGACAGCTGTTTGGTATTGGCTGCTCAGCCCGGCATGGATATTGCCCGGATTCAGGCCCACGCCCAGGGCATGGAGGACCGGCATAGGGAGCGTCAGCCTGATAGGAGTCAGGATCGGAGACAGCCCAAGAGGGCCAGATCATCTGGGTATTCCGGAGAATTTCGGGGCAGACAGCCTCAGCAGCCGCAGCAGCCTAGCAGACATTTATCCCAGCCGGCACAGAGCGCACCCCCACAACCTACAGGTCGCAGATTTGATAGCCCAGGGTATTCAGGAGCAGGTCAGAGCTCCAGGGCTTCAGGTTCGCGGACAGACAGGGGTTCTGGTCAGACGAGGCCACCTAGGCCTCAGTGTTCTTATCGTGGCAGATATCATCCGGGAGAGTGCTACAGAGCCACCGGTGCATGTTTTTCTTGTGGCCGTCAGGGCCATTCTGTGAGAGATTGCCCGTATAAGGGTAGTTCGGGTGGCGCAGCCTACCGGGTCAGCCGCTGGGTCTTCATCTTCATCAGTGGCTATGCGCCCTACGGGGCCAGGTACTTCAGCACCAGCGGGTCGCGGCAGAGGCCGTGGTGGAGCTTCGGGTGCTAGCGGTCCTTCGAACCGCATCTATGCTCTGTCCAGCCGCCAGGATCATGAGGCATCGCCTAATGTCGTTACAGGTACATTATTGGTTTTCTCTCGGTCTGTGTATGCATTGATTGATCCAGGTTCGACTTTGTCATATATTTCGCCTCTGGTTGCGCGTAAAATTGGTATAACATCTGAACCTATAGAGCCGTTTGAGGTAGCCACACCGATTGGGGACTTTATTGTAGCAAAACAGGTATATAAAAACTATTCTGTAATTGTATGTGGCCGTGACACTAAGGCAGATCTGGTGGAGTTAGATATGGTCGAGTTCGATGTTATTATGGGAATGGACTGGCTAGCCTCCTGTTATGCTAATGTTGACTGCCAAAATAAGGTAGTTCGTTTCCAGTTTCCCGGGGAGCCAGTTATAGAATGGGCCGGTAATACATCATCGCTGAAAGGTAAGTTTATTTCATACCTTAAGGCAAAGAAAATGATCAGAAAGGGTTATTTTTATCATCTGGTTCGGGTACAAGACTTGACAGCAGAAACGCCAACCCTTCAGTCAGTTCCCGTGGTTAATGAATTTCCGGATGTATTCCCAGATGAGCTTCCAGGCCTTCCTCCGGAGCGCGAGATAGATTTTACTATTGATTTGCTTCCAGATACTCAGCCGATATCTATTCCCCCGTACAGAATGGCACCGGCAGAATTGAAAGAACTGAAAGAGCAATTGAAGGATCTGTTAGAAAAAGGCTTTATCAGGCCCAGTACTTCGCCTTGGGGAGCCTCGGTATTATTTGTGCGTAGGAAAGACGGGTCGCTGCGTATGTGTATTGATTATCGGCAGCTGAATAAGGTAACTATAAAGAATAAATACCCCTTCCCCAGAATTGATGATTTGTTTGATCAGTTGCAGGGCGCCAAATATTTTTCGAAGATAGATCTTCGGTCAGGCTATCATCAGGTACGGGTACGAGAGGCTGATATTCCTAAGACAACATTCCGGACCAGATATGGGCATTTTGAATTCAGAGTTATGTCTTTTGGGCTGACTAATGCTCCTGCGGTATTCATGGATTTAATGAACCGGGTATTCAGGCCGTTCTTAGACATGTTCGTAATTGTATTTATCGATGATATCCTGGTTTATTCTCGGTCCGAGGCAGAGCACGCAGATCATCTGAGAGCGGTACTTGGGGTACTTCGGCATCGGAAATTATATGCAAAATTTTCTAAATGTGAATTCTGGCTGGCTTCAGTGGCATTTCTGGGGCATATTATTGCGGCTGATGGTGTCCGGGTGGATACACAGAAGATTGAGGCCGTGAAAAATTGGCCCAGACCCACGACGCCCACAGAGGTACGTAGTTTCCTGGGGTTAGCAGGCTATTACAGAAGATTTGTGAAAAAGTTTGCTTCGATTTCAGCGCCTTTGACAAGGCTAACTCAGAAGGGAGCCAAGTTCCAGTGGACTGATGCTTGTGAACGAAGCTTCCAGTTGCTGAAAGAGAAGCTGACTACAGCCCCAGTTCTGACTCTTCCAGAGGGACTCGATGGATATGTTATTTATTGTGACGCTTCTGGCGTGGGATTGGGTTGTGTATTGATGCAGCACGGCAGAGTTATAGCTTATGCTTCTCGGCAATTGAAAAAGCATGAAAAGAATTATCCTACTCACGATCTGGAGCTTGCAGCGGTGATCCATGACTTGAAGATATGGAGACATTATTTATATGGCGTTCATGTTGATATCTATACAGATCATAAGAGTCTCCAATATATTTTCAAGCAGAAAGAGCTTAATTTGCGGCAGCGGAGATGGCTGGAGCTCCTGAAAGACTATGATGTGGATATTCTGTATCATCCGGGCAAGGCTAATGTTGTTGCAGATGCGCTTAGCCGGAAATCTATGGGCAGCTTGGCAGATTTACAGCCAGACAGGAGAGGGATAGTGCGTGACATTCATCAGTTGGCTAATCTTGGGGTTCGTCTGACCGATTCTGGAGGTACACGGATTTCTGTCCGAGGGGTTTCTGAATCATCTATTAAGGAAGATATCAAGCGGCATCAATATGAAGATCCTGTTTTGGCTCGATACAGAGACACAACCTATGATAAGGAGAAGACTCCGTTCGAGTTCACTCCGGATGGGACTTTATTATTCAGGGGCAGGTTGTGTGTACCTGATATTGCAGGCCTTCGGCAGCAGGTTATGAGTGAGGCACATTATGCTCGCTATTCGGTCCATCCTGGGTCTACGAAGATGTACCATGATCTTAGATGCCTATACTGGTGGGATGGCATGAAACGGGATATCGCAGAGTTCGTCGCCCAGTGTCCCAATTGTCAACAGGTCAAAATTGAACATCAGAAACCGGGTGGACTGTTGCAAGAAATGGAAATTCCGACGTGGAAGTGGGAGATCATTAATATGGACTTCATTACAGGTTTGCCTCGCACTCCACGGAAGTATGATTCCATCTGGGTTATTGTTGATAGGCTGACAAAATCAGCCCATTTTCTCCCCGTCAGGACTACTTACTCCGCTGAGGATTATGCCAGGCTTTATATTAAAGAAATTGTGCGACTTCATGGAGTTCCTATATCTATTATCACTGACAGAGGTGCTCAGTTCACAGCGAATTTCTGGAGATCTTTTCAGGAAGGATTAGGGACTCAGCTGAGCCTGAGCACAGCTTTTCATCCTCAGAGTGACAGACAGGCCGAGCGTACTATCCAGACACTTGAAGATATGTTGCGGGCCTGTGTTATTGATTTCAGAGGTAGCTGGGAGGATCACTTGCCATTGATTGAATTTTCTTATAATAACAGCTACCATTCCAGCATCCAGATGGCTCCGTACGAGGCTTTATATGGTAGGAAATGCAGGTCACCTATCGGCTGGTTTGATATTGGCGAGACAGAGTTAATCGGCCCGGATATGATCCAGCAGGCCGTTGATAAGGTGAAACTTATCAGGGAACGACTATTGGCAGCCCAGAGTCGACAGAAATCATACGCTGATAAACGACGTCGCCCTTTGGAATTCCAGGTTAGTGATTGGGTATTTCTGAAGGTATCGCCTATGAAAGGCGTAATGCGGTTCGGCAGAAAGGGCAAACTTAGTCCGCGTTATATTGGGCCTTATTTGATTGTGCGGAAAATTGGGAATGTCGCCTATGAGTTAGATCTGCCATCTGATTTGGAAGCGGTACATCCGGTATTCCATGTATCTATGCTCCGCAAATGCATTGGTGATCCCTCCCAAATATTTCCTGCGGATGATATTCAGGTGACGGAGCAGTTATCTTATGAGGAGCAGCCCGTAGCTATTTTGGACCGCCAGGTAAGAAAGCTCCGAAACAAAGATGTAGCCTCTGTTAAGGTGATGTGGCGTAACAATAATAGGGGGGAAATGACCTGGGAGGCCGAAGAGGAGATGAAGAAGAAATATCCTCATTTGTTCCTAGTGCCCTCAGGTAATTTCGAATCTTTGCTTAATTCCATTTCAATAATGAATGTGTACCACATGTGCTGTCTATATACATGAACTCCCCTACAGTATTTTCAAACCCTATAAGATTAATTTAACATTCGAGGACGAATGTTCTAAAGGGGGGGAGGATGTTATATCCCGTGTTGTCGCACATTTGGAAAATTAGAAATAATCTTGACTTGTAAGAAATAAAGTCATAATTGATTCCATCTAACACATGAGTTGTTTATGAAAGAATATTAATGTGGAAGGGTCGAGGAAGGCTAAGGGCAAAAATGTGGAATTTTGGAAATTAGTTTCGGGAATTACAAAAATAAAATTTGTAGCCAATTGGGCTTGTAAAATAAGAAACAAATGAGGCCCAAATCAAGGGGGGGTGGCCGGCCAACATGGCCTTGGCCCAAACCCATTTAAGTAGTCATGTGCTTGGTCATGTGACAAACAAGACAAAAGGGGATAAGTCTTCATTTCTTCAAGAAAATTCAAGAAAAATCAAACAAGCAAAAGAGAGAGCAAAGAGTAGAGGGTTCGGCCATGTCCATGATTTTTCACCCCTCAAAAATCTTGTTCTAAAAATTGTTGTCTTGTGATTTTCCTACTAAACTAAGTGCCCTCTTCAACTTGGTGTAGTTGTCTTGGAGGAAGAAGCACTTGGTTCCTCAATTTGATCACCTATTCAAGTGAAGAAGACTAGAGAATAAGGTAAGAATTCATCCCTTATCCTTGTGTTATGAAGTCTTGTTTGTGTTGTAGTATGTAGAAATGAATTGATTGTATGGAAATATGGAAGTTTGCAAAGTGAGTAGAAGATATAGTGTATGGCCGTGTGTGTATATATGTTGTATAATTATGGTGAGTTTAAATTATGTCATATTCTAGTTGTGATTGTGGTAAAATGCATATTGGGAATGAAAGTTGAATGAAATCGATAGAAGTTATTAGTGGGGTGTTTGGCCGTGTGGTTTGGAGTGTGTGGAATGGAAATGGATTAAGTTTTCTTAATGTGTTATTATGATACTTGCAATGTATATGGAGATAAAATGATATAAGTTTGTATCGAAATGGAATATTGAAGCTTATGTCGTTTTAGTACGACTTTGCGACATTATGAAAATGAAGTTATTAGGTTGCTAATTATGACAAGTATTGATGAACTTGGAAGAAGGAAACATGTTATGAATACGTATGCCAAAGATTAGGAGTTTTGGATAAATTACGACTTTGGCGGAAAGTTTGTATATTAGGTATATCGTGTGTATAATTTGAGGAAAACGATATGAAATGCTTCTAAACTATGTTGTGGTGATCTAGATTGATAATGAATGTGAAATCGTTGAGATTAGTTTGAAAGTTAAAGTTAAAGTAAAGGTTATGGCATTATGTCCGCAAGTAGAACTAGTTGTGCCATATTGTGTTTCTAGTGTTTGTTGTTGATGTTGATGTTGTTGTTTGGGTTGTTGTTGATGATTTTGAGCCGAGTAGAATTCTCGGGGGTGCTATATGTATAGGGGAAGTGCTGCCGAAATTTCGGTAGACAAATATGAGTTGAATTGAATTCGTAGCATCTATAGTTTACAATTGGTAAATGTGACCATTTGCAGATTTTCGACGAAACGGAGAGTGAGCTTGGATAGGCTTAAAAAGCTCAAAAGGTATGTAAAGCTACCCCGATCCTTCTTTTGGCATGCCTAAGTGTATTAGGATCGAATTCGGGCCTCGAAAGACTTTCTGCCCCTCGGAATCCGCAAGTGAAAATATCACTTTTTCTTTCAGTAAGATTGAACTCTTTTGGTATGTTTTCTTGGAAATTATGCAAACTTTCTCTAAACTCCTTGGAAAGCTACAGAATGTCCGTAGAACCTTTATAGGTGACCCCATAAGCTTAAAGGGCGTAATTTGGACCCACCACCTTGCTTGTCCCGAGGTGGGCCCACTATTCCCGGTTTTGCCCTTAATGTACTTAAGTCTTCTTTTCGAATAGTTCTTAAAAGAAACGTTTTGACTACTATTCTAGTTACCTAACAAACAATGTTTTAAATACTCCATTGAGTCCAATAAATTGTTTTGACACTCGGAACGATTTCAGAAAGGCTATACTTCTGTAATTCATTATGATATCCGAAACTCGTTGTTTATGTTCCCGTTTGACTTCATTGGATCGGTTTGTCTTTGATATGCCTCATCGAGTTTATTAAAACATTTATGATATTTTAAATTGCATTAGTCTCTCACTACTCCATTCGTGGATGCCCCAATGTTTCCCACACTGAGCCCGGGCCAGGATATGTTGTCAAGCGTGATCCTTTGCATTGTTCGCCGTGCCTCGATGTGAGGGGGCAGGTATACGCGTACATGGGTTTGTGGAGTATGTTGTGCCATGTACGCTTGTTCTGATATGATTTACTATGGCCATCTGATATGACATATTATGTTACGGGGTTATGCCCCTATTCTGATTCTTCTGTGTTGTGGCACCAGCGTCGGGAGGGTGGCCACGTTCTGTCTGCCGAGTCCCTTGGCAGGGGCCGGATTTGATATGACATATGTTTCTGTACACACTCCGCATGTATAGCTGATACTTTGTATTTTCTGTTTACTCTCTGCACGTTCTATACCCGTTATGATTTTGTTTCTGCAACTCAGGCTTTACATATTCAGTACATATTTCGTACTGACCCCCTTTCCTCGGGGGCTGCGTTTTCATGCCGCGCAGGTACCGACGACAGGTTTGCTGATCCGTCCGCTTAGGATCTCATTCTGCTATTTTTGGAGCGCTCTTTTATTCAGAGCCATCTTTTGGTATAGTCTGTCACCTCTATATATGTATATTCTCGTTCATGGGTACGGCGGGGCCCTGTCCCGTCATATGATTCTGGCGGTCTGTTAGAGGTCTGTGGACATGTTTGTGGGTTGGGATCTTTCTGTACAGCTGTGTGTATATGTTGTGTTTGGGCGATCCCATTCGCCGCGGCGGCCGGTCCGCATATATTTAAATGTTACTCTGTTGGCCCTGTGCGGCCTTTGTTGGTATTTTCTGCGTGCAGGGTATATGGGATAGTCCGTAAAACAAAGGAAACTCTGCCAAAAATTTTCTGGAAATTATCTAAATTGGAAATAAAGCCTTGTCGGCTTCTGCTATATACTAGAATGTGTTTGAGTGCCCAGATCGGGCACTAGTCACGGCCTACGGGGTTGGGTCCTGACAAAACAACTGCCTTATGCCTTGTTGGGGTACCGAACGACGACCCGCACTTCCACCGGGGCAACTCCATATCTCCTTGTCTACAGTATAGAAACGGTCATACCTACATAAATGGAAATCCCCTCGTTCCAGATCATCTAAGAGGCAGAGCTGCAAGATGCAGAATGGGCTAGAAATTGTCATGAACAATTGGCTATGATAGAGGAAAAAAGAATGGTGGCAGTATGTCACGAATAGCTATACAGACAAAGAATGTCTCAAGCCTTCAACAAGCGGGTCAGAACCTAAATCTTCCAGATCAGACAACTAGTGCTCAAGCGACTCTTCCCTCACCAAGAAGAATATAAAGGAAAATTCGTGCTGAACTAGAAAGGTTCATACATGGTCAGGAAAACTCTCTCAGGAGGAGCCGTAGTCCTAGCCGAGATGGACAGACAAGAGTGGCCCAGGGCCATCAATGCAGACGCGCTTAAGAGATACTACATTTAGGATGCCATTTGCTTGTAATTGCATTGTTATTTCCTTGTAATCATATCTTCTGCTTGTATTCGTACTAGAATAGGAGAAAAACAAATTATCTATGTAATGAACTAGGGAATGACCTGACTTCTATATGGTGGGATACATAGGCAGTCTATATCAGACACGGTCGCTTTATTAGTAAAACCAAAACTATATCACTTTGTCGCAAACTATGTTCGATCTGAATTTCTGCTACGACAGGATACATAGGCGCTTTCGAGCTCAGTTGTCACAAAAGAAAAACCCATAAGCTATTATAAAAACCCCAGAGGTTATAAAGCAAGATGGAGGTGACGAGATCGAGCTACGAAGACCGATACACAAGGAATGGCCAGTGTCAACCCCACACTGGGGTAGAATTTTTTAGAGGATCTCAAAAATTCATATCAGGAAACAATCAACAGGGAGACAGCAAAATAAGACCTTACACTTGGGCAGAATTTTTGGGGGAACCTAAAAAAATTTCGCATGATGAGAAGTAGCAGGGGCCGCTCAGGCAAGCCCGAACTGAGACAAAATTCTTGAAAAAGGGTCGTAAGATTCTCCATCAAGTTTGGGAATCAGCAGTCATACCTCCCGGGGGACCAGGAAGACCGTACTCAAAGTCGCATGTCATGACAACGGTTTTGGAGCGCACTTACACTAACGGGTGTAATTTTTTCTAAAGTCTACAGTACAAACTAGTAAAGCGCATTGTTCTACATATATGTGTTTGCTATTATATATATATATATATATATAATAGCAAACACATATATGTAGAACAATGCGCTTTACTAGTTTGTACTGTAGACTTTAGAAACAAATACACCCGTTAGTGTAAGTGCGCTCCAAAACCGTCTCTAGAAATACCGAGGCCGGGAGGGTTCAGAAGGACGACTAGAGGAGCCACCAGACAGGAGAACAACAACTCTAATCGACCTTTTAAGAAACTCACAATTTTTCTGTGGCTGCGGGTCTTAACAGGGAAGCGACAGAGCTGCGAAGGCCAAATCCGGCAAGAATAACTCGTTGGACTATCATGAACACCACAAGCGAATGGGAAAGGGTACGTCTGACCAAAAGGGTAAGAAATGAACGAGCCTAAAGACATATCTGACAAGAAGGGTCGTACGAGAACAACAGACAGATACATATCCGACCGAGAGGGTCAAAATGACAAAAGGCAAGGGAGCATAACTGGCCATAAGGGTCAACAGCCAACACAACGAATGAAAGAAAGATTTTCCAGTCGAAAGTGGCCATGTCATTTCCTTTATTTACTTTCTGCATGCCGAGAGGGCCATTGGACGTTTATTTTCTGCTGCCGAGAGGGCCATTCATTCATTCATACTGTCGAGAGGGTCATTCATTCATTCATACCGCTGAGAGGGCCATCATATTTATTTCTTGTCACTAAAAAGCCATAAAGGCCATCAAATTTATAATTTTCACGCACATATATCTGCAATATTTGTCATGTTTGGAAAAGCAGGTATAAAAAGGACCAGCTCACCAGATCAATCCTAGAAGAATTGCGGAGCAAACGTGGAACCTTTTCTTACGCGGTCGACCAAAAAAGGTGCCCATGAGAGTCAAGCTCTCCGGCCAGGATTTTGATTACCCCACTACCAGACTCAGCCAAGTTGTCTTGCTTTTACTAAAAATCGTGATCAGTCGGGTACACACCGGGAAATCCGAAGGTATTCCTGCATAAGGGACATACTCTTCTCCAGCGAGTCGAACTACATGTGGCCTGATTCCCTAAGACCAAGGATATGTAGACAAACTCAAGACCGGAGAGTCGGTCGCCCTCTAACAAGTCCCTAAGAAAATCGGGCACAACACCGGTAATCTCAGGACCTTTCAGTTATGCACAGGAAATCTTCAACAGAGTCGAACTAAAAGTGGCCTAAATTCTCGTACAACTCGATATATGTAGGAAACCTAAAGTCCAGGGTCCGGCCACATTTGTGTGATTTACGACAAAGTTAAATGGTAGAATAATCCGGCTCGGCCAAAAATGAGGGTTGGTAAAATTTCATTGCTCAGGGATGGTCCCGTCATCCCCGAACACTGAAGGGGCAGTTGTTGACACCTAATTTTTGACCTCCCGTATTTTATTTTGATTACTCAAAGTCCTTGGATAACAAATAAAATAATTTTGCACATTCGCAGAGAACCTGGATAATTTTCCATAATTATCCATGCCATTATTTACTGTTATAAATTAATAGCGGAACCCTCGAGGCTCTATTAATTTCTCAATGATTTTATTGGTAATTTGCAGCATTTACAACATTTTCTATAAAATATTTTTAATTTATCAACCGCAAGACAATTTCAAATAATTGTTCATTTAATTAATTTAGAAATTAAATAAAAGAAGCAGTGTATTTTATTTATCCAAGGAGTTCAAGTAAATAAATAAAATTACTATTTTACCCCTCGAGCTTTAAATTTTTCCTGTTTATCTGTTTATTTTTATTTTTGACCAAAATTGTATTGACAAAATACAATTTCATTTAATTTTTGAGTTCCAACATAAATGACCCCCCCGTAATTAACCGATTCATGGTTCAAGATAAGCCAGGGTCATTTTGCAATTCTAGCCCGCTAAATAACTTTAATTGAGATGCTCAATCAATTGACAAATTGATTAAAGTTATTAATGCAATTTAGTTTTAACTGGTAAAGTTAATACCAAATTGAGACTATATTTGCAATGATTAAATTATTTAGCAATAATCAAATAATTTGATAAAGGGAATTTCTGATTTTTGTTGCAAAGGTTCTCATTGCAAACCTTCTTTTTAACTTTTGCCAGTTCAGGTCATACTTGAAAAAGAATTCGATTTATTAGCTTTTTAAATAATTTGCTTTGCATAATTTGATGTCTTTTAACTAGTTAGTCTTCAATTTCTCATTTTCTATTTCTATGGAACTTTTGCAATTGCCAATTTTGCCCCTACCTAGGCATATACACCTGATATACATTCTCATATGAAATGTATATCGCAGACATTTTTTTAAATGGTAGGCCTGGGTTCGTTTGGCATTAGAGGGACTTTTTAAAAAAAAAAAATTGGGCCGAGCCCGGTCCAATTGGACCGACCCGGCCCAGATTATAATAATATACTCCCTCCATCGTGGAAGAGCCTAGAAGGGTCCCACATTTTCTGATGCCTTCACAGGGTTAGGGGCGTATAGGAGCGTAGGGTGGCGGCGTGGACAACTCCTCTACCATGCACCACCCCACTTGCTTGTCCCATCGCCACCAATGTTGTCATCACAGTGAAGAGAACCTCGAGCACCCTCCCCCCCCCCCCCCCCCCGGTAAGTTTGCTTCTTTTTGCTTATGTATGTTGCTCTCTTTTTCTTTGGATAGTCGTGTTTGTTGTTTGACCGTTGATCTCCTCCTCCATTGAGGAGATCTTGGCCGTAGAACCTTTTTCCCACATCGGTATTTCACCTAGTTGACACAGTTTGATAGAAACCCCTAGTTTCAATGCAAGAGGTCGGGAAAAATAGAGATAAATTAGCTGTAAAAACTAAAGAGTTGAAAGTATTAGTCTTGAAATAGTTGAATTTTTCTCAAAAGTTCTTAAGGTTCTTCGTTTATTCGAAAACCTAGTGTTCTAAAAATTTGTGTTTTCTTTGTCATTTTGGCATTTCTGGGTTCGAGTTTGGAGAAGGGTCTTCCAAGTTCAAATTTGGTCTTGGCTATGTCAACAAAAGGTAATATTCTCTCTTGTTGTTTCCTTTTTTTTTTAGTCTTAGTCTTTTAAATGCCTGTTCTAGTTATTTTTCAAGAGTTTGTGACTTTGTTAGTTAATGTTGATCATATTATGGTTACCTGTGATTAGATGTTAGTATTTAGTTATTTATTTAGTAATATTGCAGTTTGTTATCTATTGTGTGTTAATATTCTAAATGTTTAGCCTAGTTCGATGTAGGCATTAGTGATTTTTGGTAAGGCCTAGATTCATTATAAGCCATAAATTTGTTGTTCTTATTTTCCTTTTCTGGCTAGGTGAATTCTGATGAAAATGAACCAATTTAGTATACTTGCCTTCTTGAAACTAGTTCAAATAGGATTTATGTTAAGTTTAGATAAGATAATAACTTAATGGTATCTATCATGGATATTTGTTTGGTCCTGCTTTTCCTTACTTGATTGGGGTCTGGAATATTGAGATAGGTTCATGTTTCAAAATTTGGAATATTCACTAAGTTTTAGTTCTAATCACTGAACTCTTTAGTGGCTAATAATTTGAGTAGTTTGTTGTTACAATCTATCTTGTTTAGCAAATAGCCCCTAGGGACTGATTCTTTTGTTGATTGGCTTAGTCTGAACTTGTGTGTGTTAAGTCTAGTCTACTTGATTTGTTACTTATGATGATACTCAGTTTTTGTTCATTTTGGTATAACTTGATTCACCTAAGGTCAACATTGGCCAGTTGAGATTGGTTCCTTGTTTGGTATAAGGGTTGTTCCTTTTTTTTTAAAGTTGTATTTAACACTTAGTATTTTCCTTTTCCATTTGAGTTTTATTGTTCATGTTGAAGCTCTGGCCCTCCCTCTTGAATTTGTTGTTCATATTGAGTAGATTTTGGGGAATTGCCTTAATATAGACCTATAGTTTGAACTGGATTGGTGTATTTCTAGTTAATAAATACTTCCTTGCTTTTTTTTTTTTTTTTTTTTGTGTTGTCTGTTGACTTCTCTTTCCCCAAAATGGTTTACTTATTCATGAATGGTTTGGCCTCTCCAAGTGGCCTGGAATGCTTTACTCATAAGAAAAGACTATTTTTTCTATCTAAACTTACTTCACCTAGATATAAGATAAGATATAACTAAAGAAAAGAACTTGAAAATGTAAAATTGGACTCTATTTGTTACTGCATTCATTTTTTAGTTGGACTGCATTTTGGTTAAGAGGTGAAGTGTCAAATCTACTTTTGAATCATCATTTTACTAAGTATTGAGGAGTGTAATAATAGTTAGTCCAGGTCTAGTACTTAATCCTTTCTATTTGTCTAAAATTGTGTGGTGCAAAGTGGTAATTGACTTTAAAAGGGGAAGATCTTTGCTAATTTGTGTCATGATCACTTATAGTAGGCATTTTTTCTTAAAAGATTGTGCTATGTGGGGTCTGTGTTTCTTGTTTTGATGTTTTCCTGCTTGTCCTCTTCTAATTGTCTTCTCCAAACTTGTCTAAATCTGATAAAGCCCATCATTTGGTAGACAATCATTTAGTATGTTTTGAATCTGTAAGTAACTTGGAATTAAGCTGGGGTCTTAATTCACCTGCCTTAGCTTTCTTTTGTGTGATCACTTAACTAAATGAAATACTAGAGGTTAAGGAAATAGGCAGCTTGTGCCATGTCTGTTTTACCGTGTCTTCTTGGTTTTCCTTTGTGTCCTCCCATTTAGTGTGTACTTATAATATGATCATGTCTTGAGTCAAAAGGTTTGATTAAGTTTGAAGATATAAGAATCAGTCCTAGATGTTTTGATTGGCCACTAAATTTCCAAAAAGTGCTTATTCTTTGAACTTATGTTTGGTTTACAGATCCTCTTATGATGTCTATATTTTATTGAACCTGTATGTGAATTGATCGTTAAGCTACAAAACTGATTTCTTCAACTTTCCCTTCTCATAAAATTTCAATAAAGATAGATAAGTTTCAGTGTCCTAGGCTTTACAAAGACCATGAGATTTTTTTTGTTTTCTGAAAACCTGCAAAATCCCGTAGAGTGTGACTTGGCTCGTGCTTGCTCGTGCTTGTTTGGTACGCCCCTAGTTTAAATTTATCCCATCTATGTATGATTTTATCTGTATGTATTTATAAATGTATGCAACTCATATTATAGCGGAACTTATGGATTAGACGTCTTAACGGTTCCTGCGCCGTTTAGACGACCTTAGGTCCCCAACGATTTCCAAAACCACGCAAATCTCTATAACGTGTTTTTTTTTCGCTAAGTTAAAATTGGGTACACAAGCTATTTATTTTTTTACCTAAATAAGTTTTAAATCAACTTTGCATTTTCAAACTAAAAATGGCAAATGAATCCAGTGCTAGCGAGTTTTGAGCTATAGTAGAAAAAGGGGATTTCTGATAAACTCTTACCATTTATCTTGAAAAAGGAAATGAAATGTTCAACAAAGTTTTAAAGCCACAATTCAGTCTAGTACGTAAACATTGGGCCCAATGTCCACGGGACTTTATTAAATCAGATGGCATATACTCCCTTTATGTAAATTTTCCAGAAACAGTTTAAAATAAGGCAAGTAAGTTTTTTTTAAAACCAGAATTAGGCTTATGATTTTCAATAGAGCAAAAAAGAGGTTGTTTTTTTCACCATGTCCTCTCTTTTAAAAACAAACCCCTCATCCCCTTAATAAATTTGGGTCAACTAAAGGCCAAAAGGTGAGTATATACAACCAGTATATACCACCTCTTAAAATAGGAAAACGCCTTTTGATATAAAAACCGTCGTAACATAAAGAATTCCAAATAAGACTGAACGTATTAAGACGGATCAACTCGAGACGGAGTGTGAGTATAAGCATGAAGGAAGACTATTTGTATTATGATATTATAAATCCGAAACTACGATACCCTGTATATAAGGGCGGTATGTTCAAACTTCTTTCCAAAAAATGATATGCAAATAAAAAAAAATTGACAGTTTCTTTGCGAGAATAAACACAAAGTAGATAGATTAGGCAAATACTCATACTTTGGAATTCGAAGGTCAACCGTATAGTACGGATCCTTAATACTGGGGTGCCTAACACCTTCCTCAGGGGATC
The DNA here is from genome assembly GCF_019175385.1 of Lycium barbarum. Classification (NCBI taxonomy): domain Eukaryota; kingdom Viridiplantae; phylum Streptophyta; class Magnoliopsida; order Solanales; family Solanaceae; genus Lycium; species Lycium barbarum. Next base: position 36,686,062 of record NC_083340.1, on the reverse strand, counting down.
ATCAGAACCCTTACCCAGAACTCTGGATTATGAAGGTTTTTTTACGATATTTGAATAAACCCTTCAAAATTGGTTTTTCTAATTACCTAAAAATTAGGTGGCGACTTTTTTAAAACAAATTCTGAAAGATCACCAACAACTACGCAGTAGCCTTTTACCCCCTAAACCTGCGTAAAAAAACGAACAATTACAGCCCCTAGTTGGCCATTTTCACCCATTGATGGGCCTTCTGCACGCCAGCTATTTAATTCCATCTTTGCGGACTCAATATCTTCGAAGAAAGAATATCCTTATTGGGCCTGGGCCCAATAGGCAGACTGATCTTGACCCGAGTGGTCATGCGGTGAGGAGGGGGGAAAAGGAAAAAAGGACCCGGTTAGTTTAAGGATACTGAACTTATCACATTTATAACTATACGAACACATACATCAAATATATATACATGCATCAAACACACTCACAAGTCATACAGTAAGGTATCTATGTATGGATATATATATACACACACACTACAAGGCCCCATTGGCAGGGATTTGGATAACAAGGGAGGATAGAACACATACATCAAATAAATATACATGCATCAAACACATTCACAATTCATAGATTAAGGTGTATATATACACTACAAGGCCCCACTGGCAGGGATTTGGATAACAAGGGAGGTGAGAGTCGTCGCCCCCCCCCCCCCCCCCCCGGCCGTATTCCCGACTCCGCACAGGTTTCACACGGGGGAAGGAGGGAGGCTAAGAATAGCCCCCCCCCCCCCCCCAAATTACCTCATCCCCAACCAATGTAGCCACAAGGTAACTGGCAGTATCCTAGGACCACAATATAACATAGATGGCCATATATATAAACATAATGTAGCCAGAAGCATACTGGCCCTAATGAGTAAAATATAAACAAGTGCAAGTCAAGAACATATGACCAAAGGTTAATCAAAGCAAAACTTCAGGACATGGACATGAAGTAAGCAGGAGCAGAACCAAATATGTACTCCATGGAATGAGCCAAAACAGGCTGAAGTAAACAGGAAACAAGGACCAAAATATGCAGTCAGAGGGGAACAATACAAACTGCAGCATACAAATGTAAGGTAAATAAAACAAGGAACAAGGAAAACGATCATGGATGAGACAGCATAGGATGTAGTATACAGATGTGAGGTGGACAAGACCAAGAAACCAAAGCACATAAACATAGAGGGACACACAAAAAACTAGGACACACAAAAGGAGGTAAATACATGCAAGTACTAAAGCACATAATCATGGAGTGGACTAGAACAGGCTACATTTTATAGGTAGGAGGAAAACAAATCAAGTACCAAACACATAACCATGAGATTGACTAGAACAGGCTGCATCTTGTAGGTAGGAGGCAAACAGATTAAGGTATGTGGACATGGCAGGGACAGAGGAAAAACTATAACTTTTCTGTGTCTGGGCTATCATATACAAGACATGGTATCATATAGAGGTAGTAGTGCAGTTTGAACAAGAAAATAGGACATGGACAACACAAGTTAACATCCTAGTTTCATACTTCTGTTAAGCCCTTCCTCTTGTGTCTAACTTAAATACATACGCACACTTGCTCTTTATTTGATCAAATCATCAATCATTCCTAACTTTATATTTAACTCTAACCTGGGGTCTCTTTTGGTCTAGGAATAGAATCCATGTGATCCCAAGGTCCTTTATAATGAGCATACAAACCTCACAAGCCATAGAAGTGCCATGGTGCCCTTTATATGAAGGAAAGGTGTTATAAACCAAGCTAGGCTTGGTTTTCCGTTTATCCTTTCTCTAAGGCACCCTTAAAAAAAAGGCTCATCTTAGGTTATGTGGTCTTAGCTCACTTTCAGTCCCTTGTGAACATGTGCAAACTGGTTTCTCAAACTATTCACAGCCAAGGATTTAATACAGGACAGATCGAGAGGAGATAGTAATTAACGGCTCATTTTGAGCCTACTACACCTCAGACCTCCTGCAAGTTAAAGAAAGCAAAGAAAATAGCTAGGATCGTACCTTTTAAGGATGTGTTTGGACGAATTTTTGAAGAAGACGTATGGAAAAGGACGAAGTCATTAATGCATCTTCCGCTGCTCAGATTTTCCCATGCTCTACACTTTACTCCACGATGGGACGCAACGAGGGAAAAGGGGGGGAGGGGGCGGCGGTAGTAGTGGAGGTAGCGCTAGGGTTTTGCCCTAGCCACCTAGCCTCTTTTCTCTTTTGCTTAGATACCCCTAGGATCTGAGAAATGGGAAATGATAGGAGGGTATACGCATTTCTTCCCCTTTAAATGCTACGTGGATCGGGTCTAGTCCGTTTGGACTGGGCTCGGCCGTATATATAAAAAAATGAAAGGGGCCCCTTTTTTTTTGGTTAAAATATTAAATTTTCATTTCAACCAAAATGTAAACTGTACAATGCCATTAGCTCTATTTGGACTCGAAGACTTTAACTAAACTTTCACTATTATGATTACAATTTTTGTCATCTAAAAGCAATAAACTAACAAGGATATGAATTTAACTGCTCCAGGTGACTCTTCCATTTACTGTGCCTTTGACCTTCAAGGTGCAGCTGGATATAGATATCTTTCAGTCGTGCCAAACTACTCATAACTTGGTGAGAAAATCGCCTTCCATTTCGCTCAGCCCAAATATGATAGACTGCTACTGCAAAACAGAATCCCAGTATGCTAGCTCTGGGCCTACTATTGCCCATCCTTTGTATTAACCACTGTATTTCATGGTTCCAATCACCTATTGTCCTAGAGTAACCCAACCAGTTCAGCAAAGAGGACCAGACATGTTTGGAGTATGGGCAGGCAAAGAATATATGATCAAACTTTTCCTCCAATTGAGTATCACATATAACACATTCCTGTTGCACTACTATTCCCCATTTTGCAACTCTATCAACAATAGACAGTCTCCTATGGAGTTCCATCCATAGTATACAATGATGTCTTGATATGAGACCTTTTAGCAGAATCAATTTGCTCCAGTCAGCTTTTGGAAATTGGCCCAACATTGAGAGATAACTTTTTTTTATGCTGAATTCTCCCTGGTATGTCATCCGGTGCAGAGAGTTGTGCAAGGAATCATTACTAGTGAGCCACTTCCTTGCATTAATCACCCTTCTGATTAACCAACAAGCTTGCTTTGGCGTTTCCATATATATATATACACACCCAAAGTATATATACACGTATACATAGTGTATATATATGTATGGAGGGGCCAAATAGGCAGTCCAATAAATGGTCAAAGCTAAAAATATCAATTATTGACCATGATATTTTAATCATGATCGAATTAGGACGCAATTAATTTAAAGCACGACTATTAAATCCATTTTTGTAGATATGACTTCAATTGGCTTTAAAGTTAAATGATCTTTGCAATTACAACCTTTTATCTATCTAACTGCAAAAATATCCTTGGCTAATCTTAATCCGATTAATTATTTCAACTATAGACTTATCTTGGTACTAATTAACCAATTAAAGCTAATTTGCGCGAATCACCTCAATTAATTTGCCAATGGATTTGGTCATCTCAATTAAAGCTACTAGGAGGCTAAATTTGCAAAAATAACCCCTCTAGTTAGCCAAATTAATTACTAAAACAATTTATTAATTAAACAATTATGCAAACACACAGAATTAAAGGTTGAGGGGTAAAATGGTCAATTCTTTTAATTACTCAAACTCCTTGGATAAAATAAGATAAATTATTTGTTAATTAGACTTTTCCCTAACTTAACAATAAAATAAATAATTATTCAAAATTGTTTTGCTTTTGATTAATTCTAATAAAATATTCCATAAATTTCATAAAATATCAATTAATTTCTAAATTTATAAATAACTTATATTGTCATGAAATCTTTTTATCAATTTAAAAGAGCAAAACATTGACCTGAACAATTTTATAAAATCTATTTAGACCCTTTAAGGTGAACACAACTTATTTTATTTATTATCCAGGGACTCTGAGCAATTAAAATGAATCACGGGAGGTCAAAAATTAGGTGTCAACAACTGCCCCTTTGGTGTTCGAGAATGGCGGGACTCATCTTACCCTACAATTTCATGCCATTCATATATGCAGCCAGACCCTGGCTTTTGGGTTTCCTACATATCTCGGGCTATACGAGAATTCAGGCCATTTGTAGTTTGACTCAATTAAAGACTTTCAATTGATTTAGCCGGAAAGTCCTGAGATTCCCGGTGTTGTGATCGGGATTTCTCTGGACGGTTGTTAGAGTGTGGCCGACTCTCTAGTTTTAAGCCTGCATACATATCCCTAGTCTCTGGGAATCAGGCCACATGTAGTTTGACTCGCTGGAGAAAAGTATGTCCCTTTTGAGGGAATACTTTCGGATTTCCCCAGTGCGTATACGACCGGTCGCGATTTGTGATAAAGAAAAATAAAATAGATAGATTGTGGCTAAGTCTGAGATTGGATGGCTTTCAAGTCCTGGCCAGAGAGCTTGACTCTCATGGGCACCCTATCTTGACCGGCTGCGTAATAAAAAGTTTCACGTTTGCTCTGCAATTCATCTGGATCTAGTTCCACAAGTTGGCTCCTTGTTGGAGGTTGTGCACCTGCTTCTAAAATTTGACAATATTGCAAATATTTTCATGATGTTTGTATGAATGGCCCTCTTGGCAGTTTGTATGAATGGCCTTAGTTTGTATGAATGTCCCTCTTGGCGGGTTGTATGAATGGCCCTCTCGGAAGTTTTTATGAATGGCCCTCTCAGAAGTTTTTATGAATTGCCCTCTCGGCAGTTTGTATGAATGGCCCTCTCGGCAGCAGGAAAGTAAACGTGTAATAACCCTCTTGGCAGCAGGAAAGTAAATGAGCAATGGCCCGCTTGGTATCAGGAAAGTAAACGTGCAATGACCCTCTTAGCTATAGGAAATATGATGGAGATAACATATATGGCCCTTTTGACTGGATAATCGTTCTTTCATTCATTGTGTTGGTTGTTGACCCTTGTGGTCGGATATGCCTTTTTGTCTTTATCATGACCTTTTTGGTCTAATGTGTCTTTGTGCTTATTTATTGTGACCCTCGTGGTTATTTGACGTCAGGTTGAGTTTGCTTCTTGTCTTTGATTGATGACCTCTTTGCTGTCCCGTTTAAAACCTACATCCACAGAAAAATCAAGAGTTTCCTAAGAGGCCTATTAGTGTTGTTATCCTCTCATCTGGTGTCTCCTCTTGATGCTTCTTTGAACCTGCTTGGGCTCGGCATTTCGAGAGATGGTTTTAGCGCGTACATTATGATAATACATATATATTATATTTCAAAATCTAAATTAAGATTTATAAAATGTGCGTTGTTTTTTCTTAAAAGAAATATTTATTTCATTTTTATGTGTCATGACGTGTGCTTTCTTCGAACGAGGTCTTCTAGCTCTCCCGGGAGGTATGATTGCTGGACTTTTGAACTCGTAGGATTTTTGAGATCTTTCTCGAAAATTCTGCCCCAGTTTCAGGACTTGCTCTGAGCGGCCCTTGCTTTGTCTTGTTATGCAGGAATTTTTTAGGTTCTCTAAAAAATTCTACCCCAGTGTATGGCTTTGTTTTTCCATTTTCTTTGTTGATTGATTCTGGTAGGTATTTTATAGACCCCCTTAAAAATTCTGCCCAGTGTAGAGTTGACGCTGGCTTACTCTTATGTCGGTCCTTATAGCTTGCTCTATTTGATTTCTCCTGCTTTATTGTCCCCAAGGTTTCCTAAGGGTTTCTTGGTTTTTCCTTTTATGATGACTGAGCTCGAAAACGCCTACGTATCCTATCACAGTAGGAATAACTGAGTTTTGATTTTACTAATAATGTGACCGGGTTCGATACGGACTGCCTACGTATCCCACTGTGGGGAAGTCAGGTCATCACGTAGTTCATTACATATATGATTTGTTTTTCCAGTTGAGTAACCCAAGGTCAGGTGTCCTTTTGTACAACACTTCTTTGTTCAAGAAGAAACCATTAGCCAATCTCCTGATGGTCTTTTTCAGATTTGCTGAACTTTCTGGGGGTACTTTCCCTTCCCTAGGTATGCCTTGATATCGGCATACTATGGTTGGTCATCTAGCTCGGCCTCAATGTGGCCGCAGTGAGCCTGATCTTCTCTCAGTGTAATCTCTAATGGACCAATGTGGGAACTCTCAGGGTGCTGGATCATGAAAGCTATCATAGCCAATGCGTCTGCAAACTCATTTTGAGCCGTCGGAGTATGCCTGAAATCGATGTTGTTGAATCTCTCGCACAATCTCTATACCAGATTCACATATGGGAGTATTTTATAATTTTTGATCGCCCAATTTCCTTTCACTTGTTTTATGAGCAAATCGGAGTCCCCGATTACCAACAACTCTTGTATGTTCATGTCCAACACCATCCTGAGGCCGAGGATACATGCTTCATATTCCGCCATGTTGTTGGTATATCTGAGGTTGAGCTTTGGGGCCGTCGAATAGTGTTATCCTATTTCTGATATTAACACTGCCTCGATGCTTGATCCATTGTAATTAACTGCTCCATTGAAGAACAATCTCAAACCTGAGTATGGTTTTGTCGCCTCTCCCTCCATAGCCATTACTTCCTCGTCCGGGAAGAAAGTTCGTAATGGTTCGAATTTGTCATCGACGGGACTTTCCGCCAGCAAGTCAGCTAGGGCTTGTCCTTTAATTACGTTTTGGGATACATATACGATGTCGAATTCGCTTAGTAGTATCTTCCATTTAGCCAACTTTCCCACGGGCATTGGTTACCAGAAAATGTATCTCAACGGGTCCATCCTGGATATGAGATGAGTGGTGAACACCGATAGGTAGTGCCTCAGCTTTTGAGCGATCCAGGTCAGAGCACAACAGGTTTTTTTTTACTAGTGTATACCATGCCTCGAAGGATGTGAACTTTTTACTTAGATAATAGATGGCATGTTCCTTTTTGCCCTCTTCAACACGCTGGGTGAGCATGTAGTAACAGAGGACTCCCTTGCCTTGGTGGCACTAGGATGGGAGGATTGGAAAGATATCTCTTGATTTAATCAAATGCCTCTTGGCATTCTTCCGTCCAATTCGTGGGAGCGTCTTTCTTGAGAAATTTAAGAATTGGCTCCATAATCACAGCTGATTGGGCTATGAGCCGCCCAATGTAGTTTAATCTTCGAAAGAAGCTCATGACTTCATTCTTAGTCTTGGCAGGCGGCAACTCCCGAATCGCTTTGATTTTGGTAGGATCCAGTTCCATACCCCTGCGGTTGACTATGAATCCTAGAAACTTACCTGCAGGCATTCTAAATGCACACTTTGCAGGGTTCAGCCTAAGATTGAACTTGCGAAGTCTGTCAAACAACTTGCGCAAGTGCATGGTATGTTCTGAGCTTTCCCTTGATTTTATGATGACATCGTCCGCATAGACTTCAATCTGTCGATGCATTATATCGTGGAACAGGGTATTCATAGCTTCATGTAGCTAGCATTGGCATTTTTTAGGCCGAACAGCATCACCCTGTAATGGTAGACTCCCCAAGGGGTTATAAAGGTTATCTTCTCAACGTATTCTTCCCTCATGAGTATTTGATGGTACCTGTCGAAACAATCCACGAATGACTGCAGCTCGTGCTTGGCATAGTTTTCTATTAGAATATGGATGTTTGGGAGAGGCAAGTTGCCCTTTGGATTGGCCCTGTTGAGATCTCGGTAGTCCACACAGATTCAAATCTTTCCGTCCTTTTTGGGTACTAGCACTATGTTGTCCCCCCAAGTAGGGTAGGATGTCACCTCCACTATTCAAGACTTGATTTGTTTATCTACTTCATCCTTTATCCTGATACTCATGTTTGGCTTAAATGTTTGTGTCTTTTGTTTGATCTGGACAAAACCCTCCTTGATGGGTAATATGTGGGCCACTATTTCAGTGTTCAACCCCGACATATCTGCGTATGACCAGGCAAAGACATCCACATATTCCTTTAACAGATATGTGAGCTCTTCTTTTCGTGGAGCTCAAAAGTTTGCACCGATTCGTATCTCTTTGACATCTTCTTCATCGCCGAGGTTGATCACCTCAGTTTCGTCCATATTTGGCTTCTTCTTTTCTTCCAATTCTTCTACCAGTCCCTCTGGCATCATTGTCGCTTCGTCATACTCCTCGTACTTTTGCTTACTATTTTCCTCATTCGCTTCATGACACGTCATAACATTTTCGGTTATTTGATTACGGTTACTTCTGCAAAGGCGAGGCAAAGTTAGGCTTATTCATTGCTCGTTACACGTGATTAGTTAGAAACTTTCGTTTTATTATCTAATAAGGATAGTAGTTTTATGTAGACTGAGGCTTTTCATAATTCAAGAGTAATTGGTTATAAACTGTGGTCCTAGTTCGAAACAACATCGGACCATTTCCTTTTTGAACATCACAAAGTAATTTAGAAAAGGCGATCATTTAGCAAAAAATTTTAGGAAAAATTCATCTCTCTTCTGAGGAGCCAGGAGAGGAGTAAATGTCCAATTTTTCGCGCGCTCTTTTGGCCTCATACCTCGTACGGTGAGAATCTCTTGGCTTCTCCCAATGATTGCGTAGCATCCCTCTTCTTAAAATAGTAACTCGAGACCCCCATTAGCTTCTCCTCCATTTTACAGTGGCATCTTATTGGGAAATGACTGGTACAACGCCTGAATTGGCTGTGGTAGATTCCTCGCTCTAGGTTATCTTCTGATGGCTTTTGTGATCTCGTCTGTGCTAGGAGCATACCCCAGACCGAAGTGGTAGTTCTCTTTGGGAATGGGCACAGGTTCCGTCATGCCTTCCAGATCTCTCCCAAGGCCTTTCCCCGTTTCAAAATCGTTCCTCAGCATAGTAGAGGCAATAATTTTATAGATTGCTGGCATCGGTTCACTAACCTCTACTTCTGAATGGGTGGCTCCCACATATTCCACCACGTGGAAGTTCAATTTGTTAGGAATCCCTTCGATCACTGGTATAATGTTGTAAGGATATTTTTGGGTATCCTTCTCTGCTTCGACCATAATTTCCTGGCCCTGCCATACAAATTTTATGGCCTGGTGCAGACTTGATGGTACCGCACAGGTGGAGTGGATCCAGGGTCTTTCCAAGAGCATGTTGTAATTGGTAGTGATTGCCATGACTTGGATTTCTGCTGTGAAGGAGGCAGGTCCGACCTGGATTTGTAGGTCCAACTCTCCCAAGGAATCACTTAAGTATCCGTCAAATCCCCTGACGTTCGTCTAGCTCTGGTAAATCTTGCCTACGTCACAGCCAAGCTATGTTAATGTGGTTACAGGGATGATGTTGAGGCCCGACCCATTATCCACAAGTACTCTACCTATGGCCTTCTCACGGCATTCTAGGATGATATGGAAGGCTCTGTTGTGAGAGGTTCCCTCCACTGGCAATTCCTCTTTGGAGAAGCACATTTTGTGTTCCCCAATGATACGGGCCACTAGTCCGGCTAAATCTTCATTACTTGTACCAACCGATACATGTGTGTCATCCAACACCTTCATAAGAGCATACCTGTGAGACGTTGAGCTAGCCAACAATGATAACACCGAGATTTTTTCTAGCATCTTCTTTAAATGCTCAATAATGGAATAATCTTTGGGCTGCATGCGCTACCAAAAATCTTCGGCTTCTCCTTCGGTTATCGCCTTTTTCTAGGTATTTTCTTTCCATATGGTGATCTGGGCCAATTCTTCAAGAGTGTAGCATTTCCTGAACGATTCATGCCTTGGGTCATAGCTGCTTTCACAGTGATTGGCTTCTTGGGGTCAGGCACAATTTGTTGCGCCACCTGGGCTACCACGGGTGCTGGAACCAAAGTCCTAAAAATTGGTATAGCCTTGGGAACTCTGGGATTGGGGATCAAGAGTTTGAATTTGGTACGTTCCTGGAGTGTGAGAGAGGCAACTGTCTATTCAAGAGACTCGACCATTTTGGGGGCCAACGCCCCGCAAGCTTCCTAGTCTTCATCTTTCTATATCATGTGGACCCCATTATTTCCATGATCTGGTAGTGGGTTCGTGTTTACGTTGGGAGCAACAGTTTCCAGGATGATTTCTCTTTTGTCAATCAGATCTTGAATTTTGTGTTTTAGATATATGAAATCCTCTGTGATATGCCTATTCCCTTCTGAATGGTAGGCACAAGTTTGATCGGCTTTGTAGAACCTACTTCCGGGCTGTGCTGGTTTTGGTGGGACTTTATGGATCAATCCCGCAGTTTGTAGTCTTTCAAAAAGTCTAGCCCGTGGCTCGAGGAGTGTCGTGAATTCTCGTACTAGCTTTTTCTCAAAAGCCGGACGTGGAGCATTATTTGCTGGGGTGGTGGCTGATTTTGGTAATTTTGGGGTTGATAGGCTTGTGGTGGGTTGTTTTGCGGTGGGCGGTAGTTTTGTTGGGGTGGTGGTTAGTATGTTTGTTGTGGTGGTGGTTGATAAACATGAGCGGACACACGGACACTGGGCAGAGCCAAGTAGGCTGGTACAATGGTTGTGAAGGTTGGTTGCGCGTAATATATGGGTGTTGGCTGTATGAAGGAGTGAAGTAATTCACGAGGGGTGGAGTTTGGTGAGAAGATTGTGGTCCTTTTGGATTTTGGTTCGGAATATGGGATATGCTCACCACGTCCTCTTTCTTTTTGCGGAAGACTCTCGCAGCGGCCTGTCCAGACGATTTATTGAATATAATGATGATCTTTCCAGATTTGAGACCATTTTCTATGGCCTCTCCCATTTTTACCAACTCAGAAAATGGATTACGACTGTCACAGCTCAACCTCGGTGAGGCATGATTGGCACCCGGCACCTTACTAGGCCGAGCGAACCAAACTGTAAATCGCATCATCTATGTCTCGGATGGAAAGGTAAGGCTAGCTATGAATATAATATCATGCATACGTATATATACAATGGGCCTGCGATGTCAACATATCCACTAACAAAATATAACTGAGTTGTACACAGGAATCTGTCTGCAAAGCCTCTAAGAACATGACTGAAGTGCATAAGTCGGGACAGGGCCCCTGACATACCCTTAACAAAAAATACATATACAACCCAGACTCGGCAATGCTCCAGGAAGAAATGGAGCCCACCAATCAAAACTAGTACCTGAAAGCAGCCTATTGAGGAAGATCCTCGTCCCGTTTGTCTACACCAGCGGGCATGAACGTAATATAATAAATATATACTGCAAGAAGAGGGATAAGAGTCCAACCGTCACTTCTGACTTACCAATGAGAATCTAGTACGCATGTCCCTTAATACTCTCATATCTTCCACTACATCTATGTCCAATACTGTGTCTCTAACTTACTTATCGTCCTGACGCTAACTGCCCAACTGATCAGTGGTAACTACCCCACCGGCCGTAGAGCGGTAGTAATAACTGCCCAACCATCCGTAGCATGGTGGTAAATACATAGCTGCCCAACTAGTCGTAGACCAGTTGTAAACACATATCTGCCAAAGCGGTAGTAGCCCGGTGGTAACATATGCTTAACTGGTCGTAAACCAGTAGTAATTATATTCGACATCATAACCAAAATCCTACAAGTAATCTCTATACATTTCCCATGGTCATCAATTAAACCGTAGGGTCTACATAATCACATAAGACTTATAAGCACAGGCCATTAGTACTTCTTCCAGCATGACTAAACATTAACCAAGTCCTAAGATACATCATAAATTTCTCTTCGAACATTAAAATACCTCATTAGGGATCCTCTACATAATCACATAAGACATATAAGCACAGCTCATTCATTACACGATCATTTAGTAACTTCTCCCTCGTAACTAAGCTTAATTCAATATTAATAAGGAAAGATTCATACCTTTCACCCGCTAGAACTGCAATATCTTCGATTATCACCTTGAATCCAAGCCAAGTTTCGCCGCAATACTATATTATAATTACAATTATACGCTGTCCGGACCTAAATTCGAAGATTTCACTTAATTTGCAGTAAACTTTAGTGGACGGAAGTTGGGGGAACTCTCGAGAATATTTGGGAACTTTTAAGAAGTATTTGGTTTGAAAATATGGGGGTAAACGCCCTTTTATACTTGGGTAGAGTCGGTTAGCACAGACTCAAAAATTTCTCTGCGCGATCGTGGGGGAACTCTACCACATTGACTGCATCGTGGAGGGGGCATCCTTATCTGCGCTGATTCTCTCCGGTGCTGAAAACCTGAAGCCCTCGAATTCCTGCCTAACTCAGAATAAGACGACCTCTCGTAATGAGGCCTCTACGATGATGAAGGAACACTAGCAGCTGAAAGTGTGGGCCTAAAACTACCCCTAACATCCTCTAACTGACTAGAAGATCTCTTCTGATCTTCTAGATTCTGAGCATATGCCTGGACACGGGCAATGTCCATACTGTAAAGTAAAGCAGTTATGGAACATTCATTAATTAAACGCGCCCCGAGTCCCGCCACAAACAGATGCACTCGGTCTTCCATTTCTGCTACAATAGTGGGAGCATACCTAGCTAAAGAATTAAACTGGAGACTATACTCCCGCACACTTCTGTTCCCTTGCCTAAAAGTCAAGAATCTGTCTACTCTTGCCCAACGGACCTCTGGTGGCAAATAATGCTGAAGAAAGGCATCCACGAACTCCTGCCACACGGATGGAGGTGCATTATCCCCTCTGGAAGACATTCAAGCATTATACCAATACACTGCCACATCCCGTAATCTGTAGGAAGCTAACTCTACTGACTCGGTATCTAAAGTATGCATCACTCGTAGCGTTCTGAGCATTTCATCTATAAAATTCTGTGGGTCCTCCTCTGGTTTCAACCCAAAGAACTCTGGAGGGTCCAAATTAAGAAAGTCTCAGACTCTGGCACTAATGGCTCTGTTACCGTAACCTGTAGCCTGCCGCTGGGCCTGAGTGTCTACCATTTGAGTCAACAATCGAATAGCCTTTCATATCTCCTGACCTGAGGCATCAGGTTGGGGGGGGGGAGGTGCTGGAGTTCCTGTATGCTCCTCTGGAGAAGTTGAGGTATAAGGGGTCCGGGATGGAACTTTATTTTGGGACCCGCCTTCCTCTATATCTACTGGCGGCTCCTGATTATTCCTTCTTCGGCCACTGCCTTGCCTTCTGGGCCGCTACTGCTTTTCTCTGCATAGGCATTACTCAAATCATAGCATATGGTCAGGAAAAAAGAATCCCCATATCATGGTTCGATCGCACGATCTAAGATAGGAAAGAAATAAAATCTTCCCCATTGTCTTGCAGCCTCCTGTTTATAAGTGTGGTGCACTGCACACCATAAACAAGACTCTACTAGACACGGCTTGTAGACAACTCAAGGATAGACCTGCGCTGATACCACTTTGTCACACCCCAACCTCGGTGAGGCGTGATTAGCACCCGGCACCTTACTGGGCCGAACGAACCAAACTGTAACTCGTATCATCTATGTCTCCAATGGCAAGGTAAGGCCAAGAAGGCCACCTATGAATAAAATATCATGCATACGATATATACAATGGGCCTGCGACGTCAACATATCCACTAACAAAACATAACTGAGTTGTGCACAGGAATCTGTCTGCAAAGCCTCAAAGAACATGACTGAAGTACATAAGTCGGGACAGGGCCCCCAACATACCCTTAACACAAAATACATATACAACCCAGACTCAGCAATGCTCAAGGAAGAAGTGCAGCCCACCAATCAAAACTAGTACCTGAAAGTAGCCTACTGGGGAAGATCCTCGTCCTGTCTGTCTACACCTGCGGGCATGAACACAACGTTCACAAGAAAGGACATCAGTACGAATAGTGTACCGAGTATGTAAGGCGGAAATGTAATATAATAAATATATACTGCAAAAAGAGGGATAAGAGTCCAACCGGCACTTCTGACTTACCGATGAGAATCTAGTACGCATGTCTATTAATACTCTCATATCTTCCACTATATCCATTTACAATACTTTGTCTCTAACTTACTTATCGTCCTGGTGCTAACTGGACAATTGATTAGTGGTAACCGCCCGACCGGCAGTAGCTCGGTGGTAATAACTGCCTAACCAGTCGTAGCATGGTGGTAAATACATAGCTACCCAACTAGCCGTAAACCAGTGGTAAGCACATATCTGCCCAACCGGCCGTAGCCCGGTGGTGACATCTGCCTGACTGGTCGTAAAGCAGTAGTAATTATAATCGACATCATAACCAAACTCCTACAAGTAATCTCTATACATTTCCCATGGTCATCAATTAAACTGTAGGGTCTACATAATCACATAAGACTTATAAGCACAGGCCATTAGTACTTCTTCCAGCATGACTAAACATTAACCAAGTCCTAAGATACAACATAAATTTCTCTTTGAACATTAAAATACCTCATTAGGGATCCTCTACTAGCACTCCATTCATGTTGTATAAAACATTCCTTAAGAACCTGTTCCGAAACTCATTGGATTATTATTATGGAACCATCATCATGAACACGTCCCACCTTGAAGGAACAAAATTATAAGGTGAGATCAACATCAATGAATAAGTCCAATAGCCATGAGACAAGTTCAATGATATAACAGGAACGTCGGGAAATGTAAACTTTGGTATTTTAGAAATAGAATTATTGAGGATATCATATATAGGTTCACAAAAAAGGGATCATGCCTCAAGAAAGGACGGGGTTTAGCCTTAAACTCACTTCTCGACTTTCCAACCTACATCCCGTCTTGCAATCTATTTACAATCGTTCGTAGTCTCGTAATCTACATATAAAACCATTCATACTATTGTTAGGCTCACCATCATACAATTGTCTCAAGCCTTTAATTAAAATCCTTTTAGAATCTGCCGAAATTCGGGGAGCATTTTCCCTGTTTATATGCCTAGCCCGAAATCACAATCCAGCAACCAACAACAACAACAACAATACCACAACAAGAACAACAACAACAATACCTACATCAACAACAATATTATCAATACCAATATATTCCATAAACATTCCACACGATGTTTTATCCAATTCCTCAACCCATAAATTCATTATACGATCATTTAGTAACTTTTCCTCTATAACTAAGCTTAATTCAATATTAATAAGGAAAGATTAATACCTTTCACCCGCTAGAACTGCAATATCTTCAATTATCACCTTGAATCCAAGCCAAGTTTCGCCGCAATACAATATTATAATCACAACTATACGTTGTCCGGACCTAAATCCGGAGATTTCACTTAATTCGCAGTAAAGTTTAGTGGACGAAAGTTGGGGGAACTCTCCAGAATATTTGGGAACTTTTAGGGAGTATTTAGTCTAAAAATAAGGGGGTAAACCCCCTTTATACTTGGCTAGAGTCGGTTAGCACCCACTCAAAAATTGCTCAGCGCGATCGCGCTGCCTTATGGCGCGTTCGCACTGAGTTGTTGGGTTCTCCTCTGCGTATTCGCGCAGGGTTAATTCCCTGCTCTGACAGCCCATCTTAAAATGCTCATAATTCTCTACTCCGACATCGGATCGACGCGCGGTTTGTTGTGGTGGAAACTACACTTCATGAACATAACTTTAGAATTTTGCTTTGCTTCAAAACTTCACATATACTAAAAGATATTCTTTCTCCAAGTTGGACCGAAATTTCCCTTCATATCTTCTCCAAAGTTCCAACAAACCTAATTTCCTTAAATCACTCGTCCTCCAATCCTTCCATAGCTTATTATATGAACTTAAGCCCTCATAGTCATAAGATAAACACATATAATCTCACATACCTCCTCAAAGGTAGATCGAATCTCAACATACGAAACTACGGGGTGTAGCACCGGCCATGGATAACATCCTATCATATAAATCAGGCTCCTGTGACCTGATGAACACAGAGACTAGCTCTCCCTCACACATTGCCAGTTGCACACGGGCTGCTTCAGGCTTCCACCTGCTGGCAAATTCTCTATAGCTCTCTGTTGACTTCTGTTTGACCTTCTCGAGGTAGTAGCGGTCCCGCCCTGTTCCAACATTAAAATGAAATCTCTCCATGAAGGATTCCGCCATGTCTTCCCAAATGAGCCATTGTCGCATGTCTTGTGTGGCGAACTATTCGGCTTCTTCACCGGTCAAACTACGACTGAATAGTAGCATGATCAAAGGTTCATTCTTTTTTACTCCGCCCAACAGGTCGCAGTATGAACAGAGGTGTGCTTTGGGATTCCCCGTCCCGTTGAACATTTCAAATTTTAGAATTTTGAACCCTTCTGGCAGGTCCAATACTTGGTGCATGCACAAATCGTTGTACCTAATGCCTGTGGCCTTTCTTGTGGACCTGTTGGATTTTTCCAGCAACTCTTCCATCTTTCTATCCATGTCTTTCGCGCATCTATCTTGTTCGTCCCTCCACGTCATCTCTATTTCTTCGTAAAGATCCAACTCCTTGTGTCCTGGAAAGGATTCATTTGGGAAGTTGGGAGTGAAGAAGGACACGCGGTGAGTGGGATGGTTAAACGAGATAGTGGTGGATTGCCCAGCTGGTGGGGCTGGTGCGTGTGCTTGGCTTGCCGGGTAAAAGAACACCGGCTGAGGGATTTGGTATGAGGGAACCGAATGGGTGGTTTCTGGAACTTGGGTGTTTTTAATTGGTGGTGGGGTACAGCAAGAGGGGCCAGCATGGTTTGGATTGGCAGTGTTTAGTGGAGGTGGCCTAGTTCCTGGTGGGTAGACAGGAAAATGGTCGGGCATTGGAGAGCTTAACGAGGGGAAGGGAGGAGAGGGCCTCCTTCCTTCGGGGGAGGCATTCTTTTCAGCATCGGCCGCCTACCTTCTAGCTACCTTTTCCTTCAGAGTGGCAACAGTGGTTAATAATGTTGCAATCATGTCTTCCGGGGATGCTAGCTCTTGTGAGTCCTAGGTGTCTCTGTTGCGGAAAACGAGCTCATTTCTTACTTCTTCGAGGATACCAGTCATTTTTTATTTTACTTTATCTGAGAGGGATGCTAACACGGACTTGGATCTCGTGAAGTATTCCAACTTTCAATGTTAGACTAATCGGCCCTTTTCTATAAGATAAGAATAACTCAACGGTAAAGAAAGTTAGTCTTTTGGATATCAAATATAAAAGCAAGATATTACATATGGGTATTTAAACTTTTAAAGCACAAGTAGCACATAAAGTCATGCCTCGAAGCTTGAATACTTTTGATCTGATGTTCTAAAGTCTCGGATATTACAGGCTTTTGTGTTTGGGTGGATCTTGGTTCAGTGATTTTACAGTTGACTTAATACAGTAAACCATTTAACCTGTCATAAAATTTTAAGCGAACGGGAGGGGGGATTATAATTTAAATAAAGAAGGGACCGAATCTTACGTAGACTGCCTACGTATCCCGCGGGAGGAAATCAGGCCCTAGTAGTTTGATTATAAAAGAAGGACATACGTTTCTTCCTAAATATCCTTTGGCTAATCCTAAATACAGATATCCCAAGACCAGGCCCGACTAGGGCTTCCTGCGTATCCCTCCATAGGGACCTCAGGTCAACGCGGTTCTTTTACATTTATGAGAGTAGGGGCAACATTTGTGAAAACAAAGGGGACACCTAATATCTACCCAAAATTATAGCTCTGCAAGTTGCTGTCCTTACGAACTTGCTCTCTCATGCCGATCTTCCTTCTTCTCAAAACCACGGTGGGAATAGGACCAAGATCTGTCCGGTCCTGATCATATTTTCGAGCTCAAGTTTGAAGGCATGGCATTCCTCAATATCATGTCCCCTGGCTCTAGTATGGAATAAGCAGAACTTGTTTTGATTAAGCCCTAACGGCACGGGCTCATAGACAGGTTCCACGGGTCTGATCTTGTTCAACAAGGGCAAAGTCGAGAAAAGGAGAGCATACGATTCCTCAAAAATCTTGAAATCATACCGCCAAACCTGAGTCTCGGGGGTAGCTCCCTCTTCTTGGATAATTGGGTCATACACCAACAAGGTATGCGGCCCCCACAAAGTCCCGATGATCTTGTCGTCAATCAAACTAATAATCCTATTCCTCAATGCCAAACTCGTTCAAGGTATAGCCCACCTGATTGCGGTGGAATGGACATCTTTTGTAGGCATACACCAAGTCAGGAATCGGTAGTTCATCACTAGTAGTTCAATCCATCCCGGCGGCCATCATTTTTCTGAACACTTCCTTGCAGGTGACGAGCAACGGCGCTACTCTGAATGGGAAGGATCGGGCTCTGAAGGCTATGCTCCACGGAGCAGGTGTAGGAAGGTCTACCCTCCAAAGTTCTCTGATGTCATAGTAGAGGCAGCAGGCATCAGCATGGGCAAAGGTGCATAGAAATCATTTCCCCCATCAGTGGGGAAATAATGAATTCGTCATCGGCATCGTTCCCTTGAAATTCAGGGAACATATCAAATAGTTTCTCCCATCCATCGACCCCTATGTCGACAGGCTCTGATTCTTCCATGTCCCGAGGCTCTTCTTCTTCCTCCTCCCACTCTTCTTCTTCAATGGGCTCAAGATCCTTCTCTTGGGGCTCTATTTCTTCTTGTGGGTCTGATTCAAACACCCACGGATCCGACGTGGCTCCTTATTCCCCATTCGTCCCTTCCAGGGTTCCTTCTCTGGGTGTTACAGGCCTTCTCTCTTGCGGTATGTAGTTTAGCACCAATTCCCTCACCTTCTTAGGGACATTTCCATAGTGTTTCTCTTGGGGTATGCCTTCTGGCAGATTCCCAACCATGCCTAGTAATCCGTCTACCTCCTCAATTTTCTTTCCTATTTCCTGGAGAAGCTTTTCCATCTGTAGCACCTTATCCCGCAGCATCTCAGCTATCTCTCCTAAAGTCCGCGCTTCCTACCTTCTTTGATTCGCCATCTAAGTCAACCTTTAGTGGAGATAAATTCGGATATGTTTCAAGCCTCGTGGTTTTTCTTTTGGGTATGTAGTTTAGATCATTGGACTAATTGTACTCAAGCTTTAATAGATGATCACACACATAGCAAGTAGGCATTTGAAGCACGTAGCAAGCAAGCATGTAGTTTGCAGATATTTATACTACTCGTGTTCCTAAGGCCCTTTTGAGTTAAGGCTTTCTTAATCGTTTGAAACATCTAAGTGCCATTTGTGAAGATGAACCATTACCACGAAAAAGTCATCATGATTTAATAAATAATAATAATATCTTCCCCGAAGGGATTACAAAAGTGATGATGAAGCCGAAATGGGGCTTATGTCAAGGCTTGCCTTTTCTTGGCCTTCTTGACCCTTCGAAGGGTGGTCTGAATACGAAGGCGTGCCTGATATAGCTCCATACTGACAATCATTGAGTATGTTTCATCTAAGATCCTGGCTAAATGCTCGTCTGTACCCTCTAGGCATTCCTTCAGACGCTCCTATTCTGGGGCGAACGCACGGGCCAAGTGACCCTGTAGCCACTCATAATACCCTGGGTCACACCCTGCTTCGAACTTGTCTGGAGCTAAAGTGTCTGGGTCCCAACTTATGCGGCCATTCCATTCCCTGAGGATTATACCAGCATTCTTAATTTTCTGGTCTGTGTGCTCAATGATGAACTGCTCGGGTTCCCTATCTGAGGTATCACTTGCCTCCTACCAAACCGTCTTAAAACCCGAGATGGATAATAAGGAAGGATTTATCGAACCCCAGCTAGTGGCACAAAGGGGCAATTCTTGCCTCGAACCACCATAGTCTCAGATATAAAGTCAGGAAACATCCAATGGATCCGATCTTTAGTCAAGTTAGTGAAAAAATCAACCCAAGCATTTTTTGACATAAATTCGAGAGTTGGACAGTAGTCTACGAGGCGGTCTACACTGTTCTATCGACTCCAACCCTGAACCTCCTTGTCCATGTTAATGTGTTTGATAATCCACCATTGCAGCAACAAATTACATCCCTGGAAGTATCGAAAATGATTCTGGCATTTGTCTAGAACTCGGAAGATGTCGGTCAAGATAATGGGAGCCAAGTCAAAATACCTTGTTTCTTGGTCTTTGGTTATGCCGTAGAAGATAGCATGAGCCAGGTAGATCACCCGGGTGTCGATGGCCAATGATCCATCATGTGGAAACACCATAGTGCCTAACAATGCTATTGAATGGCGAAGGATACAGGCCTAATGATTTCCCATTCTTCTCGACTCTTGAATTCCCTTCGATATAGAGTATACCTGGTGATATCCCCGAACCTCCGATATAGATCCCTAAAGTCTACGGTGGGTCCTTGTGCCCAGGATGCCTCAGTTAAAGCAAGAAAATTCATGATTAGGCTGACAGTGGACCTTTGTGGAAATAACAGATTGCAATCTGACTTGTGTCGTCTCCTTAGACAGGTTCCATTGCTGTCTATGGCATCCTTAATCTCTTCTAGGGCCGGAGTCATTTCAATATCACCAAAATGAAACATCATTTGGATTTCATCCCAATACCCAACCAATACCTTTATCAGCTCCAGGCGACCCTTCATTGTTATGATAGAGGGTAAGTGTCCAAAAGTGAAACTAATCGTTCTCCGGTGGGCATCACCAAACCATTCATACCAACCTCTTAGCAACTCTGGAGCCTCGGTGACTGTCAAAACGGATTCTGCATTCCATCTAAAAAACAAAACAAGGTTAAGATTCCCCATCCCCATAGGATTAATGGTTCATCATGTAGGCACAAACATGCTTTCACGTAGCACATAAATGAGATGCGGTGTTCTTCAGGTCATAGACCGTCCGAACACAAGGTAGTCTCTTTTTATTGAGCCTTAGGTAGGTCAGAGATACCCAAAGCTCGTATAAGTATGAATGTTATAGTCCAGTAGGGATTTGGCTTAACTCTATCCTAGCTTTCACTAGAGTGGGTATTTCACAAAAGACCGGTAACCCAAGCGGACAACTGGGTTGTTGGACGATCGCGAACCAACCTCGCCTTATAACGATTTGAAAAGAATTTTTTGGTTTTATACTAAATGAACGACCACGTGCTCCGCGAAGTCTCCTTTGGAATAAAGTGTCAAATAAATGCCAGGAGTGGCAGAGTTATGATATGCATGCAATGACAGTTAATAACTGCGAGAAAGTAAACACATAAACAGTTAAGGCAAATATACTCATATTATACTGGAATCCTTATGGTTAGAACCTTTAAGTCCCCAGCAAAGTCGTCATCTGTAACGGTTCGCATTTTCGCGGGCAGGGTTACTGCTCGGAAAAGCTACTAAGAACTTATTGGTGCTCTTTCGGACTTTTTTTTAAAAGAGTCGCCACCTAATTTTTAGAAAATTAGGAAACCGAGGGTGAAGAGTTTATTCAAATACCATGAAAAATCCTTCGTAATCTAGAATTTCAAGTAAGGGTTCTAATAACCCCCTGGGGAAGGTGTTAGGCACCCCAGTATTAAGGATCCGTACTATACGGTTGACCTTTGAATTTCAATATATGAGTATTTGCATGAACTCTTTATTAAGTGTTTATTCCCGCAAAAATATTGTCATTTGCATATCATTTTTTGAGAAAAAAGTTTGAACATATTCCCTTTATACTTAGATTTGGATTTATAATATCCGGATAAAATAATCTCCCTAAGGATGGTATATTTTGTTTGCAAAAAGAGTATGTAAAATTTGTCATCCTTTTATACATGTTATTTATAAAGAATATAAAATTGTTATGTTTAAGTACATAATTTTGTCCATGCTTAACTCATATTTTGTTTGGATCGATCCGTTTAATACGTTTGGAGCGTCTTATCTAGAACTTGTATATACGAATGTTTTGCTTGAAGCGTATTTATCTTAAAAATATACGTCCTCTGTTACAAATCTATAAAAATTTGTCTCGGACATGGGCTTATAGCCAAAAAATTATAACTCGCCATTTAAAAGGTCCGTCCATGTGTTCTGGGTTTGGCCCTAATGAACTCATATATGAAATTTTGTTCAAAAACCTGGTATCACAAACTCTTTTATCCCTAGGTGGGCTTCAGCCCAAAATTCTTCTTTTTATTTTTGTTGGACTTGGCCCGTTTTGGGTTTTAATCTGAGAACAAGGAGGAGATCAGCGGGATTTTCGGCCCAAAATTTTACCAGATTTGGTTATTTGGGTCTGGTCCAAAACATTTATCCTTAGTCTCGGTTTGGATCTAAAAACCTAGTTTAATTTTGTAAAGAATGTGTCCTTTGGTTTAAAAACCTGTCTGTTTTTTCTCAAAATAATATCGTAACATTTATGACTCTGAAATAACTCTCAATTTTGTTAACTTAACTCGTGCCAAAGTAGCTTTGCTGGTTATCCATTTAATTTTGACAAAAATCGTTATGCTAAATCTGGGTTTGGAAAAGTCGTTTTGGGGACTTTTAAGTCAATCTAAACGGCATAGGTACCATTATCCTAAGACGACCAGTTCATAAGATAAGGATTCCACTATATGATATGAGTTTTTTACAAGTTTTGTACAAATACAAACAAGGCTCAAATAAAGAAGATAGAGAAAAGAAAAATAAAGGATAGAGGAAGACTAGGGGCGTACCAACCCCTAGTTTGCCATTTTCACCCATGGATGGGCCTTCGAAGAAAGAATTTCCTTATAGGGCCTTGGGACCAATAGGCAGGTTGATCTTGACCCGAGTGGTCATGCAGTGAGGAGGTTGAGAAAAGGAAAAAGGAACCCGGTTAGTTTAAGGATACTGAACTTATCACACTTATAACTATACGAACACATACATCAAATATATATACATATATCAAACACATTTACAACTCATAGAGTAAGGTATCTATGTATGGATATATATACACACACACACACACACTATAAGGCCCCACTAGCAAGGATTTGCATAACAAGGGAGGGAGAGTCGCCCCCCCCCCCCCCCTCCACCCCGTATTCCTGAAGTTGCACAAGTTCCAAGGGGTTTCGTGAACCCCAGGCATGGCTGAATACTGGGAAGGCTAAGAATAGGCCCCTCTAAAATTACCTCATCCCCCACCAATGTAGCCACAAGGTAATAGGCAGTATCCCAGGACCACAACATAACATAGATGGCCATATATATAAACATAATGTAGCCAGAAGCCGACTTTTCCCAATGAGTACAATATAAACAAGTGCAAGTTAAGAACATATGACCAAAGGTTAATCAAATCAAAACTTCAGGACATGGACATGAAGTAAGTAGGAGCAGAACCAAACATGTACTCAATGGAATGAACCAAAACAGGCTGAAGTAAACAAGAAACAAGGACCAAAATATGTTGTCATGAGGGAAAATTACAAACTGCAGCATGCAAATGTAAGGTAAATCAAACAAGGAACAAGGCACATGATCATGGATGAGACAGCATGGCCTGTAGTATACAGATATAAGGTGGACAAGAACAAGAAGCCAAAGCACATAATCATTGAGGGACACACACAAAACTATAACACACAAGGGATGTAAATACAGACAAGTACTAAAGCACATAATCATGGAGTGGACTAGAACAGGCTACATCTTATAGGTAGAAGGCAAACAAAGCAAGTACCAAACACATAACCATGAGGTCGACTAGTACAAGCTGCATCTTGTAAGTAGGAGGCAAACAAAAGTAAGTTGAGGTATGTGGACATTGCAGGGACAGAGGCAGAACTAGAACCTTTCTGCGTCTGGGTTATCATATACAAGACACGGTATCATATAGAGGTAGTAGTGCAGTTTGGACAAGCAAACAGGACATGGACAAGACAAGTTAACATCCTAGCTTCATACTTCTGTTAAGCCCTTCCTCTTGTGTCTAACTTAAACGCATACGCACACTTGCTCTTTATTTGATCAAATCATCAATCATTCCTAATTGTATACTTAACTATAACCTGGGGTCTCTTTTGGTCTAGGAATAGAATCCATGTGATCCCAAGGTCCTTTATAATGAGCATACAAACCCCACAGGCCATAGAAGTGCCATGGTGCCCTTTATATGAAGGAAAGGTGTTATAAACCAAGTTAGGCTTGGTGTTCCTTTATCCTTTCCCCAGGGCACCCTTCAAAAAAAAAACGTTCATCTTAGGTTATGTGGCCTTAGCTCACTTTCAGTCCCTTGTGATCATGTGGAAACTGGTTTCTCAAACTATTCACAGCCAAGGATTTAATACAAAAAGTTTCAAGTACATGTGCATATGAAACAAGCTTAATCATTTAAGCTAAGGCCATAACCATTTCTCAACCTCCTCAAGGTGCCACTAAGCTATTCAGAGTCATAGCATGGGTCAGCTTACCATTAGCAGGTTACTCAGGCCCTTTTAACTTCACAGAATCACCACCAATAGGTCTACACTCCCTACAGGTCAAGCCATGTCATAGGCTCTATTCAACCCAACCCCAGAGGTGCACACAACTAGATTAGCAGGCAATGGTAATTCAACACGAAGGCAGAGTATTATCAGAGATGCAGAAAGCCAAACAGTCAAGTAGTGATACTAACCATATAAGCAAGTCATTAGAATTCAAATCAGAGGTACAAAACAATTCAAGAAGGGACACAACATGCAGGTTTCCACTTTGGGCATTGCACTAATTCACTTCAGAAAATAGCCTTGGAAGAGTTTGTAACTAAAGGCACACATTTAGACTTAATGGTTTAGCTCACATCCCTTTCACAAATCCCAGCATGTAACAATCATATCGACTAACTAGAACCAATGCCAATCCATACATAGATGTACACTCAGAACCTTCAGGAAAATGGATTATAGAAGTATATCATGTAAGCAATCAGTCAAACAATCTTGGATCAATCTTAGTTCCTAGTAATGGTTTCTCAATTATTTAATCTAAGAAAATCTTTTAAGAAAAAGACAAAAAAAAGTTTATAGCATAGTTAGGTTCTCAAAATCAAAGCCTCAATCAGTATCACAAGGAAGCAAGTTCTGAGATGCCAGGTACAAATGCACAAGTTAAAGAGAACAGGATGCATATGATCATAAGTAAAAGCAGGTGATAAACATGAAGGTTATTATGCAGTCCCTCAATTATATTGACTTAGATCATCACTAGTACACTCCCTAATCCTACTTCCTTATCACACACCTAACTCAAATAACAACAGCACAGACAACTAATCACCTCAGATTAGATCTCTTTTAGAAGACATAGCTAAACACATGACTTAAGCTTTTCAAATACTAGCAGGATATTATTTAGCTCCAAGTGTACCCCTTCCCCAGATATAGCTAAGCTTTCCTAATCCACCTAAGGTCCTTGTGTGTCCCAGAACCATGAGAAGAAAGTTCAAAAGAAAATAAAGAAGCCTCAGGGTCCTGAAAGGGAAGCAAGATAGGATGGGGTCATCACCTCCCCATTTCCTTTTCTTGAATCCTCTTTCAGTAAAAAAGGATCCTGGGTTTCACTGGTCATTACCTCCGGTTCATGCTCAGGCTCACCTTTTACTATCCCAAGACCCTTCCCTCTTCTGACCGTATCCCCATACCTCATTGACAACCACTAAGAGCCTTGGGATGGTTTAGAATAGCTTACCACTATCATAAGCCTGCCATAGTTAACTCATTAAGCCCTATTTAGACCTTTAAGATCTTATGTTCCAGTTACAAGCATGATCAAAGATTACCTAAGTCATTCAATCCCACAGATAAGTGTTAACATATTAAGAAAGCAAACAATCAGCTGATGATTCATGTTTGGCACCCCACAGAGTTTACTTAGATTCTCGATAGTCTTACTCATAGAACATGTGAAATAAATCAACACTCAATCAGTCACGCAATGCTTGCATTAACCATTTAGTCAACTGGACAAGGATCAAATCAAGTGTGCATGTACATGATAGGTCACTCCTATTTCAAGTCAATAATCAAATAAGGGAAGGAAGTAGACCACAGAAAACGTTAACTCACAGCATCCTGTCTTATGCATTCTATCCATAACCATTTCAAATTAAAGCATTTTGAGATATGAAAAAGCAAGAAGGGCAATCAACCTAAGGTCTCTTATGCACACTAGGTAGACTACCAACCAAGGTAAGACTAAGGATGTAATGACACTAGACCCTTTTACTTCATTCTTCAACCTAAATAACACACAGAGTGAAGATGACCCCAGACAGAACCAAACAACCTCAAAGTCTCATATTTACTGTGATGATTGTACACCCTCTTTAAGCTTTGACACAGAGGAAACAAGGCAACCAAAACTTCATGGAATAGGATTTGGACAAAGATTACCCCAGTTTTACAAGCTCAATCATAGTTGATTCTCCATATCCAATCACATATAAATGGCATAAAACAACTCATCCTTAATCATGACCATCAGGACAGACTAGTTTTAAAGCACTTGAGTGATCATATAGAGATACTTATGTTGAAAACTGAACAAGCAAGCAAACATTATACCTACTTCCATGCTACTCCATTTTTAGGGATGCATCCTTCAATTCTATTAGCAATAACAACATCAGTTATGATTCTAAATTCAAAACTACATTGCCCTAGGCTCAGCCTCCCATCATCATACTCAGACCATCTAATCAACCATACTTAAACACGACACACAAATGAAGACTAATTTACTTACATTGATAAATTCAAAAAAAAAAGATTTTTTCTAGCCTAAACTCATCAAATAATTCTTAATTAATCATGATTGCATATTTACCACAAATGACCATAAACTAATATGGTGCTGTCAGGACCCTAACTCAAACCAAGCATATGTCATCAGACTAATCACCCCTTAAACAGACAAGGATCAAAACATGAATATGACCAAGCAGTACCCTCCTTAGCAAGAATTTTAGCAAAATAACAGCTCATTACTAATAATTCACTAAACAAAGCAAGGAAATAACAATACCATAGCCTAAACCAATCAGACTTACTCTTAATTGTAATTAAACTGAAAGAGAAAATGCAAAAAAAATAGAAATGATAACAAAATTAAATCTTACCTTTTTTGCATGCAGTCGTGTCCAAGAATGGACTTGGAAACCTTTTTGTGCTTCCAATTTCTCCAACTCACACCACAAAACAACAACCAAAGACACAAAGCATAATAAAAATTTTAGACTATGAGACTTTAACTTCGAGTTTAAAGCCTAAAAATTATAATAATAAACTTAAGTCTTGAATTTTTAGATTCAAATCTCAAGTCTTCTCCTCCTCCTTTTCTTCTAAATATGGGGTTCTATTTATAGAACCCCCAAAAATGCTAAAAAGACTCTTTCATCGATGTGGGACTTGTGAGTTTTTCTCACAAGTTCCACTTGAAATCAACTTTGAATGGACAGATCGAGAGGAGGTGGTATTCAACGGCTCATTTTGAGCCTAATACACCTCAGACCACTTGCAAGTTAAAAAAAGCAAGAAAGTGGCTAGGACCGTACCTTTTAAGGATGTGTTTGGACGAATTTGTGAAAAAGACGTATGGAAAAGGACGAATCCATTAATGCTTTGTCCTCTACTCTGATTTTCCCATGCTCTACACTCCACTCTACGATGGGACGCGACGAGGGAAAAAAGGGAGGGGGGCAGTGGTGGAGGCGACGCTAGGGTTTTGCCCTAACCGCCTCGCCTCTTTCCTCTTTTGCTTAGACATCCCTAGGGTCTGAGAAATGGGAAATGATGGGAGGGTATACGCATTGCGTCCCCTTTAAACGCTACGTGGGCCGGGTCTAGTCTGTTTGGACTGGGCTCGGTCGTATATATAAAAAAAATGAAAAGGGCCCCTTTTCACATAGATATACACACATAATGTATATATACACGTATACATTGTGTATAGATATGTATGAAGGGGCCAAATAGGAAGTCCAATAAATGGTCCAAGCTAAAAATATCAATTATTGACCATGATATTTTAATCATGATCGAATTAGGACGCAATTAATTTAAAACACGGCTATTAAATCCATTTTTGCAGATATGGCTTCATTTGTCTTTAAAGCTAAATGATCGTTGCAATTATAACCTTTTATCTATCTAATTGCAAAAATATCCTTGGCTAATCTTAATCCGATTAATTATTTCAAGTATAGCCTTATCTTGGTACTAATTAACCAATTAAAGCTAATTTGCGCTAATGACCTCAATTGATTTGCCAATGGATTTGGTCATCTCAATTAAAACCACTAGGAGGCTAAAGTTGCAAAAATGAGCCCTCTAATTAACCAAATTAATTACTAAAACAATTTATTAATTAAACAATTATGAAAACACACATAATTAAAGGGTGAGGGTAAAATGGTCAATTCCTTTAATTACTCAAATTCCTTGGATAAAATAGGATAAATTATTTGCTAATTACACTTTTCTCTAACTTAACAATAAAATAAATAATTATTCAAAATTGTTTTCCTTTTGATTAATTCTAATAAAATATTCCATAAATGTCATAAAATATCAATTAATTTCTAAATAACTTATATTGTCATGAAAATATTTTTATCAATTTAAAAGAGTAAAACATTAACCTGAACAATTTTATAAAATCTATTTAGACCCTTTAAGGTGCACAACTTATTTTATTTATTATCCAAGGACTATGAGCAATTATAATGAATCACGAGAGGTCAAAAATTGGGTGTAAACAACCACTACCTAGGCTAGTATGAAAGGTTCGTGGTCATTCCCAGGGAGCGCCTTCACCGTCCGTAGCTTTTCCCGTTTCCAGAGCCATGGAGGCTTGACTGTAAGATCCTCTTTTGAACCACATGTATCTCTTTTTAGACTTCTTCCCTTCGTCCTTGTCCATAAATTTACATGCATTTTTTGTATGGCAACAACTTCCACAGTCTCGTTCGTCGGTGAATGTCCGACATTGCTTATTGGGTGGGAGTGATCTTGCGCACTTCTACCAAGGAAGAGAGGACTTGGAAGTCCATTAGTGGTTCCACAAAATGGAGGGGCAAGAACCACGGTAACCCCTTAATTTTGTGATCTCGACTGCGTCATTCATTTTTGGCATCTCCTAATGATTAGCAATTTTCTGGGTCTATTGATAGAAAGTCTCAAGTCAAATCCCCACCTTCTTTCAGGACTGCAACGACCAATATCCATAACATTGCAACTTAGGTTTTTGCTACCTAAGAGAGCGACACTTCATAACAATCTTGGTATCCCTCATTCGGCTTTACCAAAAGGAGGAGAGTCCCAGTTCTAGAGAGTCCGAAGAGGAGGAAATCAACTCAAATTACTTATTGCTTTTAGTTTTCAGGTTGCGTCCCGATGAATTCGACGTTTATTCATTATCTTAGAGGCTCCATAGATAGATATTGTTTTGTGGGTATTGGTTGAGTCGTTGTTCGACTCTCATGGGTATTTCTACGCTTTGACAATCTATTTATTACAGACTTCTGCTAATTTTATTTCTTAAATTATGAGCATGTGTTTGTCTAGTTACTTTATAACGTCTTTTAATTGGTTAATGAAAGATTATTAAAAAAAGGGACTTTTTGTTATTAATTCATACGGTGCTTCCGATTTCGTTTGTAGCATCAGATGACTGTTATGTCTAGGATGGGTTTTGGGGCATGCCACATATCCAATTTTGCGGCACCATAGTTATGAACCATACTTTCTAGTTATGGTCGCACCAGACCAGCCAAAACTTAGCAACAATCTTTTGTGCTAAAATGGCCATAACTCTCTCATATGACCTGCGAATGCGATGATTCTTGTTGCTATTGTTCCAAAATCATGATATTGATCTAATAGTTCGATAAAAACACAATTTGGAGCTCATTTGCTTCAATTAAAACCAGTTTGAAACTCATCAAAATCTAACCATTTCATCCTGACACATCTAATACCCTATATGGACTTGACCAAAGGCTCAAAACACAAAGGGGAATATTGCAATATACAGTCAACCCTCAAGTCAAACTTATGTACATTAAACTCCAAATTCTCTTGCAGTAGTGTTGAATCTCACTCGGCCTCTTGGGCCCCTATCAGAACATACACATAAGTCTAAAATCATCATCCGAACCTATTGGAACCTTCAAATCAAGAATCCAATCTCGTTTACTCAAAATATTGACTTTGGTCAACTCTAAGAAGTTTAAGCCACTAATTTAGATTCAAGTACTCCAAAATGTTCTGGGAGCCCCTCGGGACTCGTGTCACTTATACCCTTAAGTTATATATTATCAAATGAAGTTACATAAAGTCTCAAATTGGGAAAAGAGGTTCTAAAACTCAAAATGACTTGTTGGGTCGTTACAGACTTACAGTAGATTGTAGGTACTCCCTCTGTCCCAATTTATGCGGTATCTTTCAGATTTCGAGATTCAAACAAGTCTTTCTTTGATCTTAATTTTTTCATATTTTTTTAAATATATTGATTTTCAACTATCATGACTTAATAGTACTTTTTATGTAGTTTCGAAATATGTAAATTTTATTTCAAAAAAACTTAAAGATTCACAAAATTAAATTGTTTGACTCTCAAAATCCGAACTGTGTCACATAAAGTGAGACAGAGGGAGTATAAAGGATGGTTGTGATCAATTATCATTACTCTGCCAATCCTTTTGTTACTTGCATTTGCATTGTTTGATCCTTCCCCTATCACCGTCGATGACTAGTTCAAGATTCAATCTCGGATCTACCTCTACTTGTTCATCAAAGATCACAAACTGACTGTGAATCTCGACCGCAGAAAAGACGATTTATTGTTGGTGTTGTTGAGTCAAAACAATTTGTTAAGAGATCAACCTTATATCTAGATGGAATTGAACATGCAAACTCTGATACCATGTTAGCAACCACGGGAGAAGGCTTTGAGCTAAAAGAGGGGAGCGTAAGGTTGAAGCTATAGAGTGAAAAACTGGATCTATTTATTATATAAACATGAACTCTCAATCTATTACAACTATACACAACTATTTATACAAAGTAAAAGACTTAAAATTTCTTAATAAACTAACTAATTAGCTTAACCACCTCCTTTAACTCAACTATGGTAACCCGGCTTGTAACTACTAACCATAGCTTAACAAGTTTTTTTATGCGAGATTTTATATTGTGATTAATTATATCAATGCATTCAACCAAACCACCACTAATTAGGCCTTCACAACATGTAGCCAAGTTACTAAAGCAACTCATGGAACAATAGTAGAGAATAACTACAGTGTGGTGTGAAATATGTGAGACCTCCTTTACTTTTTAATTCAAAATCGCGGGTTATATTTGAATATTTTGTAAAAAAGAATCTTTTACTAGGAAGTAATTTACCCACTTATTCAAGTTTACTTGACACGAGTTTGGTTTAGTCGGAATAGTGATATCATTTATACTAGATATGGTCAAACCAAAAAAGAACATAATTTAAGACAATTTTCGATACCGTTAAGAGTCTTGTTGATATGAATAATATGATTCACCTTTATAAAACCTCCACGACTTAGATAACTTTAATGAGATAAAATTATTTATGGTCACATGATGCAAGTGAACCCACAAAGACAACATGTTGTCACTCCATTTTAGAATCCGCGACTTAAGTAGTACAAAAAAAAAAAAGTTGAACCAAACTAGTACAAAAAAAAAAAAAAAACATAAGTAGTATTTACGCATGAAATTCGTGCGTGAAAGGACCAAACTGCAAAAACATAGTTTTGGCCTTTCACGCACAAATTTTATGCGTGAATGGTGTCATCAAAAAAAAGAAGAATGGGCTCATCCAAAAAAAAAAAGGACAAGCTTTCACGCACAAATTATGTGCGTCAATGGTGTTGCCTTTTTTTTTTTTTTTTTTTTTTTTTTTGCATTACCTTTCCAATCACGTTTTTTTCCATACTTTGGGCAAAGATTAGTCATGTTTTAAAATCCCAAAATATCAATATTTTATATAAAACTTAATATCTATTTTTGCGTACAATAATGTCGGCTCATTACATCAAGTCCACCTAAATGTTTGGATCGTCGTTTTAGGGGTTCTAAAGTGCCCCGAAGCAAGTTTTGAAACTTGTAATATTTATAGGGTTTTGATTTAAGTGTTTTATTATATTTGAATGTACAAATTTAAATATTTGATTTAATAATAATTCATCCAATACGAGAGGTCTATACTAATTAAAAAATAATTCATTCCATTTAATTACAATACTAATTCAAAGCAATACAAATATTAATTAGTATATTAAATTAGTATAGACCTCTCGTATTGGATGAATTATTATTAAATCAAATATTTAAATTTGTACATTCAAATATAATAAAACACTTAAATCAAAACCCTATAAATATTACAAGTTTCAAAACTTGCTTCGGGGCACTTTAGAACCCCTAAAACGACGATCCAAACATTTAGGTGGACTTGATGTAATGAGCCGACATTATTGTACGCAAAAAAAGATATTAAGTTTTATATAAAATATTGATATTTTGGGATTTTAAAACATGACTAATCTTTGCCCAAAGTATGGAAAAAAACGTGATTGGAAAGGTAACGCAAAAAAAAAAAAAAAAAAAAAAAAAAACGGCAACACCATTGACGCACATAATTTGTGCGTGAAAGCTTGTCCTTTTTTTTTTTTGGATGAGCCCATTCTTCTTTTTTTTTATGACACCATTCACGCACAAAATTTGTGCGTGAAAGGCCAAAACTGTGTTTTTGCAGTTTGGTCATTTCACGCACGAATTTCGTGCGTGAATACTACTTATGTTTTTTTTTTTTTTTTTGTACTAGTTTGGTTCAACTTTTTTTTTTTTTATACTACTTAAGTCGCGGATTCCTCCATTTTATTGTCATCTTCTTGCCGGCGGCCTCTATCGGCTTTGTATGTTTAATCAGGCAAAGTACTGAAAAATTGTCTCCCCATTAACTCGTACCACACGAGTGAGTTGCCATCTAGATTCTAGTCCAATCATATACTTCAAACTGTACTTAATTCACTTACCAAGGTAAATCAAAAGATAACGAAAGCTTTTGCTTCAGAAAGTACATAATAAAAAAATATGATTTTCTTGCAAAAATAATATGCTCCCTCAAATTGGTATATGTAGAACATGCAAATGATGCAATGCAACTAAATTACCATTCTAAATTTTGCATAAAGTAATAAAAAATACAATCGCAACAAACAACTTGATGTTGCTTCTTTTTAATTTCTTTACTTTTTATTTGACATAATAGATCATTTATGAAAAGTTAAAATCAAGCTAGCTAGGTAGCAGAATTTGAATGCCAAAACAAGCAGTTTCAAGTACCTACAACTCATATAGGTACGGACTTGAATAATAATAATAATAATAATAATAATAATAATAATAATAATCATATCTATCTATCTACCTATATTATTATGAAAGCATAAATATAAATGTTAGTTGATCAAAATATCCTTTAAATATTGAACGACTTTTATATTCTTTAAAGTTAAAATATCTCTTTAAGCAATAATTCAATATATTGGATAAAATTGTAATGTTAAAGGTTTTACCCAAAAATTAGGACTTTTGAGTTGAACTAAAAAAATGCTATTTTCCTACAATTGTGAGAACGAATCCTAAACTAAACTGAACAAAATTAAGTTGGACTTTTACTTGAAACAAGATATCGTGGTCGTCATAACTATCTCGGACACGCACAAATTGTATCTGGAAAAAATCAACTTAATCACTAATTAGTTTGATTGCTCAAACTCTTTCCATTATCTTAGATAATTATGTTGACTAACTTGATATTTAAGTTTATGTAAAATATTTCACATAAATATAATTGATCATCTTTGCATGTTTAGTCAATACCCAGTCATTCTGCTTTTAAGAATTATACTAATGTTACATTAAATTTCAGGATTTAAAAGACCGTTGCACTTTTCAAAAAAATGCTAAATGTCGATCACCAACAAAAATATTCTTGAAATGTTTATGGACATTTATACCATCCAAAAATTAAATCATTTCTTAAAAATATAATTCCATATAGGATAAATAGTAAAGTTAGCCTAATATGAATTTGCATAAATTTCTTATTCGAATCGAGTTCCAACTTTTATAGTATTTGACGTATTGTAACCTACCTATTTTTGAAGTCCAAGAGTCATACCGTTCTAGATGGATAAGAACACATTAAATCACCCAAACAACTCTTTTCCATTCGCGAACATTTAAGAAGTCATCTCCTGATTCGTTGAAAGGCCAAAGAGTCATCTTTAAAGGCTATACTATGCATCCTTATTCATATATAGTAGAATGTAAGGTAGGTTTGGGTATAGCAGGACTTGAACCTGCGACCATTAGGTTAAAAGCCCAATGCTCTACCAACTGAGCTGAGACGACAGATAATTCAATGGTTGATAGGTACTTCGAAATAAGCAGATCACAGATAAGTTTTTTCATATGAAAGAATGAAAAAGTGCTTTCGTTCTTGTGGAATAAGAAGCTTTTGTATCTTAATTAATGCATGTATTTAATTTATTCAGAGCTATTAGAGCCGAAACCACTTTTTGTGCGGCTTGTTCTAATTCTGATTGCTTTTACGCGAGAAAGGGGGACCACCCTCTAAGCCTTGGATAAGTGTCAGAGATTCCAGAGGTTGCCTTTCCACATAAGTCTGGTGCTGGAAGCTGCATAGAGTCTTTCGGGCAGCCTTCTTACATAGAGTCTTTCGGGCAGCCTTCTTACTCCGGTTGAGAAAGCGCATGAGCAAAACGAGAAGGCATAAAAAGAGATGCCTTTATCCCTAGAGATGCATGAGCTTGCCTTAGGACAAAAACTGCTGATATCAGAACGGCGTAATATTGTTCTTGTTTTTGTTTAGCGACACACTACGTAGAATTATATTCACTTTTATTTTAGGGAATATAATTGATCACTGTACTTCGTACATATTTGACGGTAATAATTATTTTAGAATGTTGAAGCAGTTGAATGTTTATAATTTATGTTTGCATTTCGTAGCATTTGAAGCAAGATATATTCGCGCAAAGCATGAACATAGAGACTAGTTATTATAAAAGTGAGAAACCTTTTAATTCAAAGTTAAATTACTAAAATGTCCATCAAATATTGAATGACCTTTTTACCCTTCAAAATAAAAGTGTCCTTTCAACATCAAGGTACAAAAAGAGTAAAAATACTCCATAGAAAATAACTACATCATTATTAATTCATATAAGGATTTTTAAACATAGGAGTTATCTGAAAGGTTTTTTTATTATTATATTACAATAAAGAAGAACCCAAGGGTCAACCTATAGGCCAATATGATCAGAGTCATCTTATCAATTATGCCGTGCCTTTATTATTCATGTCTCATAAGTCATAATCTCCAATTCATTAGTTTCAAAATGTAGAGAAACTAAGAGGTTGCAAAAATTAATTCAATACTCATTAGTGATACATTAAATAATATATGAAACGGTAGTGACCATTTCATCTGATACTCTTTAGTGATGCGTTAAATAATATATGAAACGGTAGAATATTGTAAACTCTTTAAATATGAGTTAAGGGACCTACGGAAGATAGACCAATTCTGTACAGTTTATGGTTTTTATTTTTATGTTCCAGTTCCAACTTCTCTTTATCATGATTATTGAGTAATCACTTCTCTAATGGTTTTGCAGGCTATGAGTTCTCTTCAGATTATGCAACGGTGGATCCTATTACGGTCCAATCAACAACCTCCAAGTTAGTAAAATACATCCATTCATGAGTTTGAGCGGTGAATTATTTGGTTTATATCTTTTTCCAATAATTACCAATTCGCAATCTTGCATTGTACTTTTGTTTAAAATGAAGAATTATTTCTTCCGAGTTGTGATTTGCCTTTTTTGTGCTTCCAAGAAACACGCTACATAACTAATTGCTTCACGGATTTACCAACAATGTATTGCATCTGCATTAAATTTTGAAAGTTTTTTATACTTCCCGTTCACTTTTACTTGTCCAGTATTTTAAAAATAGATTTTTACTTTTACTTGTCACTTTTAGCATATCAAGACAAGACAATTTTTTCCCATTTTACCCATAGTATTAATTACTCACTTCAAATCATTTTCCAAATTCAATTAAAATATGCACCAATTAATATGGGTAGATTGGTAAATTATGCACTTCATTTATTATTTTTTAAGGGGTGTGCAAAGTCAAAAGTGGATAAGTAAAAGTGAACGGAGGGAGTAATTCATTATGTATTGTTTTTGTTACTTTAAGAGTCTTGGGTGATGTTTTTACTACAGTAATGATAAGTCTTTCCGATGATATATATGATACAAACTATAATTATTTGCAATTTGTAATATTTATCAAAAAAAATATTTATTTAAGTAATATTTAGTCTCTAAAATGTGGTTGGTTTCTAAGTCAACAACATAATTTTCCAAGTTTCTACTGACCACAACATATTGATGTTCATTAATAAATCTAAAAAATAAAAATAAATAAAAAGATAGAACAAAAAGAAATAGAAAGAATACTGAAATATTTTCATTTTAATTCTCATGCATTCTTCTTAAAGAACAAGCAAATATAATCTGTCTACAATATATAATCTTCTTAATCCTTGAAGAGAATATGTATCTGCATCAATATTTATTTTGACATTAATTTTTCATTGAGTACTTAATTGGAAAGATTTCAGAAATATACAAGTTGATCGCTTATATTATAAAAAAATAGCTCAAAACTTACATTACAAAAAATAGTCCAAAATATACATACATATACAAACATATACAGACAATTATACCAACATACACAAACAATACAAAGGCAGAGAGAGAGAGAGAGAGAGAGAGAGCAAGAGAGAGAAAAATTTGGGTATTTTTTGTAAGAATTAATAACATTGTTGCCCCAATTAACGTACAGTGTAATTTTCTCTACTTAAATCATTGTCCGGACAAAAATAAAAGACATGCAAAATCATCAGAAAAAAAAAAAGAACTTTATGCTACAAAATGCGCATGAGCTTGTGAAAACAATCCCATAATATGCAATTACTCAAAGATACAAACAATTTAAAATGCGGCAGTATAATATTTCTCGACTAAAATAAGTTGTTAATAGAATTTCAAGGACTATAATCAAGACCTTCAATTTATCATCTTTTATTCAATTAATTTATGCTGCAGCTACAAATTTCTCTTTAATCCTTTTGGAACAAAGTTAACTTCCTAATGTAGTACTTATCGCAAAATATCCGTATGCCTTGAATCTGTTACTCCATTTGGGGATCACACCAAAAAATGTTTTAATATGATCTCTATGGTTTTAAAAAGTTTATACTCATTTATATGCTACACACGTGCAACGTGTCTAAAAATCTATATATAATATAAAGCTAGGCATAGACAAGGTGATGTGGCACCTCTCTATGGCCTAGAACCCTAATTATCTTTTTTCTCCTTTTTTTGAATTTTCTCTCATTTTAAAATCAATATACTATCTATTTAATAATTCAAAAGCCACTCTATTAATTAGCTTAATTACACCTCTTAATTATTTAATTGCACCTTTTCATCCACTTCTATCCGTTTGGTTTTTTCAATTTTTCCTAATAACTCATTTGTAACCGTTTTTCTTAATTCTTAATTAATAGAGCATAAAAGCTCTTCTACTATTTAAGTTGGAAACAAGAAGGTTGCAACCAATCATTCGATTAAATTCTTCCAAATGATAGAGTAATAGTGTGTTCTTTTGTTCTTCCAACGACGGAGAAATATTATTTATTTTTGTTTGATTATTTTGTTTTTCTACATTGTTGTTTTATTTCTAATATTAGATTGATTTGTTTTATCATACATCTTTATGTTTAATTTATGTGCTATTGCGAATTTTAGATTGTTGTATTTTTTGTCTTCCCCTGCTTCGACAAAAGTCTAGGAACTATGATTCAATTAAATATGCTTTGGTTTCATCTACCCTTTACGAAATTAATGTTATGTCCAAGATTTTTCTTTGTTCTTCTTCTATTTTGTCCGCTTTTAGGATGAAGACCTTAAAGGAGATTCCTTGAGTTTTCCGGTAATTCAAGCAGGAGTAGAATATTGTAAAAAGACTGGAAGAGACAAGACAATTCTTGAGGTCCTTGATGTAATTATGATATAATCTCAAAAAGTTACAAATGCAATTCCATAAGTTATTGTATTCTTTTTCGCCTTTATATAGATTCACAGTAATTTTATGTCCAAAAGGAACATTGAAGAGGGATTTTATCTTTTTTAACATATTCGGTTTCATAGCTTTTCTTTTCTTAATTATTCTCTATATATATGAAGACAATAATTAATTGACTAACGAAGAAAAAAATGGAAGAAGGAAGACAAAAGGTGGAGTTGTAGAAATGGAAGGCTGTAAAATCTGCTTATTTCATTCATTATAGTATATCTATTTTAGTAGTTATATTATTTTTTCCAAAACCCTCGGTCACTCTTTGAAAAATTAAAATCATTTTATTTAGAATAAGTCCTTTTAATTTGATAGTACGTATATTTTTCTGAAATAATTTAATTATTCTGACATAGATGAGGAGTTTTAATCATATTTTAGGTTTAAGTGATGGTTTAATAAAATAAATGTTATTTACGATTTAATCTTCTAAAAATATCTAATTAAAATAAAAAAACTTTAAATTTTCAATTTTATTTACAAAACTAATCCAAACAATTGTATTCTCAAAATTATTATAAACTAAAAGCACAAGACATCCAGAGTATTCCAAGGTGAAAACTGACGAGCATACTCTCGGGTGAGAGATATAAATGAATAATAAAAACTAAAATAATTTTGAGTGTGTAATTGTTTAAAAAGTATTTTGTGAGTATATACAATAAAACAATGTAATAATATATTGATTTACAGTGCCCCCTCCACTTGCGCATAAACGAATTTGATGTTTAGTGGAAAATGAGCAGGTAGGGAATTAAAAAAGAAAATGAAAATACAAAAATAAAAATAAAAATAAAAGGAAAATGGGCAAGACAATAAATATACGAGATTCTGAAAAATTTATTCAGTGGATTTCAGATTATATGTATTCAGTTTGATTTTAGTTTTTCCTTTTCCTCTTCTTTTATTGTTGTTATTAGTAGTTTAGAATGAAACATAAAGAAAATCATAAAGTAAGCGTTAAAATTTAATTTTAAATTAACATTAAAACGTTAAATTGGATCTATTTAGATGTGAAGTCAAAGCTTTTAAATTAAAAAATGTCTATAAAATTTATATATATTTTTCATTTATCTATTTTTTATAGATCTGCTAATGCAAAATCCTCTTCATCTAAGTTTACTTTTTTTACTTTTTTAAAAAAAAGTATAATGTTTATTTAATATAAATTAAATTACTATTTATGTGCATAAGAAATTTAATATATTCCATCTTGAATAAATTTATAATGGCATCTATTATATCCTTTATTTATTAATGTCGTGATTGTACCGCGCAAAGCGCGGGGTACTTCACTAGTTAGTAATAATAATAACAGCAACATCTACAACAATATACAAACCATATTGAGCATAGCATACAACAACCAGTCTTAGATACAGCAGATGTACAATTGCGCAAATTTTGAGCAAATTATCCTCTCCACTATTAGATGATATATGAAGATGAAGCTCGACTAAACTAATGATATATATAACTCAAAATATTATTATACATAATAATCACGTCACTTCATTGTAAATAAACGATTCTCAATAATTTTTTGATTTCTTCTATGGTTGGCTTTCATCATAATCACGTCACTTCATAGTAAATAAACGATTCTCAATAATTTTTTGATTTCTTCTATGGTTTGCTTCATCTTCGTTTCCAGTACGAATTTTCCTTCTATTCATCTCAGCATACATTTCCTCAATCATTGGTTTCCAAAGACGAACTCGAGCATTTATGAACCAATTAGATACCTGTTCAAAGCAAATGGTGGTTTATATTAGGATTTCAATGGAATTCAAACAAGAGAAAGAGCATCAAGATTTTGCTCTAAACAATTCAAACTCGATATCCAAGTTTTAACTATACCTGACTCCTTGACAATCCACTTTTTACTGCCAGCAATTGCTTCTCTGCATCCTTTGGATATCTGAAACGCACGGTTGTTTAGTGTGTGAGCAAATCATTAGATTACAAGAATAAACCAGGGGCAGAGCGAGAGTGTCGGTTACGGTTCGGTCGAACCAATTAGCTTTTAGTTAAATCCTGTATTTTGTCTTAAAAATTCATTGAATATATACAAATTATTAATTTAGAACTTAGTAACTTATAAAGATTAGAATTCAAAATCCATAAGGTTCAAATCCTGGCTCCGCATCTGAAATAAATGGGAACACATTCAACTAAGAGAATGTCAAGCTTTTCTATCATTCACTTTCCGGAGTTTGATTAAATCATCGGTTGTAATAGTTAGGATTGTAGTTATTGCACTCCACATGATATGTAAATTTGGTTATGGATTATTAACTTGGCACCTTAATATATAAGTAAGGTTACCTGCTACAACAGATTACACTGACAATGTACATAAATTACAGCCATGAAAGAACGAACTTACGGGTGAAGAAAGTTCTGAAACATCCATGCCCTCAAAACTGAGACAGATCTTTCTGGCAAACCTCTCTGTGGCCTCCATAATTGATGATCTTTCCTTTTTAGCTGCTGAAGTGCCCACTGCTTTTGAATGAACGTTGTTTCGAATGACTTCTCTACCCCACTTTCTCCTCCTTTATTAAAATGTTCTCCCATCGCGAGAATGTAATTGCTTATTCTGTCCCTCAGGTTTTTGTACAAGGACGATATGGTTTGAAGGGCGAAACGAGCATGTATACTAGGATCCAACTCAGTGACAGCATGAAACGCAGAGATGACCATATGAATCTCATCCAAGCATTGGTTGTATTGATCATCAACCTAAATATACAAAATGTGTAAAACACAACACACCATATGATGAGTAAGCACATAGAGATTAAGAAGAGCCAAAGTGGAAGGAATGTCTAAAACACTACTAAAAAAAACTGAAATTAGCTACAAAACTGTCGGTAAATGCTCGTAGCTAACAGAACTATTTGATAATTAATTTTTCTGTTTAGCTACAAAATTTGTCCGTCGCTACTTCTTGTTTTTTAGTGGTAAACATATCAATCCTGACAAAGAAAACTATTCATCAAATAGTCTACTTACCACTTGTAACAAAGCCACCAGATTCTTTTTCTTTGCTTCAGAATCCATATGACCAATGATTATCTGGTCTCCGTCAGGTAAATCATCAGAATTCATGGCTGCATAGCCCCTACCAGTATCAGAACCCAAAGCAAACGAAGTGTTTGCACCAAACTCTGTCCCATTTCCTCGGTAGCTTACTGAGTTACGATTTTGAAGTGATAACTGTGCAATTTCAGAGAGTATTTCTTGCATTACGCGAAGATATCTTGATCCAGTTAAGAATTGCGAAAGGTGGACCGGTTTGTATGAGCCAAAGTTTAAAGACAGGTTTCTGCTGTTGCAAGATGTTAGCTCTGAATCAAAGCGTCTTTGAGGGAAAGCATGGTTGGTCACACCAGAGCAGGTTATATCCGAGCATTGGTTGGTCCCACATGCAACACCAGATTGTGATGTTGTTAGACTTAGAGAGAGCTCATTGCTAAATCTGGAGGAGCCAGAGGGACTGTCAGATCTCAAACTAGCAGTTTCTGATGAGAACCACGTGTTTGAATTCACATTTTCAGTTAATTGGAAAGGTTGGGACCCCGTTCGTCCAACAACGGTTCCACCAATTTCCGGGACACCGTCAAACTCATAGTTTCTGTAGGATCCAAATGAATGATTCAACACATTAGGACAGTTTAGACCATCAATTTTCTGGCCTTCGGCAGGATGTGATAAGGGAGCCAGTACTGTTAAATTTTCAGGATACTCATGCATAGCGTTTCTTGCAGCCAAAAGATTTGCAAGACACACAGCAGGAATTGGTATTCCCTCCATATACTGATCCTCTGTGTAAGCATTACTGATTGGATAAGAAGTACTAAGTGAAAACTCCTTTATTCTATTTCTCCCCATAGGCATCCCATTGTGAATAGCTTCAGTGTCAACAGCTCGAGGAAAATTTGGTAGATCTAGACAAGCTTGAGAAGTGTTTATGGCTTCTCCTTGCAGCATAAAAGGATAAGGAATTCCATGTCCATCC
Organism: Lycium barbarum; assembly: GCF_019175385.1. Taxonomy (NCBI): domain Eukaryota; kingdom Viridiplantae; phylum Streptophyta; class Magnoliopsida; order Solanales; family Solanaceae; genus Lycium; species Lycium barbarum. The sequence continues at coordinate 36,643,877 of NC_083340.1, read as the reverse complement.
ATGATATGGTTTTGTCCATCCATAATGTGGTTTTGATTGTTCAGACTAACTGTTTCGGGAAAGCTAATGGGAACAATGGTTGTATGAAGAAAATTTTCGTCTATAATAGGATGACGCTCCACCATTTTCAGTGGCAAATTGAGTTACACATCACTTCAGGTTATTCTATGGAACGACAAACTAATGCGATCAAGCTAAGAACAGCTGCTGACACACAGAAGTTTTTTCCACAACCTTTTAGCCTTGATAGATCACCAATAGTTCAGAACTCTTTACTTTTGGCTGAATACATTTGCCTATAACAAAAAAACAAAAAACAAAAAAATGTCAATCAATATTATTTAGATTACATTTTCACAGATTCTGTGGAAGCTCAGCAACATTTTATCGCCTACAAAGTTAACAAAATACGTATATGTACAACTAAAAGTTTTAGGATATTAAATTAGGAAGAAAAACAAATCGCCGCATGCCTTAGCACCAGTGGACAGTAGAGAAAACACCTCTACCTCATTTATTCCATATGAATTTTATGATTAACATTATAAAAAGTTTACTGAGGTCAAATATGAAACTGTTTAAGACATGCGTTTTACTTTCACCAAGCACATCAAAGTCCAAATTAACACTTCAAATGGTAATAACTGGGTTCTAAATTTAATATTTGTACATATTTAATGAATTTCTTAACACAAATACATTGTTTGAGATGCTATTGGATTAAACTGAATCGGTATCTGGGCTTCTAGCTCCACCCTTGTGTGCCTGAATCTAAAATATTAGTACTATATCAGTACCAGAACTGTTCTAGAGTAACAGCAGAAAATGGAAAACAGGCAATCTACTCTTAAGAGCAACCAACAATATTTATAGAAATATGGCACCCCAAATTTCAAGATTATGATTATGTCACAAAATAATGAGAACTAGGCGTCACCAGTGGCGGATCCAAAAATGAGTTCGCAGACAGAACCCGTCGAACCTTATACATATATGCGCAAATAACAAATATAGAGGGAATGAGACATATAATTCATAACTGACTCTCCTAACTCAGGTTTATCGGAAACAACTTCTCTACCTCTTTCAAAGGTGGGGTAAGGTTTACGTACACCCTACCCTCCCCAAACCCCACTTCTGGGATCACATAGGGTATGTTGTTGTTGTTGTACTCTCTTAGCTCAAAACCCACTGGACGCCACTTAAGTTAAACATTGTTAAGAACTGCCGTCTAAGTTCTAAAATCTCAAAAAGGAAGTGTTAATTTTCCAAATTCTTACGTTTGTGACCAAGAAATAGTTAAAATAGGACGTAAGATACAAAAAATCTGCAAAACCATTTCCTAGTGAGAGCCCGTTTGGATTGGCTTATAAGTTGCTTATAAGCTGTTTTGAGCTTTTTTGATTGTTTAACTGGTCAGCTTAAAGTCATTTTGTGCTTAAAATAAGCTCAAAAAAATAATTGGGCTCATTTGACTTAGCTTATCTAAAGCAGTTTATAAGTTGAAAACAGCTTATAAGCCAAAAAAAAAATAAGTTAGACTAGTTTATTGGCATAAGCCCATCCAAACAGGCTCTGAGTGTGTTGAAGGCTGCTGAAGTAAAAATTTATCATGTCAAAACAACAACTAGCAATGTTCTTCTCCTTTACCACACAGATAAGGTGAAAATGTTAGAGAGAAAATATGGCACAAGTAGGATACAATGATAAACCAAGAATGCAACCAAAAAGAAAGAAAAATACTACAACATATATGGAACTTTATGATAGAAAAGACGGGAACATGAAATAGAAAGGAAAAAAATGTTTCATCACCTCATAATTGAACTTAAAACACATCCTATGTATAAATCATAGTTCAAGAAAAATACTTATAAGATTGCAAATATTACCAGTAGAAGCAATTCAAAGAAATAGTACTGGAGAAAGAAGATAACCAACTTTGAGAACAGCAGCTTCAATTCCTCTATGTGAATTTTCTTTGGAATTTCCTATTAAAATGGCATTCCAAGATTGTCTGTGTCATACAAAAAAGATGGATACCTTATTTGTTCTCAACACATATATATTAAGTTCACTAAAAAAATCCAAATGTGGAGAAAAACTCAAAACAAATCATTGGTTTTTTCCCTTTCCCCCCAAACAATGTTAATCAAAGGCCAGCAAAGTGCAAAGAGTCCTAAAAGAGGACCTTTTTTTTCCTCCCTTTAACAGTAAAGAACAAAGGTAAATATGAAAAAGAAAAGGTGTATATGGTTGGACTAGTACACTTTATCAACCCCACACAAAAACTACAAGGAGTTAAAAAAGCCAATGCAAAAAGTAAGATGTTTTTGCTTGCATGAGGAAGAAAAGTGAGATTTTTACTCAGAACTCAACCCCCAAGAAACTCAGAAAAATTCAGTATCCCTCAGACCCCATCAAGAATCATCATCTTATATCACTTCATTTGAAAAATAGCCTCTTTTTTGGTCATTATCCAAAGGATATTCATTAATAATCATAGAGATGATAGTGTGTGTGTTGTGTGTGTGAGTGAGACAAGCGTTAAAAGCCAAAAAATGGGCTTCTTTGTTGTTGCAGAGAGATGAATAATTATATGGGATTTATGGACCCATAATGAAAAGATAGCCAAAGAAGAGCCACACATGAGTAAAACAAAGGAAAATCATTCACATTTCATGCATTCTTTCTTGTTTGTATGTTTGCAAACAGAGAATAGTGAATAGTGAGTGTGCAAAAAGGCCAGCAGTGGCGGATGTACAGTTGAAAGGATGGCTACAATTCAACTCACACTTTTTCCTTTCCTAATAAGACCACTAAAATGAGTCCGGAACCATAATAGCCCTATAAAAATCCTTTTGAACCAAAATATTCCAACAAAAAAAAGAGTTACAAAAATACCTATAGCGCAGTATTTTACTGCGCTATAGCAGTAACGGAGACGGAGCCGTTAATCACTATAGCGCATTAATTTACTGCGCTATAGTGTATTTACACAGGTCATATAGCGCAGTAAATTACTGCGCTATAGTGCGTTTGTTTTTTTCTTTTTTCCAACTCTTTTAGTTAACCCTTCTTCCATTGTCCTTTTAACGTATTTTGACCATAGATTAATCATGCTTCGTGACCCCGAAACATCAATATTTTATATAGAACCCTACTTAATTTTGTGCGATTAATAAGATAGGATCAATACATCAAGGATACGCAAAAGTTCGGATGGGCGTTTTAGTGGCTGAAAAGTGCTCGAATGCCATTTTCGTTTGAAGGTTCGGCGACATTATCTTGAAGTTCTTTGTGAATACTTAAATTTGTTCATCAATAATTAATCAAAAGTTTCTCAAAATGACAACATCCATACAAAAAAAAAAAAACTTAATTAAATTGCACCATTCATTCATAACCTTGAGTAGATGAAAATACTTAACATACTAATATTCTTCAAAATAACAGCATAATCATACAATCATCAAAGTAAGAAAAAATCTTAAAAAACATTCATCAATTAATGCCCTTGAGTTGATCTTCCCCCACCACCGCTAGACGTGCCACCACCACTAGAGGTACTTCCACCACGAAAGTTTCCTCCACTACGAGAGGTACTTCCACCGCGAGATGTAGTTTGACCACCATGTCGTAAGGGACACTTGCGCTTATCATGACCAACATAATTGCAAAATGAGCATTTTCGAGTGTATCTCCCCGGTGGAACATCCATTTCATTATGAATACGCGAGTATGCATTCTTTCTGAATTTACGGATAAATGCTTTATTTGCGACCATTGAAAATGGATCCGGTGGCCAATAACTCCCACCGCCAAGTGGGTAGAACCTTCCAGCATACGTTCTTGTATAATTTTCAACTGTATATTCCTCAGCCATGTACGAGGAGGCGTTCTTTCCCATTGTGATGAAACACTTGAAGGCATGAGAACATGGCATGTGATATGATTGCCACTTGCCGCATGTGCATGTTCTTGGAATCTCACAAATTGTATGGACGTTACCTCCTTTACCTTGGTGTACACTTGTTGTGAGTTCAAATATGCGCTCTGCAGGGTTGTACTCCATCCGGTCATGTTTCTGAGCCTTATATTTGTGGTGCTCGAACAGTGTTGACGGTTTTGGCAACCATCTTAGACCTTCTACTGCATATGCTTTGGCCTTTTTTGATCGAGTGACGAACCGCTCCACAACCTGCTTAAATGTCATTCTCACCATTGCGGTGACAGGTAGTCCGCGTGCAGATTTTAACAAACCATTGAATGACTCAGAGCTATTTGTTGTCAGCATACCCCATCGCCTACCTTCATCCTGGTGTAATATCCATTTGTCTTTATCAATTGCATTCAACCAGTGGAAGGCTTCCTCATTCGCCCGCCTAATAATGTCCATCTGCAGGTTAAACTTCTTCTCCTGATGCTCTGTTGCAGCCGCCCACATCCAATCGCAAAGTGCTGGGATTCGATATGCCTTTTGGAAGTTTGCCTTCAAATGCCTTAAACAATAACGATGGTAGGCAAAGGGTGGCTGCCACCCCTGCAAATTAAACATATTGTGCAATATGCCAGCATTTCTGTCTGATATCACACAGATTCCCATGCGATCCTTAATAACGTGTTGCCTTAAGTAGTCCAAAAACATACCCCACGTACTAATGCTCTCATTAGCTGCAATTGCAAAAGCTAGAGGGAATATAGCTCCATTTGCATCCATTCCAACTGCTATTAGCAGCTTTATGTCATACTTCCCATACACATGTGTTCCATCTATTGATATTACATGCCGACAATGAGCAAAACCATCAATGCATGGTTTAAATGCCCAAAACACAAAATCAAAAATATTACCGGGCACACCAGGTTTCGATTTGAGCTTTCATTCAACAACAGTACCATGATTGAAATGTTGTAGAGCCGCCATGTATCTCGGCAACTTCTTGAAAGAGCCCTCCCAATTGCCGTAGACTATCTCATGTGCACGCCTACGCCCAAGATACGCCTTCCTCCTAGTAACAGTTTTGCTATATACTTTCAGGACGGCTGTAATACAATCTTTAATAGGGTACCTGAAAAAGTTCAAATATCAGCATGTAACAACGACGAACATTATGTTAACAAAAATAAAATAAACTTAGGCGAAGGGGATACCTTGGGTTTTTTCCAATGTCGGCAACTAATACACGCGCAATCAAATTAGTATCTAGATTGCAATGATCATCTGGGAGGTCACCCATATCACAACTGTGTTTTGTGTAGAACTTTGAAATAGTCCACATCTTTTCAGCAGTTTCCTTACCACGAAGCATCCATTCGCAGCCTTGATATTTTCGCTTACAGACCAATCGCCAAACTTTTCGTGTGGAATCGTCAACTTTAAACTCCCTCATCCCCTGGATGCAATAAATCTTAACAGCTCTTTGCAATGATTTTTTTGAGCTGAAAATCATCCCTTTTTCAATATGAACCTTCTGTTTTAAAAGATCCACTGGCTCTTTCCACAAACTTCGCCGAACATGATCATCATCCCTAGTAAAGACAAAGGCATCTAGGCGATCTTGAAGATGATCAAGATAGGGGATCTCATCGGAATGCCACTGAATCGGCATCGACTCTTGCTGTTGAAATTGGCTTTGCGGCTGAAACGGAGTCGACTCTTGCTGTTCAAATGGTTGCTGTGAATTCAGTTCCTCCAAGTGTGCCGGACTGTCCATCATGTCTTGCAACAATTCTAATTGATGTTGAGGATTAATTCCAACCTCAATCTCATCGTCACTTTGCTCATCGTCACTTTCCTCCGCATTAGGTATTTCCTCACTATCGCTGGGTGATGTCACTATATAATTCGGATAATCCGGACCATCCATAGCAGTCCTTTGCCTATAATTTGATGCAACCACCACATTCTCCCTATATTAGAAATTAGGATGTTTTAACTACTACACATCAAATAGCACTATTGATGTTAAAAAAATAGACGCACCGATAGTAATCAACTGCACCGAAACTTGAGAAAGGTCCATCGCTTTGAGTTGTTGGATAGGCTGAGGATGTTCCAACCTGATTCCTCCATCCCGATTGAGGAGACCGTCCGATATAATCCATATCAGGTGTATAGCCCCTAAATAATATAATCGACATCATTAGCAGTATTCAAGTGCCACTACACATAATAATGATGATGATGATGATGATGATGATGATGATGATGATGTAAAAAATGAATATTTACCACTGCCCGTCAAATTGCTGACTTAATCTATCCAGAGGCATTTGGCTAGTCAAGATGCTTTCATAGGTACTCATATCAGGGTAATTGTGTTGATAAGTAGGTTCCGCTTGAGTGACTTCGGCCTGAATTATAGACGGGGCTTCCCGACGAGGGCTATTTCGGGCTTCCTGAGGAGCCCTAGCCATGAATTCAAGTCGATTAATGGGCACCTTTTCGATATACATTTCAAGGACGTTTAAAGTTATGCATCGCCTATAATCATACGGCGCCTTCAAATAATCAGTCAAAGAATCATCGTCTTGAATGTACCATTGTCCATAACTAGTTACACCTTGCGGCGTAAATGACACTGGATATTTTCCAATTATACTTAGATCAAAATCACTTCTACTAACTTGTAGTCTATTATACAAGGCTTGGAGTAGTTTTGAGAATTTTAAGTCAAGTGGAAACTTAACATGATATTTTGGGGGAGAATCGTAGCGCAAATTATTTTCCTCGAATAAAATTTGTCCGTCCCAGAATAAAGAAACTTTAATTCTTGGAACATCTGTCATATTTTGAATAACTGAGGAGGAATACAGAATGATAAAACTAGTTGAAACTGAAAATTTTATGCTTTTTTTGCCTTATACAGAATGATAAAACTAGTTAAAACTCGGTATTAATAGGACTAACGCATGCATGCAATTACAGTGTTTTGCAGTGTTACGTCGAATCAAATAATGGGTGGAGAAACGAATAACGCATTAATTTACTGCGTTATAGTACTATAACGCAGTAAATTAATGTGTTATTGAGGCGTTGTGTCATAATAACGCTATAAAATCATGTGTTATACTATATAACGCATGATTTAACTGCGCTATGCGGCTGAACAACCATCACCTCACCTGCCAAAATAGTTTGAATCAAACTTTATATAATGTAATTTGACGACTAACTATTACAAACACAACATTCCACACAAAATTGAGTTAAGATGTCATTTTTTGATCAATTTAGAGATATTAATCGTGTTATATCGTTCACTCCAGCAAACATCTTTGAAGCAATGGGTAGGACATGGGAACTAAGTGATGATGATTTTCATTACTCAAATAACCCTAACGACAGATTCAATCGAGAATATAATAATAAAATGAGAGAGAAGTGGGATTGGCGTGTTAGGGAAGCTGAAGCACTGGAGCACAAGTTAGCGTCAGTAGGGCTTAAACGCCCAAAAAAACGTGCTATGTCAATGCCTCGCGAAACTCCAAAAGAGTTTAATTTGGCTCTTAATCGTTTTCGCGAAGAGAACAATCGGATGCAAATACGTTACCATAGGGTAGAATATGATATACATGGTAGCACAATATTTAGATCCAAGTGGGATTCGGACTGTGAAATGTCCGATGAAGATTAATATTTTTCTTACAAGAAGGTAAGTAGGTAGGGTCATTAAGACCCCCCCCCCCCCCCCCCCGAAGGGTTCTTGGGGGTTTGCAACTATATAAATAGCCCTTTCTTTTCTTAATAGACTACACCATATTATTCAATGTCAAGGAGTAGAAAATCACCTTAGTCTTTACTCCTTCCAAAAGAACCAAATAGCAGTGATGATGAAAATTCAAATCATAGTAGTTTTTCGAGCGATACTAGTGATTTCAAACTAGATGAGCTAAATCCCCACCTTCTTATAGAGCGTAATGATGATTTCTGCAGTGTGAAATATTCAGATCCGCGGGAATATTATTGTGGTTTACGTCGAGAATGGTCACATCGACTTGCCGAATCAGAACGTCTTGTTCGTGACTTGGAAAATCTCAACGCTCCAATCCCAACAAGGTACTCCTTAACCATGCCTCAAGTAGGTCCAGAAAGTTGCGAGTTTGCCGTGCAAAGAATTAGAAAGGAAAACAACAGAATGCTGGCAAGACGTTGTAGATTTTACATGTTAAAGTTGGCCGAAGAACAAGCATCATCAACTGGTAGAGAACTAACTGCTACTGAAAAAAGATGTGTCTTAAGAAATCGCCAATATTTTTCTGAGGACGATATTGAGGACTTGTACTCTGATGATGATTAAGAATGTTGTGATTTTAGTTTTAAGTTTAATTTATGATTATGCTGTTATTTTGAAGAATATTAGTATGTTAAATATTTTCATCTACTCAAGGTTATGAATGAATGGTGCAATTTAATTAAGTTTTTTTTTTTTTTTTTTGTATGGATGCTGTCATTTTGAGAAACTTTTGATTAATTATTGATGAACAAATTTAAGTATTCGCAAAGAACTTCAAGATAATGTCGCCGAACCTTCAAACGAAAATGACGTTCGAGCACTTTCCAGCCACTAAAACGCCCATCCGAACTTTTGCGTATCCTTGATGTATTGATCCTATCTTATTAATCGTACAAAAATAAGTAGGGTTCTATATAAAATATTGATGTTTCGGGGTCGCGAAGCATGATTAATCTATGGTCAAAATACGTTAAATGGACAATGGAAGAAGGGTTAACTAAAAGAATTGGAAAAAAGAAAAAAACAAACGCACTATAGCGCAGTAATTTACTGCGCTATATGACCTGTGTAAATACACTATAGCGCAGTAAATTAATGCGCTATAGCGGTTAATGGCTCCGTCTCCGTTACTGCTATAGCGCAGTAAAATACTGCGCTATAGATATTTTTGTAACTTTTTTTTTTGTTGGGGTATTTTGGTTCAAAAAGATTTTTATAGGGCTATTATGGTTCCGGACCCCACTAAAATATAGGTGTTAAAAATAGTAGTAGTTGTTTCCCATAAATTCCAAATATTTTTCATTTTATGAATTTATGGAGTTGGAGTTACATTTGGTTATACTTTTTACAAAGAATATTTGAAATGTACTTTCAAATTTGAATACAACTTTAAATATGTGAAAAGTGAGTTGAAAAACAAATTATAAGCTGTTTTTCAAATTTGAAATACAATCTCGAGTTGGATATGTAATTTTTATGCTAAATATCAATTTTCAAATAAAATGAAAGATTATTCAAAAAAGAAAAGAACATTTTTTATGGTCAAATGGGTCCTAGTATAAACAATATGTTTTGAACCTAAACTTGAGGAATTCAGTACTTGAACCCTAAGGAGCCGTTTGGTTTGAATTGTAGGGGATATAGCCTCCACATTAAAATCTGCAAGAAATAATCTCAGCATCATGTAATTCTTATCTAACTAATTCATGCATTATTAGTTCTTATATAACTGATTCATGTATAAGCAGTTTATGCATAATATCCTCGAACCAAACGACCCCTTAGGGGATGAGGGCAATAATCCCCTCATAAATTTTTGCATAAGATAAATTCGATCAGATGGATACACAATAACGCATTTAAATTTATTCTTTAAGATTGTCTATATACGAAATAATAGTTCCTACATATTTTTATACAGCGCTTGAGTGACAGTATTATTAATTAATAGTCGTCTAAGGTTATGTAAAATTTATATTATTTTATATGCGATATAATGTTGGAAAGAAAAATACACATATTATTAAGACAAAGATTAAAGTACTTGAAAACAAAAATACGCTTAAAGTCATAATTGTCATTTGATGCATAAATAATTTAGGTAATACACCCTCCGCTCCATTTACCAAAGTTACGAATATTTGCTCAAATTCTATACTTTTAATTATGGTTGAGAGGTTGTTTGGTACGCAGGATATGATTGAATATCTCAAGATTAAATTTGGATTTTAATTTATACTGTGTTTGGTTGACAGTATAAATTTATTTTGGGATAATAAATTTATACCGTCAACCAAACACAATATAAATTCAATATCAAATTTAATCATGAATATCTCACCTTATTCTATCAAACTTGAAATTATTTTATCCCACATCCCAGTGAGATAAATTAGTCCAAAAATTATTACCCTAGGACTATAATCTCGAAATAGTTTAGTCCACTAACCAAACGACTCTGGGATCGTATGGTTTATGAGATAAGATGAGATATTTCAGGATTAAGTTTGAGTATAAATTTATACTTTAATTGGTTGAAGGTATAAATTTATCGTTAATCCTGAGTTATCCACCTTATCCCATAGAAATAGGTGTTATTTTATTCCACCTCCCATGTGGATGAATTAATCCAAAATTATACTCATAGGACTATTATCCCGGATAATTTAGTCCTCGAACCAATTGACCTCTTAATAAATTAATTTAATCTAGACCTTTAATAAATAAACACGATAAGTGTCACTCATCCATCTATGCACTTGAGGAAATGAGAGAAGGTGTAATGGAGAGGACCCAAATTCGACATTATAGCTATAATAATATGTCTTTACTCTTTGAAAGTGAAAATGGAAGTATAGTTTAGATTGAAATTATTTTTAAATATCAAATTATCTCATTTTTAACTATACTAAAAAGGGAAATGTGTCAAATAAGACCGATAAAAATATAAATTATGCAAAATTAATATGTGAAGGAAAGTGACCCTTGAGATTAAGGAGCCGTTTGGATATGGTTTGAAACCATGAGATGGAATCATATTTGGACATGTAATTTGAATTTCTTAAGTTGTATTTTTTCTTATAGATATAAAAAATCTTACAAGTTGTAAAAACTATTAAAATATTCTCAATTCTTATACAATCTTACTAAATGAGCAAGTCATAGTTCATAATAAAATGAATACGCTACTAGAAGCCTTTCTAGAAAATACAACATCAATTGATCAAACTTTAGTTCAATAAAAAAGAAAATTTAACATGAATAGTAATGTAACTACTCTTTAATATAATCCTCCCACATGGTAGACATAAATAAAGGTTGGTAAATGGTTGGTGGGAATAATTGTTAAAAATATCTACCAATTTATAGGTCTTTCTTTTACAAAATATAAACTTATGGATTAAGTTATATATTTAACTTAATAACATGTTAAAAAAAGGCATGATTTGGGATTTCAAATCATATGAGATAAAATACATATCCAAATGCTGATTTCATCTCATAGTTTCAAATTATGATTTCAAATCGCATATCCAAACGCCTACTAAGATGCCGTTTGGACATGATTTAAAACTATAGCTTAAAACCTCAAATCATACTTTCTTGAATGAGTTGAAATTGCATCCCATAATTTTAAATTATGGGATAAAATCACAGGTCCAAACGACTGATTTCAACTCATAATTTTAGATCCATGTCCTACTAATAAATATCCGGTGTGTGAAGGGTAAGGTGTCACTACTACACTCCTACTAGTTGATGGGGTAGCAGGGCAGTACCACTCATTTCTTATTGCAGCCTTTAGAAATCAGAGGGCCCATTCCTACTACCCACCCCCTCTTTTTTTCTCTCTGGCGTTTCTGCAATAATGATCAGAACCAACATATCTGGATTCCCTTCCCTTAATTCTGTTGAAACTCCTGTACATTGCAGTGTTTTTTCTTGCAAAGGAAATTATTTCAAACACACGTAAAAAGCAGTCTGTGTTTTTTATCTAAGTTGGAAACCAAAGTCGATGAGAAAAGAGAGTAAAGAAAGCAAGAGAAAAACATGCTTTCGTTGCCTCATTCAAACAACTAAATGGTTAAGGCAAATAAATGTGAATGATGAAGGAACAGGAAACAGTGGGGTTACTACTGTTGCACAAGCTGTGTACTTTTCTAGCAGCAGTACTTTGTCTTTTTATGATTATTAAGGGGTATAGGATTATAGGGTAATGGATAGAATTCTCCGGGGTTAATTAGAGATTTTAGATTTGAAGTCCTGAAAAATGAAGAAACTATTGATAGAAAGTTAATGAGAAGCCTTTTCGACATGAGTTGAATCATGATAATTTGAATTTAAATTTTTATTTGAACATATAATTTAAATTTATTTAGTTATATCTTTTTTTATAGAGATAAAAATCCTATAAATTTTGAAAATCATTCAAATTTTTCTAATTTTTATACAATCTTATCAAATCAGCAAATCATAGTTCATAACAAAATTAATACGCTGCTAAAAAGTTTTTTTTTTTTTAAATACAACATCAATTGATCAAACTTTAGTTCTATAAAAAGAAAAATTAAACCTGAGTTGTGATGTAACTACTCTTTAATATAATCCTCCACATGGTTAGTAAGAGTAAATTTGATATCAACTAGCAAATCTTTTAATATTTGATATAAATAATTGGTAAACATGGTTGGTGAATATATCTACCAACTTATGAATATTACAAAATATAAATTTATGGGTCAAGTTTTACATTTAAAAAATTTGACATCATGATTTGAAATCCCAAATCATACTTTTTTGAATTATTTTGAATGTTCATTTGAAATGATTTCATAGGGTCAACTTTTACATTTAAAAAATTTGAAATCATGTCTTAGAATCTCAAATCATCCAAAATTTAGGAAATCACGATATGAATGATTTGAGATTGAAGTTAAAGTTAAAATTTGTGCAAATTACATAAACAAATCTTGATTTGAAATTACGATATAAAGTAATTTCATATCGCATGTCCAATCGTCTACTAAAAAAATGAACATTGTGGCTAACAAAACCTAAATTAGTCATAACGTGGGGATTATCCAATACCAACTAAACAAATCAATTTTATGAACAATAAATTGGGATCGGCTTAGTTATGATATCATTATAAAGAAATATCATTTAAAGAGGTCAATTTTTCCTCACCACATCGACGTGGATTCCATAAAAATCTTATCCTTTACGAGTATGCAAGCAACGGAAATTTAAATTAGTTGGATTAATAAATTTAAAATAAAATAAATGATTATTAAACCCAAAAAGAAAAGTGTGCCTTTTTATGAAAGGGGGAGAGAGAAAAAGAGGGGCAAAATGAAATGATGATGACGGAAGCAAATTTGGAGTTTTTAGCAGAGAAAATCTGATGGGGAGATCTTTGACGAATTTACTGCTGCAATTACCACCCCTATCTACTTGCTTTCTGGCATTGTACGGTCGACACTCGTTTTTTTACCGGATTTAAATAAGCAGCACAAGTGGACAGTCCCACGGGTGCAACCCTAGTTTAACTAAAACAAATCTTTTGATCCCTATTTGGCTTCATGATTGATTTTCTTTTTGTGGTGACAATTAGCAGGCGTTTGGCCATAAAAATTATTCATTTTTTTTTCGGAATTACATTTAGGAATACTAAAAATAAAATAATTTTATTTTATTTTATTTTATTTTTTACACTATATTTCACTAAAAATTACAATTTTAAAAATTATGGTTAAACACAACTTCAACTCCAACTTCAAAAATTTCAAAAAAAAGTGATTTTTTTTTTGGTATTTATGATCAAAGGGCACCTTAGCTTTCGAAAAATATTTGTATGTTTTGTATTTCTCATCGAGTTAATTCCTTATAGGATCATTCAAGTTAAAAACATTATTGTAAATATCATTTTTATTTTTTTTAGAACAATAAAGTCACTCAAATATCACTATTTTTCTTAAAATATACTAAATACCTCAAAAGTCTCATTCTCTCCTAATTAATATTGCATATCATTAAAACCTTTTTTTTTTAATAATAGACTTATTTAACTCATCAAATTCATTTAACCAAACTTCTGCTTAAAAACACTCTTGGTTTCTCAGCACCTTTCTCTTCCTTCATATCTATTAATTGTTCTTCAAGCTTCATTGCCGTAGATTCAGCCATCTGTTTCACTCAGAATGTCATGTAGAAAAAATATATAGATATTTGATAAATGCCTTTTTGTTATGTTTAAGTAACTGAGATTTGGGAACCATATGAGGAATAAATTATATATCGGTTTAATATGTAGTGTCAACTATTTTTCATTCATCCATCATTTTTTTATGTAACAATAACCACAATTTCATGTATTTTAGGCAAATGTTTGTCTAGTAGATTTGGTTGGTTATCGTTTGCTTTCTTTCATCCCATAATTTGATTTAAATATTTTTTTCCGCTTATTAAGAGTATTTAATTAACTGACTTCTTGATAATTTAATCACGTAGTGAGCAAACACTGATTATGATGCAATATATTGTGTACCTGCATTAGGTAGAAATTTAACTCTAAAAAATCAGAGTAGGAAAGGATATGTTGTTTAATTATGTGGAAAAAAATATGATATGTGAAAATATTTGAATTTGAATAGAAAGATAAAACTACTTAATTTTTTATTAAAATTGAAATATAATATATTGAATTGAGATTTAAAAAAATCTTAGATTTGAAAAAGTGGCTTAATAGAAAGTATGTTTTAATACATTTGCTGCTTTTAACTGGGTCATATTTGATTGGGTATAGAGTATGAGGTTGGTTAAATCAGTTTGATAAGTTAAATGGTAAAATTAGTAAGAGAATGGTTTTAATGACATGGCATGTCAACTAGGAGAGAAAGAGACTTTTGAGGTGTTTAATATATTTTGAGGAAAATAGTGATAGTTGAGTGACTTTTTTGTCCTAAAAAAATAAAAGTGATATTTGTAGGCAGTTTCCCAAACTTGGGTGATCATCTAGGGAATTAACTCATTTCTCATCGTGTTGAATTACAAACTTATAAAGATCACGCTACAAATTCTAAAATATCGTAGAAGCTTTCATATCGTTGAGAATTACGAGAAAACCAACTAGAGGTAGTGGCACGAAGAGAGAAAGGAGGAACAAAGAAATTAAAGAACTCAAAATTAGGGGAAGGGTGAAATTTGTCTTTGAACTATTGTAACGACTTGCCTGGTCGTTTTGAGTAATACAATTGTTTATCCTAAAAAGAGAACAGTTGAATTTGTTTGTGGTTTAAAGGATATGTGACTTGATTTGTTATAAATAATAAGATAAAGCCAGTTATAATTATTAAGATCAATCTAATAAGAGATATATGAAATGGCAAAAAAGCAATAATAGAATAATTAGGTCTGAGCTCTGTTGATCATTGGAGCAAATCCTTTGATGGGTTTCCTCCGGTGGAACAAATATATGCTTTGGCTCTTAGAAAATGGAAACTCAATGGCGCAAAAGAATAATTAAAATAGCTAATTGTAAAGACTGAGTTTGAGAGAATGAGTATCAGTAATTGTTCTTTTTTATCCCTTTTCAAGGGTTATTAGGCTCCTTTTATAGTACAAATACATGAGCTCTTAAGCTGTGATTAAATTCTAATAATGAATAATAAATGCAACTTTAATTCTGGATTGTAACATTTTCTCCGTATCTGGACCGATCATATAACGTCATTCTACTAGTAATGACCCGGTACAATTGCCTTTGTGGATTTACTCTGGATGTCTCCAGGGCTTCTCACTCGAATTAAATGAGACAACTTGCAACGTTCCACCTCCTACTGCCGCGTGTTCTATTACCATCTTGCCATGTATACGGATAGTCCCCCCATTCTCCGGTGGAAAGAAGTGATACCGAGGAATGGATTTGAAACAACACCGGTCTTATCCTTTTTTAATGGCGGGAAAACGAATCGTCCCATTGATTTATTCGAAAAGACAACCGTCAAACCCGAAATCAATACTCCTACTGTGAAATGCTGGAAACTCTTCAATCAAGGTGATTGACATAAATCTGCCACTCGTTGGAAGTTGTGTCTCTTTGAATACCAAATGTTTCATCTCCCCCGTTTAGGTTATATATAAGGCAAGAGATCAAACCACAAACTCAATCAAATCTTTTCTATTTTTTTAAACGAGTAAACCCTCTTTTGTAACCTTCTTTGCCTACATCTTTCCCTTCTTGTAAAAATTAAATCATGTCTACTACTTCATCTCCCGACCATTTTTTTCATAACGACACCCCATCCCATGGGCGCCGTTCTGGAAAAGCTCCAATTTCGCCCACAAGTCGAGAAATCGACCTGAACTCCCTTGCTGCTGATACCCTTCCTGTTGGGTTTAAGTACCATAAGGATTTTAACGATGTTGATCACCACCAATCTATTAAGGAAATTGAATCGTTCACCACCGCTAAAACTATCCTCACGGTTCACGCATACTGTAATTCACTCATGAAATTGCAATTTCTGCGATCGATACCGACGCTAGGATGAACCACCATCCAGAGGGTTTTCCATGGTTTATACCTATCTTTTTGCGATAGGTTTCAACCTTCCTATTCCCCAGATAATTGAGGACTTCTGCTGTCGGTACCGGGTTTGCATCAGTCAAATTGCTTCTCAAATTTGGCGCATTGTTTATTGCATACAATTTCTGGCAGACCAGGCCGGAGTTCCTTTCTCCCTTGACCATTTGATGCATTTGTACGCTTCTCGGGTTTTTCGAGGAGGGTTAATTCACTTGTACCCCTGAGGAAAATGTTGCCTGGTTAACCGAAGGAAGATTTTGACCGAGTTTGGCTTCACAGGTTCATTATGATTCGGACCAGTCATCTCTATTGATTTATGCCCGAGCCATTCCTGGAGGCATGGAATCTTACTCGTAAGTCTTCCCGTGGATATACTATGTTCTTTCTCTTTTGCATCATTACTACATGCCATATTTCATTGACCTCTTCTTCGGCATCTAACTTTTTCCCCAGCAGTTCCTTTTGAGCCTGAACTTTTGGTCTTGATCTTCGAATGGGTGGTAGCATTTTTTAGCGCTTCTCCCAATTTGACTCTATCCTGGAGAAGCATGACATCCGGCTGGGGGAGAGGAAAGAAACATGGTGAGACACACTCACCCTTATGAACTTTTGATGACTTTTTGCTCCATTCTTTTTTTTTAACACTTCCTTTTAAAGGTCTTTCGGTGCGAAAACCCACTCCTCGGAGAGTCCAGACCCAGAAGTCCGCCCTGTCGAACATCGTCAATGCTGCTTTGTCACGCCCCAACCTTGGCAGGCGTGATTGGCACCCGGCACCTTACGGGACTAAGCGAACCAGGCTGTAACTCACATCGTCTATGTCTTGAATGGCAAAATAAGGCGAAGGTGGCCAACTATGAATATAATATCATGCACAAGTATATGTATGATAGGCCCACAATGCCGACATAAAAACTGACCAAGTAAGACTAGCTGTACACAAGAAACTGTCTGCAAAGCCTCTATGAACATGACTGAAGTATATAAGTTGGGACAAAAACACATATACAATCCCAGACTCGGCAATACTCCAGAAAGAAGTGGAGCTCACCAATCAAAACTGGTACCTGGAAGCAGCCTACTGCGGAAAGTCCTCGTCTCGTCTGTTTATACCTGAGGGCATGAACGCAGCGTCCCCAAACAAAAGGACGTCAATACGAATATTGTACTGAGTATGTAAGGCGGAAAATGTAACATAATAAGCATGTACTGTAATGAAGAAGGATAAGAATCAACTTGGCACTTCTGAGTTACCGATGTAAATCTAGCATACGTATATACATATATACCTCTTCATATTTTTGCAATCTCCACTAGGTCTTTATACCCTACCAAGGCTATGGTTAACTTATTACTAAAACATTATCCGAACATATGTTGCGGCGTGCAACCCGTTCCATATATAATACATGTCTCTTGATACCCTCGTATGCTTAACTATATCTGTGTACAACACTGTGGTTCTGATTTACTTATCATCCTAGCACTAACTACCCAACTGATCGGTACTCATGTCTGTACCTTTCATACAATCCCCATAGTCATGAAGAAAATTTGAAACTCATAAGCTAAACTGACTGACTGAATGCATCTATATGTCTGATATCTGAACCTATCTGTACATCTCTGCTTACTGAAATTTCCTCTGAGGGCATATGACATGTATAGGTCATAGTGTCGAGGAACGTATGGCCCGATCTAGTGATATGCAAATGCAAGTGCTACGGTACGTGTAGCCTGATCCAGTGCAATGCAAGTGTTACAGTACATGTAGCCCGATCCAGTGCAATGCAAGTGCTACGGTACGTGTAGCCCGATCCAGTGCAATGCAGATGCTACGGTACGTGTAGCCCGATCCAGTGCAATTCAAGTGCTACGGTACGTATAGCCCGATCTAGTGCTATGCATGTGTGGCGGAACATGCCACCCGATCCAAATATGAATGCAAGTGCTGCGGAACGGCAGCCCGATCCAAATATCCTTTATAACCCTTTATATTCTTTTAGTGCTCATTCTTTATCTACCAGCTTCTATGCGCTTCTCATGGTCATCACTTATCCGTCAACGCCTATATAGCCATATAAAACTCATAAGCACGTTTCTGGGCCATTAAGACTTCTTCCCGCTTAACTAAACCTTAACCCAATCCTGAGATACATCATAATTCTCTCTTCTAGCATCAAATACCTCATTAGGAATCCTTCACTAGCACTCTATTCATGTCTTACAAAATATTCCTTGATAACACATTTCTAAATTCATCGGAGTGACGTAAAGTCGTTATACCTTCGATTCCCATTATAAAGCTAATGTCACTAGCATGTGTCACTTTGAAGGAACAATAATTATAAGGTGAGATCAACAATAATGAATGGAGTCAGTAATCAGGTGACAAGCTCAATATTAGCATGAAAACATGGAGGACTTTAAACTTTGGCCTTTCTAGAATTGAAATCCTTATCACTATCATAGTCATCATCACTATCATAATCATTATTACTATCACGCCTCTCTTTGGATGATCACTAACATAAGATGAGGTCACTTATCATAAATGCAAGCAAGAATTACCTAGCATGCCCAATCGTGTCATGAAAACATCTAGAACTTGGACTTTAGAAATCTCTAGAATTGGAGTCATCATAAGAATTCTGAGAATTATAGACTTCTGGCATTTCTATGAGTAAGAATCTTATGGATATCATATAAGGAATCATAACATAGGAATCATGCCTTTTGAAAGAAAGGTTTAACCTTAACATACCTGGAATCTTGCTTCTTGACTTTCCAACTTACCTCTTGACTTACAATCTACATATAAAACCATTCATACTATTGTCAGGCTCGTTATCATACACCTGTCTCAATCCTTTAATTAAAATCCTTTTATATTCTGCCGAAATTCGGGCAGCATCTCCCCTGTTTATATGCCTATCCCGAAATCACAATCCAGCAACCAACAACAACAACAACAACAACAATACCAACATCAACAACAATATTATCAATACCAAAATATTCCATAAACATCCCACACGATGTTTTATCCAATTTCTTGACCCATAAATTCATTATACGCTCATTTAGTAACTTTTCCTCCGTAAATAAGCTTAAATCAATACTAATAAGGAAAGATTCATACCTTTGACCCGCTAGAATTGCAATATCTTCGATTATCACGTTGAATCCAAGCCATGTTTCGCCGCAATACGATATTATAATCGCAGCTATGCGTTGTCCGAACTTAAATTCCAGGATTTCACTTAATTTGCGCTAAAATTCTATGGACGGAAGTTGGGGGATTATTCTAGAGAATTTGGGAAATTTTGAGAGGAGTTGGGCTGAAAAATGAGGGGTAAAACCCCTCTTATAAGGTTCAAAAGTTGGGTCGGGTCACTGTAGCAGTATTGTAGCACCGCAGTTACTGTAGCACGCGTTTTTGCTCTGTCCGCCTAACTTGTAACGTCTATAATTCTGTATTCCGATATCGTATCGATGAGCGATTTTTTGTGTTGGGAACTAGTCTCCATGAACTTCAATTTAGGATTTTACCTTGCTTGAAAACTCCTCATATATTAAAAGATATTCATTCTCCAAGTTGGACCAAAATCGCCCCTCATATTTTCTTCAAAGTTCCAACAAATTTAATTTCCTTGATTCACTTGCCCTCCATTCCTTCCATAGCTTATTATATGAACTTAAACCTTCACAATCATAAGATAGACACATATAATATCATATCTCCTTGAAGGTAGATCTAGTGTCCACAATTAAAACAACCAACGGGTCTCAACGTGAAAAATTGCGGGGTGTAACAGCTTTGTCCAGCCGGAAGCATAAGCCGAGAGATGCCTCTATTTCCCCAGTGGGGATCAGTTCTAGGGTGCGCACCTGCAGTCTGCTCATGGAAGCATGAAGTAAAGCTCACCAGGACGCTCACCTCGGAGTGGTTTTAATTAACAACGATAACAAGCAGCTGCGAGTTGGTGGTGCCCAGGATCTACTGCCTGATGGTTCCAACAAGGTGTCCAGGGAAACTAAGGTTTCGCCTGCCAATTTGCGCCTAAGGAGTCTGACTCCCTCAATTTGCGAACCATCGTAAATGAGCTTCATTCCTCCAGTTAAGGCTGGAACTTCGTGTTCGTCTCCACATCCAAAACCTCTGATTGCCAGCTTGGAAACCTCTCTAGCTCGTTTAGCCAATTTGTTCCTCCAAGTACTTATTTCGCCTTCTTGATTAATTTCCTCGCAAGTCCTTAGTGTCTTTGATTAACCTTTCCATTATTCGTGTTTTAGGGTCATGTCGTCGTCACCTCTACTACCAAGCTTGCAAGCTCCCTTGCTCCTTCCCGTCGTGAGGTCAAGCTCCAGCAAGATAATGACAGCCTAAGGCCGAGGTAGAGAGGTTACAGGCTGAGGTTCGGGATTCCAATTCCCTCCAGGATTCTTTGAGAATACACTTGGAAGACATGGCCAATTAGATAGAGTACCTGGAGAATTCTCTCCAAACTCTGACTTTCTCATATGTAGGTCTTCAGAACAAATCCGCCAGGCTCGAGGATGATTTGAACAATATTAGGAGCCAACTTTTTAGTGTTGAGGTTTCCCGTGAACGCCTTAGAGCCCGATGCCATAAATTATGACTTCATCGTTATTTATCCATTATTAAGACTATAGGGGATACGCTCGAAGAGGCAAGCGCTCCTAATTTTGATCTTCCCACATCGCTCCTTGAAGCATAAATCGACTTGGAGGCTATGAAAATGGTCCTCAAGGACATCCAGGATCCTGAAGTGAATGGGCCGGGAAGTGAAGACTCTGGGTCACCACCTAGCGATGGAGTTGCTCCGGATAATTATTCCTTGTACTTGCTCTAAAATTTCTATATCAGAATTGTTATTTCCCTTTTTTATTTTAGACAATTGCCAACTCTTGGTTTGATTCTATCACGTTTTGATTATTAACCCTACCAGACCATGAGACCGACTTGGGTTTGCAATATGGCTAGGTCGATTTTTGCGACCTGTTGGCACATTCTATCCCTTAACAATACAACTTGTTTTCTTGCTTCATTTTTATTGAATATACGCTTTCTTTTTTACTTGGTTTTTTGAACAAACATTCCCTTCACCGTAGCTATCTTTGTTCCTATGGATTTTTAGTGGAATACGAAGGCTAGGTTACCGGGCAGCAACCAAAGAAGAGAACGTTTAAGAAGTTTAGCTTCTTGATGCTCTTCTTGACATGTCTACTGATGACCTTGCCAAGTTGATCCTTGCTCGTCTTGGCAGAAGGTTCCAGAGAGTTTTGATGAAGAAGTAACCCATAGGTTTAGTTCTGCCATAACCGTATCGGAGGAGTTCTTACTACAATTTTTTAGAACAGTAGATGCTCTGAATGTTGATTTGCTTGACACTAGCAACTTACTGGCACATTATAGCCCCTTTTTATCCTTATTTTGAGATTTTTGTTGCACTCAATGGGTACTTTTCATTTCTGGCTAGATAAACATGACTTTTCTGCTTATTTTATGTTCATGCCTTCTCTATTGTTCCGGAAATTACTTATTATTCTAATACAAGACAAGTTAAAGCTATGTAATACTTAATATTTACCTGGATACATTGCTCCTGAAAATGTCTCCTCTCTTTTATCTATTTCCGTCAAAAAAGTTGTACTCGTGCAACACTTTTTGCTGAACTTCGGGTAAATAATAAATTCTTGCTGCTTTAGCTTAAATAATCTTGTTGTTACCCGGAGTAAATTTTTTTCTAGATTAATAGTAATTTCCCCGAGTTTAAATGATATTGTACTTAATTTTCTGGAGTGCCATTGACTATAAGCCTGATTCCTTCGGATTTGACTATCTCAGAATTTGATTTTTTGAATTTCATTGCGTCTAGATTTGACTTACTCGAGTTTTATGTATCTCCGAGTTTGATTTTCATGGGTTTAATTACTTCCACATTTGATTTATTGGTCGGAAATGAATCATCCGACTCAATTTTCTTTTTCATGAATAAGGCCTTATAATTATGTTGATGAATCACACACCTCTGATTCGTTTGGGCATTATTTTCTGAAGTGCAAACTTATAGTTTTGTATATAATTGAGCAAGAATAACACTCAGTCAAAGTTTTGATTGAAAAGTCTATTCGACCAATATAATTCTCTTTCAGCTATTAATCAAGCATTTGAGAAATGAATTCATTGCAATCTTACAAACTTTGATTAACAAGCTTAGTGTTTGGTCAACAGTCCCCAGTTCTTACAACACTTAAGGGTGGTGAAGGGAGAGCCCCAATTGGTAGAAAAAAACCCATAACCCCTTGGGGTTATCCCCGACGACGTAGACAAAGGGTCCCATCATGGGCGATCTGAGAAGAGAACTTTAAAGTTGTTGCACGACTCTTGAATTAATCAAATTCTTGCGGCAACTCTTCTTGAAAGCTGCTTTGGGATTATTCTAGATTTCTGACTTTCTATCCAGAGCAACACGTTTGTTGCTGCCTCATTAAAAACCTTGCCAAAAAAATCCTTTCTTTATTTTCAGGGGTAAAACCCGAGCGAAGGGAAAAAGAGTGCAGCATGTGTTCTCTAAGTCCTCCAGATATCCTTGTGACCTTCTCTTATTTCCAGGCTCCAACCTTGCCGGGAAGCATTTTGGAATCAATTTTTTGCTCCTGCAATAAATATTAAAACTTTCGTAGAAAAAGAATCATTCAAATAATTTAAGCTTACCTTCAAACGATCTTGGCCTGAAGTTATTTGGCTCAACTTCCTTCTTTGTGGTTTTCTCCGATCAAACAATCGTTCGCTTATATCCTTTGCTCACTCAATTCATTGCTTATTCCTCCAGTTTCATTGCAAGTTTTTTTTCTTCGAAGCTACTTTAACTATGACACTATCGGGAATTCCACTCAATAAAATTTCTTGTCGGGACTCACTCCACTCCTTCCGGGGTCAGAAATTCCAACTGCTTGAGGGGAGCTGAGATCACGACGTTTGTATCTTGAATCCAAGGTTATCCCAGTACAACCTTGAAACCCTCGTCTCCATCTACTACTCGAAACTTCGCATTCCCTTCTCCGCCTCTGATGACTACCAATAATTCCACAACTCTCGACTGAACTAAGCCAATGGCTCCATCCTCGGACAATTCAATTTCACCCATTTCAGCTAACTATTCTATGACTCCCCATTGAATAATGTTCACCGCACTTCTTGGAACTACCACTATTCCGAAAACCACAATATTGTTAATCAAAGCGAAAATCACCAGATCATCAAGACGAGGTGAAATTTCCCTTAAATAAACACTATTATTTAATCATGCAAAGATAAATGCGATGTGTATGCGTAAGCTGGTAAAGTGCCGAAATGATAAAAATTGTGAATTATAATAATAATAATAATAATAATAATAATAATAATAATAATAATAATAATAATAATGATAATGATGGCTAGTAACTGTAATAGAATAATGAAACGCCGGTATTGATAAGAGGCTAGTAATTATAGTAAAATATAATATATATATTTTTTATTTTTCAAAAATATTAGAAGCGTAAATAGGTATTTCGGAGGAGAGGCGGGACAAAATTGGGTGTCAACAACTTGTCCCTCTTTGCCCGGTAATGATGAAAAGAGTTGTCGGGCAAAGACGTTGACTCAGTAGCCTATTTGTCCCGGCTAAAGGAAACTTGAGAGGATTATGACCGAACTCCGGTCTCTAAGTTGCCTACATATCTCGGGTTGCACGAGAATCAGGTCGAGTGTAGTTCTGGGACAACTACGACACCTTATGACTAATGAATCCCGATTGACGCGAATCTTTGCAAAATATTGTCCCAGTGTTGAATTATGATGACACCGGGTATTATGATAGAACTTCAGAATTCTGAAAATTGAATTGCTGGGATACAGGTAGAATACTTGTGATTAGATACAAGTGTTCGAGGTAGATCCTTGACCCGTGTCGGGAAGTCTGCTTATCCTTCCCGCCAAATTGCCCCAGTTCGCTGCCGAAGAAATAGTTCCACAAATTGATGTGTGATGCCAACTTCAATATTGTCAAAAGCCACCAGCTAAAAACAATTGTTAGCAATAAAGAAATATGTGTAAATAAGACAGGGTTGGGGAAGCTTACACTTGTAACCCCTGTTTCGAAAGTTGAATCCACAACATACTTTGAAGATGAATTAAATTTTTGGCTTCCAATTAAGTCGACATTGATATCCACTTTAACGAGAGTTAAATCCACATCCACGTTTATTTTGAGGAAATATAGATATAAATCCACATCTACTTCCACTGTACAAAAATATAAATCCACACCCACTTCCACGGTGTAAAATAAATAAATCCACATCCGTTACCACGGTAAAATATAGATCCACGTCCACTTCCACAGCATAAAATATAAATCCACATCCACTTCAACTGTACCAAAAATATAAATCCACATCCACTTCCACGGTGTAAAATAAATAATATAAATCCACGTCCACTTCCACTGAAATTTAAAATACCCGCATTATGAGGTGGGTACCTGAACTGAAATATAAAATACCCGCATTATGAGGTGGGTGCCTGAACTGAAATATAAAATACCCGCATTAGAAGGTGGGCGCCTGAACTGAAATTAAAATACCCGCATTAGAAGGTGGGCGCCTGAACTGGAATTTAAAATACCCGCATTAGAAGGTGGGTGCCTGAACTGGAATTTAAAATACCCGCATTAGAAGGTGG
The DNA here is from genome assembly GCF_019175385.1 of Lycium barbarum. Taxonomy (NCBI): domain Eukaryota; kingdom Viridiplantae; phylum Streptophyta; class Magnoliopsida; order Solanales; family Solanaceae; genus Lycium; species Lycium barbarum. The sequence continues at coordinate 36,618,796 of NC_083340.1, read as the reverse complement.
GTGCCTGAACTGGAATTAAAATACCCGCATTAGAAGGTGGGTGCCTGAACTGAAATATAAAATACCCGCATTAGAAGGTGGGCGCCTGAACTGAAATTAAAATACCCGCATTAGAAGGTGGGTGCCTGAACTGGAATTTAAAATACCCGCATTAGAAGGTGGGTGCCTAAACTGGAATTTAAAATACCCGCATTAGAAGGTGGGTGCCTGAACTGAAATTAAAATACCCCGCATTATGAGGTGGGTGCCTGAACTGAAATTAAAATACCCGCATTATGATGTGGGTGCCTGAACTGGAATTTAAAATACCCGCATTAGAAGGTGGGTGCCTAAACTGGAATTTAAAATACCCGCATTAGAAGGTGGGTGCCTGAACTGAAATTAAAATACCCGCATTATGAGGTGGGTGCCTGAACTGCAATTTAAAATACCCGCATTAGAAGGTGGGTGCCTAAACTGGAATTTAAAATACCCGCATTAGAAGGTGGGTGCCTGAACTGAAATATAAATCCACGTCCACTTCCACGGTACAAAATGTAAATCCACATCCACTTCCACAGTGCAGAAAGATAAATCCACGTCCACTTCCACAGTTCAAAAAATATAAATCCACATCCGCATTTCACGGTACAAAAATATAAATCCACATCCACTTCCACGTCCGTATTATACGGTACAAAAAAATAAATCAACTTCCACGTCCGTATTATACGGTACCAAAAATAAATTCACATCCACTTCCACGTCCGTATTATACGGTGCAAAAATAAATCCACATCCACATCCGTATTATACGGTACAAAAAATAAATCCACGTCCACTTTCAAAAAATAAATCCACATCCACTTTCCACGGTGCAAGAAAATAAATCCACCTCCACTTTTACAAACTTTAAAATAAATCCACTTCCACGTCCACAATGTTCATATGAATCCACATCCCCTTCCACAATTTTTTTTTTTTTATAATATAAATCTACTTCCACTTCCACGTCCACATCCACAATGTAAAAAATGTAAATCCACGTCCACTTTAAAATAGTATTGTAGAAAGGTATCCACGTTTATATCCCAATCCATGTCCCGTTGTGACGGAAGTTAAATCTATAATCATCCCCACAATTTAATATATGATGCAAGACTTCGATCTTGTTATCTTATCAAACACCACATTCTAAAAGAACTTGTTAGCGACTTGAAATAAATAAATACGTACCAATAACAGGTGTCCAATGTCAATATCCACTTTGAAGAAGGTAATCCACGATTATGTGCACTTGATCCATCGAGAAATGCCACGAGCTAAAACAACTGTTAGTGATAAGAATATGTAAATAATTGGGTTTGAAAGAATTATGCTCACAGCCCTTGGTTGAGAAGATAAATTCGTGTCCACTGTTGCGATCAAAATTTCATGATGAGTGGAACAACATCCCCCGTTTAGCGCAAGCTACCTTTGCATCCACATTGAAGAATATTTGCTTTTTTGAAGAAAGATAACTCTTTGATCACGTCCATAATTAAAATTTTAAGAAGAGTCAGATATGCAACATTCATGTTAATTGAACCTGTCTCATCAAAGAAAAAACATGAGTTTAAAAGAAAATTGGTTGACTTGTGCATGTCGGAGAACTTGCCCTTGAATTGATCCTTGTTTCGGTCGCGTCCACGTTCTTCGATGCCTCATTCCATATTTGCCTTGCCGGGGAGTTTCAGTTATAAAAGTGTATTTTACAAAATAAGAGTCATGAGATTTGGATGACTTCGAAGGGAAATACTTAATGGATTTAACAGATGAAATGATCGTGAAGACTCGAATTCGAATTTATCAACATTTCTAGAAAGATATGAAACGGACTTTATTTAAAATTGTTGAATATTTAAGACTACTTTTATGCTACTTCTAAAATTTTCCCAGTTTCCAGTCCTGGAGACACTTGGTTCTAAATAATTGAAAAGTGAGAACTTATAATGAAAGTTTTTTTTTTTTGGAAGCGATTTGACCGATTTCAAAAATTTGTCCCAGTTTCAAGATACTAAGACATATGAATTTAAACAGTGGGAAGACCAAAATCTTATATAAAAATCCTTATGTATCTTATAGGAACTAAAATGGTTTGGACAAACCGAAGATATTGAAAAATTAAAGGTAAAAGGGCCGAACCCGCCTCGGGTTGCCTACGTATCCCAAAGGAATCAGGCCAGACGTAGTTCGTGATCAAAATAAGAACTTTCGAGTTGTTTTTAATAAAAGGGAGGGCCGAACCCTATGTGGGTTGCCTAAATTGAAATTTAAAAATACCCGCATTATGAGGTGGGCGCCTGATTCGGAATGAGCTGGTCGAGAAGAGGTAAAATAGCTTGCTTGTTTTGAAAATCTGGCATAGGCAAAGTCTAACGAACCCCCCGAAATGGAGTCATATGTGGTGGAGTTTGAGAAAATGACCGATTTTGAAGTACCATATGGCTTAATTCAGCAACTGTTGCTCAAGACGAGGAATGATCTCCAAATGTGTTTCTGGTTCATTAGAGGATGTGGGATTACTTATGATCGGTAAACTAAGAGATGGATCAGATGAAGTGGTTGCATTGATCAAAATTGCTCCATTTTAGAACGAGACTTTTTGGTTAACCAGGTGATTAGTGATGAGCCAGAGTCTAATTTATTGGCTTTAGACTGTGTGAAATATGAATGTTCCGCCAGTCCCCCTTTAGCACAAGTCAACCTTTTGGTTTTGAAAAATGAGTTTAAAAAGAAAAAATATAAAACAAGAAAAAGAAAAAGAAAATGAGTCAGTATACGGTAAGGACATATTATTGCATATAAACACATTATTGCACACATAAGTCGCGTTTTATAATGCAAGGGACCTCTTTATGCCAGAGGTAGGCCTAACGAATATTTGAAGGACAAACATGTCTTTTATGTATCATTCCACAACTCTTCCTGATTTACGAGAATAATAAAAATTATTACATGCCAATCAATAATACATCTCAACATTAATCTAAGATATCTAATACTTCAATCTTCACTAATTTCCTTTGGTTGTCTTCAACCTCCGGCATTAATTGAATGCTCCACGCAACCTGCAACAAAATTTATCTATAGAGTACTAGGTCCACATATTCCACATATTTGTCCTCCAAATAATGCACATAAATAGTGAGAAGTGTCACTTAGAGTCATAGACTCATTTGGACGTTTGGTAAGGTTGACTAATGAACTTAATACACCGAGGGTATTAAGCCTCTTAGGTTTAAAATGATGCATGTCCTTACAAGGTTTTGGTTTTCGCTCTACCTAGGTAGACTAAGAGTGGTTTTCTTATGACACAAGGCTCCCCCAAGCGGACAACTTGGGAGTGGAAAGTCCGTGGCCGTCGACTGCACCGCCGATCGACTAAATCCATAAGATCGATCCAACTAAAGGGGTAATTTAGTAGTGCACGGCCGCGAACCGCGAAACCGCTTTAAGTGTATGAATTTGTGTGAATTTTCCAGGAGTGGAAGAAGTATGAGCGGAATGCCAATTTAAGGAAAGCAATAACATACATATTACATAGAAAAATTTACATAAGGAATAAAATACAAACACCCAAAAGCATATAAGGGAAAAGCAATAATGAAGGCAAAAAGAAAACAAACAAGATATTCAACAAATTAACTATTAACCTAAGTCTGTTATGGTTAGAGCCTAAAGTCCCCAGCGGAGTCGCCAAGCTGTTATACCCCATTTTAACCGGGTTAATTTAGAGTATAACATTTTGGTGATTCCTATTTGTTTTATTTTAAGGAGTCGCCACCTAATTAATTTAACGGTGAATTAGGACACCTAAATATTAACTAAGGTAAAGTTAAAACTAAACCTCCGTTAATGGTCTACTCAACCAATGTGATTCTAGGTAAGGGCTCTATATTATCCTAAAGGGAAGGAGTTAGGCATCCTTTAGAATCCGTTAACTTACGGTTATCCGACCAAACTTAGGTTAATTAATTAAATTGAATAAGATGCTTGAAATTTTAAGAAAAAGGCTAAGAAATGTTGCTAAGGTTTATAAAAATATAAGCATGTTGCTTAAGAATAAGATTTAAGTAAAATATAATAATTTACATGAAAGAAGATTTTAAATGCCGTTTAAAACTTATAGAAGTTGATATGGTTTTAAATAAAATGCTACTTAGAATGAGATTTGTAGAAAATATAATAATTTACATAAAAGGAAACTTCGAATGCCATTTCAGATAAACTTATAAATGTTGCTAAGGCTTTAAATAATAATGCTATTTGAAATAAGATTTACACATAATATATAAATAGAAGAAAAAATGCGAATTTGTAACATGTTTGATAACTATTTGAAACAACTTTAACGATTATGTATTAATTGGCTTTGCGCTTTAGAAGTACAAACGAGATTATGCTCTGTTAACTACATTTGGCTAAAGTATGCATAATTTGGATGAAACCTTAAGATGTCTACAAAATATTCTTTAGTTCCTATTTGCGTGTTAGCGACGTTTTGAAAATTCCTATGATAATAAAACGTGATTCCTTTGACTCAAAAATATGAATTTCATGCTATTGAAAATTAAATATCCTAAATATTATAAATACTTTCAAATAAACTCAATATAAAAGAAGAAAATGAAACTTACGGAACTAATTATTAGTTTTCCTTAGATTGACTACCCCTTACTAAAAAAAACCAAAACTACTAATTCATTAAGATTCGTCTAAATTAAGAAAATAAAACAAAGTAAAGGGTTAGTTGCATAATACAAATTAGATGCACAAAATAAATAAAATAAAGGAGTAGATATAATTTAATGGGGCTCAGCCCATTTTGGGGGGGGGGGGGGGGGGGGGGCTGCTGCGATCTGCAACTGTTATTGGGCCTCGGCCCAGTTTTTTTTTTCGCAGGTGGGCTGACTCGAGAGGAAGATTTCGTTGGGCTTGTAGCCCGACTCCGAATGCGGGAGAAGAACGAGCCCCTCGGATTCGTATGCGATGGTCATGCATAGAAAAATGAAGAGAAAAGAATTAGTATACGATCGATAAATGACGTTAAACATATAAGATGTAAGCTCAAAACAAACTCAGCAGATTGTGTATATTTGAAGTATATACAAGCAATTCAGCCAACATGCATTTGTGAAATTCCTACAGTACGTCAACAGAGTGAAATAGATTCCAGCAACACCGAAACAATATGCTCATAGTAACATTCGACATAGCAATAGGAGGCTCAACAATTAGTTTGCAACAGATGGAAATTCGAAGTCTTAACTAATGCAATGGCTTCCCAAATTCCTACCAAAAGGGACACATCAATGTCAAAACACAACATCAGCAAATTCCAACTTGTTGACATAACTAAGACATCATTCTAGGACATGCAAAGGAAACTCCAAAGAAAGAGGACACTAACATTCAGCGAATATTCACTTGATATACATACTAGATCATCATTTCTTTCTTAAATAGAATAGTATAGCAAACTGAAAATTCATTCCTAACGTTAAGTTTCGAAGAGAAATTCAAAATGTCTCTTTTAAAATAAATGCATCTTGAAGAAAGTAAACAAATTTATCTTAGAAGGGGAAAGACTGGAAACCAGAACCGAGATCTTATTTATTGAATCTTTTAGTATGGAGTTAAGCAATCAACTATCAATCATATATCTGAACCACTTTATAAATAAGTCCCCATACCAAGCCACTCAATTAAGCATAAGCATTCAAATGTGTTGCCAACAGCCACAATTAGAAATTCACAGCTTTAAGCAGACGATTGAAACATGAAGTGTCGATAGACACTTGGAACATTCAAATCTCAGAATTTTAACCACTTCAACAGAGAAGGCAAAAAAAAAAAAAAAAAACAGAATGTAATGACTTAAAAAAAATAGGTTTAGATCGAAACCTTTTTTAGACAAAGAAATGAATGGAGTTTTCATGAACAGAGGGATATGGCGGCATCTCACACAATTTGGATATGATAAAGATCAGATAAAAATACAATGACTCAAAACTTGTGTGTTCACAAATGCTGAAGTTAAGTCGAAAATCCTTTTAATCCTTAAAAAGAACCATTCTGAGACTTGTAACACTATACCAACAAAACCAAATGGCAAGACTTCATATTTATGATACTAAACAGCAAACCAAACAGCAAACACATTTTAAGAACAATGCTTGACTCGAGCAAACCACCACAGAGAAATCATTTTTGCTATGTTGAGGACTAGATAAACAAACAACTTATGTTGACACCAAACTTACCATCTCTAACTTATGAATCGACATGGGAACATATTTGTTACAGTTTTAGGACAGAGATTACTGTATGTTAGTTGAGGATTTCCAATCATACTATTTGATTAAACAAGCCAATACACAGATGTAGATTTATGCCAAGATAATCCTCAGATAATGCAAACATGAACAAACATCAAGATTAAAGCTAACTAAAACATAGTCATATATTTTGTTTCATTTTACCAAACAACATTAAGCCAATATTAAAAATATAGATTGCATTTTGAACCTCATTCAACATTTTCGAATATCAGGAATATCTTCTGCTAATCACAACAATCACAACAGAGACTAGGTTACCAATAAAAGTAACTAAGCAGGATTTCAGGATCAGTAGTTAACCCATATAAACTGAACATGATTAAAAAAGGGGCATCTATTTATCTAACTCTTGCGTACTGATCTCTGAACCTAACTAATCGGGACCAGATTAAGAACTAATTCATATGAACATGTTTAGACATGAATCGAACTCATGTAAATGTGCTTAACTAACAAATGGCGTAACTAAGCAAGGAATAGCAATTACCAAAAATAATCTTAACTTAATGATTAAGATGACTATACTAACAATTTAATGTATAGGCAGAAAATAAGCAAGCAATGCTAAAAATAACTTAAAGAGAATAGGATTACCTTCTTCGGGTGCAGCGAAGTGCGGCGAAGGTTTCGATATCTACCTCGAAGACTACTAAATCAGAGGTTGCGATGCTTGAATTCCCAGCCACAAACAAGACAGACGAAAACGGGAAAACAAATATTCTAATATTTTGACTCGATATTTTGGATTATCACAACTACTACAAGCTCAATATTTTGGGGATTTTGTGCAGCGAAACGAAAAGAAACTCAGCTTCCTTGAGGGATTTTTGAATCGAAAACCTCTCGGGTTTTGAGGAATTTCCTGACTAAAAAAAAAATCGGTTCTTGGGGTAATTTCATGAACCAGAAAATCCTCCCCTGAATGGATGTAAGGACTGGTATTTATAGTGGCGCATTAGGGTTTTTCTCGTGAAAGAGAGAGAGGAGCGAGGAACAGAGGCGTGGGAGATGACAGTGGGCGTGGGGAACAGGGCATGGTGGAGGCGGCAGAGGGGAGTGGGGGTGTCAGAGAGGTAACGTGGGAGAGAGGAGAGAGCGTCGAAGAGAAGGAAGAGAGAAGGGGGGGAGGCGCGGCGGAGAAAAGGAAAGGAAAAGAAAATGAAAGGGAAACCTTAGGGTTTCCCTTATTTTGAAGCGGATGGGCCGGGTCGAAAGACTTAATGGACTGGGCTATTCAAATAAACGGTGGGCTGATCTGAAAAATATTAGGCTGCTGATTGTAAATGGACTGGATTAATTTGGGCTGGTTTGAAAATAATTGTCTGGGCTTGGACTTGGACTAAATAATTTGGCTGATGAAGAAACCAATTTGGGTTTCTAATTGCTAATAAAAGACTTGTTTTAATTAATCGCATACTAAGTGTGCTAAAATATTATCTAATATAAAATATGTAATTATTAATGCTCAGATAATAAAAATAGTGTTGTAATAGCCGTGCAATAATATTTCGAAAATCCACAGTAAATAAACACTATTATTTAATCATGCAAAGATAAATGCGATGTGTATGCGTAAGCTGGTAAAGTGCCGAAATGATAAAAATTGTGAATTATAATAATAATAATAATAATAATAATAATAATAATAATAATAATAATAATAATAATAATAATAATAATGATAATGATGGCTAGTAACTGTAATAGAATAATGAAACGCTGGTATTGATAAGAGGCTAGTAATTATAGTAAAATATAATATATTTTTTTTTTATTTTCCAAAAATATTAGAAGCGTAAATAGGTATTTCGGAGGAGAGGCGGGACAAAATTGGGTGTCAACAGTGCCCAGGTAGAACAATTTGATCCTTTTCTGGTACATCTTTCGTTTGCTCAGGATCAGCAATTATCATGTTACTAACATAGCGAGGCTCAATCTGAGGCTCTTGCTTGACAAAGTCCGTATGCTTTCCGTAGTTATCTTTGGCCCTGTCACTCAAGAACTTTCTTAAGTAGCCGTCCTTTAACAATCATGCTACCTCGTCCCTGAGGTGCCGACAATCAACCGTTTGATGAGCATGAGTCCCATGATAATCCCAAAACAAGCTCATATCTTTCTGGCCTGGATTCGTCCTCATTGGTCTGGGCCGTTTCAAGTCATCGATTTTTTTATCACCGCAACAAAATCAATATTGAAGTTGTACTCTAACAACCTTGGATTTTCTGTTTTACTTGTAACAGAATCAATTATTGCTATCTTGGGCTGCAGTCCTCGTCTACTTTAACCAGACTCACCCATCCTATCAGAAATCGGGCTTTCATATTGATTGCCCCTGACTCCGTTCTGGCCTTGAGGGAAGCCTTTCCTAATGATTAAGCGGCTGATACCTATTCTTTCCAAATCTGGAATCAAAGTCATCATTCCTTCTTGGCCTGTTGTAGTTCTTACTCTGACCAGTTGACCTAGCCAGCAATCTGAACTGGTCATCCTCCACCCGATTTTTTGACTTTTACCTATTGTGAACGTCGCCCGTGTTGTAGCAAGGAATTCCAATAGTTTTTCTTTTAATTTTAACAAGGCACTAGAACTTTTAGGGTTCAATCCTTTGGCAAATGCCTCTGCTGCCCATTCGTTCGGAACAACCGGCAGCAACATACGCTCCTTTTGAAATCTTATAATGAATTCTTTGAGTAACTATCACCTTGAGAAATTTTAAATATATTCGCTTTCATTGCTGACACCTTCTTTGCTCCAGCATGAGCTTTAATAAAGGCATCCGCAAGCATTTTGAAAGAATGGATTGAATGTTCCTGAAGCAACGAGTACCAAGTCATTGCCCCTTTGGACAAGATTTCACCAAATTTCTTGAGCAGAACAAATTCAATTTCATCCGGATGCATATCTTTTCCTTTAATAGCATATGTGTTTGAGGTCACGTGCTCTTGAAGATCGATGGTCCCATCATATTTGGGCCGATCCGGCATTTTAAACCTCTTCGAGATTACTTTAGGTGTCGTGCTTATTGGGTATGACAACTGCACATATTTTTTTGAATCCGGCCCCTTTAGAGCTGGTAGGGCTCTTGGAATCTGATCTATCCGGGAATAAAACGCCTTAAACGCTTTTTCATTTTGATCCAACCGACTGTTTAATTCTTTCTCATTTTTCTCCAGCCGGTTGGAAAGAGCCTCTAAGTACTGCATCACCTTGGGTGCTGCCCCATTACTACGGGCTTCACCACTGCCTTCTTCGTGCACTGCCTCCTCATTGGGTGGATTAACCCCAGCATTATTTTTCCCTCCTTGCAAATCCGCAAGGACTTTCTTCTATTTTTTCAGTACATCCAGTGTTTTTGCTATCCCCGATCCGCTTATGCAACCACTTCTTCTTCATGACCATTGCTTGGAATGAAATCATCTCCAGTGTGCTTGGATCCACGAGGTGAAACCGGGACTTGCTCGTTCTTCTTTCTTTCCTCTCTAGCTGCTTGATTTCTTTCCTGAGTGTTTGAGTTGTTCAACACTCCATCAACTTGGTTTCCAGTGTTTGTCATTTTTAAGTATTACCTGGTAACAGATATTTAAGAGTGATAAGTATAATGATTAGAGCAACAAAACAATGCCACTATTATTCTTAGCTCCACGGTGGTTCGCCAATATGTTTACCTTAAAAAAAAGTTTAATTGAATTTATTTGTGGCTTAAAGGATACGTGACTTGATTTGTTATAAATAATGAAATAAATCCAATTATAATTATTAAGATCAATCTAATTAAGAGATATATGAAATGGCAAAGAAGCAATAATAGAATAATTAGGCCTGAGCTATGTTGATCCTTGGAGCAAATCCTTTGCTGGGTTCCTCCAGTGGAACAAATATGTGCTTTGGCTTTTAGAAAATGAAAACTATTCCGATGCAAAAGAATAACTAAAATAGCTAATTGTAAAGACTGAGTTTGAGACAATGAGTATCAGTAATTGTTCTTTTTTTATTCCTTTTCAAGGGATGTTAGGCTCATTTTATAGTACAAATACATCAGCTCTTAATCTGTGATTAAATTCTAATAATGAATAATAATGACTAATAAATACAACTTTAATTCTGGATTGTAACGCTTGCTCTGTATCTGGACCCGTCATATAACGCTATTCTCCTATTAGTGACTTGGTACAATTGTTTTTGTAGATTTACTCCATATGTCTCCGGGGCTTCTCACTCGAATTAAATAAGACAACTTGTAACGTTCCACCTCCTACTGTCACGTGTTCCATTACAATCTTGCCATGTATCGAGATGCATCTTGCCATGTATACAACAATGCTTTCCCTAAATGACACTTCTCATAGGTTTAACTATGATTTATGACTTGTGGTAACATATGGCACTGTTACACCTCGTAGTTTTATACGTTAAGATTCATCGTATGTCAGTTGCCCTAGTATTGGACACCGAGGCTGTCTCCGAGGTTATACGAGGTTGGACATGCCTATTTTATATTTATAAGGGTTTAAGTTCATGTTTGCTAAGTTATGGAAGGATTAGGGAATAAGTGAATCGAAGAGAATACGTTTCGTCAAACTTTCGTTTAAGATTGAACTATACGGATTGTATTTTGGGGTATACGGACCGTATTTTGTAATATGGGCCGTATTTAAGGATTGGAAAATTGAGTAGAGGAGGCAGATTTTGGGGTTGAGAAATACAGACCATTATACGGCCAGTATATACAGACTGTATCTCTATGGAGGTGGATTTTGTTGTTTTTATATAATATGACTTGTCCTCCTTTTTAATTCATTTTAACTCATCCCCAAGCTCATATAAGCTCTAGAAACCTCTCCCATCCTATTCGATCACTCCCCCAAGCAAAAATCAAAGATCAAAGTGAGAATTAAGTGCCTAGGGTTTTGAAAGTATTGTTGAAGCCTGTTTTTTCTCCTTATAAAAGCTTTGAAGAATACTTCAAGGTGAAGTAATATTGGAATTGAAGTGTTTTTGAGTCCTTGAGGTAAGATTTCATCTTATTTCCATGTGTAAGATTTCATCTTATTTCCATGTTTATGAGTTTATGTGATAGTTATGTTAGGGTTTGAGAGAGAAATTGGAGGAAAGGTTCAAACATGAACTTGATGTTATTTTGAGTTGTAATCTAACTCGAGCCATGATTGTTAGTGTATTTTGAGAAAAACTCTTGCTATGGGGATATAGTTAATGTTGAGAATGTGTTGAGGTTGTTATACTTGGTGTATTTGGAAGAAGGAAGTGTTGTATACAAGCATACATCGGGCTACACAATTGTATATCTTTAAATGTTGTGAATATGAGTTTAAAGAAGACCATATGAGGTTGTTATGTTGATTGTTGATTGTGGGATTTGTGGTGATGATTAAGAAATAGGGGAATACTGCATGTTTCACTTTAGAATCGGGTTATGATTGATATATGTGATATACTAGCCCTATCTAAGTTGTATATGTATTCCTTTGTTATAGGACTGACACTCTAGTTGTGATAAGCTCGTTGTTAGATTACTTGGACGACCTGAGGTATGTTAAGGCTAACTTTCCTCTTTTTTTAGCCTGATCCTTATGAACGGAATGTAAACGTAACGATACTCCCTAATGAATTCAATTCTTAGCAGCTAGGGATGTTCCATGATGATTCATGTTCTAAAATGTTATTCTCGGTAAGTTCTTCTTCAGATTCAGTATCATTCATAGAGTCACTTATTGATGAACATGCTATCCCATGACAATGTTCGGAGGTGTAACAACTTTCCATCACCCCAACAGATTCAGGATGTACTTTTATCATGTTCTTGTATTGCATTTCATTTATATATATATATATATATATACATATGAGACCTATGGTAACCCCTCAGGCGTTATATACGAGTATATTATGTATTAAATATATGTATGGGGTATGGGGAAGGTGACGGCGTTATATACGCACGACCACCTGATCAGCTGGTCACATGATGATAATGATGATGATGACACCCACATAGGCCGATATGATACGATGGGATGCCCACAGAGGCTTGACAGGCATTATATACGCATATATATGTATGAACCTTATGCGTGCATGCACACTATTTATGTATATCATTGGCCCACCGAGACAGTTCAAACATACAGGTTACATTCATTTCATCCTATGTTCTCTTATGTCTCTTTCATGTTACTTTTATGCCTTACATGCTCCATACTTTGTCCGTACTGACGTCCCTTTCCTGGAGGCACTGTGTTTCATGCCCGCAGGTTCAGGTAGATAGGTTGATGATCCGCCCCTGTAGGCTGCAGTTTAGCAGATATTGGAGCACTCATCTTGTTCCGAAGTTGCAGTCTAGTCTTGGTACGATATTTTTTTGATATGCATATGGGTATGGCGAGGCCTTGTCCCTACCGGGGCCCTGTCCCGACCTTGTTACATCATGTACTTTAGTAGATGCTTGTGGACAGTCATAGTATAGCTAGACTTTGTATGGCCCCTTCGGCTAAAGTTTTTGTTGTATAGTATTTTATGATAGCCTTGTCGGCTTGCACAGTTTTTGTCTAACATAGTTGTATAGTATGTCTTCTTGGGCTCATCCCTTTTTCAGCATATTTCTCATATGATTTAGCAGATTTTCATCTGGTGAACCCTAAGGTCCCCTCTTGTTTATGATCATGATAGGAACGAATGTTTAGTAGTGCTCGGCAGGTAGGGCCCGGGTCCCCGTCATGGCCTTCTAGTTTGGGGTCGTGACAGGCATGGGTCCCGAGACACCCATATGCACTTTGGAGAAGAAAAATCAAGAATAGAGGTTTTGGGAAAAAGAAATAAAATATGGAAAAGGGCCTAAAATACCCTCGAACTATTAGAATTGGTACAAAAATATCCTTCATCCACCTTTGAGCCCCCAAATACCCCTGACGTACACCTATGGGTTCTAATATACCCCTGTCGTCTACCTATGCGATCTAATATACCCTTATTTCTAACAGCCCCATCTCATTTATGACATGTCAACATTTCATTGGTTACCTCATATAATTAACTAATGTAATTAATTTTAAACTATATTGACTGGATCCCAGCCCTCCTACCCGACAAACCCGACCCGCCCCAAATTAAATAAGGCTAAAAACGAAGCAATTTTATCAAATTATCACTTATTTCTGCTGGAAACAGTAAAAATTGCGGTACACTAACGCTTAATTCAAGCACTAATACCAGGTTACATAATAGTTTATCCACTGTTCGCTCAGTTAGTCTCATCCAGCTAATAACCTTCATATAACCTTCTAAAAGGAAGAGTAATTTAATAAAAACCAAAAAAAAAAGGAAAAAAAAAGTTAAAATTAGCAAAAAAATAATAATAAAACTAGTATGCAATAAGTGATGGGTAACCATTTCCTTTCGTAATTACCAAGAAATACTTATGGTATACTTGGGGTGGGTCGGGTTTGTCAAGTAGGTGGGTTGGGATCCGGTCAACATAGTTTAAAATTAATTAAATTAATTAATTATAAGGGGGTAACCAATTAAATATTGTTATGTCACATCATAAATGAGATGGGACTAGGGGTGTTCACGGTTTGGTTAAAAATCGATTCAAATCGAAAATCAAAACTAAACCGATAGAATAAACAGATATTTACTTGGGTTAGGTTTGGTTTGGTTTTGAGTTTTTAAAAATTGATAATATTTGGTTTGGTTTTGGTTTCACTAAAAGCAAACCGAAGAAAAATCCAAACTGAACTGACAAATTTTATACATAATTTTTATAATTATATATATACAATATATTAATTTTTATAATTACTTTTAAATAATTTATATAATTTTTAAACAAAAGTTTATTTTATCTCTAATAGGCTAATGACTTTTATACCTTAAGCCGATTTTAAAAAAGAAATCCATAAATTCAAACTCGTTTATTCAAAGAAACAACTATATGAGATTTATCTAGATTTATTTTTTGTATTTCTTATAAACTTTATTCACTTAATTTAAATCATAAATCCTAAGACATTTTCTCCATAATGCAAGAAACTATAGCTACCACAATAAAAGGGTAATAATGGATTATAAGTTGGAAAATGATAGAAAATTCTCTCCTAATCGTAGGAAAAAAAAATACATGAAAGAGAGAAATATTGTTAATTTTCTTAAAACCGAAAAACCGACTCAAACCGATGGATATGTATTATATTTGGTTTGGTTTGGTTTTAATATTTTTTAAATCGACTGGATTGGTTTGGTTTTGGTTTTGGTTTTAACCCAAAACAAACCCAAACTGACTCATGAACACCCCTAGATGGGACTGTTAGAAATAAGGGTATATTAGACCACATAGGTGGATGACAGGGGTATATTAGACCACATAGGTGGATTGCTAGGGTATTTGGGGGCTCAAAGGTGGATGGAGAGTATTTTTGTACCAATTCTAATAGTTCGAGGGTATTTTAGGCCTTTTTCCGAATAAAATAAGGTTTGACCAAGTCAACATTTGGGGTTAACGGACTCGAAATCGAGGTTTGAAAGTTCATATTGATTCGGATGATGATTTAGGACTTAGTTAGATAGTTTGGACGGGTCCTAAGGGGCTAGGGAGTAATTCGGGCACTGGATTCGCAAACTAGTAATTTCTAAGTATAATATTGAACCACGATCAAATACGTGTCTAGACGACTCCGATCGGTGATTTGAGTGTTCCAACGGGTTCATAGGGAATTTTTGGAGTGAATTGCATATTAGATTTGGATCTTAAGGTTTTCTATTGATGGTGCCCAGGTGATTAGTCATCACGGTCGAGAGCCAGAGAGGTTGCCATCGTGTAAGGAGTTTGGTATGATAGGCATCACGATCCCATGGCGTGGGTGCGTTCGTGTAAGGTTGGCCGACAAATGCATATCCGTGATCACGAGGGTGTGCACTTGGGAAGATACTAAATATTGCCAAATCGGGATTTAGCCTTTTATTTCACAACTTGAGTTCTAGAGCTTGGATTTGAGCAACTTGGAGGCGTTCTTCTCAATTCAACAAGAGATTAAGTTTCTAACTCATATTGTTATTATTATTTGATTATCCACCTAATGTGGTCGTTTAATTCATGATTTGAGTGATTAAATGGAGGAATTTAGCCCCAGAACTTAAGAGAGTGAAATTTATGGATTTGGAGGCCCATTTGAAGACATTTTGGATTGAAAATTTAGATATGAATTCCCTAAGACACGACTAACCCATTTTTGAAATAAATTTCGATTTTGACCTCGAGGGTTTGGATTGACTTTTTAGTCTGGTTATTTTTTTAATTAAAATATGGGTATCATCATACTCGTTTAACGCCGTAAAGTGTGTTTTTACATAGACTATACTCGTTTAGTGATTTCAGACGTGGTCAAGCTTTCAAAGACTTAAATCTTCGCTCAGATCGAGGTAAGTTAAGACCTTGACTTTTAAAGGGGGAATGTTTTCTTAATTAAATAACATGAAATGTATTAAGGGTAAACCGGTACAATATACACGAGGTGGCGAACACTTATGGGATACATGTCGGGTTATGTGATTTGCTTGATTTATTTGCTTGAATTGCCTGGCTAATTAATACATTAACAGGAATTCAATGCTACATGAGAATTACATGAATATTGATGTCATGATTGGGCTTTGTTTGGAGATATGTGCATGTAGGTTGACATGTTTAGCTGAAGCTCATATTTTATTAATAGTGATTATGTCATACGATTGCATATGTGATTTGATTCTATTACGAGAAGCACGTGGAGACCGTCCGGGCTAGGTGAGCACCTACTCTCATCAAGCGAACCGAATAACTTATCACATCGTCAAAATATAATCCTTCACAAGATATAAAATCAATATCCAATCGTATAACAACAGAAATAATATAAAGATAAGGAATAAAGATCCCAAAACATAACTCATAATCGAAAAGTCAAAATGCTTCTACTAAAATTGACTACAAAGTGTTCACGGGCACAACCCAAACATAGACTGAAAATAAATAAAAAATCTCTAGCCTTTACAGATTGAGTGGATAACTCACCTCAGCTGATAAAAAAGAATGTTGAACAGGTCCTCAAACGTCAAGTAATATCAACTACATATCTGCAAGAAGCAATAAATTGTGAACCACGAGGACAAAATAAGATCATCGACCCATCCCTTACAATACTCCTAGACAAACCTCATAAAATAATATGCATATGGTAATGGATGTATACATATACAAAACATGTATCGTACATATAAGGCATCAAGTGTAAATAATCAATCGTGTCACATATAACTGAAATACTAGTGTCACCTATCCGTTGGAATACACCATCCATAAAACACATCAATTCTTTGTGTTGGATTATATGTACCAACTATCAACCCACGACTCAATTGTGCATTGAACTTGGCCATCTATAGCCAACCGCAGAACTGTGCGATCATTAGACAATTCCCAGTCTGCATGATGCTAGCACCATCTTATTTCATCAGCTCAATATATATGCAACATACAATGTTTTATAAATACTACAATCCTTCTTGTTGAATAAACAGTTAAGGGTGTTCCATATTTTATAGGTTGATAAATAACTTATAATATGATCAAATATACTATGTGAGATAGACCTTTTTAGGATGAACTTCTCCTTGACATTGAATCTGCTTCCACTTATTGAGTATGTTGTTATTCTTCAGTTTGTCATCAGGAGAAAATGTGTTACTTTCATTAACAACGTCACACATATCCTTGTCAACAAGATATGATTCCATACAGATTTTTCATAACTTGTAATTGGACTAGTTCAATAATTTCATCCCCATTTCATTAGCACAACCACTCAAATTCATTTAGAGAAAACAGTTGAATCTACCACTAATCAAATCTTGAGATAAAATTTGCAGAGCCAATCGATGGCTCCGACTTAATGTAAAAAATAACAAAAGATAAATAAATTGGAGAGACCTTCTGCTAGTCCAAGATCGATCATTAAACTTGAGAGATTCAACTAAAGAAGAGGAAGCTTTTAAAGGAGAAAGAATTATTTAGATAGGAGAATTTGGTTATGATAGAACGAATTTCTTGAATTTGACCTAGTTACAAATAAATAAGAGTTCGCCTATTTATATTTGTCTTGAGATAGTTCTAGATATGATTCTAAATGTAAAATCTAAACAACTCTATCATCTTCTACAAGTATCTCCCCTGAATACCTAACACCTAGAATATTTAGACATTTCGTAAATATAACAACTATTAAAGAAATTCCACCACAATTATAAAAACTCTTCTAAATATCAACTCCCCCTGTATTAATTTGTTTGTTTTACTTTTCTCTTTAGTTCGTTTTAAAAAGAATGACTCTTTTCTTTTTTGGTAACTTTTTAGTTTCAACTTTTCACATAGCATGTCTAGACCACAAGACTATAAGCATTTTGGTACATTATATGTATCTTTAATTTAAAACCACAAGATTCAAAATTCTTCTTTATTTTTTTAAACTCCGTGTCAAGTCAAAATCAGACAAACAAATTGTAATAGAGGTAGTATGATTTTTATTTTTATAACAAATCAACTTTAGTTTTTCACATTTTAGCATTGCCAAATTTTCTTTACTGCCACAAACTCTGTGGCAAGTCAAAATCAGACAAACAAATTGAAACGGAGGAAGTATGATTTTTAATCTTATAACAAATCAACTTTAGTTTGTCAAATTTTTAGCATTGCCAAATTTTCATTTCCTTTTCGTTTCTTTCATCCACATTTATATGGGAACTAGGAGCCCGTTTGGATTGGCTTATAAGTAGCTTATAAGCTATTTTCAGCTTTTTTGAGTGTTTGGTTGACCAGCTTAAAGTCATTTTGTGCTTAAAATAAGCTCAAAAAAATAATTGGGCCCATTTGACTTAGCTTATCTAAAGCAGCAAAATAAAAATAAAAATAGTTAGACTACCCCAACTTATTTTTTTAGCTTATAAACTGCAAACAGCTTATAGGCATAAACTCATCCAAACAGGCTCTAGATGAGGTTTGGCCCGCGTTTAGCATGGGCCCAATATTTTAAAAGTTAAAATAGCTATTTAAAATGACTTTTGTTTTAACATAAATTAGCAGAAAGAAAAGCCGGAAGAATGACCAATTCACATAAATGTTTGCATTAAGGATAGGGGAAAAAACCCTTGAAGCCCTTTCAGAGGGGGAAAAAGTAAATCATCAAATTGTATTAGTAAAATTTGCATCGGGCACAAAAAAATAATTTTGCAATATCTTATACGAAACAATACTTAAAAGAATGGATGATAGAATTAGTATTCCTTTTGTTTAGCCTATTTTTTCCTTTTCTATTATTGTTAAAATATAACTCTTTATCTTGTTGAATTAAAATTGTCATCTAGTTCATCTCATTGATTTATACTTCAATTGTATTGGCTCATTTAAACTTTAATTTTCTACTTTGTACTCTCATACTCGATAGTGACCCTTCCCCTATCAAATTGAAATTGATATTTTAACTTTTTAAAGGTGGAATTAGGGTATTAAAAATATTTAGTATAAACTATTCTTTAAAATTATTAGTAAGCTGATAATAATAATAAATCGAGTAATAATGCTATATCAAAGTGAGACGCATTCATCATAATTTAATAAGTTATTTAAGACTATCTTAAAAAGAAAGAGAAAGAACATCATAGATTAAAGAAATAAATGACTTTCTCTGTTTGAAAAGGTATTAAATTAGTTCTCAACTTCTCATGTAGCTCTAACAATAGGATTGGAGCTTTTAAAATGAAATTTTAATCTCTAAAAGTTTTTCCGCCTAAATATTATTTTATAGATTCTTCAAGTATTTTATAATAAAAGTTACCTATTTGAAAACTATATAAAAGAACACTATAAGTCTGCATAATTAGTAATTCATAATATATGAAAGAGTTTGAGAAAATTATAGTAAAAAAAAAAAGCTACTTGACTTCCCAAATAGTAAAATTCTCATATAAATTGGGACGGAGGGAGTAATATCTAAGATTTAATTTTAAGAACATCATCATTTTGAACTAAAATTTGGTATTTTTGTGATAGGATTTTTGGTTTGTTTCCTCAAGAAAAATATAATAAATGTAACCGACATAAATGTTATGCTATGATTTATCTTTTGAGATTCGTACATTCATCAGAAGAAATCTCATGTACACACGCTGAGTTTTTTTTTTCTTTGTGATTACCGTGGAAAAAATTGTGATTGACATTAATATAGATCATTTTTACTAATCTGTTTTTCGATTGGGTTGCATCTATGATCTCCAAAATTTTATGTATTTATCCAACCTTCAGTTATTGGCTAATAATTTATTTTTGCACGTACAATCTTGAACATTAAGAAAAGACGAAAATACTGAAGTGTCCTAAAATTTAGAATATTCAAAAAGAAAAATAGGGAGAAAATAAAAGCTCTATAAACATTGGCTTAAACTTGCTCTTTTTTCCACTTTGGCATCTCAACTAAATGTTGTTCCTATTGAACCCCTGAACTTGGCCTCAAGTGTGTCTATCAAACACAATCCGACTTACATAACATATATGGTGAATTTTATTTTTTTTAACCTTGCCCGTGAATGTCAATCGCATCCTACTTGAAAAATTCAACCAATTAAAATACCCTATCCATTTTAATTATACACATCAGATATTAAGTTTTGGTTTTTTAACTTTCAGTTTTGGTTTCTTAATTTTCAGTTTTTGATTTTCCAGCGTTTATTTTTCAGTTTTGGGTTTTTATTTTTCAGTTTTTCTTTTCAGTTTTGGTTTCCTATTTTTCAGTTTTAGTTTTTAGTTTTTATTTTCAGTTTTAGTTTCCAATATTGATTTCTTATTTTCCAATTTTGTTATTTTATTGGTTTAAGTGGTTGTTCTTCACTTGTATAACACAGTAGTACACTTCTTCCTATCTGATGTGTATAATTAAAATGAGTAGGGTATTTTAATTAGTTGAATTTTTCACGGAAGATGTGATTGACATTCATGCGCAAGGCTAAAAAAATGAAACTCACCATATATGCTATGTAAGTCGAATTATGTTTGATAGACACACTTGAAGATAAATTCAGAAATTCAATAGGAACAACACTTAATTGAGGTGTCAAAATAAAAAAAATTGAGGAGGTCGCATATGCATTAACCCTTAAACATTCAAAAAATATGTTCATATATGACACATGCACAATAACGCATGACCTTGTATCTTTACACGCGTCAGATGTTGATAGAGAATGGACCTAACAGTGGGTCCTTCCACTGAGAAGCAAAGTACAGCAAGGACATTAGCTTCATAATTAAATGAGATGGGTATTTTGGTCAAAGAACTCTTTTTAAATAGACTTAATGAATAACAGACATAAAGGTATCTTTTGTTAAATGACAAGATTACCCTTGGTCGTCCCAGGGCTTGACTCTTCTATATAGTAGAAAAAAAATACAACTACAATTTTGGTCATAGCTTGTAAATCTTTGTTTGTCCTTTTTAGTAAAATCAATAGCAAAGCAAAAGAATTTTAAGTGCCCCTCCAAGCAAAAACAAATGAGCTATCGTTTTCCTAATCTTTTTCGTTTCTTGTCATAGCAGTGTCAATTCATACAAATAGTACTCCTGATTAAGATTTATTCAGTTCAAAACTATTAACTTTCTTGTTTTTCTTTTCTAATTTCATTATTGAAGGCATATTTTATTTGTGATTAGACCCTTCAGTAGGGCATTGTCACTTCGTTTCTCCCGTAGAAAATCAATCTCCCCACAAAAAAAAAAAAAAAAAAAAAAAAAAACCCTCTACCTCTAATGAAATGCAAGTACTATTGTTTTCAAATAAATGTTACGAATATTTTTATATTTAGTAAGAATTTAATTTTAATTTTTCATAATTTTGAAATGTCTTTCTTTCTTTTTAAATTTCCGTAACTAATCAAATTTCACCACATAACTTGAGATGGCGAATTTTAGTAACTCAATTGGTTGACTGCTTGAGTTTTCACCTTGGTGGTGAAGGTTCAATTTCCCACGTTGTAATCTCCTCACTTATTTTTCCTTCCTTACCCCCAATTTAATAATAAGTTAAAAAGGAAAAACAAAACACATAACTTGAGATGAATACAATAGTATACTGCTTCCTATAAACCAGAAAATAATGAGCGTCACTGTAAAAGGCAAGAGAAGAAAATTAAATTTCACTGCAAAAACATTTTCTCCTTTTCCCAAAGTTAGAAGGATAAATGAAACTGGTCCTATTTAGAGTGAAGTCAAAATATTAATATGACATAAGCTTGAAAAGTTTTAAACTTGAAAGATGATAAATTGACGTGGGATAATGTGCATGAGAGAATAACATGCTTGTTCAAATATTTCCTCCATACATTGTGTTTTTTTTTTTTTTTTTTTATGAAGTGGACAGAGGAAGTAGTAACTTGAGCCATTACTCGTTTGATGTCAGTAGTAAATGCTTTTCAACACATTATTAGATAAAATTAAGTCAAATCACTTAGCAGTTAATTTATTAAGTGAAATGACCGTACCATCATTGACATTCTATCAGATGATATCCGTAACCTGACATCTCCAAGTCTAATTCTATTCTTTTAACGTCCTTCATAGATTTTACTTGGAATGTTCTTTTCATAGTGGTGTTAAAATTTTGGAATCGCATATATGGGTCAAAAATTTTGAAATCGCATTTATGGCCGTCTGTATGGATTTTTTATTTAATTGGATTGGATTTAAATAAAATGGATTTAAAAATAAAATCGAATTATGTTGGAAATTTCCGTTAAGACAGGGGTATATTTAAAAACTTTAATGACGAGAGGGGTATTTTTTATCTAAATTTATAATGGAGAATTTTTTAGCCCTTTTCTCAATATAGAGCGGTATGTTTGACCCTTTTCCCATAATTTAATGGGTTAACTACATTAAAAATTCATGTACTCTGACTCAATTACGGATACACTCCCTGTAATTTAAAATCAAACATTTACACTCCCTGTATTATGAAAATTCTGCATTTACACCTTCTTGATGTTATTTTTTTTTTTTAAAGAATTTAAACCTTTTATATAATGAAAATCCTACACAAATGAAATTTCATCTAACTAAGTATATAAGATAATTTTGAAGTGTAAAATAAATTTTAAAACTAAAATAAAAAAAGAGAAATTTCTATATAATAAAGATTTAATTAAATAAAATTATAAATCACTTACATATTTAAAGTGCAAGAAAGTTATTACTAATATAGTTGGTATGGTACATCTTATTAAATAATTCGTGTAAATTTTCCTATTTAAGAGTTTCGAACAATAAATGTTTCAAAAAATATTTATTATTTTTAAAACAAAAGGCATGAATAAAATATTTTGTTAATTTTGTTTTTATCTTCGTTTTAACATTTCACAAAAGTTATTCAAAAAAATAAAACGTCTTATTTATAGTATTAGTTTGTCTTTTAATGATTATATTTTAATATATTACCGATATACATCGTATGAGGTGCAAGTGAGAATTTTTACTGTACAAGAGATGTAAGTATTTGATTTTCAAATAAAGGGGGACTATCTGTAACTAAGTCATAGTACATGGGCTTTAAGAATCTAAACTCATAAACTATAAAAGTTACATTATAGTTTGATGGTTTTCTTCATCAAACTACCTTTTCAAAAATTAATTTGCCACATATTTTCAAATAATCCTAATATAATATACAAAAATATTACTGCTTAGACTCCAAAATAACGAGTCTGCAACTTAAATAACCCACTTTGTGGGATTTTGTACATAAATACCCACTAAAAAAAAGTTACCATACTACCTTTTGTGCAAGAATTTCCTGCGCAAAAGGACTTTACAGTTAACGGTGTTGTTAAGTCCTTTTGCGCAGGGGTTAATATAAACCCTAACACTTGACCATTTTCAAGTCACTCTTCACCTCCTCTATTTTTACTCTTTTAATATACTTTAGCCCCCCTAAAATCATGTCCCAAAGCTCCGAAGCGTCAAACTTTGCTATAAAATCCGATGTTTGTGAATGCGGTTATTATTGTAAGCTAAAAACATCAAGGACCCAAGATAATTCGGGTCGTCATTTTTTTGCTGTAAAGTACCCGAAGTAAGTGTTTTTACAAGTTTTTAGGGTTTAGATTTTTTTCCACATAATCTACATATTTTACTTTCAAAAACTGATTTTCATGTAATGTTTATAGGATATGAATGGTTGCAAATATTTTCGATGGGAAGATGACATTCTCGTGGATAAAACGGTGGTGGCAAAGTTTAAAAAGCCTCCTGTTAATAGAGATACCGCAACTTCACGTATCACTAGAGATACCGTGAAATTTAACTTGCAGTTTAAGCTTATGGAAGCTCAAGAAAAATTGACCTTTCGGAGGTCTTGCTAAAAGAATCCAAGAAAAGCAAAAAAAATTACAAGGCTAACCTTAGAAACACTCAACATGAGAAAAATGCTTTGAAAGAAAAACTTAAATTTTGGAAGATTATTTGTGCTATCTTGTTGTTGTTTGTTATTTCAATGTATTTTGTTTTTATGTATTTTTTGTTTAGTTTCTTATTTTTATGTATTTTATTTTTACTAGTTGTACGTTTTCATGTATTATGTAATCGACACCTTTTATGTACTGATTTATTTGTGTTTTCTTTAAAATTGTGAATTGTTGAACTTTTTATGTATAATTAACTCTAAGAAGCTTATATAAATTAATAATAGACTATAACAATCACAGCAAATTAGAAACATACTAATTTTCTTCAAATTGATGACTTCATCATAAATTAAAATTATAAATTAAATCATAAGTCCAGAACTTAAATGATCCAAAAACTAAGCAAGTGAACCAAAATAAACCCTAATCTTCATCAGAATAGAAGTACTCAATATCGTCCTCAGAATAATATTTTGGGTTTCTTAAGACATATCTTCTTTCTGTAGATGTTAGTTCTCTACCCATTGATGATGCTTGTTCTTCGGTCAACTTTAACATGTAAAATCTACAATGTCTTGCTAGCATTCTATTATTTTCTTTTCTAATCCTTTATACGACAACCTCAAAAGAATGTGGATCAGTTCGAGGCATGGTCATTGAGAACATTGTTGGGATTTGAGCGTTGAGATTTTTCATGTCATGAACAAGACGTTCTGATTCGACATGCCGATATGCCCATTCTCGGCTAACCCGTAATAATGTTCTCGTGGATTTCAATATTTCAAATTACAAAAATCATCATTACGCTCTATAAGAAGGTGAGGTTTCAAATCGTCTATCTTGAATTCATTGTTATCAAGATAACTCGATTCACTGGAATAGCCGCTATGATTTGAGCTTTCATCACCACTGTTATTCGAATCATTTGGAAGGAATACCGACCAATCTATATTTCTACTACTCGACATTGAATATGTTGTAGTTTAATAACAAATGAAAGACTACTTATATAGTTGCAAACTCCCAAGAACCCTTAGGGTCGTCATTATGACCCTAGCTATCTACGTTATTATAAAAAAAAATATTAATAGGATCACGGGATTCATCTTCATTGGATATCTCACTGTCCGAATCTCACTTGGATCTGAATTTGATGTAACCATGTTGACCATATTCTATCCTGAGACAATTTATTTTCATCCGATTGTTCTCTTCGTGAAAACGGTTAAGAGAAAAATTGAACTCTTGTGGTGTACAACACTATGCTCGCTTGTGACCGCTTTATATGACACTCTTATATTGCGCAACATTTAAATGCGCAAAATATGACACACTTATCTAACAAAACTTTTATATAACTCTTTTGGTTAAGAACTTTTATATAACTCATTCGGTTAAAAAAACTCACATTTTAAAAAGGCCTAATTAGAGATGCTTCATTAAAAAAAAAAAATCATTACAAGAGGAAGATAGTTAAGATTCATAATTCAAGACAATTCGAATGCATCAAGAAGAATTAAAATACATTCATAAAGTCATGAGGTTTTTCAATCACGAGAGGCTCTTCCAATACAAGAGGTTCTTCCACCACCAGAGGTACTTGCACCACCACGACCCCGTAGGTTACACAAACGCTTATCATGGCCAAACTCCTTACACGTCGAGCACTTTTGAAAGTATGTCCTATCCGGAACATCCATTTGATTGAGAATCCGAGTTCGTGCGTTAACACGTAATTTACGGAAATACTCCTTATTAGCAATCATTGAAAATGACTTGTTTGGCAAATAAGCCTGATCACCAAGTAGGTAGAAACGACTGGCATACGCTTTAAGATAACTTTTGACGCTATATTCCGATGCCACATAATTTGATACCCTTTTTCCAGTTGCCTCGAAACACTTGATGGCATGAGAACACAGTATGTGGTATGATTGCCACTTACCACAACTACACATTCTCGTTATCTCATAAACGGTATGATTGTTGCCTCCCCAACCTTGGTAATAACATGTCCTGACTTCAAACACATGTTCAACATAGTTACACTCTACCATCTTGTGTAGCTCACATTTTTTCCTATGACGCTCGAACATTTTTACAAGATTTGGCATTTATTTCCCACCATCTGCTAATATGGTTTTGGCCTATCTTGTTCTAGCCACAAACCGCTCCACAACTTGCTTGTAAGTCATTCTCACCATTGCAATAACGGGCAACCCTGTGCAAATTTTAGCAAACCATTGAATGACTCCGAGCTGTTTGTTGTTAGCATCCCCCGTCTTCTGCCTTCATCCTCATGTAATGTCTATTTGTCAACGTCGAGTGCCTTTGACCAATCATATGCTTCCGGCTTCACTGCCTTGAATATCTCCATCCGCAAGAGAAATATTTTTTTCTTGATGCTCTATTGCAGCCACCTACATTAATTTGTTTATTGTGCGGTTTCTAAAGGCAGTTTAAAAAATTGCCTTTATGTGCCTTCAACAAAAGCGATGGTAAGCAAAGGGAGGCTGCCACCCCGCCAAATGAAACATATTGTTCAATAAGCCATGATGTAGATCAGATAGCACGCATATGCCCATACGATCCTTAATAACATATCGCCTCAAGTTTGTCAAAAACATCCCCCATGTCTCGTTGCTCTCGTTAGCGGCAATGGCGAAAGCAATAGGGAATATCGACCCATTGGCATCTATTCCTACTGCAATCAGTATCTTAACATCGTATATCCCGTACATATGTGTGCCATCTGTTGACACCTAATTTTGGCTCGACGTGCTTAAAATTAACGTTTTGGGGGGCCCTGATTCGTTAAAGAGCGCGAAATACATTTTTTACACATTTTTTACATTTTTCAACAATTTATTAATGATTATCCTTATTTTAGGAATTTTTTCAATTTATTGTCATTTTTTAAGAATCATTATTTTGCACATGTACAGCGTAATACTATCATTTTTGTGCAATTAATAATTGTTTCTTAATTTTATAGCAATAAATTTTCAAATCTTACACATTAATATTTATATTTTATACTTACGTTATTATTTATACATGTATTAATTAACTATATTTTAGTACAATCCGACAGTGCAGAGAAAATCGGAGCAAGTAATTTTTAAACACAGAGCAAGAATTCGATCAAGTCTAGGTCTCGTCTCCTTTTAAAAAATTGATATTTGAGGTGATGGGTTGAAGTCTTGATCCATTGGTTAATGTATCTCTACACATGGGTTAAAAGGGGTAAGGAGACAAGGGGGGGGGGGAGTTCTTTTATTTTTTGGATAAAAGAGGGTGTTCATTGATATTATAAGAAAAGGTGGGGGTTAAATTTTATTTTTCATCCTTTGTCTTCATCTTCAATTACACACACGCACACAACATTTTGCAAACATTTTCTCTTCCCTTCACCTCCCCCTCCCCCTCATCCGCCGCTAGCTCGAAGCTCCAGCGAACCTCAACAACAGCAACCAAACACCACCACGCCGCCCTTCCCCCATTTTTCCCCACGAACCACCACATCACCCACCACGACGCTCCAAACCACCCCGCTGCCCCACTTCGTCTCCCTCACTCCTCTTTCCAGCCGCCTCTCCGCCACCTTCTCCGACGAACTAACGTCGCCAGAGCAACCCAAAACAGTCCCCTCTTCTCGCCTCCTTCTCCTTCACTGCAACACCACCTGCTCGCCATTACTCCCTCCGTCCAGCCTCCAAACACAGCCAACCACAACGACACCAACCACCCCGCCGTCTTCCTCCTCTTCCTCCCTTTTTTTTCTTCACGCAGGAACTCCCACCATCTCTGACACCCCCATGGCTTCCCCTTCACGGTGGACTCCAAACCACCTCCACCACCATCCGTGAACCCCCACAACTCCCTCTTCCTCTCCAACCCACAGCCGCCGACCACCACCCCACTGCCTAGCGCAACCACCACAACGCACACCACAAACAAACGACACCCCAACACAACCCCTTACTCTCATTTTCTCTAGGAAACGCTCAATTCCCTCTGTTCACCGCTTCAAATCTGACCGGTAAAATGCCATTAACACCAATATATTGGGATCTGTTTTTTTTAATTCTTATTTTACTGTCAATGTTTTGATTATTTCTATTACGTATTATTTTCGAGACAGATTTGTTATGCTCTTTTATTTATTTTGGATTTGTTGTGCTGCTTTTAAGTTCATCCATGACCTGTTGGGTTGATTTTATGCCACTGTTAAAACTTCTCCGGCTTGGTTAATGCCATCCATCACTGCCTCGAGATGTGTTACTACTCGTTGGATTTCTTGACTGTTTTCTTTGACATTGTTTTATTGCATTTTTGGACTACTTGATCTCTTTTGCTAAAAATATAATGTTGGTTTTGTACTCGGAAAATACTTTCGGCAGCCTACGGTACTGTCACCTTTTTTAACATTTATTTAAATTCATTTGGGCGAACACTAAACCCAATTGGTCGATGAAGAAATTGTCCTCGATTTTCAAGGCCTCGCATGCATAAAAGACGAGTTTTTATTTTAAGTTTACTTATCATTTTTTAAATTTATTAAATAGTTATTTATTCTCTTACTTACATTTTTACAGAGTGCTTATACAGGTACCCAAAAATTCATCTCTAAGACAGTACTCGGAAGGAACTCGAATCACTGTTTGTATTACTTTTCCGCGCTCTTTATAACTATACGAAACATAAACTCATAGAATTGTAGAAATTTTATTTTTTAAATGACGGGCTGATATATTTATTTGTTTGTCGCGTTATCCGTTTAATTAAAAATTTTCATTCGTTTTAGGCAAGACTTAGGCTGTCAATATTTTCATAAATAGATTAAATTGATTTGGTATAAATACTTTATTAATAAAATTCACACTTTTGGCATTTAGGCAAAATTACTAGTTCATTCTTTTTTTTATATTCTTTATACACTTTTAATGCAACGTACATTTTATATTGTTCCGTTTACACCAATACATATTTAGTTAAGTCAAATCCACATTTCGATGTTAGGTAAATACTACGTCGCCCATTTACAAATCTTTTATTCTTTAAAGGCATTTTGTCTTTTCACTCATTTTTTATCCACAATTCCTTATACTTATTTTTTACCAAATACTTTTTTACAATTATTTTGTTCCTTATTCTTTTGATAGGATATTCATTAAACAAACGCTCTTTTTAGCTAAACGGTAGAAACAAGTCAAATAAACTTTACTTTTCTGAATAATTTTGTTATATAAACTCTTTACACCAATGAATATTCGTAGATTATTTTTTTACATTCTTTATGCATTAATATACCTAGTTAAACAATTCTTTAGACATTTTATATTTGATATACACTCTTTTATACTTGAAATATGTTCTTTATATGTTTAATATACATACATTACACATAGACACACATTCTTTACATACCTATTTTACATACTCTTATATTTTTATACACCTTCTATATTATTGTATATATTCTTTACACCAACTGATATACCTTTGTGCCAATAGATATACACTTGTTTTTACTAACAAATATACTACCATACGAACGAGGTATGTTTTCTTTACACTCCTTTGTACATTCATATTGATATACATTCTTCATAAACTCTTGATACTTGATATACATATATTTTTTTTATACACTTGGCATATTATCACCTATTATAGCTTTTCATGAAATCACAACATTTTGAAAACAAGTAATAATAATGATAAACAGACCAATAATCCCCCTCTAGTGTTCAGTTAAACTAAGTTTAAGGACTGTCTTCGGACAGGCTCCGAGGGATGCTTAATACCTTCCCCTCGGGGTAAATAAAACCCTTATCTAGAATCTTATAGGTTTCGTGGACTAAATGGAGTAGACACACAAATACATATAGGTTTCCTATTTTTCCTTAAAAATTAGGTGGCAACTCTAACCCTTTCAAAACCAGTTAGAAGAACCGTGAAATTGCAAACTATCTTGGACCCAGTTCAAAATAGAGCGTAATAGAATGGCGACTCTGCTGGGTATTACCTAGGTTTTGACCTTAATAGATTTAGTTTAAGTGAGCACTTGAGGGATATGTGATTATTTATCTGTTTTTATTATTATTACTTGTTATATATATCGTGAACTGCTACAATAATATCTTTGAAAGGACGCAAGCCAAAGCCAAACTTGTGTTCCTTAATTGTTTGACGACACTAAATGTTACTGCTTTCTTTATACTGTCATCGTACTTTCAATTGAGTCTTTGGCCGTACACATACACACATTTTGCACGCGAGTTGTGCTTTGCGCTCCTCCGAACCTTCTTCAAACTCCTTAGCTTCAGAGATTGGTGGGCTAATCTTACTACTTGCCATCTCGCAGTTGTCCGAATATTCTTTATCAGCTTAGGTGAATCTACTCTTAGAATTCTTAGGCCGTTGTACGTATAAATTTGATTACTGCTCTAGCCGGATTAATTTCATTCTTTATTTGTCACATATCCTTTATTTGCTACATGCTCTTTGTATCTTACATATTCTTTATTTTTTTCACATACTGTATTTATTAGACATTCTTTAGTTGTACATATATACTAGACATACCTTCTTCCGCCTCGTCTGCTTTATCAGACAATTTTGGTTGACTTGTGTTGAGCTTGGAACCTTTCCAACCCTCACACCCATTTTTTGGTCTTTACGACCACCGTCACAGCCACATTATTTTTCATACCCATTTTCAATCTTTGCAACTATCATTTTGATTCTACCAATCTTTTTCAATACAACACAATCTTGTACATTCTTCCCATCCATGGAGCACACTTTTTTCAGATTCAAACTCTTGTTCATAACCTCACTTCTGTTCAATACAATCACCAATTCATACAAATCATATATAACACCGTATCTGTCCGAACTACGTCTGACCTGATTCTTGTCCTGGAAAGATACGTAGGCAACCCTACATAAGGGTTCGGTCTCCCCACTGTTTCAAAATAATTCACCGGAATAAAAAAACTGGGACAATTATTTTGGAGCAGTTCAAAGACGCTCTCCAAAAAGGCTTCTAAGAGCATCAATCAACCCCTTGAAATCCAAAATCCAACAATGTCAATACCATCCTTACCCTTACCATCATCTCGCTTTGGTCCCAAAATCTGGGATATAAGCTTTTCTTCTTCTCCCAAGCATCGCAGGCCATGGAATTTTGGCGTGTCGGCCTTTATTTTTCAACCCCAAGGGTTCAACACATGTAAATCCTTCCCCCTCAACTATACAATAATCGTGCCGACTTACAAGGAGTTAAAGCTCCGCAAACAGTTTGGTACCCAATTATTGCAATCTTACCGATGGGCACGGAGTATTTTTAGAAACTCCGTAAAGGTCGGCATCCCCCCTTATCACCTTGCCAGCGGACGCTGATTATTTTTAAAGCTCCACTGACATTGACATTTCCTCATAGGCAACCATGCCAATAAATGCAGAGTAGTATCAAAAGCTCTGCCAACGTCCAACCTTTTCCTCCATCACAATCTTGTCAACTTACTGGAGTAATGTCAAGGCTCCATCTATAGTTGACATCCTTCTTCTCGGCTGCCTGTTACAGTATTTTCAATGCTCTGGATGCGATCGGCTCATTTTTTCTGACCGCCTACCATAGTACGGTTCAAGCTCTGAGCCTATGATTGGTCCCTTCTTGGATAATTTTCAAAGCCCCGTACCTACGATTGGCACACGCTTCTGCCGTCTGTCGGAGTACCTGCAAAACTCTGCCTTCAATCGACACCTCCTCTTATATCTTATTGCAAGAACTATGCACACCTGATTCTCTTCTTTGATGAGATAAGTAGGCAGCCCTTTTGGGTTCGGTATTCATTATTAAAAAAAAAACAGAAAAAAAAAGTCCGAAAATTATTTGAAAATTAAAAAAGAAAAATCTTTGTTCTTATCTCTCTGAATGAACTACGCGCACCTGATTCTCATCAAACATGAGATACGTAGGCAACCCTTCTCGGGTTCGGTACCCCTTATTCAAAAAATACAAAAACAAAAAAAAAATATTTAGATTCATATCTTTGATTTGGTTGGTACCAACATAGTTAGGAATGTGCATAGGAAAGAAACAAGTAACAATCAATCTGATGGAGAGGACTGACTTCGTGGTAAACCATAGATTCTTTTAGTACCTCTCATTCACACTTTAAGTGACACTTGAAAAATTCTCTTGCATGCTTGTAAGATAAGAACAAAACCAACCTCATTGTTTCATGTGCATTGTGTGGTGAGATTTAGATAGCGTTCAATTGCATTGCATTGTGATCTAGAACTTGGCCTGAATGTCTGTTGAGGCGAAATTATGAGTAACACTCGGAATAGGAAAGGATCGTAGGCCTTCTTTGACCCGTTTGAGCCTTTCTAGCCTACCAAATGACATTATCCCTAGAATTCCCCCTTTGAGCCTAAAGCCTTTTCTTTGGCAACCACATCATAAGCCTATACCATTTCTGAGTGCTTACATGCACTATTCCTCTCTTGGCCCAACCTCCCTGAGCTAGTGTACTAGAAATGTGCAATCGCAGATAAAGATCCAAGCTAAAGTTTCCAATGACAAAAAGATACAAAAGTCCCATAAAAATAAAGACGAACAACGACTTCCAAAGCGAGAAGGAGCCAAAAAAAACATCATTCAGGATCTCGGGCATACAACCCGTCATTCCTCTTTATTTTTCACATTCCGGCATACAACCCGAAATTAACATCAGGACTTCGGGCATACAACCCAGGTTCATTCTCTTAATCCCCGAAGAGTCTCGGCATACAACCCGAACTCCAAAAAAAAATGAAAAAGGGCTCCAACTTGCAAAAGAAGTCGCACAAGTACAAAAGAAAGGGACAACTAAATGAAGCAAATCAGCGTCAGAGCACACAAATACCAAGCACAGACATAGTGCAAGGCTCAGGGAAGGATTAGTCACTCCTTACCCAAATGATATCCTACCTTTTTCCCAAGCCTACATTAAAAATCCATAATAAGCCTTACATGATCCTATGCCAAGGGTTTTCACATTAGTGGATACTTACATGACGACCAAGCTTATGGTATCACAATTGCATGCATTAAACATCTTTCTGAGTATGAGTGTACTTCTCTAGACGTCCAAAGGTTCAAAAATACTGAATTTGTGTGAAAAAGGGACTTTCTTTCTGGTGAGGGCACTTGAAACATGAGGATAGGTATAGTTCAAAACCTTTTCTTGAAGCAAGATGAACAAATCTTGTCAATACTTAGGTATGTCTGAGGTACCACTTGAAGCTGTAGGAATTATCCCGAAGTCAATCTCGGTTAGCTGGGAAGAAATTGATAGAATTCTTATGCGCAAAACTAATTGTTGGTACCAACTGAAGTCAAGACGTGATTCTCTTCACTTCTTCATTTTCCAATATTCTTTAAAACAAAAACAATGAAAAATACATCAAAAAAAAAAAAAAAAAAAAGCACCCACCTTCTAATGCGGGTATTTCATTTCCAGAACATTTTTACAGGCACCCACCTTCTAATACGGATATTTCATTTCAAGTACATTTTTACAGGTGCCCACCTTCTAATGTGGGTATTTTAATTTCAGTCAGGCGTCCACCTTCTAATGCGGGTATTTTAAATTTCAGTTCAGGCGCCCACCTTCTAATGCGGGTATTTTAATTCCAGTTCAGGCGCCCACCTTCTAATGCGGGTATTTTAATTTCAGTCAAGGCGCCCACCTTCTAATGCGGGTATTTTAATTTCAGTCAGGCGCCCACCTTCTAATACGGGTATTTTAATTTCAGTCAGGCGCCCACCTTCTAATGCGGGTATTTTACTTTCAGTCAGGCACCCACCTTCAAATACGGGTATTTTAATTTTTTTACAGGCGCCCACCTTCAAACGTCTGACTTCTTTCTCCGTACATATCCTTTTAGCAATTCTTTGTCGAGCCAAAATAGGCTACACGTCAACGTCTTCGTCCGAAAACTCTTTCATCGTCTCCTGTTGAAGAGGGACAAGCTGTTGACACCTAATTTTGGCTCGACGTGCTTAAAATTAACGTTTTGGGGGGTCCTGATTCGTAAAAGAGTGTGAAATACATTTTTTACACATTTTTCAACAATTTATTGATGATTATCCTTATTTTAGAAATTTTAATAATTTATTGTCATTTTTCAAGAATCATTATTTTGCACATGTACAACGTAATACTACCATTTTTGTGCAATTAATAATTGTTTCTTAATTTTATAGCAATACATTTTCATATATTACACATTAATATTTATATTTTATACTTACGTTATTATTTATACATGTATTAATTAACTATATTTTAGTACAGTCCGACAGTGCAGAGAAAATCGGAGCAAGTAATTTTTAAACACAAAGAAATAATTCGATCAAGTCAAGGTCTCGTCACCTTTTAGAAAGTTGACATTTGAGGTGATGGGTTGGGTTCTTGATCCATTGGTTAATGTATCTTTACACATGGGTCAAAAGGGGTAAGGGGACAAGGGGGGAGTTCTTTTATTTTTTGGACAAAAGAGGGCGTTCATTGATATTATAAGAAAAGGTGGGGGTTAAATTTTATTTTTCATCCTTTGTCTTCATCTTCATTTACACACATGCACACAACATTTTGCAAACATTTTCTCTTCCCTTCACCTCCCCCTCATCCGCTGCCAGCCCCTCCACGCCGGAGCTCTGAGCTCCGGCGAACCCCAACAACAGCAACCAAACACCACCACGCCACCCTTCCCCCATTTTTCCCCACGAATCACCACATCACCCCCCACGACGATCCAAACCACCCCCGCTGCCCCACTTCGTCTCCCTCACTCCTCTTTCCAGCCGCCTCTCCGTCACATTCTCTGGCGAACTCACGTCGCCGGAGCAATCCAAAACAGTCCCACCTGCTCGCCATTACTCCCTCCGTCCAACCTCCAAACACAGCCAACCACAACGACACCAACCACCCCGCCGTCTTCCTTCTCTTCCCCCCTTTTTTTCTTCACGCAGGAACTCCCACCATCTCCAACACCCCCATGGCTTCCCCTTCACGGTGGACTCCAAACCACCTCCACCACCATCCGTGAACCCCCACAACTCCCTCTTCCTCTCCAACCCACAGCTGCCGACCACCACCCCACTGCCCAGCGCAACCACCACAACGCACACCACAAACAAACAACACCCCAACACAGCCCCTTACTCTCATTTTCTCTAGGAAACGCTCAATTCCCTCTGTTCACCACTTCCGATCTGACCGGAAAATGCCATTAAACCCAATATATTGGGCTCTGTGTTTTTTAATTCTTGTTTTACTGTCAATATTTTGATTATTTCTATTACGTATTATTTTCGAGACAGATTTGTTATGCTCTTTTATTTATTTTGGATTTGTTGTGCTGCTTTTAAGTTCATCCATGACCTGTTGGGTTGATTTTATGCCACTGTTAAAACTTCTCCGGCTTGGTTAATGCCGTCCATCACTGCCTCGAGATGTGTTACTACTCGTTGGATTTCTTGACTGTTTTCTTTGACATTGTTTTATTGCATTTTTGGACTACTTGACAACGTACATTTTATATTGTTCCGTTTACACCAATACATATTTAGTTAAGTCAAATCTACATTTTGATGTTAGGTAAATACTAGGTCGCCCATTTATAAATCTTTTATTCTTTAAAGGCATTTTGTCTTTTCACTCATTTTTTATCCACAATTCCTTATATTTATTTTTTACCAAATACTTTTTTACAATTATTTTGTTCCTTATTATTTTGATAGGATATTCATTAAACAAACGCTCTTTTTAACTAAACGGTAGAAACAAGTTAAATAAACTTTACTTTGCTGAATAATTTTGTTATATAAACTCTTTACACCAATGAATATTCGTAGATTATTTTTTTACTTTCTTTATGCATTAATATACCTAGTTAAACAATTCTTTAGACATTTTATATTTGATATACACTTTTTTGTACTTGAAATATTTTCTTTATATGTTTAATATACATACATTACACATAGACACACATTCTTTACATACTTATTTTACATACTCTTATATTTTTATACACCTTCTATATTATTGTATATATTCTTTACACCAACTGATATACCTTTGTGCCAATAGATATACACTTGTTTTTACTAACAAATACACTACCATACGAACGAGGTATATTTTCTTTACACTCCTTTCTACATTCATATCGATATACATTCTTCATAAACTCTTGATACTTGATATACATATTTTTTTTTATACACTGTATACACTTGGCATATTATCACCTAGTATAGCTTTTCATGAAATCACAACATTTTGAAAACAAGTAATAGTAATGATAAACAGATAAATAATCCCCCTCTAGTGTTCAGTTAAACTAAGTTTAAGGACTGTCTTCGGACAGGCTCTGAGGGATGCTTAATACCTTCCCCTCGGGGTAAATAAAACCCTTATCTAGAATTTTATAGGTTTCGTGGACTAAAATGGCGTAGACACAAATACATATAGGTTTCCTATTTTTCCTTAAAAATTAGGTGGCGACTCTAACCCTTTCAAAACCAGTTAGAAGAACCGTGAAGTTGCAAATTATCTTGGACCCAGTTCAAAATAAGGCGTAACACCATCTATGGATATAACTGGCCTGCAATGAGCAAAACCATCAATGCATGGTTTGAAGGTCCAAAACATAAAATTGAAATATTACCGGCCACACAAGGTTGGGTGTCGAGCTTCCACTCTACAACAGTACTAGGATTGAATTTTTGAAGAGCTGCCATATACCTCAGCAACTGCTAGAAATAGCCCTCTCATGTACCATAAATCATCTCAAAAGTGCACCTATGCCCGAGATATCCCTTTCTCTTGCTTATCGTTTTATGATATACTCTCTCAACGTTTCTAATGAAATCATTGATGGGGAACTTGGACAAGTTTAAACAAAGCAATGATAATTTAATTGATGTCAAAATTATAATGAACTTGGTCCAATAGGTTACCTTGGGATTTCGGCAATGTCAGCAAGTAACACTTGACCAATCATATTTGTATCTAAATTAAAATGATCTGCTCGATTCTCTTATAACAAGTGTGACGTGGGTGGAATTTTGTGATAATCCACGTACTATCATGAGTAACAATAACCCGACGCATCCATTGACGATCTTAATCCCGTCGTCTGCAAACCAGTCTCCACATCTTTCGGGTTGAATCATCAACCCTAAACTCCCTCATTTCCTTGAAGCTATAAATTTTGACGACCCTTTGCAATGCCTTTTTGGATTCAATCATCATGCCTTTTGCAAGATGAACTTCATGATTTATAAGATCGATCGGTTCTTTTCATAATTTTTGGTTAATTGGCTCATCTCCTTTGGTGAAAACAAAGGAATTAGCACGACCTTGAAGATTGTCAAGATATGGAATCACGTGAGAATGCCACTGAATTAGGTTTTCTGCCATCTGTTCGTGCTGGTGAATTGGGCTTCCTGCCAGCGGTTCTTGCTGGTGTGGCCCGCTTTGCATCTTTTCTACTAATTGTTGTTCCTACCTATGAGGATGAACATCAACCTCATTATCTGATATATTTACGTCATCATCGTCGGATAGCTCTGCATTTGGTATATCATCGCTATCACTCGATGATGTTTCTATATGATTTGGATAATCATCACCATCTAGTAAAGACCTCTTCCTACACGAAAAATATGTAACATATTTTAAATACCAACATCAATATATATATGGATTATTTAATATCAAGGTGATGAACCTACCGATAATGATCAATATTGTCATTGTTTGAAGAAAGATCAACTACACCGAAATCAAGGTTTGGTACCACTAGCGAGTTTTGTGAATAATTTTCACTACAGAGGCAGTTCAAGTATTGTAAATACTAAACATCAAAACACTTATATTATTTAATTAATAAAAATATGCCTACCTGTAATAATCAACTGCACCGAACTGAGAGGATTGCCCACTATTACTCATATCAGGTGTAAAACCCCTAAAAAGATACAAAAAAATATTACTATTACCATACGTATAATAAACATGTGCTACTACACAAAATAATAATTAAAGGATATTTTCCAATTTTCCCCGTAATTTTGATTAAATTGCTGGCTTAGAGTTTCCAGCAGCACTTGACCACTCAAAATGTCCCCATAAGGACTCAGTCCGTATAAGTGTTACCATGAGTAGACTGGACTTGAGAGACTTCCTGATGAGTCCTGGCCAAGACTTCACTACGACTGTGAGGTATCTTTTCAACATACATTTCAAGAACATTGAGGGTGATTAACCCTCTATATTCTTCCGGCGCCCTCAAATATTCGCTCAAAGACTCATCATCAATGATATTCCACTCCCCATAAAGCACTAAACCTTGCGGTGCAATAGATATTGGATATCTGTCTATTACAGATAATCCATACTCACGATTACTTTTCATTCTTTTGTTTATGGCATTGATTAATGTTTCGTAGTCCAAGGTAGTTGGAAACTTAACATGGTATTGTGGTTTAATACTATAACGAACAATATTGTTATCATGAAGAGTTTCTCCATCCCAAATTAAAGAAACCTTAACAGTTGAAGGAGGAGAGGCCATTTTTTTTATGAACTTTGGAGTTGTTTTTTTTTTTTTTTCAAGAACTTGAAAAAAGATTAATTAAACTTATGAAATGGATGAGTCTTTACCTCATTCAAAATTCATATTAAATAGAAAAAACGTGAGCTAAAAGTGAACATTTAAAAAACGTGTGCTACTAAATAATACTACCTATTGCGCAGAAATTTCTTGCGCAAAAGATAGTATTGTAACTTTTTTTTTTAAGTGGTTATTTTGGATCAAAATGCCACTTTGTGGGTCAATTAAGTTGCGGGCTCCCAAAATAACCAAGGCGATAAACTGTTTTTGTCTCTTTAACTCAATTGTTATGTTTTGTTTTCTCTATGAAAACAAAGTAAAATAAAACAACAAAAAACACAAAAGATTATCGTGCCATTGTCCCAAAATCATATCTTCAAAAACCAAATCCAAACTCGAACAAGGGGAAAAAAAGAACTAGTCCCAAAACAACGACAAATTAAAACCAAGTTTGTTTTTAATTCGACTCCCATCTTTTCTTTAGTAATTGGCTTAGACACCAACAACTGAGGATGTTGAAACTTGTAACTTTGAAACTGCATCAACTAAATAACGTCGATCAACCTAGACGACGGTGGATGTGGCTCAATTTATTACTGTAGTTTGGTATTGGAATTAAACTCGTCCTGGATTTGGGCTTTTATGAAAAGCTCTTTAGGCCTACGTTAGTTGGACCTCTATGACCCATTTATATTTTGGACTTGAAGGCAACTTACAAATGTATTAGCGATTGTTATTGAAGTCCAGACCTGCTTCGCTCGACATAAGTTCTGTAACATTTATCTTTAAAAACTAAACTTTTGCTTCGCTAGGCATAAGTTATGTTGGAATTAACTTATGCAGCATAAGTTGGGTGGTATTTTTCAGATTTTGTTGAGTGTTGAAAGTTCTGCTATGTCCAGCATAACTTATGAGATATTATGATATATATGCCGAGCAAAATCTAAACTTATGCTACACGAAAAGTACTGAAGGACAAAAATTAAAGACCACCTGAAATAGGCGCATTTGTGCGAATGACCCATTTATAATTTTACATAAATGAACCACCCAAAGTAACTTTTAACATCCAGCATAACCGAACATGTTTTAGTCCTGGTCTAGCCAACAAAATGTTTGAATTGAATTCCATGAAAGTTGTATTGCATCAGCCCGACCCCGTAGCCAAATCTCTTTGAATGTAACCTTTTTACTTTGGGATAAATATTCATTTGATCGGACTCCCAACTTATTACCCGATTTAACTCTAATCTCACACTTTAGCTTATGGGCACAACCTTTTCTCTTCCTTATAATCTTCTCATTTTTCTTCGTTTGTTGCAGGAGCTTAGGTGGTCTGTCAGTCGGTCTTATTTGTCGAAAATTAAAGTGATGAATTTATCATATTTCATAACAGAGTTTCTGGTCCCATTATGTGTCTTGTTTGGCATCGTTTTCTTGCTTTACTGGTGGGTTATTTCTCATATACGAAGTGATACTTAGAACGTATAAGCTCAATTTCTTTGCCGCGAATATAAATGGATATGTTGAACCGCTCATTGAAGAATAAGGCATAAAATATTGCAAGCTAACTCTTATCGTTGATGTCTTCAACACGATATTCTTCTTGCTCGGTGCTCTATTGCCTCCTTGCAATGAAAATTGTTAAACATTCTTCTTATTCTTCTTTTTGTGTTTGTTGAGGGGAATGGAGATTGTGTTGTTGATGGATGTTCTAAGTTGAGTTTGTATGTTAATGTATTTTTAAGGGAGCAATGAGGTCTATATGATATTATATATTTTGCACACCGTGAATAATTATGTATATCAGTGTATATATTTTGTATATTCATGCATAACCATGTATATTCATTTATATATTAACAGTTATACATGATTATACATGAGTATATAATTGATAATTATGTATATTAGTGTATATATTTTGTATATTCATGCATAACCATGTATATTCGTTTATATACTAACAGTTATACATGAGTATATACAATTATACAATACAATATCTCGAGACTCCCTGAACTTGAAACATTTTATTCCGTGTGTCCCTAAATTATTTTTGGTGATAATAAACTCCATATACTTGGCTATTCGGTAGCTTTCAGTCCCATTGGTTGCTAACATGGCAAAGAGATTAGAGACGTGAGGTAGATGAGAAATCGCTAGATCATCTTTCAAGTGGACTATTTTTCAATCGCTAACTACGTATAAGTTATATACAATAGTTTATTTGTTATAATTGTGTATTACTCCTTAATGAGCCTATTTGGATGGGCTTTAAAAAAGTAGGTTATAAGCTGAAAACAACTTATAAGCTAAAAATAAAATAAAAAAATTGGGGTAGTAGATAAGCTAAGCCAAATGGGCCAAATTATTTTTTTTGGACTTATTTAAGCACAAAATGGCTTATAAGCTGGCCAGCCAAACACTCAAAAAAGTTGAAAACAACTTATAAGTTGTTTTCAGCAACTTATAAGCCAATCCAAACGGGCTCATAATATACCATACATAGTTTACCTCTAACTTTGTATTGTTCTTATTTATCTTTTGAACCAATGATTATTTATTCCAATTGTATTATTTTTTTTTTCTAGCAAATTTTGCATAAAATTCTTAAAACTTCATAGTTTAAATATTCTTTTTAGCCAAAATGATGGATTTTCAACTATTTACATTTTTTTTAAATAGCAACTTCAGCTGCAATGACAATTTGTTTCAACTATGTGTTCCTTCTTTTTTGGCGAAATATGTAAGGAAAACTTGGGTGAAACTCTATTGTGTGCATCCGAATTAAAAAAGATTAGCCTAAATAATGGAGTTCCCAACATGTTTTGTATTTACAAATTTGGCTTTTCCAAAAAATTAAATGAATTTAATAAGGTAAAAAATATACTCTTTGATTATAAAAAATACCACGTGGACATACTATATCTATGTGGCAGCGAGTGCATCACACTTTTTTAGGCTGAAGTCCTCGTGAGCGTGAAACTACCAAATAGCCAAATATTAAGGGGTGGGGGGGGGGGGGGGGGTACTTATGACCAAAGATTAGTTGTACACTAAATAAAAAGTGTCAAGTTAGGGTCTCAAAGTAGTATGACTACATGTAATTAGACGAGTTTTTTTTTTTTTTTTTTGGCTTCATGTAGTGTATATTCACTGTGTAATAGTGCATATCTAATGTACTATAGTTATAATTAATGTATATTTATGTATAACAATGTATAGAAGGTGTTCAATATTTTGAGTCTTTCAAGTGAAATAAGTATTTTCACTTACAAAATCATAAAATTTGGTAAAAAAAAGATTCAGGTAAAAGAAAGATTCTCAATTTTCTTATTTTCATGTTTGTGGAGAGTGAATATATATAAGTATTTTGTTTTTTATCTACAACTTCTTCTTTGTCCGAAAGATTGTAGCTCATATGGTTACATGTTTTTCATTTGTGTTGATCGTCAAATTGAGTTTGCTTAGAGTATGTCTTTAAATTTATGGGAACAACAAAAAGTGATAATGAGAAAAACGGTCGAGAATAAATGTGTATAGGGTTGGCTTGGAAAATGCAAAAGTAAAAATATATTTACATACTTGGTCGGACAGCTTCCCATTTCAGTACCGATTGACCATATTTCATTATATATCCCTACGAGTCATAAAAATTAATACATACAGTAGCTAATAAAATGTCACCGAGATCTTCCACCGATTGAATAGGCAAACATCAGTGTTTAAGGTCAACGACAATCCTCCCAGCAACAAGCCATCACCAATCAAAAAATAAAAAATTACTTACAGTTGATCCTCAACAGAAAGAATTGACCTTTGCCAGTTGCCAGCGCAATTCACATTTCATGATTCCCCAGTTCACTCATTTTTATTTTCCAGATTTGTAGCTTCATTCCTTTTTCCTCCTTCATTCTGTTTCATAATCAAATTTCATTTACCTCTGTGTTAAATATTAGTATACAAGTTGAAGTGATGAACAACCAAGTTGAGTTTTTTGAAGTTAAAGAATGAAAAATTCATCTTTGAGCATGCAAAGAGAAGTCATAGTTTTTTGTGAAGTGAAGCTTTTTGTTACTGTATTCCATCATTTTCTGGTGAAGCTTCATCTCTTTTCATGCCAAGATTTGTATAGTGAGTGAAGATTTGGGTGACAGAGAGGAGAGGTAATTCAAATTTGGGAATTTTGGTTTGAATTGACAAAAAGGCCCTCACTTCTAATGAGTTGGGCATTTAAGGAAATTAAAAGATGGGGAGAGTCATGTAGTAAGTTAACAAGACCATACATATATATATATATATATATATATATATATATATATATATATAAATCTCGTATGACTCATAATACTGAACTGCTATGATCAATTTCCACTCCCGTTTCTTTAACTATCTAGAAGCTAAAACAACTTATTTACCTTTTTGTACCCGCAGACAAGTTAAATATTATGATTGTCGTCATTATAGTGTCAAGCTCAACTCTCACCCATAGATTCATTGCAACTAAACAATTTTCTGAGTCAAAGATGCTGCGATTGTCAACTCCACTACATGACATCTGTCAAATCTATTCCACTATTGAACTATTTCAATTTCTTTCGAGTCCTTCTGGATCTCATAGTTAACTCAACTCATACCAACATGTCATAGTGTTCTGGTAGCACTTGTTCTCTTAAAACTCAATACATACTATACTTTTGGTACCTACAGAAACTATTTTCATATGCTCCCTGCTATGACATTAATATGAATGCTGCTGTGAACTCTTGGCTTCTTGATTTCTTAAAGACTAACCATAAATTGTCTACATCAAAGACTCCCCCAAAACACTTGTAGTGACCTTAATAGGTTTAGAAAAGCTACTTTCAAAACATCTTACTTTCTTGTGATGTATCAAGTCAGACTTCTATTATCTTCTTCAGAAAAACATCACATTCGTCTCGAAGTATTTTCTTTGGAACTGTAATAGGTGGGACGGTTAAGAGTCAAAACTCTATTATAGTATCCAGGACACAATTATATTCACCGCACAGGCTCTTCTCAAACATTCCCTAAAATTCCTCTTCTTACTCGATGATGCATAAAAGTCCTCATATTCCATGTCTTACTAAATTTGTAATGGCAATCACGCTCTGTTGTGCTAAGTCTCACATTCCATGCCTTACTAGTTATCACTGAAGGTACTCCCTGATATGATGAGTCTCTCACTCCACACTTTGTTGGCTGTAAAGGATAACCAACTTGTGTTGGTAACTATGGCCTGTTATGCTGACCTGTCGTTTAATACATGTCTAATTGTGATTGCATGGCCCATTGCACTAAGCCTTGGATCAACTTACTGCTGCAGATGATGAAAAGTATGTCCTTAGGCTAATATGGTTGTAAGGTCAATCTTGCTATGCTCTCCATCTAGCGGCATGAATTACTATATACGTCTTACACTATAAGTGCGGCGCTGATCCCTACATTTTATGCTCTCAATCTGGTGCTAGGATTATTTATTACCTGCACATGCTATATCAAGTGTTGCATAGGCTATCTCGTTTTACATTGTTGGTGCATCCTCGTGCTACCATGAAACATCAACCTATATGCCTTACACATCCCAAAGCAAATGCCTGGCGCATGTTCGTGCTCAGAAAAATAAATCACAATAAAGAACCTCATCAGGCATGATATCAACTAACGGTCGTATACTCAACAAGTGCACATAGCCAGCTAAAACACCTCTCTAAGGCACACTTTTAAAATGCGAATACTCGAAGGTTTAGAATCTCTACTGCCCAATAGTCTGGAACTCTCTCACGAACTCATATTGAACTTGTTGTAGCTATAGGTCAATCA
Organism: Lycium barbarum; assembly: GCF_019175385.1. Classification (NCBI taxonomy): domain Eukaryota; kingdom Viridiplantae; phylum Streptophyta; class Magnoliopsida; order Solanales; family Solanaceae; genus Lycium; species Lycium barbarum. Next base: position 36,574,411 of record NC_083340.1, on the reverse strand, counting down.
GAAGATCCCACTATGACAATCATGATGATTGCAATGTCAATATCATATCTCTATATATAACATACTCGCTCCCTGAACTGACCTATTTTTTCTCGATGACTTGTAGTAGTCAATTATCATGTTTGGCTATGAGACTATGGTCTTAGTCTATGATTGTGCTGGAAAGTCCACTCTTTTTTTTTTTTTTTTTAATCTCTACTTGCACTTAGAAAAATTTACTAGATTATGCCTACTTTGTCTCAAGTATTAACTGTATGACCATAGTTCTTGTTTTGCATGTGGCCTTACTAAATGTGCTATTGATTGTGTAGACATAATTGTCACTTAACTGACTCTAGCTCTGCTTCCACTTCCAGAGACATATTGAGATGCTATCATTCGAACTCAAGTTAAATCTTCTGAGTCTCCTAGGTCTGTATTAGTACCTTGTACATATAAATAACTTCTTCTACCCATGGAGGCTAATAATCAACTCAAGATGTCCTCTGTATCTGGGCCTGTCCTTTAGCTTTGTCTCTTACATCTTGGAACGTCCTTGTAACACATTCTTAGTCACTAGCATTTGGATAGCTGAGTATGTTCCTGCCTCGGGTAGGGAAGAACATGAAGTGTATCACCTTCCTTACTTCAAGCTTTGTAGCAAGAGTGGGGAATGAAAGAAAGGAAACTTTCCTAAAATGTCTGTGTAGTCCCTCATTTATATGCGACATAGCCATAACCAAGACTGTACCAAGACACTGCTCCATGACTCCAACAAATTTGAAAATCTATGCTTTGATATCAAATTTATTACAACCCAAATCGGGATCTAGGTCGCGACAAGCTGAGGCAGATGGAGCACTATAATTTGGGGTTCAATTGAACCCCAAACTTTCGATGCGGGGTATAAATTTATGTGTAAAAATTTATTAAAATTACAATAAATAGTAGATATGAACTCATAACTTTAAAAAATACTATAGTTTAGTGCTAAAAATTTAAGAAGTTGAATCCCTAGCATTTAAATCCTAGATCCGCCTCTGGCGACAAGACACTCAACAAGCCACTATCTATTAGGCGAACCTTAGCTATAGCATGCTCAAGATGTAGAGAAGAAAGAAATACTACTTTTCAATAGAAATAATTGAGGAAACGTAACACAAAGTAGAGAAAGCCAACACATACAACCCAAACTGAGACTAAGTCGTGAAGCACTAGAATCTGAGTAAAGTTGATTTAAGACGCAACTCGATAAAGGAAATAAACTAAAAATAAAAGATGGAATTTAAAACCACCTCCGTTGTCTAGTGGTGGCTTACCTCGACTTGATAGGACTGACAACTAGATTGAGTCACCGGTCAGCAACTAAATCCCCGCCTACTGTACCTGCGTACGCGTAGTAACTGTGAGTCTAATTAAAGACCTAGCAATATCATCGACTCGCTTTCCCAATCTGTCACTGGGGAAAATCTTTAAAAATTGCCAGTAGTGCATGCAAATACCTCATCATAGCAATACCAGTATAAGTATGAAATACAAGTAAAGCAACTGAATTGAAATGATGAATACATATAATGAAAGTAGACATGATATACAAACTGCTAAGCTGTGATGGTGCCATAAAACATCACTCTAGCTCAAACCCATATGTGGAGCCAAGGGTGCGCTCACCCTAGCTAACTCGATTGTGGGGGCCATGAGTACTCTCACTCAAGCTGAACTGGCTGATTACACATAGTGGATTCCTTTCAATTATTTGGGACATAGCTCTAAGTTCAAAAGTGCCGCTAACAATGGATAAAAAGGTTGCTAACAACAACAACTAAATTCCATGTACTCTCTACTAATCAATAATGTTATGAGTTTTTTCTGGCTCTTGAAGTGTGTGATAATTTCATGTAAAAGTGTAAGTTGTTAGAAAGAGTATGTTTTTAATTAGCCAGTTGTATTATGTCCTAACATGTTCCCTAGTCCAATTATTTTTAACAGACCACGCATATGAAAAACATTTTTATTTTTATTTTTATAAGGATCAGTGATGAGACTCACCCAAGACCTCTTCGTGTGTTCTGAACCATGTTAAAATATGTGATTATCTCATCTAATTAAAAGTCAAACCGAAATAGCACATTTTTAGTTACCAATTAATTATTATGTCTAGACAATCATCAACGAGAATAAAGTGGAAGAAACAAAACGTAGTCTGACTACTTATTTAGAATTATCCCGTAAGCTCAGTTTTTGTACATATTGAACTTAGATCGTACGGTCTATCTATTTCGAGTCCGGAACCAAAATGCCCTAAAAAATATCATTTTGAACCAAAATATCTCAACAAAAAAAAAAGTTACAAAACTACCTTTAGCGCAGTATTTTACTGCGCTAAAGCACTTAACCGTAACGGATCCGTTAAGTGCTTTAGCGCAGTAAAATACTGCGCTATAGCAATTCGTCTCTCTCCTATAGCGCAATATTTTACTGCGCTATAGCAATTCGTCTCTCTCCTATAGCGCAATATTTTACTGCGCTATAGCGCTCCACTTTAAACCCATCGGGTTCCACCACTGGTCCCTCCAGTGGCCAAAAAAAAAAAAACGAAAACGCCATTGGAGGCAAATCCGAGGTGGTCCCCACATCCAAAAACGTCATTTTTTATTAAATTTCGTCCGTGAAAGTTTAGATTCTCGGTATATTCAAGTCAAGAAGCAAGAATCTAAGTTCGAATTTTGGGAAAAAGCGGCGTACAACTTGATTAAAATAACTCTACAAAAAATCTTCGATTAAGGTTTTCTACTATGAACTTTTGTTATTATTTTGTTATATACATTATATTCTAAGCATGCTTAACATTTAATCCTAGCCATTATCCAAAAAAAAAATCATTTTTTTTTGTTCTTGTTCGACTGGGCAGTGGCTTTTGCCACTGTTCCGTTTTTTTTTTTTTTTTTTTGTTTAATTCATTATTTGTTAAATGTTTATGAATTGTTAATTTGTTAAATGTTTATGAATTCTTAATTTGTTATATGTTTATGAGTTGTTAATTTGTTAATTATTTATGAATTGTTAATGGATTACTATTTTGTTAATTGATTATTTGTTAATATTGATTATGAATTTATTAGTTGTTAAATATTGTTTATGAATTGAAAGAAGTTGATTGGTAATGAATTATTATGTTGTTAACACTTTGTTTGGATGATTGTTATGTATTGTTTTGACATTTATCGTATTGTGTTGTATTGTATAGGACCAAATCAGTGGTTACATAAAATAGGACCTTTCGTCGTTAAATAACAATAAAATTAAAGTAACAATCAAAGCAAACATTGTATTTAAACTAACAACATAATATAATACACTAGGTAACAACCATCCAAACAAGTTGTAAATGATTATGAATTGTTAATCTATATAATTTTAAAAGCGTGAATATATATGTTAAATAAAAAAAGATTATCTTAAAAAGAATAGTTAAAGTTCTTCTTTTCATAAATACATAAGCTAACGAAAAAATGTAAAGTTTGTAGGAAAATATGTGGTCGACGAATATACTCTTTTAGTTTAATTTTATCATAGTTGTGTTGGCTATTTGGTCAACTAAAAATATATCACATATTCAAAATAGAGTTCTAAACAAATATTACTGCTGAATTTCGATTCCCAAACTAATTAACTTAACAAGTCTTTGCCATCACATAATTCAAAAGTAATAAACTTAAAAATCTTTGCCATCACATATGTGTCCTTACTATTACATATTAAATTTACTGCATATCCCATGTTAATTATTCACAAGATATAATACTACATAATTCACATATTCCCTACAAATTATTAATTAGTTAATATAATTTATCTTTCATTTCAAGAATAATGACTAATTTAGTTTGTACAGACCGGACTCTTTCATGGATCCGAATGTTCCCCCTGGGCCTGATGTTCCCCCGGCGCCCGATGCTCACCAGGGCCCGATGATCACCCGGGGCCCGCTGATAGATCAGTATTGTCTTTGCAAGACAATCATAGGTCAGAGTTATTATGGGTCGGTACTATAGGGATATCTACTAAGCTCCGTCCCCATAGGCTGCAGAGAGCGTGAACTCTTTTACGCGAGCACCCCCTACACCCTCGCCTGTTAGAGATATTGTTTCGGGGCGGCATCTACCGTTGCGTGTCTTTTGGTCAGGTACAACATGATTGCGCGCTCATCATGGCCATGGTTGAGCGGTGGAGGCCAGAGACACATACCTTCCATCTTCGCACTGGTGAGGCCACGATTACACTTCAGGATGTGAAGGTCCGCTTTGGATTTCAGGTAGATGGAGAGCCACTACACACTCGGTACGAGCCTCCTCCTGGTCAGACGTGGGCGATGGAGTTGACTAGGCTCACCCACTTCATGCCTGATGCCGAGGGCCAGATTTCGGGACAGTGTCGGGTTAAGATTAGTGCACTCTGAACTTATTTAGAGGGTATGGATCCAGTTGACGACGACACCCCGCAGGACGATGTTGATCGTCATGCCTGTTTGTACCTGCTTATTATATTCGGGGGCATCTTGTTCCCGAACTCATCGGGTGCCTTTGTCAGCTTACGTTATTTGGTTTTCTTGGAGCATCTGGACCGTCTGGGAGACTACAGCTGGGGTGGTGCTGTTTTGGCGTATCTTTACAGATGCCAGTGCCGAGCGTCTGTTGGTGTTGTCAGAGATGTGTGTGGATTTTTTGCTCTTCTCCAGGTAATATTTTAAGTGTGCCTTCCTTTAATGTAGACAAACCTGTTGAAATGACGCCTTAAGAATCGTATTTTCTAATATTGCTTACAGTTATGGGCGTGGGAGAGGATGCTGCCTTTTCAGCCTGTACCTAGGCATCACCTCGAGATTGACATGCCTTATGCGAGGAGGTGGATAGCGGGTTTTGACCGGGATGTGGATACGCACCACAATATTCTTCCATTCTGGGACCAGCTTGATCACATAACAAACGATGCGGTAAAACTATTTAAATTTAATTAATAATTTAATTAAACGTCTTTTTTACTTGGTGATCACTGATTTGTATTTGTATGTTATGCAGCTATTTATATGGACGTCGTATGCTGCTATATTAGATGGTTTGCCGCCCTTCTGTAGGGCAGGTCAGGGGGTTTAGAGGTCGTGGTGTCCATTGATACACCTGGAAATTGTAGAAGATCACATGCCTGAGCGTGTCTTACGACAGTTTGGGCATACACAGAGTATACCCCCTGACGTCCGTCATGAGCTCCGACACTACCAGCGGGACGATCGGGCTGCCATTGATGATGATTTTTTGGCTTTCATGGATGTCCATCTCCACCGTTGGGAGAACAGGTTGGACACTTTAGCGGTGATCGGCCATTTGACTCCCATTGAGCATTACATGCGCTGGTATCATCAGATCACACGCCGATTGATCGGCAACCCAGCTTTGCGTCCCCCTAGGGATGTAGGATACTCAGCACTCGCGGGGCAGTACGAGGCATTGGTAAGTTTATCGTATTTAGATTTATTTAATTGCATTAATTGTTACGTTTTAAAAAATAACTTTTTTTTTTCTGTTGAACACAAATGTAGCTGGTGGTCGTACAGCGTTTACGCATCTTGGGGTTAGAGCATATGCCTTACCCTGGGCTTGCGGGGCTTGCGGCGGAGATGGTACGGATATCCGAGGATGGTATCCGACAGGCAGGCGAGATTAGGCGCAGGGAGGAGCCTGTTCCGGAGGCTGAGTATCAGGCAGCGCCAGGAGGAGGACCGGGTGCTCCCAGAGGAGGAGGTCGTGCTGGCAGAGGACGCCGTGCTGCCGGAGGACGCCGTGCACGTAGAGGACGCGGTGCTGCTGCTAGAGGACCTGGTGGTGGAGGACACTATCTGGTAAATGAGGCGGATGAGGCCGATCCTATTCTAGAGGGCGTTCACGGTCTAGTCCATCCGCAGCCGTTCCAGGCCGGTGGCAGCTCACCTGGGGACTCACCTACGTTTACACCGGCGTTCTTACTTGCTGAGATACCCGGGTCTTCATCACATCCGAGCCAGAATGCATACATGGAAGAGCGCGATAACGTTGATTGGGCGGCATTACGCGCTTCATTAGCTGATGAGCGGTCTGTGAGGAATTTAGAGGGAGCCAGGATTCTTGACTTCGATGAGTTTTTAATCCCGATTAGTATTTAAAATACTTATTTGTTCATTTAAATTATTTATTTAAAATATATATATGTTACTCATTATTTAGTAATATTTTATATTTTAGGATTCGGCGCCAGCGGGTCTACCAGAACCACCCACTCAGGCGTTTTCTCATGGGTCTGCCGAGCCAGCGGTGTCTTCCTGTTATACCCTATTTTAACCGGGGTCAAAATAGTTTATAACATCCGGGTAATTCCGGGGTTAATTAAAGTTGGGAGTCGCCACCTAATTATTTATGGTGAATTAGGGCACCTAAGGTTAATTAAATTAATTATCTAAAGTTGATTTTTATTTTAAAGTCTACGAAACCAAAAATATTCTAGGTACGTGTTCAACTAATCTAGAGGGAAGGTATTAGGCATCCTTTAAATTCTATTAATAATGGTTAACCGACCGGACTTAGGGGGTTAATTAGGCTAAAAAAAAACAAGTATAATATTTTAAACGTTTGAAAAAATAGTTTGGAAGTGTTGCTAAAGTTATAAATAGATATATAAGAATGCTATTTAAAATAGGACCTGTAGGATATAATAATATACATAAAAGATTTTAGTTATAATAATATACGTAAAAGAGTTTAGTTATAAATTGAAAGAGCGCGGGATATGTAACGTTTTAAACATAGTTGAAAATAACTCAAAAGGGGAGGCCTTGACTAATTTTGTTTTAAGAGTACGGACAAGATAGGATTTTTCTTTCTCCTTTTTATTATGTTTACTAACTACGCCTAGCTAAAAGATGTACGTGATTGATTCAAACTTGAAGAGTTGTTTATGAAATATATTTGAGTTCATATTTATATATCAGTAATATCTTAAGATTTCCAATATAGTAAGAATGAAACATAATTCAAAAATATGTGTTCATGGCTTCACGCCCTTGAAAATCAATTGCTTTAATATAGATAAATATTATAGGTGCTATAGATAATTTAATACAAAAGAAGAAAATGGAACTATGAAATTAATTATTGGTTCTTCCTACCCATTTATTAAAACCAACCCCACTAATTCCGCTAAGGTTCACCTAATCTAAGCAAATAAAACAAGTAAAATGTTAGTCATGTAATTACAAATTAAATGCATGAAATAAAGTAGATGGGCGAATATAATTGATGGACTCAGCCCATTTTGAGGCTGCTGCTGTTCGCTGCCACTGTTATGGGCCTCGGCCCAGAATTTCTTTTTTTTTTTTTTTTTTTTTTTTTTTTTATCTTTTGCTACGGGTGGGCTAACCCGAGAGGAGGATTTTGTTGGGCTTTTAGCCCAACACCAAATGCAGAGGAGGATGAGTCCAAGACTCGTATGCGAGGTTCATGCAAAAAAATGAAAGAAAAAGAATTAGTACATAATCAATAAATAGGGCTAGACATGTATAATATGAATTCAAAAAAAGGGACAGATCAGTGATGTACGTACTATGTATATCTGAATATATTCCTTTGTTAAAACAATGGATTTAATCAATCGAAACCATCAGTGGATTTAGAGCAAATCAGTGAGTTTAATTAGTTGAACTATCGATAACCCTTGTTAAAACATTAAACCGATCCTAGTAATTCAAGCCACATAAGACTTACATTCACTCCTTCAACATTACCAAACCAGATTGGAAATGAACTAAGTCTAACAAATGACCATAGGTAGGGGAAAGGCGGATATTGAATCAGGTAGGCAAGTTTAGCTTTTTAATGTATCGAGTATAAACAATCAAGAGAAATGGATTCATGCTTTGCATACATGTTGCAACTAATGGTTAAAACTAACTCCTGGACTTACAAAAAGAAACTCAGTCATGCTAAACTGTTACTAGACTGTCAACAAGCCAACCAGAACTATAATTCGAACAAAATATGAAAAGGTGAGGGAATGCTCATGTTCCCTGCTAAAACAGGTCCTAGAACAGAGAAGCAGGGATCTTTATAAGGTTTTGTCCTATAATATTATAAGTTCAAATGAATATTCCCTTAATCCCTTAAATCAATTACAGTCAGCTGACCAACAAATTGCTATCCAACATTATAGCCTAATTATTTTATACAGGGGGCAGCGGATAGACACAGATTAAGTGGGTAAGGTACTGGCTATCAAACTAAGTTTTGAATCCAATGATGAGAAAAGAGGAATGCACAGATTGAAACTGGAAATCATTCAGATGTACAATAAGGTCAGTTAGCAGCTCAGATTTCTCATAATATAAAAAAGTGAACCCAATCAAACAGAGATTTCTATTTTTATTAGTTCGAACCACAGATATGCATATTTATCCCATATTGAACTAGACATAACTCTTATAGGCCTTAATCTCAATGAGTTTCGTAATTTGTAATTACTAAGCTACATGAAACATTTACGGTGTCATAGCGGTGTCATGCATCTAAGATAAACAAGGGCAAACAAAGATCGAACACAGATCCCTAACAATCTTATTTGACTTGAGCAATTAGCACTTAATTCGAACATGCTCATTTAACCAACAAGTCATATAAACTAACATTTTATCACATATTCAGCTAATTGATAAGTAAATCGCAAACCGACATGCTGGTTTACTGCTAAGAACAACAGAAAAACATCCTAATCCTACAAACTTGACTAAAATGCCAACAACACAGCCAGATAATCACACAGAAATTAATAATAAAAAAAACAACTAAAAGAGGGAAAATCACCTTTGTTGGGTGCAGTGAATTGGGGACGTCAAGGCCTCGAATCTACTCTCGTATTGACAGATTCGACACTCGAATCAAAATTAAAGTACTTCTGTCGTAATTAAAGTTCTTTTGCCGAACAGTGACGAAAGTTGATCGAATTGTGAAAACTTAACTTTTCAACACAAATCTCATCACAGAAAGTATTTTCTGATTTGAAAAAGTTCAAGACCATATTTTTTTGAAAACGAAAGAAACTCAAGACTTTAGAAAATACCCATGTATCACCAAATCGTCCCCCTTTTTTTTGTGAATCGAACCAGATCCTTTTTAAAAAAAATAGAGAGTAGGGATTCGTCTACCCTCCTTTTTTTCCCTCTCCGTTCGGCTGAGAGCTTAGAGACCATTTATAGGAAAAAGTTAGGGTTTTCTAGATTCAAAATTGGGCGGGATTTTGAACGGTATAGGATTTGAATTCTATCAAAGGGACCCGTTATCTGCATGTGATTTGCTGCAGATTCGCCCCAAAACGGATCGATTTTTTTTCTGGTCTTTGGAGATTTGTTGTATTTGAAGCGAGGAAATGGAAAGTCCTTTCTCTGTCAACGACAGAGCAAAGCAAATATAGGGGCGTTTTTATGTGGAAATGGGGTGGACAAGGCTACGATGGTGAAAGAGGGACTGCGTTTTACTAAATGGGGGGAAGAGAGATGAAGATGAGGAGAAAGAAAGGAAGAGAGAGAGAGGGCTGAAGAGAGGAGGTGCGGCGTTTGTCTTTCTTTGTTGAAGAGATTAGGGTTCCGTTTTTGGGTGTTGATGAATAACACGAAAGTGGGTCGGGTCGGGTAAAAGATGTGGGCTGGACGGGTCGGGTATTGGGCTGGATCGGGTGAGGTTGGGTAGTTTTAGTTGGGCTGGTTTGTTGTTGAAATAGGGTAATGGGCTGGTGCCGAAATTGGTTGTGGTGGGCTGATTATTTGGGTCATTATTTTGGCTGAAATTCCTCCTCCATATAAATTCCATTGGGATTTTAAAATCCAAATATAAAATGATGACGAGCCATTAAAAATTGTGATAAAGTAATGCTCGTAATGTTGATAGTAAAAATAATGAAAATGAAAGTAAGGATATTAATAATAGTAAAAATAAAAAATAGTAGTGAAAACAAAGTATTTAGCTCGTTAATAAATTTAAAAGCTCAAAAAAAAATTGAAATAAAGGAGGGACAAAATTGGGTGTCAACAGATGCCCCTCTTCGACCGGAGACGATGTAAGAGTTTTCGGGCGAAGAAATTGACGTAGTAGTCAATTTTGTTCTGACCCACAAATATGACTTGGAAGAACTTGAGAAAATATGGGTTAGGAGAATTGGTGGAAAATATTATGGGGTGGAAAGAATTATGACCGAACCCGTTTCGAATTGCCTACATGTCTCAGGTTTGAGAATCAAGTTGTATGTAGGTCGAAAGAAGCGGGTCGAGATTGACACTACGCTTTTTGACCCAGGGTTGAATTATGGTGAGACTGGGATATAGAAAAGCTACAAGATTGTGAAAGGAGTTGATTTAATAGAGTTTTAACGGTGGATATGAAAGAGAAATTTTGGATAACCCACGTATCACTGGTTTGTGGACGTAGGCGGAGTCGAGTTCGAGAGTAGATCCGTGACCTTTTCTTGTGAGTTTGATATTCCTCTTTAGCATATTTGCCCCAGTTCACCGCGTAAGATAAAGTTACACGTTGCGTTGTGTCTCTGTAGATTGTATTTTCTGCCAAAACTGAAATTCATGTCAAAATCAATAATAAAATCCGGGGTAAAGTTGAAAATGTAAAGTAAATATGAGTGTGAGAATGAAGCCGTGTGGCTTATAACGAAGCAGTGTGGCCAAATGTTGTCTCTGGTTGTCTTCAGGGACTTGAATGAATGCGTGATGTTTATGCTGAAGATGTAATAATATCTCTAGTTGTATTTGGCGACTTCAATGATAATAATAAAGTCTCCGGCTGTCTTCCGGACTCGATGATAAACGATGTCTGTGGAATTTTAAGGTAAAGTCGTTAAAGTAGGTAAAGTGGATGGTAAAGTAAAGTAATAAAGTAGAGAGTAAAGTAAAAGTGTAGCCGTTTGGCTTATGCAGATGAGGCCGTGTAGCCATATGATGTCCGGTTGTCTTCGGGGACTTGATGGTAAATGATATGCCGATGAGCCGTACAGCCTAACGGTGTCTCCGGTTGTTTCGGGGACTCGATGACATCTGTGAAATTAAGGTAAAGTTATTAAAGTGAATGATAAGGTAATTGATGAAGTAGAAAGTGAAGTAAGAGTGCAACCGTCTGGCTTATGAAAATGAGGTTGTATAGCCATATGATATCTCCGGTTGTCTTCGGAGATTTGATGAAGATTCCTGTAAAGTTCGGGGTAAATCGTTAAATTAGGTAAAGAGTGATGTCTCTGGTTGTCTTCGTAGGCTTTGATGCAGATTCCCTTAAAGTCCGGGGTAAAGTCGTAAGGTGGATGATGTCTCCGGTTGTCTTCGGAGACTTAATGATAATTCCTGTAAAGTTCAGGGTAAAGTCGTTAAAGTTGGTAAAGTGAATGATAAAATAGAGAGTAGAGTCATAGTGTAGCCATCTGGCTTATGCATATGAGGCTGTGTAGCCGAATGATGCCCCCGGTTGTCTTCGGAGACTTAATGATAATCCCTGTAAATTTCAGGATAAAGTCGTTAAAGTTGGTAAAGTAAATGATAAAGTAATTGGTAAAGCAAAGTGATGGTGCAGCCGTTTGGCTAATGCGGAAGAGGCTGAATAGCCAAATGGTGCCTCTGGTTGTCTTCGGAGACTTAATGTTGATTCCTGTAAAGTTCAGGGTAAAGTGGTTAAAGTAGGTAAACGATAAGATAATTGATAAAGTATGGCGTAAAGTGTTAGCATAGCCGTTTGGCTGATGATGTTGACGGTATCGTCACAGGCCAAACTAATGACACGTAATCCTGATTTAATTCATCTTCAATCTCGACAACCTACAAAACAGGTATATTTGTTAATAAAGTCATAAAGTTATTGTGATAAAAATAAAAATAAAGATAAAGTTGGAAATAAAGTCGTTTGGCTTTTGAGGCGAGGCCATAATGAGCCAAATGATGCTTTTCGGCCATGATTGATAGACTTGACCGTTGATCTCGCGGTTTTAGGTGCCTGCACTCAAAGAAAAATTCATAGTTTGGGAGGGGGACGTTGATTCGTGTTAACTCGAAGCTTGACGTTGTTGGCACTCCATTCGTCTTGTTTGTTTGGATCTTGTGATCTCCGTTCAAGCCTCGGTATATGAACAGTAGTGAAACAATTGAAGGAGAGTGTTTTGTTTGAAAGGTATATATGTAAGTATATGTATAAGGAAAGATATATATGTAAGTATATGTATGTAAATATGTGTATATAGGGAAAGATGTATATGTATATAAATTGTAAATATTTCTGCCAGCTTTAGATTGTGACGCTTCTGAAACAATTGAACGTCGTTTGTCTATAATATTTCTTGTCTAATAGTCTTAATCTTGTCGATGTCCGACCATTCTCTTGTCTATACCTTTTAAAATATGCCCCAGGTTTGACTTCAGGAGGGTACACTAGACTTATGTTGTGGTGTGACCGAACCTTGTATAGGTTGCCTACGTATCCCGCCAAGGGAATCAGGTCAGAACGTAGTTCGTATGGTACATAAAAAAATGGTTTGAAATTTTCTAATAAAGGAACCGAACCCGATATGGATTGCCTACGTATCCCACCACGGGAATCAGGTCAGCGTAGTTCTGTTATGTAAATGGTAAAAGGTTTGTTGGATTTTATCTAAATATGACTGAGTCGTATGTTGAAAGTCTACGAATCCCGTCGAGGGAATCAGGCCATGTATAGCTCTCCTTACATAAGGATTTTTTTGCATTTTCTGTTATAATGCAACCGAACCCTATGTGGGCTGCCTACGTATCCCGCCAAGGGAATCAGGTCAGCGTAGTTCGTACGTGTATTAAAGGAAAGGTTGCAAACTAGGCTTTCTAACCTAATGTCGTCTTTTGATTTCTTCTTGAATTGATAGCTTTCATGTTTGTGTCATTGTCTATTGGCTATTTCAATTCTTCCAAGGGAAATCTTGTCTTGTCCTCTAATTTATTTGTTATTCTCTCGAGATATATGTTGTTTATTCGTTCATTTTATGTCACAATCATAGAGTTGGCAGATTTGATAAATAAAGTAGAAAATAACAATAATAGATGATTAAGGAAAATCAGAAATGCATTCATAGTTTTTGCAATTTTAAGCTTCCAAAAGACGAGGCAAAACAACAAAAGTTTTGGGGCACGATTTGAGCCTCAACTGTAAAATCGTGCTATCTCAAAAGTTCATTACATGTTCAAATCTACCAAGACTCCCGGGGAACCAGGGACGGAGTACAAGTCCAATTCTTCAGAGTTGGTCGGTGTCTCGGTATTGTGAGTAATTGTAGTAGTAATCTTCATTGATGTTTGTCTTTGGCCTTGTGAGGTCAGCCAACTCAAGTGTCAACACAAATCAACTCTCTTTTTGGGAATAAAGAAAAGAGACATAAAAAATGCAAATGATGTTAGTCTCATTAACATGTCTAGGTAAACTCATGATCACGTAGAATCAAGTAAGTCATGTAGCAACTAATTCATCAAATAAAGTCAAACAAGTTGTCAAACAAATGTAAACAAGTATATCAAGCAATCGCGTCCTAATATGCATATGACCTTTTTGTGCTAGAGGTAGGCCTAACGTTTGTTTGAAGGATAAAGTGTGCCATAATATGTCATCCCATTTCTTTTGGTTAATTAAACAAAGTCTATTTCCCCAAATAAAGTACAAAAGTAATGTAATATTTATTACATGTCAAATGAGTACATAAAATGTTTCCTAATCTAAGTAGAGTAAATACAGTTTCCTATGTCTAAATTTCTAGCTCCATTTGTGATGTCACTGGTCTTTGCCAATTGTTGATCATAGATGTATTCCAATGTAAATCCATACCTGTCATAGAAACGTTAGTCATTCCCTCCCTCCTAAAGTTTAATTAATTAGAGCAAATAGTCAATATTTAGGCACAGCTATCCTTCAAACATGCACATAAAGTATGATTAGTGTCCCTTGGGGTCGTGAACCCACTTGGACGTTTGGGTAAAGTCATCTAATGGGCTTAATACACTAAGGGTATTAAACCTCCTAGGTCATGAAATTTATGCTCCTCATAAAGGGTGTTGGTTTAACTCTATCCTAGGTTGACTAAGAGTGGGTTCACTAGACGCAAGGTTCCCGAGCGGACAACTCGAGTGAGAAGGCTACACAGTCACACGGAAAATCCGGACACCCCGCGCATATTACAACTCTCCTAAAATTTGGGATTTTGAAAGAAATTTGTGGGTGCGCAAAACACACCTCGCGTGTACGTGTGATAGTGTGAATTTCCAATTGTGGAGAAAAGTGATACGGAATGACAGTTTATATCAAAACAATAACACATAAACAATTTATATCAAACAACGAAATAATAGCATATAAAAACAGTTAACAACAAATAAGGTAATTCAGACAAGCACAAAAAGCCTAATTAAACTAAATCCGTTATGGTTAAAACCTAAGTGATTCCCCAGCAGAGTCGCCAAGCTGTTATACCCTATTTTAACCGGGGTCAAAATAGTTTATAACATCCGGGTAATTCCGGGGTTAATTAAAGTTGGGAGTCGCCACCTAATTATTTATGGTGAATTAGGGCACCTAAGGTTAATTAAAGTAATTATCTAAAGTTGATTTTTATTTTAAAGTCTACGAAACCAAAAATATTCTAGGTACGTGTTCAACTAATCTAGAGGGAAGGTATTAGGCATCCTTTAAATTCTATTAATAATGGTTAACCGACCGGACTTAGGGGGTTAATTAGGCTAAAAAAAAACAAGTATAATATTTTAAACGTTTGAAAAAATAGTTTGGAAGTGTTGCTAAAGTTATAAATAGATATATAAGAATGCTATTTAAAATAGGACCTGTAGGATATAATAATATACATAAAAGATTTTAGTTATAATAATATACGTAAAAGAGTTTAGTTATAAACTGAAAGAGCGCGGGATATGTAACGTTTTAAACATAGTTGAAAATAACTCAAAAGGGGAGGCCTTGACTAATTTTGTTTTAAGAGTACGGACAAGATAGAATTTTTCTTTCTCCTTTTTATTATGTTTACTAACTACGCCTAGCTAAAAGATGTACGTGATTGATTCAAACTTGAAGAGTTGTTTATGAAATATATTTGAGTTCATATTTATATATCAGTAATATCTTAAGATTTCCAATATAGTAAGAATGAAACATAATTCAAAAATATGTGTTCATGGCTTCATGCCCTTGAAAATCAATTGCTTTAATATAGATAAATATTATAGGTGCTATAGATAATTTAATACAAAAGAAGAAAATGGAACTATGGAATTAATTATTGGTTCTTTCTACCCATTTATTAAAACCAACCCCACTAATTCCGCTAAGGTTCACCTAATCTAAGAAAATAAAACAAGTAAAATGTTAGTCATGTAATTACAAATTAAATGCATGAAATAAAGTAGATGGGCGAATATAATTGATGGACTCAGCCCATTTTGAGGTTGCTGCTGTTCGTTGCCACTGTTATGGGCCTCGGCCCAGAATTCTTTTTTCTTATTTTTTTTTTTATTTCTATCTTTTGCTGCGGGTGGGCTGACCCGAGAGGAGAATTTTGTTGGGCTTTTAGCCCAACACCGAATGCGGAGGAGGATGAGTCCAAGACTCGTATGCGAGGTTCATGCAAAAAAATGAAAGAAAAAGAATTAGTACATAATCAATAAATAGGGCTAGACATGTATAATATGAATTCAAAAAAAGGGACAGATCAGTGATGTACGTACTATGTATATCTCAATATATTCCTTTGTTAAAACAATGGATTTAATCAATCGAAACCATCAGTGGATTTAGAGCAAATCAGTGAGTTTAGTTAGTTGAACTATCGATAACCCTTGTTAAAACATTAAACCGATCCTAGTAATTCAAGCCACATAAGACTTACATTCACTCCTTCAACATTACCAAACCAGATTGGAAATGAACTAAGTCTAACAAATGACCATAGGTAGGGGAAAGGCGGATATTGAATCAGGTAGGCAAGTTTAGCTTTTTAATGTATCGAGTATAAACAATCAAGAGAAATGGATTCATGCTTTGCATACATGTTGCAACTAATGGTTAAAACTAACTCTTGGACTTACAAAAAGAAACTCAGTCATGCTAGACTGTTACTAGACTGTCAACAAGCCAACCAGAACTATAATTCGAACAAAATATGAAAAGGTGAGGGAATGCTCATGTTCCCTGCTAAAACACGTCCTAGAACAGAGAAGCAAGGATCTTTATAAGGTTTTGTCCTATAATATTATAAGTTCAAATGAATATTCCCTTAATCCCTTAAATCAATTACAGTCAGCTGACCAACAAATTGCTATCCAACATTATAGCCTAATTATTTTATACAGGGGGCAGCGGATAGACACAGATTAAGGGGGTAAGGTACTGGCTATCAAACTAAGTTTTGAATCCAACGATGAGAAAAGAGGAATGCACAGATTGAAACTGGAAATCATTCAGATGTACAATAAGGTCAGTTAGCAGCTCAGATTTCTCATAATATAAACAAGTGAACCCAATCAAACAGAGATTTCTATTTTTATTAGTTCGAACCACATATATGCATATTTATCCCATATTGAACTAGACATAACTCTTATAGGCCTTAATTTCAGTGAGTTTCGTAATTTGTAATTACTAAGCTACATGAAACATTTACGGTGTCATAGCGGTGTCATGCATCTAAGATAAACAAGGGCAAACAAAGATCGAACACAGATCCCTAACAATCTTATTTGACTTGAGCAATTAGCACTTAATTCGAACATGCTCATTTAACCAACAAGTCATATAAACTAACATTTTATCACATATTCGGCTAATTGATAAGTAAATCGCAAACCGACATGCTGGTTTACTGCTAAGAACAACAGAAAAACATCCTAATCCTACAAACATGACTAAAATGCAAACAACACAGCCAGATAATCACACAGAAATTAATAATAAAAAAAACAACTAAAAGAGGGAAAATCACCATTGTTGGGTGCAGTGAATTGGGGACGTTAAGGCCTTGTTGACACCCAATTTTGTCCCGCCTCTTCCCCGAAATACCTATTTATGCTTCTAACATTTTTTGGAAAATTAAAAAAAATATATATTATATTTTACTATAATTATTAGCCTTTTATCAATGCTAGCGTTTCACTATTTTATTACAATACTAATTATTATTATTATTATTATTATTATTTTTATTATTATTATTATTATTATTATTATTATTATTATTATTATTATTATTATTATTATTATTATTACTATCATTATCATTATTATTATTAATATTATTATAACTCACATTTTTATCATTTCAGCACATTTTACCGGCTTACGCACTCCCATCGCATTTTATCTTTGCATAATTAAATAATAGTATTTATTGACTGTGAATTTTTCAAAATATTATTGCACGACTATTACAACACCATTTTTTATTATCTGAGCACTAATAATTGCATATTCTATATGAAGTAATATTTTAACACAAATTATTTAAATAGGTCTTTTATTTAAATGTAGTAGCCCAATCAACTCATACTATTTTTCGGACCAATTCACAAAAATCAGTCCACATTTTAATTTACCTGACATCATTTTAATTCACTAGCCCATTTTAATACCCAATCCACATTTTAATTGTCCAGCCCACACCATAACCCGGTCCAGCCCACACCATAACCGGTCCGACCCATCCCTTTTCAAGATAAGGGAAACCCTTCGTTTTCTTTCTTTCCCCATCATCTCCGTCGCTTCTCCCTTTCCCGCTCCCCTCTCCACTTCTCCTCTCCCTCGCACCCCGCTCCTCTCCACTTACCCCTGTCCCCCCACGCTCCTCTGTCCCCCACGCTCACTGTCATCCCCCACTTAATCTTGTCTCCCCCGCTCCTCTCAAACAAACCCTAATTCGCCCTATATATAATCGTTGTCCAAGTCAAGAAGAGGGGGATTTTTGGGGTTCATAAAATTACCTCAAGAAACGGAGGATTTGGGGATTCACAGGATTACCCCAAGAAAGATTTTTTTCAGTGAAACCCCTATTTTTGGATCGAAAATTCCCGAAGAACAAGTAGTTCTGTCGAAAACCCCTACCCTTTTCCGCTCAAGATACGAAATCTGGAACCCCATAAAACCTTTACCAAAGAAGCTTTTTAATCGCGAGAAATCCCTGGAAAATAAAAGCGCTGAAACAGTTCCTGGACCATCTGAAACCCCCCTTTGAAATAAAAGTTCGGAGTCACCCTTAAAGTTTCCAAAATATCGAGTTTTATAGTGGTTTAAATAATTCAAAAACACCGAGTCCAAATATTAGGATATTTGTTTTTCCTGTTTCGGTCTGCTTTTGTTTGTGGTTGTGAATTCAAACAGCTTTGGTTCAATAGTCTTCGAGTGTAGACCTGGAGCCCCGCATCCCATTTCGCTGCACCCGAAGAAGGTAATTCTCTAGTCTTTATTTTGCTTGCATTTCCTGTTTGCTCTATGTTGTCTTAGTTTGTCATTCTGTGATTACCATATGTTAGTTTAGTTAAATTAGTTTGGTTAATAGATAAGTATGTTCACACGTTCTGTGTTAATCTGTTTGAGTTGTTAATTATGTTCATGTATGATGATTAGTTCAGGTTCAAGCTAATAAGGTTTGTTTGTGGTCGTTTACATTGTTTAGTTTCAATCTGGATGATTTAAGTTGGTATAGGAAGTTGTAATCTGAATTTCAGACTTTATAATCTCCTTCATGCGATCCTTAATCTAAGATAGAGTATGTGTTGGCTTTGACGAATCTGTTTCAATATAATTAAGATGTTGTTTTAAGCACCGACAGTTATCAAGATTTTCCTTCTAAAATGTTCGAGTGATACATATATGTTTAGTGCAAATTTGTTGAGTATAATCTAGCAACTAATCCTTGCACACTGTTAGTAGGCCTTAGTTGGTGTAGTTAATGGTTTTGTTGGTTTGATATAATGCTATGGGTTTATTTGTTGTTTTAGCTGGGGCATGTTGCCAGCCTGACAGAGGTGTGACATTTAAATCATGTTGTTAATAAATACTAAGCCCAGCATAGTATGTGCAGCTATTTAAATCATATTATCAGTTTTGGCATGCTAGCTCATAAGGTTTGGTATATTTTAAATCAGATTAGTTGCACCTAGACATGTATCATGCCCAGTTTGTTAACAAATGTGATATCAACCTGCCTTCCATCATGTTTAGCTCACTGCTTGACTCAATCATCAGATTAGTATTGTGTCATTTTCCAATGTAATTTCAGCTTTGCTTTAAGATTTGCTATCTTGTTGTTTAAATAATCTCACACTCTTGGCATGGTTTGTTTCAATTTAAACTTGTCCATGACTGCTTTCAAGTTTTGGGTTTAGCTTGTTTGAATATGGTCGAATATGATTTAATCAAAGTGAATATGAATCAGTAGGCTAACTATGTGGTCAGGCCTAGGATGATTTGCTTATTAATCATGTATGTTGGTTAACTCCATGAACTATTAGGAAGAATGATATTAATCCTTGCTTGTTCTCTAAAATCTGGGTTGGTTGACATCTAATGAGCTTTATGTTCAGTTGTGATCTAGAAGTCTACCAATCATGTTAATATGGTTAAAATTTGTTATGATTGGTCAGCCTATTAATTGCTTATTTCAAATCTGGATTAATGGGTTGTTGGATTTGATCAGTATGGTTAAATATATATTAGGTAATGCATAAACTTTCCTGTTTGATATCATGTGTATTAAGCTCTTTGTTCTCTTTTAAAAAAAAAAAAAAAAAACTGGTGTGAATTGATTTTGACTGCTTGAGACATGTCTGAACCTGTTTAGATTAAGTTAGAGTCATTGGTGACCTAGGTGTTTGACATACAACAATGATTTCTTTGTGGTGGGTTACTTGAGTCAAGAATTGTTCTTAAAATGTGTTGTTGTTTGGTTTCCTGTCGTAGTATCACAAGTCGCAGAATGAGCCTTCTTTTTTTTAAAGAAAAGGGATTCTCGATTTAAATTTAGCATTTGTGAACCCGCAAGTTTTGAATCATCACATTTTTATCTGATCTTTATCATATTCGAAGGTGCGAGATACGCTTCCATTCCCCTTTGTTCATGAAAACTCCACTCTTTTTTTCAGTTCCTAAAACAGTTTTGATATAAGCTTATTTTTAAGTTATTACATTCTGGTTTTTATCTTCTCTGTTGAATCTGTTAAAATTTTGAGACTGGATATTCCAAGTGTCTATTGACACTTTATGTTTCAGTCGTTTGTTTAGAATTGTAAGTTTGGATTGTGGCTGTTGGTAATATATTTGCATGCCTGAATGAATTTGAGTGGTCGGATGTGTGGACTTATTTATGAAGAAGTTCAAATGTATGATCGTCAGTTGGTGTGCCTACTAATCCAGAAATAAAAGTTCAGTTCTGATTGAGCATGATATAACGCCTGCTTCGGTCAATTGTTCCTTTATATGCTCTTACATTATAAATATACTGGGTTTGATTATCGTGCAACATCGGGAAGACGGGGCGTAAGCTTTCCAATATCAACCTTCTATACATCTTTATAAGTGCGTATA
The DNA here is from genome assembly GCF_019175385.1 of Lycium barbarum. Classification (NCBI taxonomy): domain Eukaryota; kingdom Viridiplantae; phylum Streptophyta; class Magnoliopsida; order Solanales; family Solanaceae; genus Lycium; species Lycium barbarum. The sequence goes on along the minus strand of NC_083340.1, from coordinate 36,553,769 downwards.
CGTGAAATATACTCTAATATACGTAATAAATACATAAGTTATTCATTCTGAAAACTAGGACTGCCTTATTATTTTTGGGCCTATTTCACTGTTTTCATATTTCCGACATGTTTTGGGCCTGCCTCATCCTTGTGACTGTTATTATTTCAATTGGGCTTGAATCCATTTTAGTTGGCTGTTTTGTTTAGTATTCGGGCTTCATTGCCCATTTTTATTCGTTTCATGTGTTATCGATTCTATGGCCATCCCTTCATTTCTTTGGTTGAATGTTTCATTTGTATAGGAATATTTGTCTTTAAATTTTTCATGTGTGATAACCGTATACTAATCCTTTTCCTTTTGTTTCATGCATGACCATCGCATCCGAGTCCAAGGGACTCATCCCTCCTGCATTCGGTGTTGGGCTAAAAGCCCAATGCATTATTCTTGAGTCATTTTCCCATCAGGCCTACTCGCAGCAAGAAAAACAAAATATTTGGGCCTTGGCCCATGTAGATAACAGCAGCAGCCCGTAGCAATACAGATGAAATTTCTGGGCTGAGGCCCAACAACAAATAGGTCCAACAATTCCCAAATGGGCTGGCCCATTCGATATTTCTTTACTTCTTTTATTTTATTTTGTGTCTTTAACTTGTATTATGTGACTAACTTTTTATTTTGTTGTTATTTTCTTAATTTAGGTGAACGTTAGCAAATTTAGTGGGTTAGCTTTAGTATAATGGGTAATAAAATTTAAGAGAGAGACTCAATTAATACCATAAGTTTCATTTTCTTCTCTTTACATTAAAGTTATTTGTAGTATCTTAATATCTACTTTCAGAACAATTGATTTTTAAAATAGAATATGTTGAATCAAAGGAATTATGTTTTATTTATTACTATACCGGAAAATTAGACGTCACTAACATACAACTATTAATCCAAGTATATTTTATAAACATTTTAGATTAATTCGATCTATACATGTTTTGAGCCGAACATAGTTAAATAAAGTTAATAAGAAAGAGAAAGAAAATTCATCACCTTTTGCATTCTATTTATAAAATAGTTTAGATTAAGTAGGTAGATCTAACCAATTGAATTTTAAAGCTTCATTTATATTATTTTAAATCTTTTGCATTCTATTCATAACAAGTCTAGATTTTCTACGCCACTATACTCATATAATGTCATTTTATTTCAAGTTTAATTGGCTAGGTTTTCTCTTAAAAAGCTTCTATTTATATACAAATCGTTATATTTTGCAAGTCCCATTTTTTTAATAAAGTTATTATTTAAAGCTTAATAACATTTACAAGTTTTATTTTTAAGTGGACTACTGTGTATCTTTACAAGTTAGTCTAAAGAGCATTATTATCTTTCCTTAAAACCTCAATAGCATTTACAATCTATTTTCTTAAGACTTAAGGCATTATATTTAATCTAATTAATTAACCTAAGTTTGGTCGGACAACCGTAAGTTAACGGATTCTAAAGGATGCCTAACCCCTTCCCTTTAGGATAATATAGAGCCCTTACCTAGAATCATACTGGTTAAGCAGACTATTAACAGAGGTTTAGTTTTAACTTTACCTTAGTTAACATTTAGGTGTCCTAATTCACCGTTAAATTAATTAGGTGGCGACTCCTTAAAACAAAAAAATAGGAATCACCAATACGTCGTACTCCTAAATCGACCCGGTTAAAATGGGGTGTGACAGGCCTCGAATCTACTCTCGTATTGACAGATTCGACACTCGAGTCAAAATTAAAGTACTTCTGTCGTAATTAAAGTTCTTTTGCCGAACAGCGACGAAAGTTGATCGAATTGTGAAAACTTAACTTTTCAACACAAATCTCATAACAGAAAGTATTTTCTGATTTGAAAAAGTTCAAGACCACATTGTTTTGAAAACGAAAGAAACTCAAGACTTTAGAAAATACCCATGTATCACCAAATCGTCCCCCTTTTTTTTATGAATCGAACCAGATCCTTTTTAAAAAAAATAGAGAGTAGGGATTCGTCTACCCTCCTTTTTTTCCCTCTCCGTTCGGCTGAGAGCTTAGAGACCATTTATAGGAAAAAGTTAGGGTTTTCTAGATTCGAAATTGGGCGGGATTTTGAACGGTATAGATTTGAATTGAGTCAAATGGACCCGTTATCTACATGTGATTTGCTGCAGATTCGCCCCAAAACGGATCGATTTTTTTTTTCTGGTCTTTGGAGATTTGTTGTATTTGAAGCGAGGAAATGGAAAGTCCTTTCTCTGTCAACGACAGAGCAAAGCAAATATAGGGGCGTTTTTATGTGGAAATGGGGTGGACAAGGCTGCGATGGTGAAAGAGGGACTGCGTTTTGCTAAATGGGGGGAAGAGAGATGAAGATGAGGAGAAAGAAAGGAAGAGAGAGAGAGGGCTGAAGAGAGGAGGTGCGGCGTTTGTCTTTCTTTGTTGAAGAGATTAGGGTTCCGTTTTTGGGTGTTGATGAATAACACGAAAGTGGGCCGGGTCGGGTAAAAGATGTGGGCTGGACGGGTCGGGTATTGGGCTGGATAGGGTGAGGTTGGGTAGTTTTAGTTGGGCTGGTCTGTTGTTGAAATAGGGTAATGGGCTGGTGTCGAAATTGGTTGTGGTGGGCTGATTATTTGGGTCATTAATTTGGATGAAATTACTCCTCCATATAAATTTCATTGGGCTTTTAACTTAATAACTAGTACAATATATATATTATGTGTAGAAAATGAAGGACACAAAATCCAAAAATAAAATGATGACGAGTCATTAAAAATTGTGATAAAGTAATGCTCGTAATGTTGATAGTAAAAATAATGAAAATGAAAGTAAGGATATTAATAATAGTAAAAATAAAAAATAGTAGCGAAAACAAAGTATTTAGCTCGTTAATAAATTTAAAAGCTAAAAAAAAAATTGAAATAAAGGAGGGACAAAATTGGGTGTCAACACTTCCCATATGACTACCGAGCCACAGGTAAGCTTTTTATTAAAATTTGTTTTATTTAATATAAGGTCAATATTTAATATACATATTTGATTGTTTAAAGTACTTATTTTAAATATGTATGTTATTTATTATTTCATTTTTTTTCATATTTTAGGATTCGGCGCCAGTGGATCCACAGGAGCGACCCATTCAGGAGCATTCTCATCAGCTTGCCGAGGCAGAGGTGTCTTCTCATGAGACTACCGAGGCGCATGTAAGTTTTTTACTTAAAACTAATTTTATTCAATATAAGGTAAATATTTATTTAATTTTTATAATCTTTACTTGGACTTCGAACAGCATCTCGTCTAGGAGACTACCTTATATTCACCACCACACCCATCTCAGGAGCCTACTCAGGCGCCTGTTGACACACAGGTTTGATTAAATAAATAACGTTAATGTATTCAATATAAATAAGAAATTGTACTAATTATTATATATTTTTTAGGTTCATCCTTCGGCGCCCGCGGTGGCAATTCCTGACGAGAAAGAGTCCGAGTTTCCAGACCCAGGTCATCATGAGGTTCTGCCCGTGCGAGCGGGACCAGATCCCAAGAAGAAGCATATTCTAGTCAAGGGCGCACGGGCCAGGGGAAGAGATGATGATCATGACTTGGAGCGCCCGGTTATTAAGAGGAAAAAGGGTGATGGAGACGATGACGAGGGTAGTGGGGATGGTATGAGCCTTAGGCCTAGGGATAGTCTCCGGCATACTACACGTGGGACCCATCCTCGATAGTGTATATACATTAGTGTTGTACAATTTATCGTAAATATTATATATTTTTTGCATATTTATAAATATTATCTTAGTCTTTATTATTGTTTATAGTTTCACATCTTAAATTGATAACAAAAAAAAACGTGACACATTCGAAATAAAGTTAAGCATTAATTTAAAAATAAGACGAAACCCTAAAAGATAAATAACTTAAAGCTAATGACTACAAGTCTTCAAACAAAAAAGGACTTCGAGCACTTTTCAACCACTAAAACGACAATCCAAAGTATTGCATATTCTTGATGTATTGAGCCTATTTTATTAATTGTACAAATATAAGTAGGGTTCTATATAAAATATTTAAGTTCTGGAATCTCAAAGCATGATTAATATACGGCTAAACTATGTAAAAAGGAGTGAAAATGTAATAAGAGGCTGGTTTTGAAAAATGGCGGAGCGCTATAGCGCAGTAAAATACTGCGCTATAGGTGAGAGACAAATTTCTATAGCGCAGTAAAATACTGCGCTAAAGCAGTCAACGGGTCCGTTACGGTTAACTCCTATAGCGCAGTAAAATACTGCGCTAAAGCAATAACGGGTCCGTTACGGTTAAGTGCTTTAGCGCAGTATTAAAGGTAGTTTTGTAACATTTTTTTTTGTTGGGGTATTTTGGTTCAAAATAATTTTTTTGGAGGCATTTTGGTTTGGGACTCATCTATTTCATACCAACAACTAGAACTATTAAAAGTGTTTCGCGATGAATGGTCTGACACCTAGTGCTCTTTAAAGCTTTGATTATAACAGTATTAGATTTATAAGTCATACATGATCATTTAAAATCATGATTTTAAAGTCATAAATGCTTAAAATCATGTTTGGATCGACATTTGCAGATGTGATAGATGTTAGAGATGATAAGACAATTCCTCCTTGATCATAACTATTCCTGGTGAAAGTGTTAGGTGGTATGAGTCAATCGTTTTATCTTGTATTAATACTTAGAATGTACTAAAATATCTTTGTCTTACTTAGACTAATTTAAGATACATACTATTGAAGATAATGTCAGTTGTGTAGGAGCTGAACTAAGGTCAGGATTAATGATGCTTAAATTAATTTCAACTCTGATAGGACATTGTTAGTTTTCCTACTAAAACAAGTTTCTTGTGGATCACCGAGACATGATCCGAACTGTACTGGCCTGTTTATTAAGGAGTATCTTTTATAAGTTTTCAAGTTGTTTATAATAGATCTTCTCTGTTGTAACGTTACCTAAAAACAACTATAACTCGATCTAGAGGTAATTTCTTAAATGGTCACTCATCTTAGCAAATTATCTAGTAAAGTTTTTTTCTTCCCCCTCATATGGTCATTCAAGATTATACATTTGCCTTACAAAATTACAATGGCTAGAAGTCACTTTAGAAATTTTAAAAAAAGGCCAAAGTAGTCCCTTAAGTTTGAATTTTCAATTAAAATAGTCCTTATTCTATAACATAAAATACTAACAACATTTTATTATATAAAATAGTACAATTATAGTTCAGGTCTAACTGTGGTATTAAAAGTAACTTAACACACAAAAACATGTGATTGATAAAATTAGAAATGAAATAGCCTATATACACTCCATTTGTTTGGAAACTTAGGAGTTGAACAACCCAACTTATACATTTTATGAGTACTCTTTATTTTGACAAAATAAATTAAAGTGGTTAGTTTCTTCTACGCTAGAAATTATTGTCAGAAAATTTATGATTAATAAGGAAGACAATGAATTCCTTCAAACAAACATCATAGGTGTTACTAGGAAAAAAATCATATATAAAGATTTTAAAGGGTTTTCGTAAAGAAAAAGACATAGATGCATATTGAAGGACATCAAGATAATTATATAAATCTCCAACCAAAAAAAAAAAAAAGATGATTATATAAAGGGAAAAGGGTCAAATATACCCTTCTACTTTGTTTTATTAGTTAAATATACCCTCCGTTAGTGAAAGTTAATAAAAATACCCTTAACATCTTCAAACTTCACACGTATGCCCCTATTTGGATGGAAATCCCCAAATCCTCTCAAATTACCCAATTTCAAAAAAATTACCCACTTTTTTTTGATCCGCCCTGCCCGACCCGCCTATCATCATCATCAAGCTTTAGCTTCATCCTTTTCCATGGAGAAAAAAAAAAAAGCAAGAGCACACCTAAATGATAAAATCCCAAAACTCGCCTCAAATTTTATCTTTAAATCCAACTCCAAATCTTGGTGGAGCGAATCTTTGATTCATTTATATACGTCCCTCATTTATATACGTCCAGACTCACCGAAAGGAAAAAAGAAGAAGAAATGTAATTCCCTTTTCAGCACTAAAACGTCTTCAGGGTATAGAAAATTAAAGCTATGCCATTACCATATTTTCCTGAATTTACGACTTAATCTTGACAATTGACATTGTTTCCATTTCAAAAATAAAAATAAAAATCATATGAACATTTGAAAACTTTTTCTAAGAAAACTAGCTCCCCTTCCCAAACAGAATAATTCCTGCTTAAACCATCACTCAAATAATTGTCACATAAAAACCCAACAACGGAATAACTAGTTTCCAACTCATAGAAAATTCATACATAAAAAACAGAATCTATCAATACTATGAACATATATTTTTATTTTCTATGTAATATGCCCTTTGGAGTTGGATTTAAAGATGAAATTTGAGGTGAGTTTTGGAATTTTATTATTTAGGTGTGTTCTTGCTTTTCTTTTTTTTTTTCCATGAAAAAAGATGAAGCTAGAGCTTGATGATGATGATAGGCGGGTCGGGTCAAAAAAAGTGGGTAATTTTTTTGAAATTAGATAATTTGAGAGGATTTGGGAATTTCCATCCAAATAGGGGCATAAGTGTGAAGTTTGAAGACGCTAGGGGTATTTTTATTAACTTTTACTAACGGAAGGTATATTTAACTAATAAAATAAAGTAGAGGGGTATATTTGGCCATTTTCCCTTATATAAATCATTTGACATCATATGAGGAGATTCTATATCATATGTACTATTTTTTTTTAAAAAAGTTTTCAAATATAATTTTTGTCAATCTTGTAATGTTATTTTGGTGAAAATTATTTTTTCCCTCCAACCCTGCTTAAAAAATTAAATATCTCTTCCAATTTCGAACAATAGTTATTCCTCCCCTTTATCCGATTTAAAAATTTTAGGGCCTATTTTCCATCAACGTTAACACTCTTCATTTCCTCTTCTTTTAAATATTACGTTTTTTTTAATCTATATTATGGACTTACGTATAGCCTATAGGATCAAAACAATCTAATTTACAAAGTAAAAAAGTGAAAAATAGTTGGAGGACTATTATTTTTTTGTGTTAAAAAATATTAAGGATGTTTTGACTCAAAGTCCAAACTTAAGCGGCTATTTTGACCTTTTCTTAAAAAAAAAAATTAAAGTGACTTTTAGCCATTTTTACGTTGTAAGACAAATATATAAATTTGAATGACCATATGAGAAACAAAAGACAGATAAATAATTTTTGTGGATAACTTGCTTAAGTTCAGTAACCATATGTGGAGTTGACTCAATTGATATGCAAAGAGCTGTTTTTACTTTGGATAAAAGATCTAAAACCAAAACAATTACTACCTAAAGGGGAAAAAGGAAAAGGTAAATGAAAAGAGAAAATAAAATAACTATTGCAAGAAGACATTAATACACAAAAATGCATACATCATAAATTAACAAACAGACAAGAAATCTGTGTTCACCCCCTGAAAGCCAATAACAATTGAGTTCCCTTTATTATTTTTGTGTTTGTTTCAGTGTGAACTTTTTCTTGTCAGTGTGACGACATATGGTATTATAGTAGCATTGTTTAAGAGATACAAGTTGGCAAGTGGCTAAGGAATGCACCGATTTTCATGGAGTGTTTGAGCCAAATCAGCCAATCAATAGTTTGAAGCCGCTTTCACATATACATCTTTGCTTCGGTAAAAAGGAAAACACGCCAAACTATGCAACCATAACTTGTCAAATCCTTCTGTTTTTCTGTTCCATGGCCAGAAGTATGCTTTAATTTTCTTTTTACTCTACCTGTGGACTTTGATTTGTTAATTTTCTTAAAAAGGAAAACACGCCAAACTATGCTTTAACGACATATTGATTTGTTTCTTTCTATAACTGCAAACGCTGTTCTCTCTCTTGTTTTGTCATTCTTTATCACAATATATAACGTACGTATGGGAAGGGAAGAATATAAGAAATAGAGTTGGCATTCAAATTTTTACCAAGAGAACAAAATATTGTAGTTGGCATTCAAATTTTGTGAGCGATAAAAAAAGATATTAGCAGATGCTTTCTTTTTATTTGTATAAGTTCCGATAAATATAGATCATTATACTTATCTCGTATACCTATGTCGGTAGACGATGATTTGTTTATAAATAACTCTGAAGTAAAGGATTCTTAATAATATTTTATTAGTGGCCAGGATATTTTATTACTCCTAAACTTAGACACGATTTATTGTACACAAAAACACTTAATAGTCCTAATTGTTATCCCTTTACTTGTTACTATGTGTTAAATATTGTTGGGTGTTTTTGTAGCAGACAACAGCTCTTGGATCCAGATTAAGACAGACTTTTGTCAGATGAATCCGTCCAAATTCTTATTCTCAATTTGAATATCTAACATTTTGCTTTTCTCTTTTCTTTGATAAAATTGAGATTATATTAAGTGACATTACTGCATCTAGAATTCTGGGCTGTTTCTTTGATATAAAGCAACTATGAGTTGTTTTTGTATATCCTTTTGTGTCATACAGAAGCAATTTGAGTTTCTACAATAACCGCGCTATGCATAACTGTGAAGGGGAATAATTATATAAACTAGTCAAAATTTCCATATATAGTAAAGTGTTGGTAAGAGTCAAATCTATTAAAGAGAACCAAGTTACGTTTGACAATTGAGTCATACCTCTACCTCTACGAGCACCACCGTCATGTCAATTAACTTATTCTTACTTGGACTTTACTTTAAATAATAATAATAAAAAAAAAGGCAGACGGGAATTAGTTACAAATTTTGTCATCTAACCCGCCGTAAAAACATTTTTTTGTGCCGAGTGCCCTTCAAATGCACTGGTCTTTAATTTTTGTCCCTCAAATTATTGATCGTTAATTTTTGTTTTTCACCTAAAACTCCTAAGTTCTGGATTTAAACTCCCGCTCAGTAAAAAATTTTAAAAAAATTTGTGAGGTAGAACTTGGAATCGCAAGGCAGAGTTTTGGTCAAAACTCTACCTTAAGATAGCGTTTGAAGCTCTGCCTGAAGCAGACAAAATTCTGTTTGCAGGCCTAACTTTGATCCGAATAGGCCTAACTTTGCTATAAAACTCTGGCTTGCGATTTTGTTTTTTACTGAGTCGGGGTTCGAACCTCAAACCTCATGTTATTAGGAGAAGGGCAAAAATTAAAGACCACCAATTTGAGGGGCAAAAATTAAAGACCAGCCCAAAATAAGGGTATTCTTGCGAATTGCCCAAATTGCTCCATAGTTAACATAAATTTTTGATAATTTATTGCTAAATAGGATTAGCGACAGATTTTTATTATTTAACTACATAACTTTTCCGTCATTAATTTATATTTTTCTAATAGTGGTAGGAGGTAAAAATTAATCAAATTTCTTATGGTGTCTGGGCCCGTTTGCGCAAACCTCAACTACTAGACACCTATTATCTTCTACCAATATAAGTATCAGATAGATATATGTCCACCAAGGTTTGCCTCTACCTAAAGTTTCATTGTTTTAAATCCACTTCATTAATTATTAGCTCACACCCTCCGATACATAACACAAAAACTAATCGTGCAAAGAATAAAAAAAAACCTATGTTGATGTTGGTTCTAGAAATTGGTGTGTGTGCGTTTTTTTTTTCTTTTTTGCTTCGGCAAATTTGCAACCATATGCTATTAGAGAAAAGTTCTAACAACTACCTCATAGGTGCTTTTTAGTTTTGCAAGAGCTGAAATTTTTCGCTCTATAACTATGTCCGGTAGAAAATCTTTCTTGAAAATTTTGAAAAATCTTTGCAAATATTCCTTTCAATACTTTCTGAAAACAAACACCGATCCTGGTTATCTCACATAGGTATGGAGTAGAGAGAAGGAAAGGAAATTGTTATTGTACCGTTATTTTAAATACAATATGTTTGTTTTGATTGTTACTTAAGTTTTGTTGTATCGTATCGTTAAATTCACTGTTATGTAACGATAAAAAGTCCAATTTTGTGTAACGATGGATTTGGTTTGATCCGTCGTTACGTTATTTCTCTTCTCATTTTATCTTTACTTATTATTATTATCTAATAATTATATTTTCTTCTTTACCCTACCTTTTTATAGCAGTTCTACTCCATACTCTACTTTTTTTTGTAGGTTTATCCTTCAAATTAATTATTGATGTATAACATTATATAAAGATGGGAAACAATAAAATATATCCAAACATTGTATTCATCAAAACGATACAACACAATACAATGTAATACGATACATTATCAAACAATACGATAACAACCATCCTAAGTACAGACGTAATTTAGATGAATGCTTTATCTGATATCAGACAGAACTTTACCTTGGTTGAGATACTCCAAAATTCATAATTTTCTATTTCATGTCTTTACCAAATTAGTAGGTTATTCAATATATATATAAACTATTAAAAGTATATAGATACATTTAATGTGTTATAAATTTTCAACTACGGTCATCTAATTAAAGTCCTTCACAATACATATCTTTAATTTTTACTCATATAAAATGAATATGACAATTAGGCCCAAGAACAACAAAAGTAGGATAAAACCTATTAGAGAGTTCTAGAAAAAGATCTAGATCTCCCTAAGAATATATATTTCCAAGAAGAGGGGTTTAGACCAAAAAAAAAGACATCGATTCAATAATTATTATTTTAGAGTACGTAATAATATAGTAGTAGTATTAAAAATAATATGTGGGCGATGACACCATGGGTAAAGAGCAGGCCCAGTACAAAAGCTGAATGGGGGTGGAATCCTGCAAAATGGAGTTTGGATCACGCGAGTGCAGTTTGTTCTCACATGATCCACGAATCTACAACACTCCTTCCCGTCTTTTCAACGATAGCTGCTATACCAGCATTCCTTTTTATGTTGACTTGTTTACCCTTTTCTTTTACATAAAAAATTCACAAACTCAATTGCTAGGACAACAACAACATATCTAATAAAATCTGATAAATGAATCTGAGAAAGTAAAATGTATCTTACCTCTACTTTTAGAGGTTGAGAGGTTGTTTTTTTTTAAAAAAAAAAATTTATTACATAGGGGGTAGGGGAAAGGGAAATGGGGGAGGAAATTATAATGTGAGGATTCGACCCTCACCAATAAGATGAAAGTTCAGGTAGCCAACCAACTGAGCTACTGGATTCCTACCTGATAGACCCTTGACTGTTTGAGGGTTGCGTGGTTCACGATTCAGTTAGGCAAGTACTGATATGGAGTGGAAATTATTATTCGGTAAATAATAATTTGAAAAATGTAATTTCATAAATAATGATATAGGAATTACTATAGGTATGAATAATATTATAGTATTATAATATAAGAATTGTTACATGAATTACCTAATTTAAGAGTATTATTATCTTTATATACTCTTAGTTAGTTATTGCAAATACGTGTGTTCTTATCCATGTTCTGTTCACTTGGCATTAGACAACACACAAATTTTAGCATAAGTTATGTCAGTATTAGTAATTCAAAATTTGGTTTTTGATATTAAACTTTATATATAAGTTATGTGAATTAATATTGAAGCCGAACATTGCTTAGTTATACAGAGATTATATTAATGACAAGACTTTTATACCGAACAGTAATGTTGTATAAGTAATGCGGAGTTCGATGCCAGTGTAATTTTTCTCATCCCTTAAATTAAAACAAAAAGACTCAAATATAAGTTTTATGTACTTTATAACTGAAAGATTAAATTGTTAGTGTTTTCGTGGATACAATTAATAAATGTATTTTATATGTACAAAATCATAAACAAGAGTATGATTTAAGATACTTTATTTTTTGGAGAGTACATGGTTAGAATGCCTGAACACGTAGGATGTAAAGTAGTAGCTCTACTACACTCTATTATTGAGCTAAATCCAATCCTTTAATTTAATTTATTAAACACTATGATGTGCTCTATTCTTTTCATGTATGTATATGCACAAAAAGAGAAAATTTCTTAACCTATCTCGTCTTAAAATGCGTGATTAGCGTAATCTTTATCAATTATTGGCTAATACTAGCTTAAAATAAGTGTAAACATAAGTATACCTTAAGTAGTAAGCAGAAGAATCTAAGGCCCCATCCACCCACCCCCTCACTATAAATACTTTACTTATAATAGCAAGGTGTAAAGCATCTTTCTAAAATATACTTTTAGGCTTTTACCATTTTTTAAAAATTATTTACATGACAGAAACAACAAAAATAGTAATTGTGTGCATGTTATGTCCTTCCTAAATCTAGCCATGTCTTGGTCAATCATACTACTATAAATCTTCATTTATTTTTAAATCCCTTATTTTGGAAAAAGACAATATCTCACTTCTGACAGGTTGGTTATAATATGGCAAAGCAAGGTCATATTTGTCCAAGATTCCAAAAAAGAAAATTCTGAAAAGCAAATAAACAAACCAAACACCTTCTAACCAAACCCCATATCCTCCCATTACTACTTTTTTTCCTTCTCTATTTTCCAAAGCAAATGAAAGAAAGCTGACTTCTATTTGTTATTTCAATCACCTTCAAATTATAAACCAAGCCAGAATTAGCCATTTTTTCATATGCTTTTTCTGGTTTTGGTCATCAGAAAATACACCATTTTCTCCTCCTAATTAACCTGTCGAAATTTTCGAAAAATCATGTCTCGGACTTCTCAAGTTCCTCAAGGACTTAAGCAAGAAGAATTCATAGAGTTAGAGCCATTGATTCGAACTTACCATACCTTTGAGCATTTACCGAACACTTGCACTTCTCTCATAACACAGCGTATTGAGGCACCCGCAAACGTTGTCTGGCCGTTCGTCCGACGCTTTGACAACCCCCAGAAGTACAAGCATTTCATCAAGAGCTGCACGATGACAGGTAAAAAGTTTAAGGCCTCTTATTAAAATTTAAAACATACCGTCAGAATTTACTGACTTGCTTTATAGCCTAGTGAGATCGCTAGGAGTCTTCCCTACAAAAACATGTTCAATTCTCATTGTTTCCCTTCCCTTCCCTCCCCCCAGATAATGTAAAGATTTTGTAATAGTAAAAAAAGAAAGAAAAAAAAATTACTATTGACTTTAGATCCTGAATTTGTCTCTGCAGGTGATGGTGGAGTCGGAAGCATTAGAGAAGTGTCGGTTGTGTCAGGAATCCCTGCATCGACAAGCACAGAGCGGCTAGAGATTCTAGACGATGAGAAGCATATTCTGAGCTTCAGGGTGGTGGGAGGCGAGCATAGGCTGAATAATTATAGGTCTGTTACATCGGTGAATGAGTTCGAGAAAAATGGGAAACCTTACACTATAGTATTGGAGTCATACATAGTGGATATACCACAAGGAAATACTGGGGAAGACACAAAAATGTTTACTGATACAGTGGTGAAATTGAACTTGCAAAAGCTTGGCGTCGTGGCAATGGCGGCTCTGCATGGCCACGAATGAAGCTGCTAGTGATGACTACTGGTGGTGATTGGCGGTATCTGTTTTCTTATATTTTTCTTCTTCAATTTTCTTTACAAATAATATTTGAAAGAAGAAAATCTCTTTCAATTTGAAAACTATTTCTTAGTGGTTAACATCGTTTTCTTGCAAATTGGAAATTAAATTAGTTTGTATATTTTTTTCCTAGTTTTATTTCTCGTTGTTTTGGTGACAGTTACTACATTATTAGTTCTTGTTTGCCAACTATGAGTATCAATTTCTTTTCTTTAATTTATTGAATTATTGGTTCGTTGGGTTCATACATGATCCTTTATATTCTATCAAGTTGCAAGTTAGTTACTTCTAATTTAGCATTCTTGCGTGCTTCAGTGGACATTTCATGAAAAAAACCGGTACTTGAATTGGATTTTTATATTTGGACAAGGTACTTGCTAGTTGTTATATGTCAACCTAACTTTATATTGTAAAAATTACTTACAAAGTAAATATATAGAATTTAGACTCATTTTTCTCTTATTTTTCATATAGCTTTTGTTACGTACGCTTCATACCACAATTCAGATAATTTCTTAAATATCGAAATACGTAACCTTAATATGTACGCATCAATCGGTTCATATACTTTGAAAATATTCTCACCATATTGCCTGTGTACACAGGTGCCTGAGCAACTGAAAAACCAACAACTTGAAATTAACTGCTTATACGTATGTTAAAAGCTAAATATAATTTTGAAAAATGAACTTCGTTTCCTATATAACTCTGTTTAGAACGAATCTTGTGGTCGATTTTAAATTTAGTGAAGTTTTCTCTAGTTCTCCTTTAGTGAACAATAATAAATAGACAAAAGTGATCAAAGTTGGGGCATTGAAACAATAATTGAATATACGTAACTTAATGAGATGATGCAGATATAATATACACTTGACTAATTTGTAAGAGGTTAGCAGAATTAACGAGATCGAATTGGATATGTGTCTTGACTACTAATCTGCGAATTGATTCCTGAATATAGTTTAATTAGTGGATAATTCTTTTAACGTCAACTTCTAGTGAAACATTTCTCTTTCTTTAAAGATCAATAGAAAAGAAAGTTTTTCCTTACTATTATAAATGAAGAGTGGAACAACTTTATATATGCACAAAACAACATTATAGCCCCTAGCTGATCTTATAATAAGCGATAGATATGTGTGGGTGTTACATGTTGTCTTGTCCCCACTCTATATATGAATGAAAAGGCGAAGGCCTTATCAATATATTGTGTACTTCCCATATATAAAGAGAAAGTGTTGAATTTATAGCAAAAGTTCAATTGTTAGACTTTATTGCAAACCATAAAATCGAGTTGTTAGAAATGAACTTTTCCTTGTGCATGTCCTCTAGAAAATCCTTTGTCAAACTCTAAATATTTCAAAGACAACGATAGCTAGGGATAGATATGAATATGAATACCTTGAGAGACTTGTGACTTTTCCTTAAGGAACTTGTGATATTAAGATGCCTTTAGCCACTTACTTCTTCACTTTTGATTTCATATTATCTAAACTTTGAGGTTCACGTTTGGTATCATTATGAGCAGCCGTCTCAAGAATCTTGTCCACTCATAGTCATAGCTAGATCATGAGATTAGCTGGGAAAAATGATTAATGATGGTGCTTAACAAGTTTGCTTTTCTTGTGTAATTGATACACCTCTGAGACACTATTAATTTAAACACCGATATCTTTCAAATTAGGTTGGCTGAACACATAATCTCACATCTAATCCATTATGTGGACTTGCGTATTAATTAATTAATAGCGTGTTTGATCAAGTTTCTGGAAGTTAAATGTGTTTATTTATTATAGAAAATTGCTTATTTTAGAGAACGTGTTTGACCAAGTTTTTAGAAAAAATAAGTACTTTTGAGTAGTTGCAGCAACTGTTTTTTTTTCTAATAAAAAAGGTATTTTTCTCCCAAAAGTACTTATGATTGTGAAATCTTAACTAAACACAAATTAATGCTATTACTTTGACAAAAGTATGCTTTAAATTAATTAACAAACACAAAGTTCTAAAACAAAAAATACTTTTCAAAATAAGCATATTTTGACACAGCTTGGCCAAACAAAATTTAGTAACTCTTTGATTTGTTTTGTACTAATCTCACGCTAAGTAGCCTATGTATAATTGTACTAATTAGACATTGACTATTCTTTCAACAAAAAGGGTCAAAAATACCCCCTAACGCATTAGAAATGACATAAATTTTCTCTCCTTTCACTAATTGGATCGTAATTATCCTAAATGTTAATGTTTGGGTTCAAATATTCTCTTCCACCTATATATTGGATCCCAATTGCCCTTAATGTTAATCCTGGGGTAAAAAAAAAAACTTCTCCTTTTAACAAAATTATGAAATGACACATGTGGGCTCACTACAACACAAGGCATCTGTAGCTACGATATCTAAGCTACAAATTTAAAAAGCGTAACTATTGCCTAGTAATAGCCACAAAAATTTGAATTCCGTAGCTATTTACAAATTCGTAAAATTTCTTTGCTCACGAAAATCAAATTGGCAAAGCTAATTTCTATTTTTGCTATAATTGCTAACAATCGTGGCAATAGCTACCGAAATAGCTACAACTTTATTGCTACGATAAACTTTTATAGCTGATCATAACTTTTTGCCACACGATAAAAGTTATTGTAACAATAGTAACCTTTTAGCCACAATAAATTATTTGAAACAAAATATTGTAGCTAAATCAATAATTTTGCTTCAGGTTATAAAATTTGTGGCAATAGCTAAATGATATAGCCACCAATGTTTTGCTAAAAAGAAATTTCGTAGCTAATTATTAATTTTTTCCACGGATTGAAACTTACTGTAGTAATAGTAACCTTTTAGCCACAATAAATTATTTGAAACAAAATGTTGTAGCTAAATAAATATATTTGCTTCAAGTTATAAAAGATTGTCGCAATAGTTACATAATATAGATATAGAGTTTTTGCTATAGTAAAATTTAGTAGCTAATTATTAATTTTTGCCACGTGTTGAAATTTATTGTAGCAATAGTAACCTTTTAGCCATAAAAAGTTACTTAAAATAAAATATTACAGCTAGATAAATATTTTTACTTCGAGTACTAAAAAGTTGTGGCAATAATTGGCTTAATAGATGTAATTACTTGTCATGACAAAATCATATAGCCACATATTTACTGTTATGATAAAATTTCATAGCTAATAATTAGTATTATTTAGCACGAATTGAAATTTGTTGTAGCAATACTAATCTTTTAGCCAAATTAAATAATTTGATTTCCTACACTTGTAGTTAGCATAAAAATAGTATGAATATAATCATAACAAACACATTAAATTAAATGGCTGCAGAAATACAGTTGTAGCTTAGAATTTTCAATGTAGCTTTTTCATTCACCATTCTTCAGAAGTTACAGCTATAATACCAGGGAGGGTTATAACTATTTCCATACCGCCATCTATGAAAAAGTACTAGCTTTATTTACTATTTTGAAACAAATTATAACCAAATATACATGCACATTCTGTTACCATTTTCAAAAAATTATACCTTCACATTACACAAGGAAGAAAATAATATGTCCTTTTAAATGAAAAGATGCCAATACATGGCAAAATGAATTACAACAATCACCAAAAATCAATGTCATTACCAAAATTATTTTGAAAAAAATTATCACCATATATTCCTGCACATTACATAAGGAAGCACAAAATACATTGTTAAAATGACAAAATGCCAACACGCGACGACATGAATAACTAGCCTCACCAAAAATCAATATCATTATCAGGACTCGACATGAATAATGATTGTTTAGTTTTTTAATTGACTGCTTATGGGGAGTAGCAGAAACTGTTCTTCAGAAGAAAAAAAAAACTTTTGCCCAAAAAAAAAAAAATCAAAAGCACTTTTGAGAAAAATACATTTAGAAACACTTTTTAAAAACTTGGCCAAACACTAATTGCTCCTCAAAAGTATTTTTTAAAATTAATTGGTCAAAGACAAACTGCTTTTCGCTAAAAAAACTATAAGTCTTGTTCAAGTTCATCTTCATAAAGTGCTTTGAGCATTCTTATTTAAATACATGGTTCTATTTAATTCAATTTTACATGGTTTACTTGTAAATTTTAAATATAATTCAATAAATAGTTAGATTATATCTAATATATTTAACTGACTACTTATATTGTATTTAAGCAACAAATTAACTTCACTAAGGCAGCTCAAGCTTCATCCGGAACAAGTGCTTCAAGAATTCATGTTATTTGATTCGGACCTCTGTTATTGGAATAATATCTTTATCGATCTAATGTAATTAAATGTTCATATATAGTTCGATTCGATTTAACTTTACGGAATCATACTTGTAAGTGTGAGTTTTAAATATTTAAATAGATAGATAATATTAAATATTATCTAAGTCCAGCTCAAGCTTCATACTAATCTTGTACTCCGAAAATTGTTATTTGGCTCGAATATATTGTATCGAAATAATACATTTTAGTGTAATTAGAGTTGTTCATCGTTCGATGCGACATACATGCATTGTTCCTTAAAGAAAGTAGGAAAAACAAGTCCTACAAGTGACACCCTACCAACCATTCCCACCACCCAACTCCCCCCACGCCCTACCACCCAACTCACCCCACCCACAACACCACCCCTCCCCCCGAATTTGGAAAGTTTTTTCTTTAGGAAAACAAGTATTTTAAGAATGAGGAAAAGGACTTCCCTAATGAAAGTAGAAAAACCCCGCATCGCCCAATTCCCACCACCTTGCACCACCACCAACCCCCCCCCCCCCCCCGGGACCCCAGACACACCACCCTCTAAAAGAATTAATTTTTTCTTTTTTTAAAAAAGTCTTTTTCTTTGATTTTTACACCAGTCAACCCCCCCCCCCCCCCCCCCCCACCTCTTCCAAATTTGGGAAATATTTTCTTTAGCCCCTTCAAAAAAAAAGTTTAATTTTTTTTTTTTAAAAAAAAGAGTTTTAAATTTTTGTTTGGGTGGTTGTGGGATGGTATCACTCGAGTTCATCTTGATCAAGTGCTTCGAGAATTATCATTGAGTCAAACCTATTCGATCAAGACAATACTTTATCGATCTAGTGTAATTATGTGTTGATCGTTTTATTTAATTCAATTTAACATTAACTCTATTATTGGAATTTGGAACATTAACTTTATCGATTGGATGCTCATATTTAGTTCGATTCGAGTTAATTTAACGAGATTTTATTGTAATTGTAAGTTTAAAATAGTACTTAAATAAATAGGCAATTGTGTCTAAATTGCAATATATTTTTTATTAAGAAAATTCTTAGCTAACCTTTTTTTTAGTGTTCTGTCTATTAGGAGGGAAATACGATGAATTCACAATAATTTTCTCTAATTTACGAAATTAAAAAGAAAAGAGTTGTGGTGAAATTTTGAAAACAAAAAAGTTCCCTCCAAATTATTTCCCTCTTAATTTTTTATGCCTAAATTATAGATTTCTTTTCTTATTAGAGCCTTAAAAACCCTAAAAGATTAAGCACTTTAAAGATAGAAAAAAAATCACTTCACTTCTCCATCTCCAATTTTCCTAGTTTCAACTTTTGTTTTCAAGGCGCAGTAAGGTAATTGTATATCCTTTTCTTTGTTGGTTGCTTTTTCGTTATGATTTAAACAAAGATTTTTTGGGTCTTATGATATCATAAAGTAGCCACGTTCTTGTTCTTATTTACAAGTTTGTTTAAAGAGTTTTTCTAATCAAAGTTTGTTTTATGATATCATACAGTGGCCACGTTCTTGTTCTTATTTACAAGTTTGTTTAAAAATCACTGCTTTATCATTCAGCAAGTTGAATTTTAACTACAATAATTTTCAGTTTTATTTATTTTATTTTATTTTTAATTAACCATAATGCATTACAATCTGGGAATTGATCACATGGTCCTAAAAGGACTACATCAACTGCTTGACTTGAAATCAAAAGGAGAGCCAAACAAAAGAATCCAATTAGTAGAATGGATTTGTTAATAGCCATTTTCTCAAATCAGAGGCTTTTTTTCGTCTATGTGTTTTTCTATCTAGTTTTGTGTGCATTTTCAGTCTTATTTGATGAAACTTCAAAGTGTTTTTGTGCCTTACAAAAGCTTGTTCACAACCAGATATGGGTAGGAATGGTCTTCGGAAAAAAACTAGTCGGTTGACTGATAATGGTAATATGGAACCTTCTAAGAGTGCTCAAACGACGCCGGTTAAAGAAAATTTGCCCACACAACAGGTGGAAGAACTTGTTTATCCGGGTACATATTGAATTCATTATTATTATTATTCCTATTTTCAATTAGATAAATTTGCATTTTGTTTAATCATATATAGCTAACTCATGTTCAATAATTTTGTAGGAAGCGTGGACACGCTAGGTGAGATTGAAATTAGCTACCATTATGGTGGTTATTTTGTATTCTCGCCTTCTAGAAAATATGTAAACGGGATCGAAATATTAGTGAATATTTCGGGGGTAGACCAACAAAGGTACAACTCATAAAGCAATTAGAATCGACAAGAAAGGAATCGAACGAGCGTGTGGAAGAAGTTAAAAGGGAAGTTAAGAAGCAAATTGAAGAAACGAAGAAAGAAACGGATAATAAGATAGCAAAGTTGGAGAAACAACGGGCAGCAAAATTTCAAATGTTGGTTGCAGCTCAAGGCCGACAATCAAATGATTCAAATCTAACTGTAAGTGGCTTATTTTTATATATTTTAATATTACTAATCCAATAAATATGTGATCTCTTTATAAAATATTCATATTAAGAAACAAAGCTTAATTTTTCAACGAATAGTTTATTGTATCATTTTCTTATTTGTTTTCTTAATTGTTATTGCAGCTTGTGGAGTAGTGATGGAAGCATCAAAATCGATGGGGACATGAAGAATAATTTTTTCTCTTGCAAAGTATATTGATGTGTTTGAATAAAGTGATGTTTCACTATTTTGGATGACATTGTTGAACCTTTGTTACGTCTTTTTTCTAATTTATTGCATTTATTACACAATTGAAGATATATTGCTACGATATTGTCTATAAATTTCATGTCGAAAATTAATTCTCAGCTACATTATGTGGCTAACAATGTCGGTGACAAATATTTCAATTAGTAGCTATGAAATTTTTGGATTTGTAGCTAAACGTACATATAATTGCCACACAAATGAGAATATGGGTACACATTTTTATTTCCGTAGCAAATGAAAAAATCTTTTGCTACAATTTTGTCTCTCATGACAAAAAGTATACACTTGTAGCTATGAACTTTTGAGTTCGTAGCTAGACATATACTCCTATAATTGCCACGTATCAAAACATGGCTACAAATTTACAATTTTCGTAGCAAATGAAGATTCTTTTTAGGTATAATGCTATTTATTTCGTAGCTAAAGGTATGGCTTCATAGCTACAATATGAAAATATTTGTGGCAAATACTTTAACTCATAGATATGAATTGTTTAGTTCGTAACTAAATATGACTGTTATTGCCACGAAACTAAGCTATAGAAATAGCCATAAAATTTGAGTTTGCGTGGCAAACATATTAAATCTTTTGCTACAATAAAATACCTTGTGGCTACAATATGAATACAACTACAAAATTTGTTCGTCGTGGCAAAAGATTAAAGTCACTTGCTATGAGTATATTTTCCGTGGCAGGAATTTTCTATCTTCGCAGCTACAATACAAAAAAATTCGTAGCAATTAGTACAAGTGCTTAGCCACGGACCATGTAAAGTCTGTAGCTAACTTTTAGCTACGCTACATTTTGCTACGAATGCTACCGGAAAAAAAATGTGGCTAAAGTGTTTAGCCACGGAAAATTTCATCTTTAGCTACAACGTATTCTGTAGCAATAGATGCCTTGTGTTGTAGTGGCTTTAATTAAATAGGTGTCGTTGATTTTTTGGTCCACGTGGCCCCAACCATACATAACTCGATCCATCCGGGTAAGGCTAAAACAACTAAAAACCGTTTGTTTGTACCTGTTCCTTTGGGCTTTGGGGCTTTACTTTCACTACTAAAAAAACTGTATTTTCCGACCTAAAAAAATGGACCTCAGTTGAGGTCGGAAAATAACCGACCTCATGAGGTCGGTAAAGTCGTAATATTAATTTTTCGATATTTTTAAAAATAAACCAACCTCATGAGGTCGGTAATATTGTACCAAAATTTCAAAAAATAAAGTACCGACCTCTGTAGGTCGGAAA
Organism: Lycium barbarum; assembly: GCF_019175385.1. Lineage (NCBI taxonomy): Eukaryota > Viridiplantae > Streptophyta > Magnoliopsida > Solanales > Solanaceae > Lycium > Lycium barbarum. Next base: position 36,531,998 of record NC_083340.1, on the reverse strand, counting down.
TTCATTTGATGCTAAATATTACAATTTTATTTTTAATTTAAAAGAAACCGACCTCACGAGGTCGGTTTATTAAAAATAAATTTTAAATTATTTTAAATATATTGACCTCATGAGGTCAGTATTATTTTAAATTAAAAATAAAATTAAAAAATAATATACATACCGACCTCATGAGGTCGGTATAATTACCCAAATAAAATAAAATACAGACCCTCAATTAATCATCTTTCCCCTTTCTCTCTCTCTTCCTCTCACCTTCTCTCTCCCCCATCTCTCTCTAACCCTAATAATTAACGAGCTGCCACATCGTGGTCGGAAAATACAGTGACGGTCGCCGCCGTCTACATTGCCATCGCCGTCCACGGCCTTTTTCCTTTCTCTCTCTTTTGATCTCACGTTTTCTCTCCCCTTCTCTCTAACCCTAATAACGCCACCTCCTAGTCACGGTCGGCACCTGCCAGTCACCATCGCCGCCGTATACAGTTGACGTCGCCGGCCTATGTGACAATTTCAGGTATGCTTTCTTTGTTTTCTTCTTTAAGATTGCATGTAATATTTTGAACGACTATTCTTCTTCCTTGTTTCTTAGTTCTTTTGGTTACCCAGATCCTTATTCTTGTCTTGTTGGAATACAATTTAGTTGTTGCGAAATACCATATAAATTATTTGTAATCGACTACAAGGGTAGTTATTATTGTGGAAAGTGATTAAATGTTTACATTGTCTTTTAGGTATATTTGGTTAATCTTATTTCGCGATTCTCTGCTTTTCTTGGGGTATCTATATTTTTGTTCTTTATTTTTACATTTCTATATGCAGAAGAGCTAGTAGGGAGATGAAGTAGATTTTTTGAGAATCAACCATTATAGTATGATATGATTAGATATCAAGTGGGTTGCTACTTTTGTTGTTCTGTTATTTTTCACTTAGGTCTTTTGTCTTTATGAGATTATGTAGTTAAGTATCTTTTTTTGCGTCTTTAGCAACTTCTTTCCTAATTTAATTGGTGATTATCAGGTTGGGTTTGCTCAAGTTTGTTGTTGATTTGCTATAGCTAGTTTCCTGAAATTTATGATTGGTTGGTTAAAAAATAATTGATCTTTTGCTCAATTGTTTGCAGTTGTATATGAACAATTTGCATTTGGTAGAATGTATGTTCATTTGGTTTTACAGAGATCAAGTGTCATTGTACACACATGTTTACTGCCTTTTATGAAATTACACTTTTGTTCCTTAAATTTTCTAAGTGTTTTTGCTTTGAAAGTTAGAATCTTTAGTCTGGATTTTGGCTACTATCAAGTTTATCTAGTATCTATTTTATCAGTTTAACAAGCAAGTCTTTTGGTTTCGGGATTTTTCTTTTTCTTGTGTGCTAAATTTGATGTTTAAGAATTTAAGTAAAGAGTGAAGTCTATGTTACACTCCCTTGAACAGTTTATATTGACTTTCAACGCTTTTTTGCCTTTGGGAGTGGCTGGAATGCCAAAGGAAAGTTCAGAATATCATGTTATGAGTTTGCTGGTAGTGATGGAATGATTTCTTCTGTTGGATGACACAGTAATAATGACTAATGGTTCCTTGCAATCTGACAGAAGTTTATCGGAAAAGCTAAAGTTTCTGGCTGCAACAGTCGCAGCTATGAAGTTGAAAGATTAGTTTTTGTTTTGCCTATCCAGTTATTTTGAAGCATCACGTGTTCTGTTACTTGATATATTTTAGGATGGAGGTACGCCAATTGATATTTGGAAGTCAAGGTATTCAACTTCTTACTATGGATGCAGTGAGAGAGGCCCTCGTTTTGCTTGTACGTAAATGCTTTTGCATGGTTTCTTCAGATATTTTCTGTCTTAACTGTTTGTGATGTTGTCACTCTTATCATGTATTGTGTTTAGGCAATGTTATTTGGTTGGTCATAATCTGAAGGTGAGGGCCTAGAGATTTTCAATTTCGATGCTCTAGGTTTCTTGAGTGGGTTATGGAAATCAGTTACTTACATCTAACATTATGATTTCAGCTAAAATGTAATCATATGCTCTACAGACAACTAAAAGAAAGTAGAGTATGCCTGATTGAAACGATTGAGTGAGAAGAGGTAGTGGAGAAAATTGGCTCCTCCATGCCAAAAGTATATAGCCTTTGTTTTATTTCGAATGGAACGAAGTGAAAGAGAGTTAGCTTGTCTGCATCCAACTTCTAAGGATTGATGGTTTTGTTTTTAAACATTTTCACTTTTGTTTCCCATGCTCTTTTATTCCCAAAAGGAACTTAGATAATCTTTTTTCGTCTTTGACCATCACTCATCTACCTTCCCCTTTAACTGCTGGCTAAAACATAAAGAGAAGTCCTGTTTCTTGAGTTGGTGAACTTGAACTGAAGGTTGCGTCTAATATTGGCTATTGAAGTGTAGATATAGAAGCCTGGTTAAGTTGGTGATCAAGATATCTAAACAAAACCATATGTAGAATGGAGTTAGCCTTAGCTAGTATTGTAGACAGTTTATGAGGGTCTAGGTGGTAGGTTTTGTTCTTTTGGCTACTACTTGTAATTACTACTGAAGTACACTTTTGGTGTATTTCTTTGTTTATAATAGATATGTTAACTGTTTCAAAAAAAAAAAAATAGAGCTAGGCCTTATTGTCATTTATAGCATCCTCATAGATATGTAGAAGTGAACAAATTATTGTTAAGGTCCGCCCTTGCATTGGATTCTGCTGTTTCTTGTTTGATATGTGACACAAATAGGAGTTAAATCATAGTTCTTCAGAAATTTGATGTGCACTTTCACTTAGTCATTTTGATAATTTGCAAAAGGTTTTCTCCTGCTTATTTAGCTTCAAAGTTCACTCTTATGCTTCTGCATCTCATAATTTCACTAGGCTTCAATTTTTACTGAGAATACCTTGGTCTATAACATTTCCCAAATGAAATGTAGCTGCTGTGAGTGTGCGTTCTTCAAATGGATATCTACTTATTGCAACTAGCGGAGGACTCAACCAACAAAGAACTGGAGTAAGTATGCTGTTCTTGACTTGAATCATTCATCAACTAATCTTTGGTATCTCTCAAACAGCTTGTGTTTGCTCTTTTAATACTGTATTTTTATAGTCTAACATTTGGAACCTATCTCGTGCTTACCAGATAACTGTTGATGAAAAAATCAGCCATGAAGCTAATAACAATGAGAGCCTTAGACCACCACCTCCACACCAGTAACCAGAAACAGCCTGCAAATCTGTTTCTAACAGTGTAATTCAACTCACTTCCTATGTAACTAGAATAATTGATAAACTGTAACATTGCCAAGCACTGCTCCACTATATAAATTCTAAAAGAATTATTATTAAACTTGTAACTGCTCTGCTGTCAAATAATTTGTACTACGTAGTTCGTTGATTTTAGTTAAATAGGTGAATTATTTAAACAAATTTTGAAGCTATCCCTTTTCTATTTATTTATATTTGCGATACTTACATATATTATTCTATAGATGGCAGGTGAAAAGAGGAGTAAGAAAACAAAAAAAGCTAAGGAGACGAGGGTTCCCAGAGACCACCAAAAAACCTTATGATTAGAAATAGAAGCCCGTCGCCAAGTCTCCCATCATGCGGCGCTCCATTGCCACGTCTTCCAATACCGAGTCGTTTGATAGAGTGTCAAACACACAAAGGCATGTTTGAATGTTAATGTTGTGGTGAATTTGTGGATTGTGTAAGTGTTTTGTGGATGTTTGCGAGAGGTGAAGTAGTCTAATGTTGTAGACTAACTTAGTGTAGATCTACTAGTTTAATGTTTTGTGGATGTTTGCAAAGGTTGTGAAGTAGTTTAATGTTGTGTAGATGTTTGCGAATGTTGAAGTAGCTTAATGTCTCTTCGGAATGTTTGAATGACGTTTTGATTCAACTTTGAAGTAGTTTCGAATTGAATTTGACGTATTGTTGGTTGTAATATATGTGTTTGTTGAAGTAGCTTAATGTTTTATGTTTTGCAGTACTTTGGTGAATTGTTGGCAGCTATTTGAGCCGGTTTTAGTTGAATATAAAGTTGTTTCATCTTGACAGGGGGCGGCTGGAATAGCAGCTGGATCCTACCAATTTTTTTGGAGAATACCGACCTCATAAGGTCGGTTTTCTGCAAAATTTTTCAAGAAATTGCAAATTACCAACCTCATGAGGTCGGTTTTATGCATAATATTTCCAGAAATTGCAAATTACCGACCTCATGAGGTCGGTTTTATGCAAAATATTCCTAGAAATTGCAAATTACCGACCTCATGAGGTCGGTTTTCTGCAAAATTATCTAGAAATTGTAAATTATCTAAAACAATATATCATATATTCATATAAATTACCAACCTCAGGAGGTTGGTAAACTCAAATCATTATATTATTAATATAATTTACAGACCTAATGAGGTCGGTATTTTATTTAATTAATACCCGGCTAAAAAAACATTACCGACCCACTATTTTCCGACCTGATTTTGAGGTCCGTTTTGAGGTCGTTTTTTGCCCAAAACTGACCTCATGAGGTTGGAAATTGCCATTTTTTTTGGTCGGAAAATCCTGTTTTTTTAGTAGTGTTTTTTGATTGAATGAATTCAAAAGACAAAAATGTCTTCTTCGTTTGAAGCTGCAATATTTGGTTCAAAGTTAGTGCAAACAAGCTCCAATCGATTTTGCATCTACGTTCAACTCAAATTCTTCATGTTTAACAGTGGTGATTCTAAGATAGCTAGCCTAATAATTACCAAACGAATAAATTCGGATGAGTTATGTTATTTATGGGCTGGATATATTAAAAGAGAAATTGTCACTTATTAAAATTTTCTTTATTTTATTTTTATGGTTCGAACTTCGAACTCGATATAATATTAGCGTGGACCAATAATAAGTACCACCTATTTAGTACCAGGGGCGGACGCACGTTTCAGATTGAATTTTGAAAATGTATATACATTCATAATACTAGGGGCGGACGCACATTGTATGAAGGGGTGTCACCCGACACGGCTTCGTCCGAAAATTTTAGTAGATATATATTACATGCAAAAAAAAAAAAAAAAAACACTGGCAGTAAAAGCCAGTTAGTTCAGCGGTGACGGCAGCCTAATGTGTCTGAGATGTTGGGGGTTCAATACTTAGTGAGCAGCGCACCTTTTTTTTTTCTTCCAGTTTTCTTAAAAATATTTATAGCCTTATAGCTAGTAGCATGGTATTGAATATTAATTGAGAAACTAAAGTTAGTAATTGACCTACATTTCGTGGGAGACTGATAAGGAAATTAAAAAGATATTGGTTATTCAAGCATGCTTAAAATATGACTTAATTTAATTATTCATTCTCCTGTTAAATTTGTAATATTTTGGTGCGAAGCTCCCGTTAGAGTTTCTTCACATTCATTGTTTTTCCTTTGTTTGGTGAACTTTGTGAAATTATTTAAAAATTTTCTAAATTGTTTTTTTTTTTTTTTGAAATTGTAATTAAGTGGAGATATTTTCCTATAATATTTTGCAAACTTTTAAAACCAAATTTAACATCTCAAAATTCATCTTGCTTGGAAGAAAGAGGAAATAAGTTTTTTTTTTTTTTAAAAAAAAAACATTGATAAGTGAGAGTTGATTTAAGTTCCTTAAAAGTTGATCCCCGTAAAAGATTCACATTCGAAAATATTATCAATATGACCATGATGCACGAATAAAAACACATGTTAAAACACATAAATTTCAACCTCGAATCACAATTTTTCTCAAAATAGCTTTTATTGTCAATTGTGTCGTTTTAATCTTCGATGGTTTGTTGAGTATGATAGATTGGAGTATTAGTGTTACAAAAGATGCAGCCTTTTAATATTGTGTCGTTATAGTGATATACTCCTTTGTCACATCTTTAAATACGACACTGCTTATGAAAAATTCTACGTACGCCACTGCATAATACTATTTATGACTTAAAGGGAGAGTTCAGGAGGTGATCCGAAGGACCGAGATGATTTCAGACATGTTAGTTGGCCGCGATCTCCCAAGAAAAGGAATTTGTGGGCTAGTGCTATCGCGTTTGTGGACCACAATCATGCTTAATGGTTCTTTCAGCTAATTACTGCAATTGAGGTGGAGGAGCACGATCACGTTGAAGGACTGATATGATATAAATTAAAATCATGACGAATTTTAGACTTAGTGTTTGTCATTTTGGGAAAAGAGAAGCTCACTGTGATGATCCATTAAAGGGAGTTCTACTTAGATCACTAAAGTAAGAATTTTCTTAACACTTGATGATGATTATACTTGATTTGTAACGGCTTTTAATTAACCATAGAATCATGAGTTTCAAGAGGCTAAATTTGGGAATATATTTTGACCTAACTTAACTAGGAAATTAGGAATTTGGCCTAGCTAATTATGTCAAAATTAATACTCCTTTTGTTTCAATTTATGTGAGCGTATTACTATTTGGGGAGTCTACGAGGTGATTTTTTGACCAAATATTCCTTGCATTTTTTCTAAATTACTTGATTTATAAATTATTATGACTTATAATAATTTTTTCTAAATTTTATTTTTACAAACTCAAAAAATCTATGTGAAAATTTAAGGTCAAAGTCATAAAATTTGACCCTCGTACTCCCAAAAAGTTCAAATAAATTGAAACTGAGGGAGGATTTGATTATATAACAACAACAACAACAACATACCCAATGAAATCCCACAAAGTGGGGCCTGGAGAGGGTAGAGTGTATGCAAACCTTAACTCTACCTTGGGAGATAGAGAGGTTGTTTCCGGTAAATCCTTGGCACAAAACCAGCAATTCGAAGCAGTAAAAAAGGCATGACCAAATACTATAAAAATCAGGATAAAGCTGAGTAATAGCTGATTATAGAATTACGATCATATGCTTATGGATTTGTAACATCTCAAACCTTTAACTTAAGCTTTGGCCATGATTCTAGACTTAGAAAAAAAAAACAGATAAAGAATGTGGGAATTGAAAATTTCTCTTCAGTTGTCAGATGGAGATTTATGCCCCAAAATATGGACCGTATTTCAGTATACGGCCTGCATTTCAAATCGTAATGTGGCATCTAAATCACTGTGCATTCTAGAATTTGGCTCGGGGAATCTATATTGTTAAATACAAACCGTATTTTGGAATACGGCCCGTAAACTGTGATTGTATTTGAGGAGGAAAAACAAAAGCAGTGCTTCTGTTTTGAATATATGTTAAATTACGGTCCAGGTTTACGGACCGTAATTCAGAATACGGACCGTATTTTGGTCCGTATTTCTCAGCCCGCACCAGAACATATAAATACCTGGTTTCAGTTCAAATTTTATTTTTACCAATTCCTAAAGTCCTAACACGACTTATTTCTCCTCTCCAACCCCAAGAACTCTAAGGTAAGCAAGTTCTACCAATTCCAATCAAATTCTATCATGTATTTAGATAATCTAAGATAGAATTCATTGTTCTTAACCTAGGACTTTCATGAAAACCCACAGATAAGGTTTGAGACACAGGCTTTTGGGTTCTTCTCAGAATTCAGACTTTCAGATTGAGGATTGTGAAGCAAATAAGGTATGTGAGACTAACTATCTACGTGAGGTAATGTTCATGATTCTCCCTACGTCGCATTCTTCATACTTATCAGTAAATTGACTCAGAATACAGTTTAGCCCTAGTTTCTTGAATAGTTGTAGCACCGTTATCTTTTAGGCTTATAGTTTCAGAATTCGTTCATGATGATTAATTTGAATATCACTAACTCAGTACGTAATCAATAGACTTGTGAATTGTATCTCATGAGTCTCAGTATGAATGGTTAAGATTTTTATGAACAGTTACCAGTTTTATCTACATAATCAGTAATCAGTATCATGTTATCAGTTATATCTCAGTCTCACTGCTTGTTATTGAATACCTATATTAGGGCATCAGGCCCACAAATATGGACCTAAGGTCACATATTATGTATACGTATACTTAGGCATCATGCCACATATTTTGCATGCATATTATTATTATTGGACCTAAGGTCACAGACAGTAAACAGGTTATTCATTATTCAGGACAGGGAGTATCCATATCTTTACTTCTCTGTTCAGTCCAGTTATCAGTATTTCAGTTCAGTTTCGTTCAACTTATTATTTCATTCGGTTGCTTTACATACCAGTACAATTCCAGTATACTGACGTCTTATTTGCTCGGGGCCTGCATCTCATGATGCAGATACCGATATACAGGGTGCAGACGCAGCTCGCTAGGAGGCCTTCAGATTCAGTTAGTCAGTGGTGAGCCTCAGTTCTCCGAGGCCTTACCTTTATCTTTATATTTAGTCAATTAGTAGACAGTATTTCAGTATTAAGGTATGCCGGGGGCCTTGTCCCAGTAGTCAGTCAGTATTTCCTTATTCAGTAAAGGCTTCGTAGATTACAGTCGGTCAGATATTTCAGTATTTTGTTGGATTATTGAGTTAGCCCTTTTAGCTACTACCTATTCAGTATTGCAGACTTTTGGTATTTCTTCGGCACAAATATATTTCAGTCTGTTATTCTCACTCGATTGACATGTGTTTATCATACATAGATATCAGTATACCACATGTTGATCTAGCCAGCCAGTTGGTTCACTCGGTCACATGCAGATAGGCACCGAGTGCCATGTTACACCCAGGCCATGGTTGGGTGACAAAGCTTGGTATCAGAGCCTAGGTTCAAACGTCTTAGGGAGTCTATGAAGTCGTGTCTAGTGGGGTCTCATTTATGTGTGTGTGCACGCCACACATGAAAATAGTTGGCCACCAAGACATACAGGATTGTTTCACTTCTTTCATACTCTAGATCGTGCAGTTAGAACAGTACCTCAGGAAGGTCAAGCCTTCTTAGCTTGCGAAATTTCGTATTTCAGAAAAATGCCTGCAAAGAGAAAGTACACCAAAAAGACTGCAGCTACTAGTCAGGAGGCTTTCATCGAAGCCGATCAAACTACAGATTCGCAAGCTCGAGAGATGCGCACGAAGGCTCAGGATTCAGACCTCCTAGCTCAGGGGAACCCTCCAAGGGATATGCCCCCGGCTGCACATCCCCAGGCGCCAGCTCAAACTCCCCGCTCTTCTGAGACGGATGTTGGCGGAGCTATTCAGTTGCTCACTCAGTTGGTAGCTGCTCAAGCCCACGGTCAGGGGTCATCAGGGTTCAACTCTAGGACTCAGGAATTTTTGCGCATGAAGCCCAAAGAGTTCACAGGAACAAACCCAGATGCAGACCCTCAGAATTTTATCGATGAGTTGCAGAAGATTTTCAGGGTCATGCAAGCTACAAATAGGGAAGCAGTGGATTTTGGTACCTTCCAACTCAAGGATGTAGCTCACTTATGGTATGAGTCATGGGAGATATCCCGTGGTGAGGATGCTTCTCACGCTACTTGGGAGGAGTTCGAGACCGCCTTCATTGACCATTTTCTGCCAAAGAAACCTAGAGAGGCTAAAGCCTGGGAATTTGAGCATTTGAGACAGGATAGCGTGAGTGTGACCGACTATTATGTCAAGTTCTCATCACTGGCCAGGTATGCTCCTCACATGGTCAAAGACATAAGAGCCCGAGTCCGGCGGTTTGTGTTGGGACTCAGTCTAGAGCTTTACGGTCCTGCAAAGATAGCGGCCCAGAACAAAGACATGACCATCACTAAGATGTTGACTTTTGTGAAAGAGAGTGGAGATGATCTGAAAATAGCAGAAGAGAGACATAAAGAACAAGATAGAGAGTTCGCAAAACGAGCCAAGTCCACAAGCCATTTCAGTCAGGGAGGTGATGGCAGACTATTTCAGAAAGGTAAATCAGCAGGACCTGCCCATTCTGCAGCCAGTGCCCTAGTCTCGGAATTCAGGAATGATCAGAAGAACAAGAATTCTGGAGCAACAGGCTCCCAATCTCAGTCCAGCATGGGTAACAAGGGTTTTCAACACCCCGTCTATAGTAAGTGCAACAAAAGGCATCCGGGAGTGTGTCGTTTAGGTATGAATGGTTGCTTCGGATGTGGGCAGCCAGGGAACTTCTTGAGAGACTGCCCATCAGTGAAGCAGGGCAGTGTAGCACAGTCCACTAGTTTAGCGGCCCCTCGTGCTTCTCAGGCTCAGTCAGGGCGCGGTGCGGCTAAGTCTGGTAACACAGGCCACATGTATGCTTTAGCCGGTCGTCAGGACACAGAGGCTCGAGCAAACGTAGTTACAGGTATTCTATCAGTCATCAATTTCAGTGTTTTTTCCCTTATAGACCCAGACTCTACTCTTTCTTTCGTAACCCCTTTCATTGCTAAAAAGTTTGGGGTAGAACCCAAAAAGTTGCATGAACCTTATGAAGTGTCCACTTTAGTTGGAGAATTAGTTTTAGCCAGATGCATCTATAGGGGTTGTCCAATCAGAATTTATCATCATCTCACCACAACAGATCTAGCAAAACTAGAAATGGTAAACTTTGATGTAATCATGGGCATGGATTGGTTAGCATCTTGTTATGCCACAGTAGATTGTAGAGCCAAAACAATTCAGTTCAGATTTCCTAATGAACTAGTCTTAGAGTGGAGTGGTGATTCAGTAACAACCAGGGGTAGATTTATTTCCTATCTTAGAGCAAAAAAAATGATCTCCAAGGGGTATATTAAACACTTAATCCGAGTCAGGGATGCAGATGCCCAGATTCTAACTCTCCAGTCAGTACTAGTTGTCAGTGAGTTTCTAGAGGTCTTTCCAGATGACCTACCCGGATTCCCTCCCGATAGGGAAATTGACTTTGGGATTGACCTGTTTCCTGGCACTAAGCCGATATCTATTCCGCTGTATAGAATGGCCCCAGCAGAGTTAAAAGTCCAGTTAAAAGATTCTTGATAAGGGAATTATAAGGCCAAGTGTCTCATCTTGGGGTGCACCAGTCTTGTTTGTCCGAAAGAAAGATGGGTCCTTACGTATGTGCATAGCCTATCGTCAGTTGAACAAAGTCACCATTAAGAATAAGTACCCTCTTCCCAGAATAGACGATTTATTTGATTAACTTCAGGGTGCTCAGTGTTATTCCAAGATTGACCTCAGATCAGGCTACCATCAGTTAAAGGTTAAGGGAGTTGATATCTCGAAAACCGTTTTCAGAACCCGTTATGGTCATTTTGAGTTTCTTGTCAGGTCTTTTGGGTTGACGAATGCACCAGTAGCTTTCATGGATCTTATGAACAGGGTCTTCAAGTTGTGTCTTGATTTGTTTGTCATTGTATTTATTGATGATATCCTGGTACACTCCCGAGTGAGGCTGACCATACAGAACACCTCAGAATAGTATTACAAACACTCAAGGATAGCCAACTTTATGCAAAATTCTCAAAGTGTGAGTTTTGGCTAAAGTCAGTGGCATTCCTAAGCTATGTAATTTCAGGAGAGGGTGTTAAGGTTGATTATCAAAAAATTGACGCTGTTAAGAATTGGCCCAGACCAACATCAGCATCAGATATCAGAAGTTTCTTGGATCTGGCAGGTACTGCAGGCGTTTTGTAGAGGGGTTTTCCTCAATCTCAGCTCCGTTGACCAAGTTGACTCAGAAAAAGGTTAAATTTCAGTGGTCAGATGCATGCGAGCAGAGTTTCGAAGATTTGAAGAAAAGGTTGACTTCTACTCCAGTTTTGACGCTACCAGAGGGAACCGAAAGGTTCGTAGTCTATTGTGATGCTTCAAGAGTTGGTATCGGTTGGGTTTTAATGCAGCATGGTAAGGTTGTAGCTTACGCATCTGGACAACTTAAAGTTCATGAAAAGAATTACCCGACTCATGATTTAGAATTCGCAGCAGCAGTCTTCGCACTAAAGATATGGCGTCACTATTTGTATGGAGTGCATATTGATATCTTCACCGATCATAAAAGTCTACAGTATATTTTCAGGCAAAGAGGGTTGAATCTTAGACAAAGAAGATGGCTCGAATTGCTTAAGGACTATGATGTAGATATTCTCTATCATCCAGGGAAGGCGAATGTTGTAGCTGATGCTCTCAGTCGGCGTTCTATGGGAATTTTAGCCCATGTCGATGCAGATAAGAGAATTATGACCAAGGAAGTTCACCGTTTGGCCAGTCTTGGGTTTCGACTTTTGGACTCCGAGGATGGTGGTGTTGTTGTTCAAGATAGATCTTAATCCTCCCTAGTTGTTAAAGTGAAGGAAAAGCAGTTTCGTGATCCCTACCTCTTGCAGCTGAAGGAGGGGATTCACAAGCATAAGACGACGGCTTTTGAACCAGGGGGAGATGATGGTACCGTGAGGTACCGAGGTAGATTATGTGTCCCAGATGTTGATGGGCTCAGAGAGCGAATTATGACAGAAGCTCACAACTCCAGGTATTCCATTCACCCAGGTTCCACTAAGATGTATCATGACCTTAAGGAAATTTATTGGTGGAATGACATGAAAAAGAATGTAGCAGACTTTGTGGCTAAGTGCCCCAACTATCAGCAAGTGAAAGCCGAACACCAGAGGCCTGGTGGCTTGGCTCAGAACATTGACATTCCTGTCTGGAAATGGGAAATGATCAATATGGACTTTGTATCAGGCCTACCTCGTTCAGCTAGGAGGCATGACTCTATTTGGGTGATTGTTGACCGGCTTACTAAGTCAGCACACTTTTTGCCAGTCAAGACCACAGATTCAACAGAAGATTACGCCAAGTTGTATGTTAATGAAATTGTCAGATTGCATGGGACCCCAGTATCTATTATTTCAGATCGTGGTGCTCAGTTCACAGCGAACTTCTGGAAATCCTTCCAGAAAGGATTAGGTACCAAGGTTAATCTCAGCACAGCTTTTCATCCTTAGACAGATGGTCAGGCAGAACGTACAATTCAAACTCTTTAGGACATGTTGAGGGCTTGTGTTCTTGATTTTAAAGGTAATTGGGATGAGCACTTTCCTCTCATCAAGTTTTCCTATAATAACAATTATTATGCCAACATTGGGATGACACCATTTGAAGCTTTGTATGGGCGAAGGTGTAGATCACCAATTGGTTGGTTCGAAGTTGGTGAAGCAGAATTGTTGGGACCAAATTTGGTCTATCAGGCTATGGAGAAGGTCAAGCTAATTCAAGAGCGTCTGAAAACGGCTCAGAGTCGCCAGAAATCTTACACAGATGTGAGACGGAGGGATCTAAAATTTGAAGTTAACGATTGGGTGTTCCTCAAAGTATCACCCATGAAGGGTGTTCCTCAAAGTCTCACCCATGAAGGGTGTTATGAGATTTGGAAGAAAGGAAAACTCAGTACCAGATATATTGGACCTTACAGAATTCTGCGGAAGGTCGGTCTAGTAGCTTATGAACTTGAGTTGCCACAAGGGTTGGCTGTTGTACACCCAGTGTTTCATGTGTCCATGTGGGGAAAGTGTATGGGGGACCCATTGTTGGTTGTCCCAACTGATAGCATTACAATTAAAGATGATTTAACTTATGAAGAAGTCCTAGTGGAAATCCTTGATCGTCAGGTTCGCAAATTGATAACTAAAGAAATATCATCAGTAAATGTTTTGTGGAGAAGTCAGAAAGTCAAAGAGGCTACATGGGAAGCCGAAGAAGACATGGAGCCTGTTTGGATGGGCTTATGCCTATAAGCTGCAAACAGCTTATAAGCTAAAAAAAATAAGTTGGGGTAGTCTAACTTATTGTTTTTGGCTTATAAGCTGTTTTCAGCTTATAAGCTGCTTTAGATAAGCTAAGTCAAATGGGCCCAATTATTTTTTTGAGCTTATTTTAAGCACAAAATGACTTTAAGCTAGCCAGCCAAACACTCAAAAAAATTTAAAACAGCTTATAAGCAACTTATAAGCCAATCCAAACGGGCTCATGAAGTCCAGATACCCTTATCTTTTTGACGAGTCAATAGAAACTGGTGAAGGTAACGTACTTTCTCCTCTCAAAATTTATCCTTCTATAGTTTCCACGTTTTCAGTATTCAGCCAGTTAGACAGTCAGCTTAGTAGTTATTCAGTTCAGCAGATAATTCAGTTCAACCCCTTTCAGTTTAGTTTGCATGTGCTCGTGCCAGTTAGTGTGCACATGTTTCAGTAATTACCTTTAACCAAAATCTATCATTCGAGGACGAATGATCCAAGGGGGATATTGTAATATCTCAGACCTTTAACTTAAGCTTTGACCATGATTCTAGACTTAAAAAAAAATAGATAAAGAATGTGGGAATTGAAAATTTCTCTTCAGTTGTCAGATAGAGATTTACGCCCCAGAATACGGACCGTATTTTAGTATACGGCCCGCATTCCAAATCGTAATGTGGTATCTAAATCACTGTGCATTCTAGAATTTGGCTTGGGGAATCTATATTGTTAAATACGGACCGTATTTTGGAATACGACCCATAAACTGTGATTGTATTTGAGGAGGAAAAATAAAGCAGTGCTTCTGTTTTGAATATATATTAAATTACGGTCCAGGTTTATGGACCGTATGTTGGTTCGTATTTCTCAGCCCGCACTAGAACTTATAAATACCTGGTTTCAGTTCTAATTTTATTTTTACCAGTTCCTAAAGCCCTAACACGACTTGTTTCTCCTCTCCAACCTTAAGAACTCTAAGGTAAGCAAGTTCTACCCATTCCAATCAAATTCTATCATGTATTTAGATAATCTAAGATAGAATTCATTGTTCTTAACCTAGGGTTTTCATGAAAACCCACATATAAGGTTTGAGACACAGGCTTTTGGTTTTTTCTCAGAATTCAGACTTTTGGATTGAGGATTGTGAAGCAAATAAGGTATGTGAGGCTAACTATGTACGTGAGGTAATGTTCATGATTCTCCCTAAGCCTCATTCTTCATACTTATCAGTAAATTGACTCAGAATACAGTTTAGCCCTAGTTTCTTGAATAGTTGCAGAACTGTTATCTTATAGGCTTATAGTTTCAGAATTCGTTCATGATGATTAATTTGAATATCATGAACTTAGTATATAATCAATATAGACTTGTGAATTGTATCTCATGAGTCTCAGTATGAATGGATAGGATTTTTATGAACAGTTACCAGTTTTATCTACATAATTAGTAATCAGTATCATGTTATCAGTTATATCTCAGTCTCACTGCTTGTTATTGAATATTTGTATTAGGGCATCAAGCCCACAGATATGGACCTAAGGTCACATATTATGTATACGTATACTTAGGCATCATGCCACAGATTTTGCATGCATATTATTATTATTGGACCTAAGGTCACAGACAATAAACAGGTTATTCATTATTCAGGACAGGGATTATCCATATCTTTACTTCTCTGTTCAGTCCAGTTATCAGCATTTCAGTTCAATTTCCGTTCAGCTTATTATTTCATTCAGTTGCTTTACATACCAGTACAATTTCAGTGTACTGACGTCCCATTTTCTCGGGGTCTGCATCTCATGATGCAGATACCGATATACAGGGTGCAGACGCAGCTCGCTAGGAGGCCTTCATATTCAGTTTGTCAGTGGTGAGCCTCAGTTCTCCGAGGCCTTACCTTTATCTATATCTTTATATTTAGTCAGTTAGCAGACAGTATTTCCGTATTAAGGTATGCCAGGGGCCTTTTCCCGGTAGTCAGTCAGTATTTCCTTATTCAGTAGAGGCTTCATAGATTACAGTCGGTCAGATATTTTAGTCTTTTGTTGGATTATGGAGTTAGCCCTTTTGGCTACTACCTATTCAGTATTGTAGACTTTTGGTATTTCTTCCGCACAAATATATTTCAGTCAGTTATTCTCACTCGATTGGCATGTGTTTATCATATTTAGATATCATTATACCACATGTTGATTCAGCCAGCCAGTTGGTTCGCTCGGTCACATGCAGATAGGCACCGAGTGCCGTGTTACGCCCAGGCCATGGTTCGGGGCGTGAAGGGATTATTTTGTTTTATAATTTATTTTGTGTTTTGACTAGTTTGATCAAGAGTTGATTTTTTGTTGATTTTCCATTGACTCTGACCTAAGCTTGACCCGACTAGTATATTTAACGTTGCTAATCGATATTATGCATAGTTTGATGCCACTGGAGATCAACTTTGTGGAGATTTTCATATTTCTAATTTAAGATGTTTGCCAAATTCAAAGTAAGTTAGACTTTAGCCTTTGGATTGCTTGCTTTTCCAAAGACGTGATTTGTAACGTGCACAAATTGCTTTTAAACTGCCTAGTTTATTGTGGGACGAGTGCGTACTTCGACATGTATACTACTTTGAGGTTTGAGCTATTTACTTTATGTTGTAATCTCTCATGACTATACATGTTATTGTTGAGTTGCAAAAATATCCCAGTATTTTATTATTTGAAGCGTGCTAGAGTTTTAAGACATTGGCATATGTGTTTTGACCTGTTCATGAGATATTAATCAATTCATGCTATTTGCTTGTACTAAATGTCGTGCCTTGTTGAGTTAAATTGATACTAATATTATGACTTTTGGTCTATCCGTCTAAACGGTGAGCGTCCATGAATTTGGTCTAGTCATTTTCTTGATGAGGGCACATGTGAGCGATCTAACATTCTTATTTGCAAAAGACCATCATTTGGCCTTGAAGTTCTAGCTTCATACAATCTACGAGTTGGTCTAATGGTGTCACGATTTAAATTCACGTGATCGGCACTAACACGTTATGCAACCTGCGCTAATCAAATTCATATGATATGCCTTGACCATATGCATGAACGTTATATTAATCGCAAAAGTCATTTGAAAATTACACATATATTAAAATCAAATTCAAAATCATACATGGAATATTTCATAAGAATAATGAAATCGAAATAAAATAAGTTTCTTTTCATATATGTCGTCTACACTCCCATTATTACAATGCAACACAACTATCAAAGGAGCTCTATACCAGAAAATTGCATTAAGCACTTGAGACAATTCTCGACTAAAAAAATAAGGAGCAACATAATAGCTACCACAGAATAAAACTGGTGCCTCACTATATATCTCAAGAAAAGAGTCATCCTAGTCCTGTCCACTCGTTATGTGTTACACCTCATTCTAAAATATGTAAAATAAAGAGGGAGATCTAGGGGCTGAATCACAGTTACAATACTCAATAAGTATCACAAGTGTTAGGATTTTGAATCCCAAATCCGACCTTTGTAAGCAGGTTCTCAGGAAAGATTGGAGAGTCACAGCTGGACCACTTAAATACTAACCTCCTTAGACAGAACCTACTTACGCCGTGATGTAAGCGAAGAATAAATAGCACACACAGATTTATAGTGGTTCACCCTCAATGTGAGAGCTACGTCCACGTTGCTGCTGCAGATCTTATTAAAGAAGAAATATTACAAGTGTTTACAACACTCAACCTCACAACCCCAATCCCAATTACACTCAAGAATTTTTTTTTACTAAACAATTCTCTCAAAGACTTCTCTTACTTAAGCCTTTCACTAAGAGTATTTCACTTAGATTTTTCTCTCTTTGGGATGTGTTGTCTTCTTCAATTTTTGGTGTGTCTAGCAAATGAGAAAGCTTCCCTATTTATAGGTATGAGATGAACCTATTGATGTCATTAGTGACTCAAGCAAGCACTTGACAATTTTTCAAAGACAAGGAAGATGTTTTCTTCCTCAAAACAAGGGAAGTGTTTTCTTCCTCAAAATAAGGGAAGTGTTTTCTTCCCTAAAATAAGGGAGGTGCTTTCTTCCTCAAAATAAAGGGATGGACCCAATAAATCTCCCACTTGAAGACTAATTTTAATTTGTCTTCACACTTTGATCGATGCAGCAGCTCTTTCCTACTCTCATACTTCGTGCAGGCCAACTGAAGCTGAGCATAACTTCAGTTTGTCTATCGTCACTGCCTTTATCAGCATGTCTGCTGGATTCTGACTCCCTGCGATCTTCTCAAGCACTAGCGCTCCATCTTCCAAAGCTGATCTAATGAAATGGTACCGGAGTTGTATGTACTTTGTTCGAGCATGGTAGACCGGGTTCTTTGCCAAATGAATGGCACTTTGGCTATCACAATATAGCACACTTCCCTCGTGGTCCTGATCCAATTCTCGCAGAAAAGATTGTAGCCACATCATTTCCTTTGTGGTCTCCGTCACAGAAATGTACTCAGCCTCACAACTAGAGAGAGCTACTATCTTTTGCAACTTGGAAACCCAAGAGATTGCAGTACCTCCGAAGGTGTAAACGTACCCGGATGTGCTCTTTCTGCTATCAATATCACCACTGTTGTCAGCATCAACATACCCTTGCAATCCTGTTTTTGATTTTTGGAAATACAGAGCTGAACTCGAGCTGCCTTTCAGATATCTGAATATCCACTTCACAGCCTCCCAGTGTTGCTTTCCCGGATTGCTCATAAATCGGCTGACAACTCCCACTGCATGTGCAATGTCTGGCCTTGTACATATCATTGCATACATAAGACTACCGATTGCAGATGCATAAGGTATCTTGTCCATCTGCTTCTTCTCATCCTCGGTTGTCGGCGACTAATCCTTTGACAACCGAAAGTGTCCAGCCAAGGGAGTGCTGACTGGCTTGGCATCATGCATGTTGAACCTTTTGATAACTTTCCTCACATATTCTTATTGTGAGAATTTGATGCCCTCCTTGCTTCAATCTATTCTCATCCCAAGGATTTGCTTTGCAGCTCCCAAATCCTTCATTGCAAACTCTTCCGATAACCCTTTTTTCAACCAATCAATCTCCTGTAGGTTTGCTCCTACGATTAGCATGTCGTCGACATAGAGTAGCAGTATCATGTACGAGTCTTCAAATTTCTTGAAGTAACAACAGTGATCTGCCTCGCACCTTGAAAAATCAGCTTTCTTCATAAAGCTGTCAAACTTTAAATACCACTGTCTTGGAGCCTGTTTTAGTCCGTACAGACTCTTTTGAAGTTTGCACACCAGATTCTCCTTTCCTTTGACTTTGAATCCCTCCGGCTGTCGCATGTAGATTTCCTCGTCTAGATCACCGTGAAGAAATACAGTTTTCACGTCCATCTGTTGCAGATGTAGATTTTCCTTTGCTACCAGTCCAAGAACAGTTCTGATAGTCACCATCTTGACTATGGGAGAGAAGATCTCCGTATAGTCGATGCCTTCTTTCTGTTGAAATCCCTTTGCAACCAGCCTTGCTTTATAACGCTTGCTTCCATTGGGTTCTTCCTTTATCCGATAAACCTATTTGTTTTGTAATGCCCTCTTATCCTTTGGCAACTCTGCTAATTCCCATGTATGATTTGCCGATAGTGAATCCATCTCATCTTTCATTGCCAGCTCCCACTTGGTCGATTCATCGACTTGCATTGCTTCTTCATAACATTCCGGCTCCCCTCTATCAGTGAGTAGAATGTAGTTGAGGGATGGAGAGTACCTGTGAATCGTCTTCCTGATCCTGGATGATCTACGTAGTTCTGTGATTGGCGTCTGCTTATTTGTTTCAGAATCGGCACTTTCATCAGCACCTTCTCGGATTGTTTGTTCCTCTGCCTCGGTTGTACCTGGCTGCGGCTCAGGTATCGGGAAATCCCTTAAATCGACTATCTCCGATTCCTTGTCCTGACATTTTGAATTTTTTTGCAACTTGTCTTTGTACAGTACCTCTTCGTTGAAGACAACATTCCTGCTTCGGATGATCTTCCAATTTTGTTCATCCCAAAATCGGTAACCAAGCTCGGTGTCACCATAGCCAATAAAGTAACACTTCTTTGATTTTGGATCAAGCTTGCTTCTAGCCGTATCATCATTATGAACATATGATAAGCAGCCGAACACTTTCAGACATGAAAGATTTACCTTCTTGCCACTCCAGACTTCTTCTAGAATTCTGAAATCCAAGGGAACTGACGGTCCTCGGTTAATTAAGAAGGTCGCGGTATTGACTGCATCTGCCCAGAATGTCTTGGGCAGTCCAGAGTGTATTCTCATACTCCGAGCACGCTCGTTCAACGTTCGGTTCATTCTTTCGACTATTCCATTTTGTTGCGGCGTTCCAGGAATAGTCTTCATCATCTTGATCCCATTATCGGCACAGTACCGTTTGAAATCACCATCAGTGTATTCTCCGCCGTTGTCGGACCTCAAACACTTCAACTTGAGGTTTGTTTAATTCTCAACCATGGCTTTCCATCTTTTGAATACACTAAACACATCAGATTTATTTTTCATAAAGTAAACCCACACCTTCCTGGTTGAATCATCAATGAAGGTCACGTAGTAGTGTGATCCTCCAAGAGAGGGGACGGTGCTAGGTCCCCACACGTCTGTGTGCACCAATTCCAGCTTCTCGACCTTCAACTCCCTGCCTGCATTTGAGAAGCTTACTCGCTTTTGTTTCCCGAGAATGCAGCTCTCACACGTATGAAGGTCCACCGTCTTCAGCTCCGAAATTAAGCCATTTGTCACCAACAGCTTCATCCCCTTCTGGTTGATATGTCCCAGCTGACAATGCCACAAATCTGTCTTCTTTGTGTTGTCAACCACAGCAACAGTATCACGACAGCTAGTCGTCATATAGAGAGTGTCAATCTTCTTTCCTCGGCCAACTACCATAGCACCTTTCGCCACCATCCAAGACCCATTACCAAAGTTGAGATCATATCCCTCATCATTAAGCTGACCTACTGAGATCAGGTTTCGCATCAGCTTTGGAACATGTCTACCTTTTGTAATCTTCCACGAGGATCCATTTGACATCTTCAAATTAATGTCTCTCGTGCCAACAATGTCTAGCGGCTCTCCATCGGCTAAATAAACTTTGCCGAGATTCCCAGCCACGTAGTTTGTCATTATATCATGATGTGGGGTGGTATGAAAGGACGCTCCTGAGTCAAGCGCCCAAGAGTCTATCGGGCTGTCAACCGATAGCAACAACGCATCGCCAATGTCTTCCGTAGCAGCGTTGATTCCAGCCCCCTTGTTGTCCTCCTTCTTTGGCGCCCTGCAGTTCTTCTTGAAGTGACCTGGTTTTCCACAGTTCCAACACACAAGTGTTCGTCCTGGTCTGGATTGACCCCTGCCATTCCTTGACTTCGATCTGCCCCTATTTCGGTTGTAGTTTCTGTCATAATTTCTGCTTCTGTTTTCAACATTAAAAACAGAACTCGTCGATGCCTCTACAGAATCTGTCCTGCGCACCTCCTCAGCAAGGATACGATCCCTAACATCGTTGAACTTTAGTTTGTAACTGCCGACAGAATTACTAACCGCTGCTCTCATTGGCTCCCAGCTATTTGGTAGGGATGCCAACAAAATTAGAGCTTGTACTTCATCATCGAAATCAATTTTTACCGATGACAATTGATTTACAATGGTATTGAATTCATTTATGTGTGCAGCAACATGAGCATTTTCCATCATCTTTAGATGAAATAGTTTCTTCATGAGAAATACCTTATTATTTGCCGAAGGTTTCTCATACATGTCAGAAAATACCCTCATCATATCTGCGGTGGTCTTCTCCTTTGCCACGTTGTGAGCAACGTTCTTCGACAGCGTTAGCCGAATGACTCCCAGAACTTGTCTGTCGAGGAGATCCCAATCTGCTTGCTTCATCTCCTCTGGTTTCGGACTCAGAGGTTCATGAAGCTTTCTGTCATATAAATAATCTTCAATTTGCATTCTCCAGAACGCAAAATCTGTACCATCGAATTTACCGATGCCGTGCGTCGTACCATCCTCGCCTCCCATCGTTTCTAAATCACAACACAACCTGTTGCTCTGATACCAGTTGTTAGGATTTTGAATCCCAAATCCGACCTTTGTAAGCAGGTTCCCAGGAAAGATTGGAGAGTCACAGCTGGACCACTTAAATACCAACCTCCTTAGACAGAACTTACTTACGCCGTGATGTAAGCTAAGAATAAATAGCACACGCAGATTTATAGTGGTTCACCCTCAATGTGAGAACTACGTCCACGTTGCTGCTGCAGATCTTATTAAAGAAGAAATATTACAAGTGTTTACAACACTCAACCTCACAACCCCAATCCCAATTACACTCAAGAATTTTTTTTACTAAAAAATTCTCTCAAAGACTTCTCTTACTTAAGCCTTTCACTAAGAGTATTTCTCTTAGATTTTTCTCTCTTTGGGATGTGTTGTCTTCTTCAATTTTTGGTGTGTCTAGCAAATGAGAAAGCTTCCCTATTTATAGGTATGAGATGAACCTATTGATGTCATTAGTGACTCAAGCAAGCACTTGACAATTTTCCAAAAGACAAGGAAGATGTTTTCTTCCTCAAAACAAGGGAAGTGTTTTCTTCCCTAAAATAAGGGAGGTGTTTTCTTCCTCAAAATAAGGGGATGAATCCAATAACAAGCTCTCTCTAACTCAAGTTCTCGGGACAATATTTTTTAAAAATTAGAAGTTGTCAACAACTGCATTTGGTGTAGATGCGATCGCGCTGCACTAGGCGCGATCGCATCGTGAGGGATATTGTGGTTCGCGTTATCGATAGTTGATTGCAATCTCGCAAGAAAAGGAATTTGTGGGTCATTGCTATCACATTTGTGGACCACGGTCATGCTTAATGGTTTTTTTAGCTAATTATTACAATTGAGGCGGAGAACAACAATCACGCCGAAGGAGTAATCTAAGTATAAATTAAAATCATGGCGAATTTCAGACATAGTGTTTGTCATTTTGGGAAAAGAGAAGCTCACGGTGATGATCCATTAAAGGGAGTTCTACTTAGATAACTAAAGTAAGAATTTTCTAACACTTTATGATGATTATACCTGATTTGTTACATCTTTTAACCATAGAATCATGAGTTTCAAGAGGCTAAATTTGGGAATATATTTTGACCTAACTTCTCAACTAGGAAATTAGGAATTTGGCCTAGCTAATTATGTCAAAATTACTATTTGATTATAGAACAACAACAATAACAACATACCCAGTGAAATTCCAAAAAGTGGGTCTGGAGAGGGTAGAGTGTACACAGACCTTACCTCTATTTTGGGAGGTAGAGAGATTGTTTCCGGTAGACCCTTGGCACAAGAACCAACAATTCAAAGTAGTATAAAAGGCATGACAAAATACTATAGAAAGTAAGATAAAGCTGAATAAGATTTGATTATAGAAATTAATTGCTATCATATGCTTATGGGTAATTTTATTTTATAATTTATTTTGGGTTTTGACTAGTTTGATCAATAGTTGATTTTTTGTTGATTTTCCATTGACTTTAACCTGAGCTTGACCCGACTAGTATATTTAACGTTGCTAATCGATATTATGCATAGTTTGATGCCAATAGAGATCAACTTTGAGGAGATTTTCACATTTCTAATTTAAGAAGTTTGCCGAATTCAATGTAACTTGGACTTTAGCCTTTGGATTGCTTGCTTTCCCAAAGACGTGATTTGTAACGTGCATAAATTGCTTTTAAATTGCCCAGTTTATTGTGGGACGAGTGTAACTGGGATATGTATACTATTTTGAGCTATTTACTTTATGTTGTTATCTCTCACGACTATACATGGTATTGTTGAGTTGCAAAAATATCCTAGTATTTCATTATTTGAAGCATGCTAGAATTTTATCTAACAATCTTATTTGCAAAAGGCAATGACCTGGCCTTGTAGTTCTATCTTCATACGACCTACGAGTTGGTCTAATGGTGCCATGATTTAAATTCACGTGATCGGCACCGACACGTTAACCGACCCGGGCAAATCAAACTCATATGATATGCCTTGACCATATGCATGAACGCTATATTAACCGCAAAAATCATTCGAAAATTATATATATATATATATATTCAAAATCATACATGGAATATTTCCTAAGAATAATGAAATCGAAATAAAATAAGTTCTTTTCATATATGTCGTCTACACTCCCATTATTACAACCCAACACAACTATCAATAGAGCTCTATACCAGAAAATTGCATAACACTTGGGACAATTCTCGACTAAAAAAATAAGGAGCAACATAATAGCTACCACAAAATAGAACTGGTGCTTCACTATATACCCCAAAAAAGAGTCATTCTAGTCCTGTCCGCTCATTATGTGTTATACATCATTCTAAAATATGTAAAATAAAGAGCGAGATGCAGGAGCTGAGCCATCAATAAGTATCACAAGCTCTCTCTAACTCAAGTTTTCGGGACAATATTTTTAAAAAACAACGCAATCAACATTTGATATAAAGCAATAAACAATTATATTAAATCATATTCTTCAACGTTTAAAATGAAAATCCAAGTCTAATAGAAAATCATGATATAAACATTTAAAATATTTTATATCAACCCATGATTTTTAAAAATTCATAGGAAACCCCTTTAAATTAATTAATTCATTGGAAAAATCTTTCGGCTTCTTAGGCCTAAAATATATTTAAATTTTTAATAATATTACCGAGAGTATTACCAACATCGACACATGATTCAAGGTCGATTAGGTGATCAGCTTAGTGATAAGTATTGTATACCCTACTTGCTTAGATTATCTCTTCGTAGTATCCTACAAATTGACTCAGCCATGTTATTATACATAGCACATTTTCCCCTCTTGGGGGGACTTTATCCTGTGAACTTTTAACACTTTTTCTTCGGTACGTCCCTACACTGATATGTAGAGTCTTATGGCAATAAAAGAAATACATCCACGTCCATCTCGAAGAAAACCAGCAGCTCCAAAACATTTTGATTTTAAAAAATAGACCGCATATGGCCTGAAGTATATATTCTCTTACCAAATCATGATGTACATAACCAATCCAAATCCATTTACATAAAAATCTTTTCATGTTAACGCCTTTTAGCAAATTAAGATCTATCTTTTAAAGATAACCATGTTATTCCTTTTTATTTAATTTATGAAAAGACATACTTTTCATGAAATATATCAATAGATTTCGTATACTTTATCAACTACGCAAGTTTTAGTAAAACTTATAACATTTACCTCTATGTGTCATTTTGTCGATAAGTCTTCGTTTGAACCAATAGATAAAAACATACGTACATACATATATATATATATAGACTAGCAAACTATGCCCATGCGATGCACGGGACCCAACATAATTAATTTGGTTACTCAATTTAGTTAGTCTTTATGTTTTGTATATTTTGCAAAGGATACCGCGATTCTTCTTAGTGAGTCTTTATATTTTTTTCTTTTCGTCTTATTTCCCCCCTTAATTTCTCAATTGTTGTTAAAATTTGTCTTATTTTGGTTATGTCTGCCTCTTTTTATATTTAGTAAGTTGATAATTCAAATATCCTACATGTCAAGTTTATAATCACAAGATTCAAAGGATATTTTATTAGATTATACACATTTTTAATTTAGAACCACAAGATAGTCTATCTTTATTTCTTAAATTCCATGTATAGTCAAAGGTAGACACTTAAATTGAGACAGAGGGAATATATGTCAAATGAAGGAAATAAAAGGACAATTGAGACACTGCGGACATGTGGGGACATAAAAAGTAAACACACAAGAGGTAGTATTAATATTAAACTTCTGAAATGTACACATGTTAGTCCTGGCTTAGAGTACAATTTCAGTTGCTTTTTGTACACTTATTGTTGTTGTGTTCGTCCACTTGGGTGTTTGTTGTTAAACAAAATTAAAAAAAAATATTGTCTTATTTTGGTAATGTCCGCCTCTTTTATATTTAGTAAGTTGATAATTCAAATATCTTACATGTCAAGTTTATAATCACAATATTCAAAGGATATTTTATTATATTATACACATTTTTAATTTAGAATCACAAGATTTGAAAGTCTATCTTTATTTCTTAAACTCCACGTCTAGTCAAACGTAGACACTTAAATTGAGACAGAGAAAGTACATGCCAAATGAAGGAAATAAAAGGACAATTAAGATACTGCGGACTTGTGGGGACTTAAAAAGTAAACACACGAGAGGTAGAATTAATGTTCAACTTCTAAAATGTACACATGTTAGTTCCCGCTTAGAGTACAATTTGAGTTGCTTTTTGTACAACTTATTGTTGTTGTGTTCGTCCTCTTTGGGCGTTTATATATAAATACATGAGAAGAGAATAAATATTCAGTAAGAACGTAAAAAGTCACAAGTGAACAAGTAAAAGTGCATGGAGAAAATAAATGTGTCGGATAATTCAAATTGAAGTGCATACGTCTATATATGAGAAGAGAATAAATATTAAGTACCATGACACATGTCCACGTGAAATAAAAAAAATAGTTGGATAAAATGTACAAGTTATATAACTTATTGTACTAGCATTCATTGCATGTACAAGTTGTAAGACTTTTGGTACAAGTTGGTGGAGCTGTGTTAGTCCTCCGTTGGCACTTATATACCATGCGCAGCACAAAATAAACAGGGGTATTGTAAAAAACTGTCAAATGTAAGATACATATGGATCCCACATGTCCAGGGAGACTCCAAAAGCCAGCAGGAAAAGTAAGTAATTAGGTGGGGCCCAAATTTCATAGAAAGCTGTCAAAACAGGAAATAGTACATACATAACATCATGAGGTACAACAGATTCAAAGCATATAAATCTTGAATTTCCGAAACTACCGTCATCAGCAAGAGCAAAGAACGTAAGAAAAGCCTAAATTACCCCTGCTAGAAGTACATATGTCAACGCACAGGTGTGTGCTTCTAGACTTATATTAAGTAGTAACTGAGCACTTGTACCAAAAACTATATAAATTGTACATTTTAACCAACTATTTTTTTATCTCACATGGACATATGTGATAATACTTTATATTTATTCTCTTCTCATGTATACACGTATACACTTTAATTTTAATTCTCCGACACATTTATTTCCTCCGTGCACTTTTACTTGTTCACTTTTGACTTTTCACGTTCTTTAAGAATTAATAAATGAATTACTCCCTCCGTCCCATATTACTTGGTCACATTACTAAAAATTTCTAATATATATAAGTGTCCAAGAGGGGCGAACACCGCAACAACAAATTGTGCAAAAAGGTGTCTGAGTTGTACACTAAATTTGAACTTATTTCAATTGTACTTGGTTTCTTTCCTTTTTTTTTCCAATTGTGGGTCTACTTCATTTAACAAATACTGCTACTTGATTTGCCACCTATTCTCTGTACACATGCATTACACTTTTACGTTATTATATTTCTTTACTTCTACACTTCATTTTATTACTCTATTATAGAAAACACATGAAATTGTACTCTAAGCAGGGACTAACATGTGTATATTTCAGAAGTTTAACATTAATTCTACCTCTTGTGTGTTTACTTTTTAAGTCTCCACGTGTCTCAATTGTCCTTTCATTTCCTTCATTTAGCATATAGTTCCTCTGTCTCAATTTAAGTGTCTAAGTTTGACTAGACATGGAGTTTAAGAAATAAAGATAGTCTTTTGAATCTTGTGGTTCTAAATTAAAAATGTGTATAATATAATAAAATATCTAATATAATAAAATATCCTTTGAATCTTGTGATTATAAACTTGACATGTAGGATATTTAAATTGTCAACTTACTAAATATAAAAAGAGGCGGACATAACCAAAATAAGACAAATTTTAACAACAATTGAGAAATTAAGGGGGAACATAAGAGGAAAAGAAATAAAATACTACTTGGTGGTTCATATAGTTGGTACTCTAAATTTGAGATTTTCTTTTAATTTTTCCTGTTTAAATTAGAGTTTTGCTATAAATTTTTGTGAGGTTATCCTACAAATTTCTTTGTTAATTAGATCTAACACGGTGTCTCAATTGTCCTTCATTTGGCATATACTCCCTCTGTCTCAATTTAAGTGTCTAAGTTTGACTAGACACGGAGTTTAAGAAATAAAGATAGACTTTTGAATCTCGTGATTCTAAATTAAAAATGTATATAATATAATAAAATATCATTTGAATCTTGTGATTATAAACTTGACATATAGGATATTTGAATTGTCAACTTACTAAATATAAAAAGAGGCGGACATAACCAAAATAAGATAAATTTTAACAACAATTGAAAAATTAAAGGGAAAATAAAAGGAAAAGAAACAAAATATGGAGACTAACTAAGGAGGGCTGCTTGGTGGTTCATATAATTGGTACTCTGAATTTGAGATTTTGTTTTAATTTTTGCTGTTTAAATTAGAGTTTTGCTATTAATTTTTGTGAGTTTATTCTAAAAAAAAAAATTGTTAATTAGATCTAACGCAGCGTCTCAATTGTCCTTTCATTTCGTTCATTTGGCATATAATGCCTGTGTCTCAATTTAAGTGTCTAAGTTTGGCTAGACACGGAGTTTAAGAAATAAAGATACTTTTGAATCTTGTTGTTCTAAACTAAAAATGTGTATAATATAATAAAATATCCTTTGAATCTTGTGATTATAAACTTGACATGTAGGATATTTGAATTGTCAACTTACTAAATATAAAAAGAGGCGGACATAATCAAAATAAGACAAATTTTAATAATAATTGAGAAATTAAGGGGAAAAATAAGAGGAAAAGAAACAAAATATGGAGATTCGCTAAATCCTTTGTAAAATATATAAATCATAAAGACTAACTAAAGTGAGTAACCAAATTAATCATGTTGGGCCCCGTGCACCGCACGGGCATTTGCAATAGCATTTTACCAAGGAGATCCGGCATTGGGATAGGTAATTTCAAAATTGTTCTAGTTATTTAGCAAGAATACCCAAAAAAGACAAAGGAAATAACACCATCAAACTAAATATTTACATACTCCTATGTACATTCATTTGCAGAACAAAGTTACACTCCACATTCTTGAGCTTGCCAGAAAGGCAAACAAGCAAATTATTCATGTTCATGTTGGTGGTCCAACTAATCCAGGAGTTGATAATGGGAAACAATCTGGATTTTAACAGCTGCATCTGATAGAACTTCATCTGAGTGATAGCATATCAAGCAAAATCTAGGATGATAAATGCCAAAGCAAAAGAGAGGGATAGCCTGCAATTCAAACCAGAATGTTGTTATGTCTACTAAGAAAGAAAAGAAGACAAAACATAGGTGCAAACCTGGGACTGATATAGCGTATCCTCCGTACCATCCACTCAGGTGTTGGCCTGCGAGGACCATCAATTAAAAGTTCCATTTTTGTGATATGTCATCATCCACAAGAAAATCTATTCTTCCACCATCAATAAAATAAATATCTTCCTTATCCCCTTCTTCTGAAGAACTTTTCTTAAGTAACAAATTCTCAGCCATTTTTGCTCTGTCTACACAATTTAAGCTGCTCTTAGAGATCTCTGCAGTGCTTCACATCTTCGCATATATGCCTCATCTTGTCAACCTTCATCCTCTCTAGCTCAAGATTAATGCCTTTGAAGCTGCCTTCTTTTTCTCTGTTGCACCTTTTCTCATTTTCTCTAATGATGATTTTATTTCCTGCTTCTGTTGGAGAGCTGCTTTTCTGCTTGATTCCTGAAACTCAAGTAATAATTTCTCAACATCATTTGCTTTAGTTCTAATTTCAATCTGTCGATCTCATTTCTGTAAACCAGTAATTGAGACTCATGTCATTCACAGTGTTGCCTAACTTAATATTCTGGGACTGGACTGATATGATCTCATCAACCTGATCCATATTATATAGAAATGCAGCGATGACATTTGTTGTATGGTCGGCAGCTGATTCAGCTATAACTAAAGCCTTTTCTTTGGCATTTTTAGACTTTTGTAGAACACATGTTATTGCTCCTTCAGTGGCAGTCCATTTTTGTTCTTCTATTTGAAAGTTGCCTCTGCTGCAGAAGTTTCAGCAGCTGAAATCTACATAGATACTTATATTTTCTCTGTTGTTTCCAAAAGAGGAGTTTAAAAGCTTACGCTCTTCCCGGAGAGCATACCTGCCTTTTAATTTTTAGTCATTGAAAGATGCCTCAGTCCATAAGCTAGGTATCTTTTGGATGTCTTGTATGTGACGTGGAAGCAAGATTATATTTAACTATCACATGTGTTAATTTTTTCCAATCTGATCTATGTTATAAATTTGAATCTTCACCTGTCTTCCATTGTTCCCCAGACAAGAATATTTTATACCAGTGATCTCCAATAGCAGTTTTGATCCTTCTAATTTATATTTTGCACGTTACCCGCTTGTAGGAGAAAAGTTCAGATCTTCTAGCACGTGTATTTGAAGCAGAAAAATGATACAGATGGATGAAAATGCGCTTGCATTGACATTGGATTACAGTATTAGTTTGGTAACTCCCATGTTTGTGTAATTGCAACTAAAGTGATAGAATATAAATATCTTTTGTCTAAATTGTTGCAGTTCAGCAATAGAGTTACTTTAGCTTAACTTATTCATCAGCGTTGAACCTTTTTTGTGATCTTGTAATTACACAAATAATGCACACAACTAAACTGGGCATATGGCCGTGCACAGGCTTCACGTTTTGTTTGCTTCAAGGGTTACAGTTTGTAGTAAATTTCCTGGACAGGTTGTAAAGTGCATACGTGTATACATGATAAGAGAATAAATATTCAGTATTATGACATATGTTCATGTGGGATAAAAAAGTAGTTTAGTAATGTGGCCAAGAAATATGAGACGGAGGGAGTACTTCATTTATTAATTCTTAAAGAACATGAAAAGTCAAAAGTGAACAAGTAAAAGTGCACGGAGGAAATAAATGTGTTGGAGAATTAAAATTAAAGTGCATACGTGTATACATGAGAAGAGAATAAATATTCAGTACTATGACATATGTCCACGTGAGATAAAAAAGTAGTTGGTTAAAGCAGAGGCGGATGGAACATTATAGTTAGGGGTTCAATTGAACCCAAACTTTCAATGCGGAGTATAAATTTATATACAAAAATTTATTACAATTATAATAAATAGTAGATATGAACCCATAACTTTAGAAATAAAATGGTTCAATGGTAAAAAATTTAAAAGGTTGAACCCCTAGAGTTTAAATCATAGATCCACCTCTGGGTTAAAATGTACAATATATGTAGCTTTTGGTGCAAGCATTCATTGTTGTGTTAGTTTCTCTTGGACACTTACATATAATAGGAAATCATTTATTAATTCTTAAAGACCGTGAAAAGTCAAAAGTGAATAAGTAAAAGTGCCAACAAATATATATTCTTGAGAGTAGAGATGAATAAGAAGGAAGCAAGTATTTGCTGAAGAAAACCCCTAGAAATCAAGGGAAGAGGTGTTTTGGTGGAAAATTGAAGGAAACATGATTGGTGAGTGTGTACACGTGCTGTGCTGCAACAGAAATACAATACATGTATGTAAAAAGTGGCATGATAAATTCAATGACCAATGAGATTGGTCCAAGTTTATAGTACAATTGACATTGCTCCTAGTACAATATTTCATAGCAATGTTCGTACCTCTTTCACATTTATTTACATATATATATATATATATATATATATATATATATATATATATATATATATATATATGTATATGTATATATATATATATGTATATGTATATATATATATATATGTATATGTATATGTATATGTATATATATATTACCTTCGCATTTGCTTTCCCTACAAGCATGAAAGCACAGTTCCAAATAATCTCAATATTAGCTCAAATCATGCATTGAGAGAAAATCACCCAAGAAGCATAAGACTTAACGCACCTCAAGTCATGCATTTTTACATCATACGAAATCTGATTTAGGTAAAGGATGCATAAATATTTGGGCAAAAAATTGGACATATAGCGCATTAAATTTAACCGCTATGAACTTTTTGATTATAAATTAGCAATTTATAGCAGAAATGTAGGAAAACGGGTTACGAAATGGACATGTATAAAGCATGAATTACATGCGCTATATTGGTCAAACCTGACTAAATGTCTGTTAGGCTGGGATGTCAGCGAGACCCTCTAGCGTATAAAAATATATGCTAGAGATAGAAATGTTCTTCTTTTTTTAATACATTACTTTGATTCTTTACCAAAAAAAAAAAAAAGATATAATTTTGGTCCGTCTCCATCATCTCTAATGTCATGACGTATTGACGTTCGTTGGTAAAATGGAAAGTCTCCAAGCCACCATTCATTACTGGTTAATAATCATCCATCATAACTCAATCCAATAAAATAAAGCTCTACTTTTTGTCCATCACCTCTCTTCCTCACACTCTCAATCCTCTTTTATCCTACTCTCATTATGTTTTTACGCCTTTGACAAATTAAAAAGGTCAATCAGTTACCTTTAAAAGAATGGAATGTCAATATACTTAATAGTATACACAATGCACTACTTCTATTTTTAATAATGTATCTGTATATATTAACAGTATACACGATATACTATTTGTATGTTTAATAGCATATCAGTATACACTACTATATCTAAGAACATTAGTATATTTATTAGTACACATTACATACTGCTAGTTTTAGTAGCTTATTTAAAAATACACAGAGTATACAACTTTTATACTACTATATTTAATTGTATGAAAAAAATTAAAATGTTTCAAGACAACTTTAATACAACTTATATACTAATATATTTAATTGTATGAAAAAAATTAAAAGGTTTCAAGACAACTTTGAGTAAAAAAGGCCTAAAATTTTAAAAATAAACCTCAATAATATAAAGTAACTATTTTTTTTAAAAACACATAAAAAATAGTGCTACAATTAACTGCTCCTCGATAATTGTGATCGACAAAAAAAGTGAAAATAATTGGATGGTTTTGTTTTACTTAAAGGAAATAAATAAAAGTAGAAGAAAATAAAGTGAAGAAAACAACAAAAAGCAAGAAAGTACTGAAAAAGTGATGAATCTACCAGAAAGAACAGAACAATGTAAAAAATTACAAAAAAGAAGGCAAATAAAATAAAAACTAGTGACAAATTTTTACTAGAAAGAACACAACCCCCCCCCTCCCTACCCCACCACCCCCCCCCCCCCCCCCAAAAAAAACAAAGGAAAGGAAACAAAGAAAGAAAGTGAAAAAAAAGATCTTCCTGGAAAGAGCAAACCAAAAAATAATAATAATAAAAAATTAACAACATAAAAAAAGAAATAAAGAAAGTGAAAAATTAAGTAGGCCGGGTGAAGGGGAGAGATAGAAAATAAACGTTTGAATTGTAAAAAATTTGGGATGAAAAAATATGATTTAAATAAAGGGAAAATAACACTAAGGGAAAATAACACTGTATGTTTATTTGTACAAAATTATTACCCGTTCTAGCCCATATTTTTTTTTTTTACACGAAGAGGCCCAAAAATTTCTCATTCTCAACACTTAATTCTCGGTCTGCACCCCTCCTCTCTTCCCCCTCTCTAAATCATCCAACATCAGAAAAATCTCATCTTCACACCATATTCGGACGACCAGATCTAAAAGAGAAGAGAACATTACCGGAGCAAACGTTTACGGCCACATCTAGAAGAAACAAGAACATTGTCGGAGAGAACGATTTCCGGCCAGATCCATCGCCGGCGTCGGAGAAAAGGAGTGACATCATCGGAAGATCCCTTTTTTGTTTGATTCGTCCATAAGTTATGGATAAACTTTCAGATCTGAAATCTAAAATGGGTAGCATTTCTTCTTCTTCTTCTTCTTCTTCTTCCTGTTGGGTGTGGTGAATTTGGTATTGAAGTGGAGATTTAATGGTGAATAACGGGTGTTTTCTAGTGTAAATATGTATAATTCATGTTTCTACGCACTTATACAGTGTAGATACATTGTTTAAACATTATATATACAGGTGTATAAATTTGTGTAGTTATGTATAAGTATGTATAATTGTGTATGACTCTGTATAATATTGTATATTGTATATATACATCAGTGTATAAGAACGTATATTTTAATGTAAAATTGTGTATAAGAATGTATATGAGTTGTTTAAGTTCAAATAATAATATCTTTTTTCCCTTGTTGGTGAATTTCAGAACAAATAAGTATGAAAAATAAGAAAATGAAAGAAAAATAATGAAACAAAAAAAAGCAATATGATTTAGGAATGAAAAACGAAAATAAAACAAGAAAAAATTATCAAACTAATGGTATGAGGGTAGGTGAAATGGAGATGTGAGAACTTTGGATAGAAATGGTTATGGTGAGATCAGGGGATACACGGAACAAACTAAGTTTTGGGTATTTGGGCTATAGCTTGTAAGGCTACAAGATTGTAATTTTTTAATTTGGCTATGTAAATGAAATATACTTTTCTGAGTTGTACATTTATGAAATTTCCCCTTATATAAAGTGTAAAACATTGTTTTTTTTAAAAAAAAATATTTGTGGTCATAAATAGGAGAACACATGTATTAAAAAGGTTGGATATTTTGGTTATTAAAATTTTAAAGTTGGTCACTCATGTAAATTTTTTGTATCGGTTCTAGCCGGCGCAAGCCTGGTAGTTTACCCGGATGGGTCATTGGCACAGATGCTCCTATTTTGGAATGGTCTTTAATGTTTGCCTCGCATAATAAACAAATTTTTTACAGAACATAAGCTTATATTTTCGCATCATAATATCTCACAAGTTATGTCCTCATGACTAATGAACGTATGCTCCATTGAGCATAAGTTAGATTGCTAAAAGGCAAAAATTAAATGCCAGCCTATTTGAATGGAAAAAGTTAAAGACCAACCCATTTGAAGGGCAAAAATTAAAGGGGAAAGAATGTAGATATCCCTGAAAATAGCATAAATCTGCCCATACCTTTACTTTCATTGCCCCAAACTATTTCCCCGAAATAACAATTTTCAAGTGAAATTTGTCCAACTCTCTTTTGTCCGGACCAGTTGAAAGCTGGGTGTTGTTGAGCCACTCGCGTTTTGATTAGGCCACATCAGTTAATGATTCTTTATATATAACTAAAAAATAACTAATATAAATCCCAACCCGCCCCAAATAGAGCATCCCGTAATCGCCGGTGACAAACGAATAAACAACCACCACTTTGAGCAATCCCTCCTAACCAAACCCAAAATGTCGAATTCATTCCCGAGTAGTATCACCGATTTTCTCGTCTTCTCAACGTTGTCAATTTCATCATAAAAATATAACGCCGGCGCAACGAAACCCACATCTAATTTATCTAAGAAATAAATTGGTTTTCATTTTATTATTATGTGTAAATATTAACCCATCAACTAATTTTGTTACAAAGAAACAAAGAAGACGGGGAATGGGGAGACGCCGTTGATCTCAATCTTCGAAGCTCTTCTTCAATGGCGTTAATGGAGTTTCAGGCTTTCTTCTTCTAGCTCAGGTGAAGGAAACCATATTATGAAACACAAATGATCTCCAAATCAACAACAACTCATTAAAATTCAGTTCAATAAAATTTTCTTTGTCCATAACCGCAAACTTCGAACTCCGAAAGGCCCCGGAACTTTATTCTTTGAATTTTTGAAAAAATTCTTTCCAACCTCAAGCTACAATTTTAGTAAATAGATTCGACTTTAAGCTCAAAAAGTTATCTCCAAACGGGTTTCCAACTAAATCTCTATCTCTATATTAGGAAGGGTAGACTGGAAAAAATCATATAAATTTGGAGTAATGAAAACAGAAGTAGTGGTGAGATGGGCCATGAATGGCTCAAAACTATGTCTATCTAGAGCATCACTGCTTTCTATATCTTCATCATCTCCAAACCTTTTTCACCTTTTCAAGTCGTATTCCTCGTGGAAAAATGGGTCTTTTCAACTGAAAATCTCTTCTTACCCTTCTGGATGTTTTGAGCTGCCTGAAAGTAAAGAAAATGAAACCGAGAAAAGAAAAAGAAAAAGAATATCCTTAAATGAAAAATGAAAATATTTTTAAAAATATAAGTAAGTATAATTAATTATCATCCAATTAAAAGATGACACATGTACGTTTGGGCCATTTTTGGTGTCATTCTTTCCTTTTCACGCGCTTCCAAGGAAATGAGTGTATTTTCTCTGCCATGTCACTTTTTGGGATAATTAATGCACTATCGAAAAGAATTGTGTGTGTTGGGGTGGGGGGGGGGGGGGGGTGGAGCACTCAAACGTTCGTAAAGTTAAATTGCTAAAGTGAGTTTTAGAGATAAGTTAAGGAGAGATTTTATGTTTTTTCTCTATATATAATATACTGACATTGTATGATAGATGATCTTGTTCATTTATTCAAAAATACACTTTCTTAAAAACACTTGTATCATATCATTTTATATACATATACTGAGATGGTATCATGGATGACTGCTTTAATCCTTCAATGAGACACTCCTCAGCCTTCCATGATACCATAATAATATATACCATATACTGAGATGGTACCATGGACAACTGCTTCAGTCCTTCAATAAGACACTATCTTAGTCCTCCATGATACCATCATGGTCTATAAATATACTGAAGTGGTATCATGGAGGACTGCTTCAGTCCTTCTCTTAGTCCTCAATGATACCATCATGATATATAAAAATACAGTGATGGTGTCATCGACGAAAGGTTTTGGGTGAGGGGGTACTCGTCGGCTAAACATTTTTGGTCAGCTAGGTAAAAGCGAAATTTGTTTAGGAGGGTGCATGAGTGGGTAAATATTTTGCATTTTAGGGGTATTTTATCCCCCGCCCCCCTCCAACCACCCTAAAATTATAGACTAGCCCAGTTAAAGGCCAATTCGTGCAATTTCTTCGCTCCGGATTGATTTCGGTTCAACTCTTCAGATTGGGACAATTAAGGGCCTCTTTTTCCGGGGCCGGTTCACGAAGTTTTATATGTAAATATTTGGTGGGAATCTTCTTTCAATCGCTTGCGAATATTTAGCAACTGTTCGAAATGTAATTGGAAAATAGCCACTCTTTAATGTGAAAATAATTTTTTCACAAACATACCCTACTTAATACGCGGAAGAACTCCACTATAATTGTCACGCCTCAAACCCGACACGGGTGTAACAAGCATTCGATGCTACAAAATCGTATCGGAAGTACCTTATACATATAGAAATATTCCACCAAATGCTCCATTATAATCAATTAAGCATAATTAAAGTCAAGTTTCAATAATTAAATGAAATACGAGGATGATACAACTACTAAAAATCTATATGTCAACTAAGCACGACAGCATGTTCAACAAGTCAAGCAAAGACTGTCACATGCACAAATACTACCCACAATATGACATATGTCTATGGAGCTTGTAAGAGAATTGGCTAACTCGGGACACAACCCAAAACTAGTAGGAAATAAAGATAAACAGTCTGAGTCCCACGAACAAGCATGCGGGCTCACCAAAGTCGAATCGGAAACCAAGTACTCCTAACCCGTGTGATCAACCTGTACCTGCTATTCTTGGTTACCTAACATACCATAAAAAACAATAATGATATGCCTGAGTACTGGGTACTCAATGAATGTTTAGATGCAAGAGTTCATATCGTAACGTTTCATTTTTCACACGACAGCTAAGGCGTAAAAGGCTACTATGAACTCGTTGGCGCTCTTTCGGACTCTGTTTTAAAAGAGTCGCCACCCAATTGTTAGGAAATTAGAAAAATCGATTTTGAAGGGTTTATTCAAATACCATGACAAAACCTTCGTAATCCAGAGTTCTAGGTAAGGGTTTTGATAATCCCCTGGGAAAGGTGTTAGGCACCCCAGTAGTAAGGATCCGTACTATACGGTTAATCTTCGAATTCCAAAGTATGAGTATTTGCCTGAACTGTCTATTTTGTGTTTATTCTCGCATTTAAAGAAACTGTCATTTTTGTAATTTGCATATCATTTTGGAAAGAATTTGAATATGTCCCCTTATATATAGGGTATCGTAGTTTTCGGATTTACAATATCCGTGTATAAATAATCTCCTTTTATAGGAAAAAGGAGTATATTTTATTTTTCATAAATGAAGAAAATATTTTATTTTTCATAAATGAAGAGAAAGGTGAAGTTCTTGATTTTTTCATAGTATTAAATTTATGTTATACTCATACTTTGGCTCGTGTCGATTCGTTTTGGTAAGTTCAGTCTTATTCAGAACTTTATATTACAATTGGTTTTTATGCTATAAAAAGAGCGTTTTTGTATGTTCAAAGGAGTATATCTTGGCTGTGTATACTCGTTTTTATGTCCTTTTCCTTGGCCCAAAACTGCTATCGTAGGAAAATCTTTTGTTCTGTTTTATTTTTTTTAGAGAAAAAAGAGTTGTGTACATATTCCCTTTATCCAATTCTGGTCTTTGTTAGTTTTAAAAGGCTTAAGTGGAGTTGGTCCATTTTTTCTTAAAATTTAAAATAACACAAAGTTGGTTTTGATTAAGGATTACCCGTGGGCTGACGCCCAAAATTTATTTCAAATAGTTGTGAAAAGATCTTTTGTATAAACTTAAAAAAATGAATTTGTTACAAAGGGTTTGTAACTTTTTTAAGTCCTAAAATTGCTTTTGTTGTCAATAATTGCTTTTACTCGTTTGGAGTTTAAGAAACCTCAAATTCTATAAAAAGGAGTTTCATAAAATCTCGTTTTTATACTTAGCCTTAAAGACCGTTGAATTTTGCTCGGGGTTTTGAAAATTCGTTGGGGACTTAAAGTCATCTAAACGGTATAAGCACCGTTGTCCTAAGACCGCTAATTCTAACCATGACGCTTTTCCACTATAATATGAGTCTGATACAAATTACAAGTACATTAAAAGCTTTAAAACAAGTAATGCAAATGAAATGAAATAGAATTAGACTAGGGATGTACCAAGCCCCTAGCTGAGCCATTTTTAACCCAAGGTTGGGCCTTCTGCGCGCCTTGCTATTTGCTTTGCCTTTGCGGACTCGATTTTGAATTAATTTCTTATTGGGCCTTTGGCCCAATAGATAGGCTTTGACTAGATCTAAGCGGCTATGCAAGTGAGGAGAGGGGGGAAGGGGGGGGGGGGGGGGGGAGGGGGAAGACCCGGTTAGTTTATAAACACTGAACTTATCACTAAAATAATAAAACTATATATAGTATATAAAAAAAAAAAAAAAAAAAGTACTCATATTATTCTATACTTACCCCGCTTCTCCTTGAATGGATTTGTCTTGGTTGGAAATTTTGCAATGGCATACGGACTAAGTCCTTGCCTTATATTCCTGATGTCGCACAAGTTCCAAGGGGCTTCTAAGAACCCCAGGCACTGCTAAGAAGACCTGGAGGACCACGAACTACCATAGTTTATCTTCAACCAATGGACCCCAAGCAAGGGGAAAGGGAGTATAGAACTTGGGAGTGGCAACAGATTTCAAGCAAACTCACAAACAAACAACAACCAAGTGCCATACTCTAAAGGGAGGCATTTATATTAAACATAGCAAATAACAGCACCTAAGTAAGACTAGATAATCAGCAAGTGTAGAAGTAATGAGGGGGAAACTCAATTTCATGACTAAAGATAATGCACACAACTCTTTTAGAGGAAACACAGATAATGATCAGTCAAGACATGGACTTGTTAAGACAATCATGGTAACAGAAAGAATGAGCTGGAACAATTCAGACATATCAAACCAAATACAGGAAGGTTTATGGTCAAGTATAAGCTTGTCCCTTTTCAGACAATCACTCAGCCCAGGACTCCCAAAAAAAAAAAAAAAAAAGTTCCAAATGCCCATGTTCAGATAGTCAGACTTACTCATTTTTTAAGGTTCAAGCCACTGCCCAGAGGAAAGAATACCTGGTTACACTAATTCAAGTGATGGCGTTCACCTATCTCAACTAAGCTCAAGATTGCACACAACCAAGTCCAAAACAAGCACAATATTCTCATAAAGAGGGACCCGGGAAGACCTCAGAGATAGCCAAGGTTCATGGCCATGTTTAGGACTTTTAGAGTACACATTCAAAACTGACATCCTTTAAAACTACTCCTCTTTATTAACTTGAACACACCACAAGCTGGTGCATAAAGCAAGGCTATTGGTTAATAGACAAGTGAGCTTTGAAAATCTTTGTTAAAGAGAGGGAAATCCTAATGGACAAGTCATATGGACACTCAACCAAACAGCCTTACAACAGTGTTGGTTCCCAAAAATATTCCTTTAACATTTTTTAGACTAATCCAAGGCTTTTCCCCAAAGACCAGAAGGGGAGGAAGAGAAAAGCAAGAAATGAATTTACAGCATGATCGCAGTTTTGGCAAACAAGGAGACCAAAAATCACATAAAAGACAAGTCTAAACCAATAAACCAAGTGGCAAGTCTCAGACATTAATCATGGATGAACAAGTTAGGAAAAGTGGATAGAGACACATGACCAACAATGAAAGTAAAATGGCTCATAACACACTTGACCCTCAGTCTGTTCATAGGTAAACTTATGCCTATGTAATACACTCACCAGCCCCCCCCCCCCCCCATTTTCCTTTACACACAACTAACTTTAAACAATCAGACCCAATGCAAATAGATCCCCCAGATAAAAGAAGCACACTTGGAGGTCACACATAGACACAAATTTAGGAGACATGGTAGAAACCTCACATTGCCTAAACTTTTCAACATTAACAACAATCTTTTTAATTTTAGGTATATCCTCCCCTACCTATTAGACATACTTAAATTATTCCAAACCACATGTGGCCTTTGTGTGTCTCAAGGTCATGAAAAGGAATTCTAAAAGAAAAGGATGGGGTCTCAGGGTAAGGAAAGGGGAAGTAGGATAGGGTGGGGTCATCACCTCCCCATCTCCTCCTCATGAATCCCCCTTTCAGCAAAAGGATCATGGGTTCCACTGGTCATTACCTCTAGTTCATGCCCAGGATCACCTTCACTCTCCCAAGACCTCTTTCCTCTCCTTTATGCACTCCCCCTCATACCCCAGTGACACCACTAAGAGCCATGAGACGATCTAGAACAACTTAACTCTACCATACAGTTCCGACAACCCATGGAACTAATGTCCAGATTTTAAAAGTCTTTCTTACCAAATTCAACTATCAGCACTAGGAACAGACCCCTATTACACACATAGCACACAGTAACAAACTGATTAATTCATAAAGGCTATGTCCAGATTATAAAAAATAAACCTTAGTTATCAAGTTCAAATGTGGTATACTGGGAACAGGCCCACTCTGAACATATAACAAAACTGCAAATAAGCTAGTGTTCCCTTACAACTCCAAACTAAAAATCATGATCATAGAAAGGTCTTTGTTTTTAACTATATCATAGTTCAAAAGAGAAAGAGAACCTACTCCCCTTTTCCATCAGGGTCAGACTACACAAAGGAACAAGTAACCGACTTCAAATACCATTATTTTAGCCTTATCATCACTCTTTTTAAAGGAACTTAGTTCTCAACATCAAAGGGAAACACAACAACATCCAGGAAAAAGCCACACAAAGACAAGCTAAGCAAGATTTATAACAACGATCCCATTATCCTTCCTTCCTTTTATCCTCTATCCTTACTTATTAGTATAACTTGGATGATAGGTCTTCAAAAAAAGAAACAGGGGTTTCCTTCACACAGACATGACTCATAAGCAACTTCTACATATGAGGGACCGAAGACTCACACACATACACACACTTTTGGCCAGACTACCAGTCTTTAAACCCTTCTTTTATGCCCCTCTTTTTATCAAAGTAGACATATTTAATTTGTTAGGTGAAAACAGACATGACAACCACTTCTTAACACTAGGTGATTTGCCTATTTTTCATCAAACATAGACCATCTTAGAACTGCTTTGAGCCAAGTTTATTATAGCAACATTAGAAACCTTTTTAGACTCAAACACATCACAATCACACACTCCGCATGTTCTACTCAGATGTAGTTTAACAAAATTTCCTACACTTACCACAAACAGGACAATCAGATAAGAAGCAAAGCAAAGTGAAATACTTTGGTCAAGTTAAACTCTTCTCCTCCCCAGGATCACTTTTAAGACCTTTGTTTTCAATATAAATTAATGTGACTCAAAATGCCAAGTTTTATCAAGTAAATAAGACTTAGAGGGAGTAGACAGAGATCAGGCCAACCAAAGGCATTTGGTCCCTTGAAATTACCAACACCCTTAAGACCAAGCAGGTTACTAAGTTAGACAAGTAGAATTACACAAAAAGCACACAATACACTTTCACTTTTTAGAGTCAAAACACCATTAGGTAGGATAGACATGATCAGGCAAAGTCTAGCACATGACAAACTTCAACTCCCAAGAAACAACATGTTTAAGAAAGACAAAGTGATAGCCAAACCAGGTCCAATTCCTATTAGACTTTCAACCTTTAAAACAAGTAAATGATCAGGTGAGACAACAATAACCAGAATATAGTTCAACATAACAAGACTTGACTTTCCCATGAAAAATAACCACATAAGATAAGCAATAATCAGATTAGGTTCAGCATAACAAGACTTGACTTTCCCGTGACAAATAACCACATAAGACAAACAATAATTAGATTAGGTTCAGCATAACAAGACTTCAACTTCCCATGACAGGCCTATGATCAGGCAGGACAAACCATGAGCAGGCTAGGTTCAAGACTTCAAACTCCCAAATAACAGATGAGCACATAAGGCACATAGGACAAACAATGACCAGATTAGACAACCACTTCAAACAGACCTTTTGATCCCTTCCTTAATTAACCTCCAGACTAAGACACACCTCCAAATGAACAATGACTAAGACATAAGGCAAATCATTCATTCACAGAGCTTGTGACTTCAAACTAACTCCCATGAACTAAGTTTATCGCATGGGACACATAGGACTAGACCACTCATGATTTCAACAGGCCTATCTTGAACCTAATTCAGAACACATAACTTTCACCAGGCTTACATATTAACTTAGACTACATCCGAGACCATAGGGATTTGATGGTGTTTAGATAATCATGACAGAACAGAAAATACAAAAAGGACACCTAGACCAGATAAAACTCCTCAAACTCAAAACCATAGTCTAGACCACACTTAAATACCTTTAGTCACAGCTGAACAACTAATGGTGCAAGCACTAAAGTCAAATGGAAGTCTAAGTCAAGCAAGTTCATCAGCTTAATGTTATAGTCTAGATTATATGTAAAGAAAAGAGAAACCACTAGTCACAAAGCATGAACAAAAATTCTGAATAAAAGATTAAGTTAAAACAACCTATCTACTTGAAATTACCTCTCACCCACATGAAGCTCCTTAAATAAGCATAATGTAGGCAGAATCTAAAAGGGAATCACAACAAGCATATCAGGTTTGCGCTTTGTCCTAAACCATAAACAATCATATTAACCAAGCATAGTATGGACATAAACTGAAAAGAAAGGGAATAGACCAACACATTGACTCAAACATCTATCCTAAACCACAC
Organism: Lycium barbarum; assembly: GCF_019175385.1. Taxonomy (NCBI): domain Eukaryota; kingdom Viridiplantae; phylum Streptophyta; class Magnoliopsida; order Solanales; family Solanaceae; genus Lycium; species Lycium barbarum. The sequence continues at coordinate 36,488,695 of NC_083340.1, read as the reverse complement.
ACAATCATCTTAACTAGGTACAATCTAGACAGAATCAAGATATAAAGGTGATAAGCTAATGCACCAACTTGAATCCTATCATAAACCACACAATCCTACTACCCAAGCATAACACAAACAAAATCTAAGAATAAAAAAGCAATAAAACTACTTAAACCTTATCATAAAACCCCAACAATCTTATTAACTAAACACAACATAAGCAAAATCTAAGTATGAAAGCAATGGACTAAAACACTAACTTAAACCACACATAATCTTATTAACTAAACATGACATAAATATAAGGCATTAAACTAAAAGGTATTTACCTTTTATGAGTGCAACCGGGGTAAAGCGATGGATTTGGAGGCCTTTGTGCTCCAATGCCAAACTCGGACCACCACAACACCACATAAACAAATGAAAAAAACAAATTTTAGAACTAAACAAAAAACAAACTGAAACCCTTAGGTTTTAAAACTAAATTTTTTAACTTATGGAACTCTTAAGGCTAAAATAATGATTTTCAGCCTCTTTTTGGTTTAGAACCCCCTTTTCTCGAACAAACGGGGGTTTCAATTTATAGAAACTCCAGAATGCCTCTTAGAAGTACAACCAATGATGTTCGCAAGTCTCACTCATAAGTTCAACATATGGTCCAGATCTAAAGTAGGAAATGAAATCAACTGTTTAAATACCTCAATATTAACACTAATGGCGAAAATACATATAAAATTGGGGGGGGGGGGGGGGGGGGAGGTGTACCTTTAAGGGCCTGTTTGGCTGGTTTTTTGGTGAGAGAAGGACGAAGCTATTAATTCTTCGTCCTCTCCTTCAGGTTACACGCTCCAACGATGGGATACGACTGAAAAAAAAAGTGGGGTAGGTGGTGGAACAGGGGGCGGCGCTAGGGTCTTACCCCTAGCCGCCTCCCCTCTTCTTTCTTTGCCCACAGACCCTTAGAGTGTCTAAAATGACAGGTTGGGAGGAGTATATACTCCCTCCCTTAATTCGCTATTGGACTAGCTCCTGGTCCTTTGGATTGGGTCTGGTCCTTTATTTTTTAAAAGAAAAAAAAGTTGAGCCCATTTTCTTATCATATACACACACACACACACCATATATACATTGTGTATATATATATATGTATGTATGTATAGAGGGTCGAAAAAAATAAAGTATTACATAAATAAAGAAAAACTAATTATTAGTCCATTTAATTAATTTAAAACATGACTCATAAATAAAAATAAAAATCATTTTGCAGATAATGGTTTTGAATTAATTAACCAGATAAAATAAAATTAATCAACTATGCAAACGGACACAGAATCAAAATTTAAAGGGTAAAATGATCAATTCTTTTAATTACTCAAAGTGCGTTGGACAATAAAATGGAATACAATTACCCATTAATCTAATTTTCTTTGATCTAATTAATTAAGAAAATAATTATATAAAAAGGGTTTTTTTGCCCCCCTTTGATTAATTTAAACAAAAACAATTCTTTGAATATCATTAATTTCCACAAAAAATTTAAATTTACCATGGAGGTTGCTTTATCAATTTAAAAGGGTAAAATATTATTCCAAATAATTTCATAAAAATTACCTAGACCCTTTAAGGTGCACAGTTGATTTTATTTATTGTCCAAGGACTCCGAGCTTTTAAAATGAATTACGGGGAGGTCAAAAATTAGGTGTCAACACATATAATGAAATAATCATAGTAATAGTAATAATAAATAAAAAAATATCGATGAAATAGTCCAAATTCAGTGGGAGAGTAAAATCATGGAATTCAGTAAGATCTTTAATGAAGAAATTAGTCATTTTTTGTTCATAATGTTAAAAAAATATTATATCGTGTCAATGAAAGAAAATATCAAGTCAAGTGATTATTCATCCAGCTGTGGGTGAACCAAATCAATCATGCCAATACAAGCCCAATTCATAATATCTATACAAGCCCAAGTAGTGCTCAAAACTGATGCACCAGAGAAGCAACTCAGTGAGGCAACACATCCTCTTGAATAGCAAGGTTATCAACATAGGCCCAACACAAACAATAACAATCATTGCATAAAAATAGAATCATAAATCATGGCATAATAGCCGAATCGTTCATCATTAATTATGTTCATCATCCCATGAATAGGGATATATTAAAAACCATGAATCAACTTAGAAATCATATTCAAATTCATTAAATCATGTTTCAACTCAATGACTTGTTCACAAAGCAAAAATCATGTTAAAGATGATTACTTTAAATGCGACTTCAACTATCCCATTAAGAGGAAACTACGTTTTCATACATGTATATGATCAAAGTATGAAAGCTCGATGCGAGCTTGTCCACATGCCCATGAAGCCATATCACACCAACTTTGTAGTCAAAGTATGTTAAAAAAGAGACAAACCTCAAATCTCGCTGAAATGCCCTAAACGTATTCCACAACATTCAATGATATTTCTACAATCTATTGTGATGATAAATTTTATAATTTTGATCAATTCCTATCAATTCCCATCATTTTTTAACAACTAGGGTCTAGGTCAAATTCATATTAATAGGAAAATTCAATAGTTACCTATTGTCAACAACGCATTTTGATTGCCTACATGAACCCAATATAACCCTCTAATAGCTGCAATTAATCAAGAGACTTACCTTCTAGAGATTCCCCAAAAAAAATTCTCTTCAATTGCTTTTGAATTCGATTCTTTAAATCTAAGGATTAAAATGATGATTCTAGTGTTAATCTTTGTTAATTCGATCTAATAATCACGAGAATTGAATAGGAACTCACAAAAATGAAATAGGATTTGAAATCTAGAAAGTTGTCATATTTATAGAGTTTTTGTCATTATTATCCTACGGCCACCACATATGGTTCGTATGTTGGATCTACGGTTTCGTATGTCACTTCCTGAAGCTTACTACGATGGATTTACATCTGATATACAGACGATATATAGATCGTAACTGTAGCATACGGCTGATATACAATTTGTATGTGAAATATACGACTCGCATGTTGTACCTACGGTTCAACCTAACTTTCCTAGCTTTCAGTACTTTCAACAGACGGTGGTATATGATTGATATGTGGTGATATATGGTCCGTATGTGGCTCCGTAAGCCAACTTCAGAGACCTAAAATATCCCCAACCTTTAGTGGTTTTTAGAACCCCACATATGGCTTGATATATTGTCACGCCCCGAACGTGGGCCTGGACATAACACGACACCCTGTGCCTGACTACATGTGACCGAGCAAACCAACTGGCTGACTGAATCAACATGTGGTATCATAACATACTGAATGCGGAAAATAAAGTAACACATGCTGATATACCGAAAGTCTGAATGATACACAATCAAAGTGCGAAAACACTAATAGAAGTCTGAAGCATAACTGTAGCCAACATAACTTAACATGAAAAGCTTGCGACTCTGTCTAACTGTTACTTTAGTCTATGAAGCCTTTAATGAAGTATTGAAAGTACTGACTGTCTGTAAATACTGAAAGACTGTAAAGTAATAAATGCTATAAAAGAACTGGGGCTCACCATATAGCTGGTAAGAGAATCCTAGCACTCTGAATCATCAACCTGTAAACTGTTTCCTACACGGTGAGATGCAGGCCCCGGGCGAAAGGGACATCAGTACATTTGAATTGCACTGGTATGTAAAGCAACTGAATGAAAGAACTGTAAGTGGGCTGCTCGGGGAAAGGGCAACCTAAATCAATAAACATGTAATAAGTGCTAAAACTGAACATAAGTACTCCCTGTTCTGAATGAGAAACCATCTATTTATCTGAGTAAATAAGCTACAGCCTCAGGCCCAATATATATAAGTGCACAAGCTATGGCCTCGGGCCCAAATATACGTATACATAACTATGGACTCAGGCCCAAGATGCATAAAGCATAAACTACGGTCTCAGGCCCAAATACAAGTGTTCAACCTTCAGGAATTTAAAATGAGGAACTGAGAATCATAGTGTAATACATAATGCTGAACTACTGGTCAGCACTGAACTGAGACATGTATTTCTGAACTGATTATGGAATATAAACTTACTGAGTTTTCATGGTTGAGACTCATAGAATATCAAGGAGCTGAAAGTCATACTGTAATGCATAATACTGAAATACTAAATCATGATGGACTACATAATACTGGAATACTAAATAGAACTAGACTGAGACATGTATTCATGAACTGATTATGGAGTTTAAAGCATTAATTGTTGGTAAGTAATTTGAGCATTACTATCTTGAGACATGAATTCATACTAACATGGCTTTGAGAGTCATACTGAAATACTGATATGTCAAGACCCGACTAGGGGCCCCGACGGGTACTCGGGCCAAAGAAAAGGACGTCAGTACGAATATTGTACTGAGTATGAGAGGCATAAACAATGAAGAAAGGCATCAATAATGTAATGAGAACATCAATACAAAGCATATGGATCTGACCGATAATCATAAATGGAATAATGCATGCTGTCTTACTCATACTTATCATCATAACATATATGCATCATATGCAGACTACCGTCCAAGACGGAACGGTGTGATCATCAACAATATAAGCCGGCGTCCAGGCCTCCCGCGTCCGGGGTACCATCTCATGCCGCCCACTAGTGGTGTCTGCCCATGCCAAAAGGTCATGGTGTATTCGTATAGCTGCCCGCCTTAGCGGTGACTGCCCGACCAACTAGGCGCGGGGTAATATGCTCATGACGTGCTCATCATACAATGTTTACTATCATATACTTATCAAAACATGCTTATCTTACCATAGTACATGCATGAAGCTCAAGATCACTTCTACTCTATCGGGGTGACGTAAGGTCGCGATCCCCTGATATCGTTATGGAGCAATTATTGTCATTCTGCCTCACCTCGAAGGAACTAGTACATGAGGTGAGTGTAGGCAACCAATAGCTTCACTGTCAGGATAGCATCATCATATCGTATCTCTTATCTCATATGGACATTTATGACTATAGGCTCTTAACTTTCCAAAAAAGGGAACTCATGAAGAAGATAAGAGTTTACACTAAAGGACTCATGCCATAAGAAAAAAGGACTAGCCTCACATACCTTTGTCGTTTATCTAAGCTATCGGTCACCCGTTCCCCTCCGATGTCACGTCGTCACCTTCATTAAAGAATGTGAAGTACATTAGCTAAATAACTATGAGAACGCGTCGTTAGTTTCTAGGAAAAATTGGGCAGCACTTCCTTTGTTTATACTACTTCTCCCATGTTCTACATCAACTCCCAACATTCGCAATATTACTCATAATATCACAATCAACACTCGTCATTCATATGCACTTAGCAAAATCCACCTTTTTCTTCCAACTAACTCACATTTAGGGTTATAGCTTATTATCGTATTTTCCGCATTCATAAAACTCATTGCATAGCCTAAACATCATTCACAACATGTTCATAGTCACCACATTCCAACATCCGTGATTCAATCCCACTATCATCCAATTGTGTCACTATTCACTCAAAATACCCCATTTTCTATGTTCTTCTACATTTCAAGCATCTAAGCTTTCTAATACCTTAAACAACATGGGATGATCATAAAACTCACCTTGGATGATGGTTGAACAAGCCTTAAAATAGAATACCTCTTTAGCACCAAAACCCCACTTCACTCTTTCTTGAATTTCCTTGAAGAAGATAAGCTTTACTTGAATCTACACACTTGATTTCATGTAATTGATGTTGTTGATCTTGGTTTTCTTTTGATATCTCTTATAGATGGATGTTGGAGAGAGTTCTAGAGATTTCCTTAGCCAACAAGATGGAAGAAAATGATTTTTGGACGAGTTGGGTACATTTAAAGGGGTCCAGAATTTTTCTGGACTGGCACAACCTGCGACACACTTCGCGAGTCGCGAACATGCTCCGCGAGTCGCAGGTTGTGTCGCGGAGCTTGCCAGATGGCCGACCCTCACTGGCACAATCTACGATGAAACGGCATGGTCGCGGGTCGTGTCCGCGAGCCGCAGGTGATGTCGCGGAGTGTGCCAGAAGGTGATATTTTTTTGCCCTGAAACAGTCTGTCGTAGAATGGCCATAACTTTTGATCCCGCTATGCTGTGAGGGCCCGCGACCTATGGTTAGAAAGATTTTTCAATTATATACAACTTTCATCCTGTGGTGTTTTTCCCAAATTCCAAATTTAAAAATTGTGTTTTGGCCCCTCCAAATCAGATCCTCCGAAAAGGTTTCCTTAACTCGCCCTTTTGGATGACTTATGCCCATATTTGGCTAATGGGTCCTTCTTGAAACTTACTTGGCACTTAATTACCAACATAAGGGACATTATAATTCTTCTCCAAAATATCATTAAGACATCACTAGTTCGATACTCGTAATTGTCCTTCGCCAGTCGATTCACTGTGCGCGAACGAAAATTTTTCCGGGGTGTAACATTCTCCCCCCCTTGGGAACATTCGTCCTCGAATGTTAAACTATTCAGGATTCTACGAAAATTTCGCCAGAGTTTCCCCTGTACTATGGCATTACTAACCTGTCACAACAACCCATAATTATCGCCTCACAGGGCTACATCACAATAGCAACATATTTGTGGCCACACACGACCAAAATCATAAAAATTAATGTATACGTACCTTATCTCGTTGGCGTTTCGCCTTGGATTTATCCTGGGGGTTGGAATAAGTGTGGATACTTTGACTTCATACTCTCTTCCGCTTCCCAAGTCATTTCTTTCCGATTGTTGTTCCGCCACAGAACCTTAACTGAAGCTACCTCTTTGTTTCGAAGCTTTCGCACTTGCCTATCTAAGATGGAAATAGACACTTCTTCATAAGTTAACTTTTCTGCTATTTGCACATCATCTATCGGGACAATCTTTGTGGGATCTCCAACACACTTGCGGAGCATCGAAACATGAAAGACTGGATGGATTGATTCAAGCTCTGGAGGCAACTCTAATTCATAGGCTACCTGTCCCACCTTGCGGACGATTTTGTAGGGTCCGATATACCTCGGACTTAGCTTTCCTTTCTTGCCAAATCTCATCACCCCCTTCAGTGGCGACACTTTCAAAAACACCCAATCATGAATCTGAAACTCCAGATCTCGTCGGCGGTTGTCCGCGTAGGACTTTTGGCGACTTTGGGCTGTCAACAACCGATCTCGAATCACTTTGACCTTTTCTATGGTTTGCTGGACCAATGCAGGGCCCACTAATTGTGCTTCTCCTACTTCGAACCATCCGATTGGAGATCTACATTTCCTTCCGTATAACGCTTCGTATGGAGCCATTTGTATACTAGAATGATAGTTGTTGTTCTATGAAAATTCAATGAGAGGTAAATGATCATCCCAGCTACCACCAAAATCTAACACACACGCCCGTAGCATATCTTCTAAGGTTTGAATGGTACGCTCGGCTTGCCCATCAGTCTGTGGATGAAATGCTGTGCTAAATTTCACTTGCGTGCCCAAACCTTCTTGAAAAGACTTCCAGAACTTAGTTGTAAACTGTGCTCCCCTGTCTGTGATAATAGACAATGGTATGCCATGGAGCCGCATGATTTCCTTGAGATATAGCCTTGCATCCTCTGTTGCGTACATCGTTTTGACTGGGAGAAAATGGGCTGCTTTCATCAATCTATCCACGATCACCCATATCGAATCATACTTACCCCGAGAGCGAGGTAATCCCACAATGAAATCCATGTTGATCACTTCCTATTGATCGGCGGCTAAGTGCATCGGCTACTACATTGGCTTTCCCGGGGTGGTACAAAATGTCAACATCATAATCTTTTAATAGTTCTAACCACCGCCTCTGTCGCAGATTCAATTCCTTCTGTTTGAAAATGTACTGGAGGCTCTTGTGATCTGTATATATATATCCACGTGCACACCGTACAAGTAATGTCTCCACATCTTTAAGGCATGAATGACTGCAGCCAATTCGAGATCATGCGTGGGGTAATTCTTTTCATGCTTCCGCAATTGTCTCGAAGCGTATGCAATAACCTTACCATGCTGCATCAATACACATCCTAATCCGACACCCGAAGCATCGCAATACACCACGTAACCATCTGATCCTTCTGGAAGTGTTAAAACTGGAGCTAAGGTTAACCTGCCTTTCAACTCTTGGAAACTACGCTTACAAGCGTCGTTCCATTGGAATTTAGCCGCCTTCTGGGTTAGTTTCATCAATGGGGCCGAGATAGATGAAAATCCCTCTACAAACCTCCTATAATAGCCTGCCAAACCCAGGAAGCTACGAACTTCTGTGGGCGTCGTAGGCCTTGGCCAAGTCTTCACAGCTTCGATTTTCTGAGTGTCGACTCGGACGCCATCACCTGAAATAACGTGGCCCAGAAATGTTACCGAATTCAGCCAGAACTCGCACTTTGAAAATTTCGCATATAATTCCCGGGCTCGAAGAATGCCTAGAACAATTCTCAAATGATCTGCATGTTCCGATTCCGTGCGAGAGTACACCAGAATATCATCGATAAATACGATCACAAATAGATCCAAGAGAGGCCTGAATATGTTGTTCATCAAATTCATAAATACAGCCGGAGCATTAGTCAACCCGAATGACATCACTCGAAATTCATAGTGGCCATATCTCGTTCTGAAGGCTGTTTTAGGAATATCCGCTTCTCTAACTCTCACCTGATGGTAGCCCGACCTCAAATCTATCTTGGAAAACCACTTGGCACCTTGCAATTGATCGAACAAATCATCAATCCTTGGGAGAGTATATCTGTTCTTTATCGTCACATTGTTCAATTGCCTATAGTCAATACACATTCGTAGCGAGCCGTCTTTCTTTCTCACAAACAAGACCGGTGCTCCCCACGGTGATGAACTAGGTCTAATAAATCCCTTCTCGAGCAAGTCCTTCAACTGTGTCTTTAGTTCTTTCAATTCTGCCGGAGCCATCCAATAAGGAGGAATAGAAATAGGCTTTGTGTCTGGCAACACATCAATAGCGAACTCAATTTCTCTTTCTGGTGGAAGACCTGGAAGTTCATCCGGAAATACGTCTGGAAATTCGTTCACCACCGGAACTGACTGAAAAGTTGGCGGTTCTGCCGCGGTGTCGTGAACCCGAACTAAATGATAAATATAGCCCTTCGCTATCATCTTCCTCGCCTTGAGGTAGGAAATAAACCTACCCTTTGGCGATGCAGCATTACCCTTCCATTCAAGCACGGGCTCTCCCGGAAATTGGAATCGAACCACTTTTGTCCGGCAATCAACATTTGCATAACACGATGCCAACCAATCCATACCCATGATTATATCGAAGTCAACCATTTCTAGCTCAATCAAATCAGCTTGGGTCTGACGATCACATATCACAATAATACAATTTCTGTATACCCGTCTTGCTATCACGGGTTCACCAACCGGAGTAAGTACCTCCAAGGGTTTAATGAGCTCGGGTTTCACCCCAGCACAACCGACAACATATGGAGTAATATAAGAAAATGTAGAACCCGGATCTATCAACGCATACACATCACGGGAGAATATAGACAATATACCTGTGACAACATCTAGGGAAGACTCAAGATCCTATCGCCCAGCTAGAGCATATACACGAGGCTGAACAGCACCTGAAGTGGATGCTCCCCCTCTACCTCTGCCTCTACCTGCTGTCATCTGGGGAGTCTGTGTTGTCTGGCGCGCTGACGAAGAACCCACTGCTGAACCTGTGGGCTGCGTCCCAGCCCTATCTCTCGCTGAGGGGCAGTCCCTCATAATGTGACCGACTTGCCCGCAGGTATAGCAAGCATCCGAACCTAGGCGACACTGTCCCGAATGCAGCCTACCGCACTGATCACACCGCGGTACTGGGGGTCTCCTCTGACCTTGATCTCTCCTGGACTAAAAATCTGAGGCTCTCGAACTCTGTCCCTGACCTGGCTGAAAAGAACGATCGGGCCTCCTGTCTGGGAATCTGGGAGGTGCACTGGTCGCTGACTGACCTGAGTGCCTAGAATGCGGCTGCCTTGGTCCCCCTCTATACTCACTGCTCTCTCCCATAGATCTAGCTCTTTTGCTTGGCCTCCTATCACTGTCGCGATCACCCCTCTGTTGTGGTTGTCGCCCCTCCAAATTCTGAGCATGAGCCTGTATCCGGGAAATGTCCATCCCGTCTTGCAAAGAGGCTGTCAAACATTCTCTAAATAAATGTGGTCCCAAACCACTCACAAATCTATGTACCCGATCTCCCATGTCGGCCACCATAGCCGGAGCATATCTAGCCAAGGAGTTGAACTGCATGCTATACTCTCGGGCACTCATATTCCCTTGCCTCAAGTTCAGAAACCGATCCGCTCTAGCTCGGCGGACCTCGGGTGGCAAATAATGGCGAGTAAAAGCATCTACAAAATCTTGCCAAACCGGAGGAGGCGCATTCTCCCCTCTTGATAATACCCAATTGTTGTACCATAATACCGCCAAATCCCGGAGTCTATAGGATGCCAACTCCATGGATTCAGTTTCGGAGGCATGGACAACCCTCAATGGCCTCAATATTTCATCGATAAAACCTTGTGGGTCTTCCTCCGGCTTTGACCCGAAGAACTCTGGAGGATTTAGACTCATAAAATCACGGGCCTTTGTACTTGCTGCCCGGTCACTTGAACCCACATTCTGTTGTTGTGCTTGTGCAGCCACCAACTGGGTCAATAACTGAATAGCCTCGGTCATTTGTAGGCCCGAAGCAACCGGCGGAGGAATTGGAGCTGGGGCTCCTGCTTGCTCTTCTACATTGGGCAAGGTAGAAGAAGAAGTGGGAGTGGCATGCGAGGAAGTGGCACCCTGAGCCTCGCTATGTCCCAACTCAACTGGAGGTTCTTGGCTGGTGCCTTCACCGGCGGCATTTAATATTGCGCGAATTTGCTTCTTCTTTGGCGGCATAGCTGAAACCATAACGCACAATTAGAATAAAGGGAATATTACATTACGGTCCTATCGCACGATCTCGTAAAAGAAAGATGGTCATTTTTCCTGAATGCCCTGTAGCCTCTTGTTTATTGGTGTGGCGCGCAACACACCATAAAATTTACTCTACTAGACACGGCTCGTAGACACTTCCTAAGACTGACCTGCTCTGATACCACTTTTGTCAAGACCCGACTAGGGGCCCCGACGGGTACCCGGGGCAAATCACCGAGCACCACTCGTTCTATAACCCTTAATCTTATTATCAATCAATTATCCATTTCATGCTTAATTTATAAAAAAAAAAAAACCATTTTCATTTGGAATCAAAAGCATTATATATACATGATCCCTTTAGGCTAGCAAAATAATGTACACATGTGCATACATACAAAATAACCCTGCCATGAGACCATACACCCCACATCGAGTATCTACGAGCCTCTATGAGATGACATACACAACTGCACACAAAAGATCGTCATAAGCACCTCCGGAGCAATAGAGGGCTTTCAATCAACTAGCAGCTCTAAGAATCCGGAGCAATGTCTCTTCCCTGTCTACCTGTGGGCATGAACACAGCGTCCAAAGAAAATGACGTCAGTACGAATATTGTACTGAGTATGAGAGGCATAAACAATGAAGAAAGGCATCAATAATGTAATGAGAACATCAATACAAAGCATATGGATCTGACCGATAATCATAAATGGAATAATGCATGCTGTCTTACTCATACTTATCATCATAACATATACGCATCATATGCAGACTGCCCGTCCAAGACGGAACGGTGTGATCATCAACAATATAAGCCCGCGTCCAGGCCTCCCGCGTCCGGGGTACCATCTCATGCCGCCCACTAGTGGTGTCTGCCCATGCCAAAAGGTCATGGTGTATCCGTATAGCTGCCCGCCTTAGCGGTGACTGCCCGGCCAACTAGGCGCGGTGTAATATGCTCATGACGTGCTCATCATACAATGATTACTATCATATACTTATCAAAACATGCTTATCTTACTATAGTACATGCATGAAGCTCAAGATCACTTCTACTCTATCGGGGTGACGTAAGGTCGCGATCCCCCGATATCATTATGGAGCAATTATTGTCATTTTGCCTCACATCGAAGGAACTAGTACATAAGGTGAGTGTAGGCAACCAATAGCTTCACTGTCAGGATAGCATCATCATATCGTATCTCTTATCTCATATGGACATTTATGACTATAGGCTCTTAACTTTCCAAAAAAGGGAACTCATGAAGAAGATAAGAGTTTACACTAAAGGACTCATGCCATTAGAAGAAAGGACTAGCCTCACATACCTTTGTCGTTTAGCTAAGCTATCGGTCATACGTTCCCCTCCGATGTCACGTCGTCACCTTCATTAAAGAATGTGAAGTACATTAGCTAAATAACTATGAGAACGCGTCGTTAGTTTCTAGGAAAAATTGGGCAGCACTTCCTTTGTTTATACTACTTCTCCCATGTTCTACATCAACTCCCAACATTCGCAATATTATTCATAATATCACAATCAACACTCGTCATTCATATGCACTTAGCAAAATCCACCTTTTTCTTCCAACTAACTCACATTTAGGGTTATAGCTTATTATCGTATTTTCCGCATTCATAAAACTCATTGCATAGCCTAAACATCATTCACAGCATGTTCATAGTCACCACATTCCAACATCCGTGATTCAATCCCACTATCATCCAATTGTGTCACTATTCACTCAAAATACCCCATTTTCTATGTTCTTCTACATTTCAAGCATCTTAGCTTTCTAATACCTTAAACAACATGGGATGATCATAAAACTCACCTTGGATGATGGTTGAACAAGCCTTGAAAGATAATACCTCTTTAGCACCAAAACCCCACTTCACTCTTTCTTGAATTTCCTTGAAGAAGATAAGCTTTACTTGAATCTACACACTTGATTTCATGTAATTGATGTTGTTGATCTTGGTTTTCTTTTGATATCTCTTATAGATGGATGTTGGAGAGAGTTCTAGAGATTTCCTTAGCCAACAAGATGGAAGAAAATGATTTTTGGACGAGTTGGGTACATTTAAAGGGGTCCAGAATTTTTCTGGACTGGCACAACCTGCGACACACTTCGCGAGTCGCGAACATGCTCCGCGAGTCGCAGGTTGTGTCGCGGAGCTTGCCAGATGGCCGACCCTCACTGGCACAATCTGCGATGAAACGGCATGGTCGCGGGTCGTGTCCGCGAGCCGCAGGTGATGTTGCGGAATGTGCCAGAAGGTGATATTTTTTTGCCCTGAAACAGTCTGTCGTAGAATGGCCATAACTTTTGATCCCGCTATGCTGTGAGGGCCCGCGACCTATGGTTAGAAATATTTTTCAATTATATACAACTTTCATCCTGTGGTGTTTTTCCCAAATTCCAAATTTAAAATGGCGTTTTGGCCCCTCCAAATCAGATCCTCAGAAAAGGTTTCCTTAACTCGCCCTTTTGGATGACTTATGCCCATATTTGGCTTATGGGTCCTTCTTGAAACTTACTTGGCACTTAATTACGAACATAAGGGACATTATAATTCTTCTCCAAAATATCATTAAGACATCACTAGTTCGATACTCGTAATTGTCCTTCGCCAGTCGATTCACTGTGCGCGAACGAAAATTTTTCCGGGGTGTAACATGATATGAGATACTGAACATTATGCAGTACTGACTATTACTATACTAGCTGAGACATGAATTTATGTACTGATTATGAGAACTTAAACTTTAACTAGTTTATAAACATGCTGAGTTTCTAGACTGAGACTTATGGATATAAAACACGAGTCTAATTAGATTATGCTCTGGGTTCACAACGTTCGGAATGAAAGTCATGAACAAACTACGAAACTAGGGAATAAAAGTTCTGCAACTATTCAAGGAGACTAAGCTGAACTATATTTCTGAGGCAATTCGTAATGTTGTAAAAGAAACGTTGCATAGGAAGAATCATTAACATTCCCAACGTAGAGAGTTAGCCTCACATACCTTAACTTCCTGCTTTCTGAGCATAATACGACGTTCGTCAACCTTTTTAACTTTAATCTATAGCATTACAAGTCAAAGTGATTCAATATTAACATTAATATTCAGGCTTTGGTCATCTAAGCATTTTTTCAAACACCTTATGGGCGTAAAGCTTCATAGTCCTTATTTAATGGTGTTTTCTCCCTCCAATTCTCATCCTCTTGCTTCTAGCCGATTCTACAATACCAAATAGATATACTCGCACCATTTTTCATCATCCAAATGATTACAACAACCTCAAGTCAACAATCCAAACCCTACTATAGTTCGTGTAATTCTCTTTATCAAACCTATTTACTATTATACCAAGAACTTTATAAATTCACAACTATAAATGATTAGAGAGTAGAAGCATTACCTTTTTGAAGTTCAATCATCTAGAATTCGAATGCTAGGGTTTCCCACGTCCAACAATAACGTCTAAATTCAAGGTTCTATGGATTAGAAGGGTTTAATCAAGTTAATAAGATGTTGGAGAGTTGGAATTATCTTGAAATCATCATAGAGCTTACCTTGTAGGGTTCTTGAGGCTTGGGACTTGTTCTCTCTTGCCTTAGGATGATTTTTCGTGAATATGGGGGTGTTAGGGAATGAAGGCCAAGCTTAAATACATTAAAAACGCGAAACTCGAAATCTTACCGGAAATCCGACTCATGCGGGAGTCCTCATACAGACCTTAGTCTGAGAGCAGATTTTTCGCTCTGGGCCCGGGACGCGTGGCCAACGTGGAAGTGCCTTTGCCGCGTCGCGTGGCCAATGCGGATGTCTGGCTTCTCTGAGTGATTTTGTGACGTTCATAACTTCTTGCTCCGATCTCCATTTGGCCTAATCTTTATATAGATGGAAAGATATTTCTACGCACTACAACTTTTATTAAGGAACCTTTTCCACATTGTTAACTAATCAAGGGGTTACGAGTGCCCTAAGTAGGCCTATCAAGCATTCTCGTAAAACGATCAAACCTGCAAAATTTCCGCTAGAACTCTGACGATACGAGTCCAACCTTGGTTCTTAGATACGGGGTGTAACATATATGTCCCGTATTTCGAACATACAGTTCCTAAGTCAGCCGTATCTTGACCCAATTTTCCAACTTTGCTTCTTTTTAATTATTTTCGACTCCAATTTTCTTGTAGATTTTATACATGCTTAGATATTGACTTTCCCACATAATTACACATCAATTACCAATCGGATTTAATCACAAGCATTTAGTGTGTTTAAACCTAATCCTAATTTATGAGGTGTTGCAATAATACATTAGAGTTTAAAATTGTACAAGTGAAAATTCAACACATTATGCTGGAGTACAAAAATTCCCTATAGGCGAAACTCCAACACTATATGCTAAATTTTGTATATATGAAACTCCACCGGACAGTGCTGGAATTCATAAGATAAAGTATTCTAATCGATTGTAGGATAAAAGAAGAAAACTTAAAACTAAAAAGCGAAGTTTAAATCGAGTGAAGAATGGTGAATAAAACTTAAAAATAAAAAAAATCGATGTTTAAAAAATAGTGAATAAAACTTAAAAATAAACAAAAGCGATGTTTGGATCGAGTGAAGAATAGTGCTTGCTTGAATAATATTGGCAAATGTTTTAGCAAATATTTATCCTGCTCAAAGAAATAAAAAAAATTCATATTTTATTAGGGAAAAGAAATCGTTATCTAAATGAAAATTAACGATGGGATATAACATATAGTATGAGTTAAAAAAGTACATGGAGTTATTTTATTTTAATTGATGAAACGAGATTAAGAAGCAAAAAATATCACTTCTCACTTTTTTATTTGTTAAAGGGATTTTAAAATAATATTTTTATTAGGAAAAAGACATTTTGACCCAATTAAGTAACTGTAGGACAAATTTTGACCCAATTAAGTAACAATAGGGACATTTTTATTCAATTTCGCATAGTTTAAGGGCATTTGTTTACCCTTTTCCGACCCTAAAAGTATAATTTCAAATCATAGCAACTTAAAAGGATAAGTATCTCTTGATTTATGCTCAAATTTTGGTAAACTTACCCTCCCAATCTTCCCCTTTTCTCTCTCATTGTTTCTTTCTTTCTCACGCCTATTAACAACAAAATATACTAAAATCTCTACCTTATAATAAGCCTGTCAAGTGGGCCGGGCCAGCCCGAACCCAATCCGGTAAACCCGGCCCAGACCCACTAAGAGATGTAAGGGGCTGGGCTAGTGGGATTTATTAGGGGGCTGGGTCGGACAAGGTGGACAGCCCACCAGCCCGGCCCACCAGTAGCCTGGGTGATGGCCCACCGGGGCACCGGCCCGACCCGACCCACTTCAAATAAATAAAAAAAAACAGATAAGTACTACATTTATTACTAATAATAAGTATTTTAAAAACATTGTATCCCAATAAATTAGGAGTCTCTTTTTACGGAGCACTTTAGTTTTCTTTAAAATTGTATTTTAAAGCTAGACAATCTTGTTTTATCAACAAATATACCTTTGATACATTTTCAGTATATAGTATATATTAGATTGTGATAGTTTTATATAAAAGTAAAATTTCATTAGCATGTCATATATATTGTGAATACACAGATTATATCAAATATAATACTCCCTCCGTTTCAATTTACGTGAACCTATTTCTTTATTAGTCCGTGATAAAAAGAATGACCCCTTTCTATATTTGGAAACAATTTACCTTTATGCAATGATTTATAGCCACACCAAATATATGTGACTCATTGAACATCACAAGTTTGAAAGTCTTCTCTTCTTTCTTAAACTTTGTGTCCAGTGAAATAGACGTATCAACATCTACATAAATAATTTAAAATAAAACTTAAAACTTAAATTGATAACATTGCAAATTCAAAACATACAAACTTGAATGACGAAATATTGCAAATCAAAAGTTCAAAACATACAAATTAAACGGCTAACATCGATGGACAAATTTAAAGAAGAGATAAACTTCAAAGTTCAATTTCGTGCCTTTTCACAAGTGTCTACGCAACACACCGGGACCCCCCTCCACCCCCACCCCACCTAATAGGCTAATACCCGACGCTCCGGACTTGTGGAGATACCACAATATTGACATTTAACATGTTCCTCATTTACTCGCCCAAAATGCATCCACACTGCACTTGAAGTTGATCTTCGAACTTAAGGAGAAGGTGGAGGTGAAGTAATGTACACTAGTTGAATAGCAAATTTAGCTAAAGAGAGAATTGTGGAAGAATTGTGTGAAAATGAAGAAGAATGGAGGGGTATTTATAGTTTGAAAATATGACCAAAGTGCAGTTATTCATAAATTTAGGGGTTCAAATAAAATTAGCAATGACTAGTTTTTTAAATTTACAATGGCTAGCTTTTTGAATTTGACTACGACTAAACTTTTTTTTAATTTAGCAATTTTATCATTAGTTGTATATGTTAATTTTATTATTAGTAGTAAATGTAAATGTCTATTTTTGTATTAGAACTTAAAAAAAACAAAAGACCCGGCCCAGTAACTATAACCTGGCCCGGCCCGACCCGGTTAGCCTGAGGTGTAGCCCCTATCCGGGTAGGGCTGGGCCGGACACCCTTTTCCCTCTCCAAGCCCAGCTCCTTAACTTACGGCCCGACCCAGCCCCTTGTGGCCCACGTTTAAATGACTCAGCCCGGCCCGGTCCACTTGACAGCCTTACCTTATAATTCCCAAATATTCATCGTCATTCATATGTGGTACGATTTTTGTGTTTCGATGCTAAGAATTGAGGGGAGTTTGTGTTGAGACAAGAATATTTGTGGAAGTACTACTACTGCTCATGCAGCTACCCATGCAACTTGCAATAGTTTAGCACCTTAATATATAATATTATCTACCGTTTCTACCAAAAAGAAAAAAAGAAGAAGATTATTTGTGTGGTTCAAGACCTTAAACCTGGAGTGAATTCCTGACTAACAAATTGTGTGATGGATTGTGGTTAAGGAATTAAAATTAGACTTGGTTGGAGTGTACATAATGAGAAAGTATGCACGATCAGGTGGACTAAGTTGCTCAGTATCATGATAAAACTGAAGACTAAAATTTGGTTAGAGTTTGCTCGTACCTTACTAACGTTGAACGAGTCTAATGATTTTCTAATCCTAACTGGTATTGGTAATCGAGTGGATTTTCATCTCGAGTAAGAGTTGATTTTTACTCGGACTTCATTTAGTAATGTCGTGCGGATAATTTTGGTAAGTGGGGACCGCGACTAGGTTTTTCAAAGCAAGAAGATCTATTATTAAATTATTGTTCATGAATATTTAAGAAAGGAGAGAAAAAGTTGAATACTGTTATAAAACTAAATAATTGCAAAGAAGAAAAGTTTTAGAGAAAGGGGAGAAACTTTGTATTTCACTTCTTGTTTTGGTTGTGTCCATAATAGAAGAAAACACTCTCCTATTTATAGGAGAAAAACTTCTTGCACTCCAAGTAATATAAGATGTACATATACTCATATATATATATACAATATAAAATGGATATACATATACTCATATATTTTATAACACTCCCCCTTGGATGTCCATTACTAGATAATGTGCCTCGTTAAAACCTTACTAGGAAAAACCACATGGGAAAAATCCTAGTAAAGGAAAAAGAGTACACATATCCGGGAATACGCATTAACAGCTGCCTCATTAAAGGAAAACCCAATGGGACGAAACCTAGGCTAAGGGAAAAAAGAGTACGACGTGTATTATCCCCCCCCCCCCCCCCCCCCCCGATGAAAACATCACTTAATGTCTCGGATACGACGCATTCCAATCTTGTATATCAACTTCTCAAATGTTGAAGCTGGCAATGCCTTAGTGAACATATCTGCTAATTATCACTTGAGCGAACTTGTTGAACATCTATTTCACCCTTATTTTGATGATCATGAGTAAAAAATATTTTTTGTGCAATGTGTTTTGTTCTGTCTCCTTTGATGTATCCTCCTCTTAGTTGAGCTATGCATGCAATATTGTTTTCGTACAATGTTGTTGGAATATCCCCTTCAAAAGTAAGACCACATGTCTTCTGGATGTGTTGAGTTATTGACCTCAACGAAACGCATTCTCGACATTCTTCATGAATGGCTATTATCTCTGAATGATTTGAAGAAGTAGCAACCATAGTTTGTTTCGTTGAACGCCATGATATGGCTGTACCTCCACATGTAAACAAATAACCTGTCTGAGATTGACCTTTATGTGGATCAGACCAATATCCTGCATCTGCATAACCAATTAGTTGTTAATTGGACTTATTTGAATAAAACAATCCCATGTCAATGGTTCCTTTGAGGTATTTGAATATACGCTTAATACCGTTCCAGTGTCTTCTTGTTAGGGAAGAACTAAATCTTGCTAATAAGCTTACGAAAAAAGTTATATCTAGTCTAGAATTATTGGCAAGATACATTAATGCCCAACTGCCCTATGATATGGTATTTCAGCACCAACAAGCTCTTCATCATTTTCACAAGGTCGAAACGGATCTTTATTAATATCAAGTGACTTCACAACCATCGGGGTACTCAATGGATGTGCTCTATCCATGTAAAACCTCTTCAAAATATTTTTAGTATATGTTGATTGATGGACAAATATTCCATTAGTAAAATGTTCTATCTATAGACCAAGACAAAATTTTGTCTTTCCAAGATCTTCATTTCAAATTCCTTTTACAAACATTCTATTGCCTTTGGAAGCGCTTCAGGAGTTCCAATGATATTCAAATCATCAACATATACAATTATTATGACAAATTTTGATCCAGACCTTTTCATAAAGAAACAAGGGCAGATTGGGTCATTTCTGTACCCTTCTTTTAATAGGTGTTCACTAAGGTAATTATACCACATGCCCCTTGATTGTTTTAATCCGTATAAAGAGTTTTGAAGCTTTATTTAACAAGCTTCCCGAGATTCTTTATATGCTTCAGGCAGTTTGAATCCTTCAGGGATTTTCATAAAAATATCGTTGTCCAGTGAGCCATATAAATAATTCGTGACAACAGCATATCAAGTTTTTCATGAACTGCCAGATTTATAAGATACCTGAAGGTAATTGCATCCACCATAGGAGAATATGTCTCCATGTAATCAATGTCAGGCTTTTGTGAAAACCCTTGTGCCACAAGTCGTGCTTTATATCTTACGACTTCACCTTTTTCATTTCATTTTCGCACAAACACCCCTTTGTACCCCATTGGGTTGACATCTTCAGTTGTTCGGACTACTGGTTCGAAAACTTCATGTTTTTCGAGTGTAGCTAATTCCACTTGAATTGTATCCTTCTATTTTGGTCAATCATTTCTCTGTCTACATTCATCGACAGATTTTAGCTCAAGATCCTCATCTTGTTGCATTATTTCAAGAACAACATTATAAGCAAAAATATTATCGGCCACAATATCATTTCGGTTCCACCTTTTTCGCGTCGCAACATAACTTATTGAGATCTCTTCATTTTCAATATTTTCAGGTACCTAGACCTCTTTTGTGGCCTTATCAATTGTTATGTCTCAAGGCTCTTCTTGAGCAATTACCTCTATATTATGATCATTTACTCTTTTTCTTTTTTCGAGGATTTTTATCCTTGGAACCGATTGGTCTACCACATTTCAGATGTGGCCTAGACTCATTTGTATTAACCATTTGTCCTACAGGGACATCAACTCGAACTGGGGCATTTGCAGTTGGAATATAAGATTTAGTAACCCTTAGAAGGTTAGTAAATGCATCTGGCAGTTGATTTACAACATTTTGCAAATAAATCATCTTTTGAACCTCTTGTTCACATTTATTTGTTCAAGGATCTAAATGAGATAGTGATAATGCATTCCAATCTATCTCTTTTTCCAACTGCTTATGTTCTCCCCTTGATGTTGGGCATAATGATTCATCAAAATGACAATCAGCAAATCTTGCCATAAATAAATCTCCAGTCATAGGTTCAAATATTTAATAATGGAAGGAGATTCATACCCAACATATACCCCCAACCTTCTTTGGGGGCCCATTTTTATACCTTGTGGTGGAGCAACTGGAACATATACCGCACATCTAAAAATTCTAAGATGGGAAATATTTGGCTCCTGGCCAAAAGCCAACTGTAATGGGGCGAATGATAACTGGTTGGTCTTATGCGTACAAGTGCAGTTGTATGCAAAATAGTATGCCCCCATACCGAAACAGGAAGTTTTGTTCTCATTAGCAATGGTCTAGCTATCAATTGGAGGTGTTTAATTAATGATTCTGCTAGACCATTTTGAGTATGAATATGAGCAACCAGATGTTCAACTGTTATTCTAGTGGCCATACAATATTCATTAAAAGCCTGAGATGTAAACTCACCAACATTATCAAGACGAATTGTCTTTATTGCATAATATGAAAATTGTGCTCTTAACCTTATTATTTGAGCCAACAATTTCACAAAAGCCATCGAGTTGATAATAAGCACACCTGTGACCATCTTGTAGATGCATCTAGACCATATAATATTTAAATGGTCCACATGGAGGGTGAATTGGCCCGCATATATCACCCTATATATATATTCCAGAAATGCAGGGGATTCAATCCTAACCTTAGCTGCCGATGGTTTGATAACCAATTTTCTTTGAGAACAAGTAGCACAAGAGAATTCCCTTGATTGAAGAATCTTTTGGTTCTTCAAAGTATGCCCATTTGAATTCTCAATTATTTTGCACATCATATTAGAGCGGGGATGGCCCAACCCGTCATGCCAAATGATAAAATCATTAGTATCAGTAAACCTTTTGTTTACTATGGCATGTGTTTCAACAAAATCAATACTTCTATGATACAACCCAGAAGAAAGTGCAGATAATTTTTCATGCACAAAATTTTCCCTGCTTTTATTGTAGTAATATAAAGGTATTCAACCTTTTCTTTATTAGCAGTCTCAACATGATAGCCAGTTTGACGAATAACCTTGAAACTTAATAAGTTTCTTTGAGACTTACTACAATATAGTGCATTATTAATGCCCAATACTGTTCCTCTATGTAGTAATAAGGCCGCTCTTCCAGAGTCGTCAATTAGTTTTGTACTACTAGATATTGTATTAACATAGGACTTTTTCAAAACCAAATGAGAGAAATGTTTTTTTTCTCTTAGTATATTGCGAGTTGTAGCACTATCCAGAAGGCACATATCTCCATTACTCATCTTTGATCCAATTGAAGACAGGGAAATTTTATTTATCTTCATAAAAATAAAATTACGTCATGAGAAACACGGAAACTAACAACATAAAATATAAGTATTTCTTGAAAATAAAAACAACATAAGGAAGAACTTGATAAGTTAAAACTCATAAATATAACAACATAATTTCCCCAGTAAAATGATCAAATCTCAATTTTGATCTCCAAAGAAGTCTTCAGCATCCAAATGAGTAATATCATAAAGGCGATCAAAATCATTGTTGAAACCCAATTTTGACCCTCTTTTTTCGTTTAATTAATTTCTATGCTTCTCAGTCCTGAAAATCCCCCAAAATGAATTTTTGAATATTACCCTAATTTCTACATAATTTTGAGAAATCATTTCTCTAAATTTAAGATCATTTCAATTAGTTCTTGTAAAAAACTAAAAAAAAAATAATCATATTTTTATAACCAAATTCGCTTGAACTTGGTATTGATATTCATATGTTAATATTGGTATTGACATTTTTCTTTAAATACTGTAGATAACTAAATTAATAATTTTTATCATACTACTACTACTTTATTTTTAAAACTAAATATGTACATTAAATTACTTATATAATAATTTTCATATGTACATATTTTTGGGAATTAATTAGGACAAAAAAACATATTTTAATTAGTTCAAAAATAAAAAGGAATTAGGATGATTAAATTCATCTATTGAAATGGCCAAACTAATTCTCAAATAGCCACAACTCTAAGCCCAAACCGCCCGGCCTCAACTTGTCCCTAACCTGGCCCACAATTGCCAACTAAGTCTAAGACAGCAATTCATTTTCATCCTAAATCAGAACCCAACCCAACTAGAATCCTAATCCCTAGTTTCATTACAACTAAAAACAACCCTTAATGACACTGCCACCACTATCGTATCCCTTACACCATCGACCTCTCATATCTGACCAATCCTTTCCCCCTACTGTTGAAGACGTTTCCACCTTTGACCCGAAAAGAACGCAAATATCTCGTGGGTTTTGTATCTATCTTCGCTCGACTCAACAGATAATAGCAAATCCTCTGCCCAACTGCTCTAACACGTCAAATCCTATCTGAAAAGGTGAGACTATTCACTCTTTTTCATCATCTCCTTTGTTGAAAATGTTTTCCCAGAATTTTCCCCCCTTTGCTTGATTCGAAATTTGAACTTACAGTTTCTTGAAGAAGCTTTTAGAAACCCCTCAGTATTTTGCTATAAATACAGAACCTTGTGGGCTGTTTTGAAGAAGTTTTCAGAGGTTAAAATCCCCCTTTGAACAAGCTCTTCATTTTAGGGAAAATCCCCTTTTCGTACTCACTATTTCGCAAGCTTTCCATTTGCAGAAAAGTCCCTCTTCATCACTACTATTGGACTCTCTTTTCATTTTCTATACTTTGGTCTTAATCTTCTCTCAACAACAAAAACTACGACTAGTGGATTCGACGACTCGACGCCTCCCCTCACCTCAGTTCGCTGTCCGGAGAAGGTAATCCTACTCGTATTTCTCTCATTTCGTTTTAGTTTCATTTACAAAATTAAAATGTGTGCTAGTTCATTTTATGTTCTGTACATTTGGGTTCTGTAAAATAGTAGATGAAATGGTTACATAAACTAATAACTCTTAAGAGTAATAACTAGGTAACTTATCGACTATGAGATTAATTGCATCGCTCAACTAAATTTCTGTTTGGTGTGCCCATAATAATCTATGCGTTTACCATTCCATTCTGAAAATCAGCATGTAAAAGTCTAATACAAACTAAGGGCATTTAGAGGAATACCCCTGATTCGTTAACTTGTCAAATAGGAGTATTAGATTATATGAGTCACTCATCTAGTTTTCTGTTCTGAGGTTCATTAGAACCTGCCTTACATGTTTCTACCTGTACGAGGAGGTTCAAAATGAACTATGACGTTTACGAAGGAAACCACTGATTTATATAAGTTTGCATTAGTTGAAACTTCCTGTTGTCGAAGTAACTTTATCGCATTTGTTCTTCTTTCTTTAAATACTCTTAAAAACTATTTTGCGGTGACTCCGTGTAGAAACCAATATGTGAATATATTATGGTGTCCATATAACTGAAAAAAAAGGGTTATCATTTTGATTAAATAAAAAGGGTATTGTTTCATTAGAGAAAAATTTACTATTAGAGAAAAGTCACTGGTTTTGATTAAAAAACAAAAAGGTTTACTGATTCGTGAAGATTAAATCGATCGACCATGTAGTAGTTTGAATAGCTTTGTCACTCATCTAAATTCTTCTTTGAAGTGTTTATGTGAATCCACTTTTTGCCATTTTAGTTAAAAATCAGCATGTAAACTATAAAAAAAAAGTTACTATTTCGATTAGAAGAAAATTTACTAATTTGATTTAGAAAGGTTGCTGCGTTTTACTCCTCGCATGATCCAAGTTCATGTCCTGCTCGTGTTTAATGTTTTTTGTGAGTTTTATATCAATTAATTTGAGTTTGGGTTGGAAAGAATGCCTCTTTGCTAGTTAAATAGAAACTGTTCAAGAAAACTAAGGCATCTTAATTCTAGAATCTTATAGCACTTGTAGAACTAAATAACCAAGACAGTATGCTGCTACATTCTTTTGTGATAAGTATTAGGCCATGATTAAAGGTCTGAATCCCCTTTTGTGATAAGTATATGGTGTGTTTCTTTTGTCGTTCAGTTCTTTTGGATCAATTACCTTATTTGTTGTTTTGCATACTCTTTTAAAAGTGAATAAAAATCTGGTTGGACAGTTTAGATGTTATGTGTAAAGTTATTTCCTGGAAATATATTGAAGTAATTCCATCTCAAGGTTGTGTGTGTTTACTATCTAGTTATGTTATCTATTTGTTTCGGAGAAAGACTCTAATCCCTTTTTTTTTTCTCTCTTTTCTTTCTTTTTCATGCAACAGTTGGGAGCATTTGGAGTTATGGCAACTCTGAATTCCGCCCACATCAATGAAAAAACTGGTAGCAGCCTCCTTTGCTCGTGTCTGGCAGCCTTTGTTCGTGTCAAAGAGTCCACGTCCTTCTTCCTCTCTTTAAATTTTGTGTCCTTGTATACATAAGATATTACAGTCTTTGACTAACATTTTGTGATTTGTATTCATAGCTTATCTATTTAACTCTCAAGCGGTGACAAAGAGCCCATTTGGATTGGCTTATAAGTTGCTCAAAACATCTTATAAGCTGTTTTCAGTTTTTTTTAGTGTTTGACTGGCCAGTTAAAGTCATTTTGTGCATAAAATAAGCCCCAAAAAATAATTGGGCCCATTTGGCTTAGCTTATCTAAAGCAGTTTATAAATAAAAAACAGTTTATATGTTGCTTTTTTTAACCTCATCCAGACAGGCTCCAAGTCTGATACTTTAGTTTTCTAAAAGGAAAAACTGACTTTCTCTTCTTCTTCTTTTTTTTTTTTTTTTTTTGTGCAAAAGAAGAATAAATAGTTGCAACTTCTTTTATGGATTACTATTACCTATGTATTTTCAGATTATTAAAACAAGGATTCAAATGGAAGTTAAAAATGCAGATCTAGAAACGTTTTCAAGAGATGGAGATTTTGGGGCTAAACATCGTGGCTGTCCGAAACTATTCTAAGAAAATACATAGGGCCAAATAATTCTTTCTGGAATTTTCATTCATACTAACATTTTGACAGGTTTGATCTATTCAAGTTTATACTCTTCTTAGGGCCCAAGTATAGTGGCCCAAGCTATTTTACGAGAGCTATAAGGTATATACTCTATTTTTCATATACATATATATATATTGCATATATTATCTATTTTTTTTATATAACTCGTATGCTCATCTTTTCATTATGTGTATACATATAGAAACTATTTTAAGAAAATACATAGGGCCAAATAATTCTTTCTGGATTTTTCATTCATACTAACATTTTGACAGGTTCGATCTTTTCAAGTTTATACTCTTCTTAGGGCCCAAGTATAGTGACCCAAGCTATTTTACGAGAGCTATAAGGTATATACTCTATTTTTCATATACATATATATATTGCATATATTATCTGTTTTTTTTTTTTATATAACTCGTATGCTCATCTTTTCATTATGTGTGTGTGTGTATATATATATATATATAGTACTATCATAATAGTTATTTTTGAAAGTGTACATTATTTACCATCTTTAAATATGATATACATATCGCATAAATACGTTATTTTCTCATAAAAAGATATATATCTTCTTACTCTACACCACCTATACTATTCTTATATACATCCTACACATTTTTTCTTGCATACATTATCAGTAACTACTTTCTTTTATAAATATGCATTTATTAACATAGCTATAATAGCTTTTGAAACCATTTTTTATTTTTTACTTTAGGATGAAGTCTCCTTTCGCATTTCTTTAAAAATAGGTAATAACAACTAAGAAATAGTTAAATAATCCCCCTCTAGTGTTAATTAAACTAAATTTAAGGACTGTATTCAGACAGGCTCTGAGGGATGCTTAGTGCCTTCCCCTCAGGGTAAATAAAACCCTTATCTTGAACCTCATAGGTTTCGTGGATTACAAACTGAGTAGATACACAAATGCATATGGATTTCCTGATTTCCCTTAAAATTAGGTGGCGACTCTAACTCTTTTAAAACCAAGTAGAAGAACCGGGAAGTTGCAAACTATCTTGGACTAGTTCAAAATAGGGTGTAACAGAATGGCGACTGCACTGGGGATAACCTAGGTTTTAATCTTAGCCGGCTTAATTTAAGAAATAAACACTTGAGGGATGTTTTTATTTATTTATCTGTATTTGTTATTACCTGTTGTTTCCATATCATAAATTGCCACACTGCTATGTTTGAAAGGACGCAAGCCAAATCCAAACTTGCATTCCTTATTTGTTTGAAGAACACTATATGTTACTACTTTCATTACATTGTCATCACACTTCTTATCGAGTCTTGGTCGTACACATACACACACTGTACACGCGAGTTGTGCATTGCCCTTCTCCGAACTTCTTTCTAAGTCCTTAGTTTCAGCAGTCGGTGTACGAGTCTAACTCCGAGTCACCTCGCAGTTGTTTAGTCCCACTCTCAAAGTCTAGGAAAAATAATGTACTCCTAGAAAGCTTTAGGTCATGTTGCATACACCTTAGGCAGGATAATCCGAGTTATTGTCTCTGCGATTAGAAAACCTTGTGTCAACAAGTTCTGAACCTAACGACATACCTTATGTGTGAGAAATTATTCAGATGATCAAAGGATTAAACACCAATGGATTTTGAACAAAGGTTGACCTTCATTTAAGCTTCATTCCTGTCACCAGATGTGGGGTATTGCTAAGACTCCAACTACGTTTGATAACCTTTTCTAGTCGACGGACGTAGAGTATTCTCAAAACTCTGCCTACGTTTGACATCCTTTTGAGTCAACAGACGTGGAGTATTTTCCAAACTCCACCTTCGTTGACGCCTCTTCCTAGTCGATGGACGTGGAGTCTTTAAAAGCTTCGCCTATGTCTGACCTCCATTGTTATATCGCTCTTTCATCAACGACGTAAAGGTTTCTCCTTTCATATACATTCATTAAAAGTGCCTTGTGGCACACTCCTCTTGTTCATTATAAAATGTACGCCCTTACGGTGTCTCTTTGTAATCTCATTAGAATCATTAAGGTTTCATTCGGCCTTACTCATTTTGATAAATTTTCAAGACAATCCTTGTTAACGAAAATGTAGAATCATTCTAAATCCGAAACGTGTCAAACATGGATCAAACTGCTACCAATATGTCTAAAACGTAGGCGTACCTCTGGTAAAAACAAAGAGGTCCCGCATATGTTAGGACGCACTTTATCTGACATTATTATATGCTTGCATACTTATTCCATTCTCTGGGACACATTATGTCACGCCCCGAACCTGGGCCTGGACGTAACACGGCACCTGGTGCCTAACTGCATGTGACCGAGCGAACCAACTGGCTGGCTGAATCAACATGTGATACCAAAACATAACCAATTTATAAAATAAAACTAACACATGCTGATTAGCTAAAATTCTGACTGAAATATTATAATGTGAAAATACTTAGACGATCTGAAATATCTGAACGTAGCCAATATGGCTAAACCAAAACGACTGAACAACTGCCAACAAGGCTAACATAATAAATATTTGACTATCTGAACTGTGTCTATGAAGCCTCTAAGAGTACTGAATAATAAAGCTGTCTATAAACTGAATTAACTAGATAGCTGACAACGCCCCGAAGGAATTTGGGGCTCACCAATAACTGATACGTGCACTCTTAAATAGCTGAGTCATCAACCTGTATATCGTTGCCTGTATCGCGAGATGCAGGCCCCCAAGCAATAAAAAGGGACATCAGCGCATTTGAATTGTACTGGTATGTAAAGCAATTGAAGCAATAAAATATTGGAACTGGAACTGAAACTGATAACTGTAACTGTAATAGCAAGGAAGTAGAGATATGAATACCCCCTGCTCTGTATCTGAATCATCTGTATTATCTGTGTTTGTATATGTGGGACCTCGGCCCAATAATAAATGCACGCTATGGCCTCGGCCTAGTAGTGCGTCAGTCAATGGCCTCGGCCATGTATACGTATACACAAGACTATGCTGTGCCCTTGGGCAAAATCACATATGTATAATTATGGTTAATTAATAAGGACTGAGACCATAACAACAATGAACAATGCTGAACCGAAATAGACATGCTGGACTGAATTCAAAACACTGACTGTTTCTGAGCATACTGAATTTCTAGACTGAGACTCATGTGGTAACAATACATAAGTCTATAAAGATTACGTGCTGAATTCATGATATTCAAATTGATAATCATGAACGAATTCTGTAACTGTAACCCTAGAAGATAATAGTTCTACAACATATCATAAAACTAGGCTAAACTGTATTCTGAGTCAAATTACTGACAAGTATGAAGAATGAGGCGTAGTGAGAATCATGAATATTCCCTAACGTAGATCGTTAGCCTCACATACCTTAATTCCAGCCTTTGAGCGTAATACAATGTTCGTCAACCCTTTCAACTTTGATCTATATCAATACAAGTCAAAGGGATTCTATGTTAGCAATAATATCCATGCTTTTAGTCATCTAGGCATTTTATCAAATACGTAGTGGGCATAAAGCTCCACAATCTCCATTAATGGTGATTTCTTCACCCAATTCCCATTCTATTACTTCTAGGTGATTCTACAATCTCAATTGGGTGTAATTAACATCATTCTCCATCACCCATATGATTATAACAATCTTAAGTCAACAATCCAAAACCCTACTATAGTTCGTGTAATTCTCTTTACTAAACCCATTTATTATTCTCCAAAAAACTCATCAATTCACTATTATGAATGATTAGAGTGTAGAAACATTACCTTTTTGACGTTCAATCCTCTTGATTCTAGGGTTTCCACACCCAACAATAATGTTCCACTCATAACTCTATTGAATTAGAAGGGTTTACTCAAGTTAGAATGAGATTAGGGATTTGAATTCAACCTAGAATCATGATAAAACTTATCTTGTAGGGTTCTTGAGGCATGGGAATTGTTCTCTCTGACTTTAGGGTAATTTTTCGTGACTAGGGGTGTTGGGAAAATAAACCCCAAGCTTAAATATAACTTAAAACGCGAAATCCCGATTTTTGACCCGAAACCCGGCTTGTTATGCGATGGTCCCGCGACGCACATGCAACGAGCGACCCTCTGCAGGGAAATATTCAGAGAGGGGGTTTTTGTGTGATCGGCACGCGACGCAGGGCCAGCGCACGCGCCCGCACGCGCCCTCTCAACGGACCTGTGTCGGTTCTGCATAGTGTTCGGTAAAATGGACACAACTTCTTGTACACAGCTCTGTTTGGGCTCCACAATATACCGTTGGAAAGATATTTCAAAGGGCTACAACCTTCATGTTTTAATTTTCCTCAAATTCCCAACGGAGTTTCACACAATTTTACTGGAAGGCAGATGTATTGAAAACTTAGCCGATTCTATAAAATTTTAAGTGCCTTACTATTAGCCATATTTAGACGATCATATCTCCTTGCTCTGACCTCTGATTGGCCTGGTCCTTATATCGTTAGAAAGGTATTTCTACGTACTACAACTTTCATTAAGGGTACTTTCTCAAATTCCCAACTAATCAAGGAGTTATGGCTGCCCGAAGTAGGCCTATCAACCATTTTCGCAAAATGTTCAACCCTTCAGTTTTTCACTAGAACTCTGACGATACAGGGTGTTACACATTACCTGGACTTACTCCTATATCATATTTCTCTCTCAATTATGCTATATATTTACCCCTCAACAGAGGTTGATTGTGTTGATCGATAGAATCGGCTGAATTAAGTTGCAACCTAAGACCAAATAGTGGAATGACTAACATCGAGGACTTCGACCCTACTAAAAGTGTTCCGACACTAACAAATGTACCAGAAAGTTTTAGAAGAGAAAACATCTCAAAGGATAAATAGATTGCTCACCTGGAGCAACAACTTGAGACGCCAAAAAGAGAACTACACCGAGTCAAGGACCCAACTCACCCGATCGTGATTGCACCCAAACGACCTCCCCATTTCCCATCACTAGAATCTCCAGTACCTGTACGCTTTTCGCCAACGCAACCTCCCGCTACGACTTTAAATTTAACAAATCCATTATCCTCGTTCATGCCTGCAGACACGCGAAATCTTCTTAACTGCACCCCGTATGCGATCAACCTGCTACAAATTACCAAACTCAACCACATCCCAATATCTTCACCTCTATTCACCCTTCAACACGCACTGCTACCTATCAAGAGAGATATGTTCCCCTATTGCATGTGACTGAAGCACCAACTTTCACCATACCTACTACAATCAGGTATCCGATGAATATAGGGGAGGGAGAGGGAAACTGCAAGAAAAACGAGCTCCGAGATTTAAAGCGAGAGATGAAGCATCTCGAGGCATCTTGAGGCAGCAAGAGTTTGGACTATGAAGATTTATGCATCCATCTAGACATCGATATGCCGGTCAGATACAAGCCAC
This sequence comes from Lycium barbarum, assembly GCF_019175385.1. Lineage (NCBI taxonomy): Eukaryota > Viridiplantae > Streptophyta > Magnoliopsida > Solanales > Solanaceae > Lycium > Lycium barbarum. Next base: position 36,457,358 of record NC_083340.1, on the reverse strand, counting down.
CAAAGTTTGAAATATTCGATGGAAGAGGCGACCCTCGAGCTCATCTGAGAGCGTATTGTGACAAATTGGTAGGGATTGGTAGGAACGAGAAACTCATAATGAAGTTGTTCATCAGGAGTCTATCTGATGAGGCTCTCTCTTGGTACACCAAACAAGACCCCCGCCATTGGCACAAATGGCGCAACATGGCCAAAGACTTTATGGAACGTTTCAAGTTTAACATTGAGATCACGTCCGATCAATTTTTCCTCGTCAATATACATAAGAAACTTTCCGAGTCATTTCAAGAGTACGCTCGGCAATGGAGGACAGAGGCTAGAAGAGTCCGACCCCCGATGGATGAAGGAGAATTGACGAAGTATTTCATCTGCAGTCAGGACGGAGTCTACTTTGAAAGGATGATTTCCATGATGGGAAAAAAGTTCTCCGAATACGTCAAAATGGGGGACTTTATAGAGGAGGGAATTAATACCGAAAAAATTTAGTCCATAGAGAACTTTCAAACTGCAAGCAAGACTAATCAGTCAAGGGACATTACAGATGCCAAGAGGAAGAAAGAAGAGGTATCCGTTGTGATGCCGGATTACTCAATACGGGAATCTTCCCAATCACTTTAGAATTCCAGAAACCAATTGACTCAGATATCGACCAATGATCCACTTCATGCCTACAATACCCAGCTAAATCATCCTCAACTCCGAGCTCCCTTATATCTAAACCCATCACAACCATATGTACTGATCCAAGTTCCAGTCCACCAAAACTGCCCACCTTTCACAGCGAGAAATCCAAAAGGTAAGCGCAAGAATACCCAGTTGACTAAACCATTAGCCTAATATTTTGAGAGACTAAGGGCTGCCGATTTATTGCAACCCGAGCCAGGGAAGACTCCCAACCCATTACCTAGGTGGTTTGATGAAAACAAACATTATGCATTCTATTCCGGCATTCAGGGACATAACCCTGAAGATTGCAATAGGCTAAGGCACATAATTGAGCATTTGATCACAACTGGGGCAATCCAATGCGTCACAACGCAACCAAATATTAATAATAACCTATTGCATAATGATGGAAATAGAGGACTGAATATGATTGAGATAGAGGAAAACTACGACATGAGAGACACCATTGTTCGCGCTGAACTTCCAAGGCCCTTACATGTTTCATAAGGCACTCTATGAAGAAGCACTAATTCTAGCAGAAATGGATGGATAGATAAACTCTAAGCTGATCCACTCAGACACAGTCAAGAAGAGTAACATATGAATTCAACCCCCAAATAGGCTTCCCCTCTTATTGTAAATTTGTATATTTTCATATAACTGAACTACTGTTTGACCTGACTTCCTATGGCGGGATACGTAGGCAGCCCATATCGAGCTCGATTTCACTTTTAGGAGAATTGACGTCCCGTTTTGTAAATAAAACTACACTGACCTGACTTCCCACGATGGGATACATAGGCAACCCACATCGGGTCCGGTCTCTTTGTAATAGAAAACCCAAAAACATCATCTTCATGTAACTGGAACTACGATGTGACCTGACTTCCCTCGGTGGGATACGTAGGCAATCCCCACCGAGTTTGGTCCCTTTATTGATCTTCTTTTCTTTTGTAATTGAACTACGTTATGACCTGATTCCGTTTGGATACGGAGGCAGCTTGAGTCAGGCTCGGTCATTGCATTATTTTACCCTTTTATTATAATTGAACTATGTTATGACCTGATTACATTTGGATACGTAGGCAGCCTGAGTCAGGCTCGGTCACATCACATTACATATCATTTTATTTTCACTTGTACCCCCGAACTACGTAGAAACCTAATTCCTATTTGGGATACGTAGGCAACCTGAAAAGGTTTGGTCATACTCTTGGGAAACATTTTGTTTATAATGTACCTATAGATTAGGATCGGTTTCGTCGTCAAAGATGTCAAAGAACTTGGCTTGAATACAAAGAAGCATCATCAGAGGAAAAGACTATGCCAAGATACAATTTGGATATAGACGTCGGAATGGAGAAGCTCAATGCGTGTCGGAACATGTCATAATCTAAAGAACGATATATTTTATTGTGTATATACATAATACATCTACATATATATATATTTGATTTCTAAAACCATATTTTTCAAAATATATTTTCTTACTTTTCCACCTACTAAGTCTCCGAACAGAGATCGCCGCACCCAAAGAAGCTCAAAGGATTCAAGTGACAAGGCTAGGGCTGCGATCGACACAAATCAACACCCCCTCCCAAATTAAGAATTTTTCTTTGAGTACAAGATTGACAGGAATTAGGACGAGATAAAATCAAAACAAGCTTCCAGTGGAGGCATCCCAAGATCCATCACTACATCATTAGCCAAATAACCTTCTCCTATTTTATTTTGCTTCTCTGAACGTTTCATTTAAATTTGCAGGTATCTCCAGGAGCAGGGTCAAGGTCGATTATTCGAAGATGGGGGCCCCCGTAGCACCCTTGTTCCTCAATAAAACTTCGCCAATCGGAGATCTACCTTCTAACTGCGACTAACTCTGCCAATCAGAGATACAATCGAACTCTGACTAACTCCGCCAATCGGAGATACAATCGAACTCTGACTAACTCCGCCAATCGGATATACAATCTAACTGCGTCTAACTCCGCCAATCGGGGACTACCATCTAACTGCGACTAACTCCGCCAATCGGAGATACCATCAAACTGCGACTAACTCCGCCAATCGAAGATACCATCTAACTGCGATTAGCTCCGCCAATCGGAGATGCAGTCTAATTGAGTTGACTAACTCCGCTAATTAGAAGATACCATCTAATTACATTGACTAACTTAGCGAATCGAACTACCGTCTAACAACGCAAATTACCCCACCAATTGAGGACCGCCGTCTAACTTCGCCAACAATTTTGCTAATCGGAGGTTTTACTTTACATAACAGTTGCTCCTTCAGTCGGAAGCCTTTACATTACAGTTGCTTCGCCATTCGGAAGCTTTTCCTTACAGTTGCTCCTCCAGTCGAAAGCTCTACATTACAGTTGTTTCGTCAGCCGGAAGCTTTTACATTATAGTTGCTCCACAAATCGAAGCTTTCAATACAACTGTTTCACAAATCGGAGTTTTTACATTACAGGTTGCTCTGCAAATCGGAGCTTTCAATACAACTTCTCCGCTAATCGGAGTTTTCAATACAGTTTCTTCGCAAATCGGAGATTTCAAATATGTCAGCTTTCGCTAATCGGAAGCGGCTCCGTGAATCGGGGACTTCAATCTAGTTTGTCTACAATCTCTTCCTTTATTTCTTTATATTATTATTACATTACAGCTTTGAATTGCACAGGTATCTTTACATCTTTTGTAGGTCAACACAATATAACGTGGAACTATCTCTGCCATAGCGAATTGAGGCACCCCGCTTGATGAGGACATCAAACTCACAAGTTAAGAGTCAATGAATCCGCTCTCCGATTTTGCTCATCAATCAATATTTTCAATCCCTTAAGAAAATAGTTATTTCTTATGAGAATCCACCTTCTGGAGACTCAGTCAAATTCTTCCACATCCTAAGGTTGTCATAACGCAATACTGGGAAAATTCTAAGGGTCATTCTACCACGATGGTATGATGTCATCCTATAACATCACGAAGATACATTCATGTAGAGTCTCGCTAATGGGTGTGTTGTGGCCACCACATTTATAATCGGGAGGCTGCGAAATTACATTCCGTCTTCTGAAAGATCTTTATCATCCACAATCCTCTCCCAAAACCTGTTTACATCTTCCTAAAAACAACTAGTGTCACCATAATACGACACTTTGGCAAAAATTTTGAGGATTTCTAAAATTTTTCTATCTTCTCGTTTTCTTTAAAACCATATCTGAAATTAATTCCCGTCCTCTTCAATAAGTAGGGGACTCAGAGTCAAGCCAATCGTATTCCATTCTAGTCATTTTCGCTCATGTTGAAACCGCTAACCTTTCCATCTCCAAAACCTCGTGTTACCATAACTACAACACTGGGACAAATTTTTTAGGATCACTCAAAAATTTTCAACAAGACAACTCTCCAAATCTCCAACAAAACCACATTTCGCTTTTCTATAACACCGGGACAAATTTTGAGGACCTCTCAAAATTTTACCATCTCCCTGTTCGAACTACATCAACCTGATTCTCTTATGACCTGAAATATGTAGGCTACTCAAGGACCAGGGTTCGGTCGAGTTCATAACCTACCTCTCCATTCCCAGAGGAATTAACCTACTTCTAGTTGTAGTCTTTCCAAACCTAATCTGATTTACTCGTCGGGACAAAATCGAGTTTACGTCAACGTCTTCGCCCAAAGATTCTTTCATCATCGCTGGTCGAAGAGGGACATGCTGTTGACACCTAATTTTGGCCCTCTTTTTTCCTTTAATTAATTTCTATGCTTCCCAGTCCTGAAAATCCCCAAAATGCATTTTTGAATATTACCCTAATTTCTACATAATTTTGAGAAATCATTTCTCTAAATTTAAGATCATTTCAATTAGTTCTTGTAAAAAAGTTTAAAAAAAATCATATTTTTATAACCAAATTCGCTCGAAAGTAGTATTGATATTCATATGTTAATATTGGTATTGATATTTTTCTTTAAATACTGTGTATAACTAAATTAATAATTTTTATCATACTACTACTACTTTATTTTTAAAACTAAATATGTACATTAAATTACTTATATTATAATTTTCATATGTACACATTTTTGGGAATTAATTAGGACAAAGAAGCCGATTTTAATTAGTTCAAAAATGAAAAGATATTAGGATGATTAAATTCATCTATTGAAATGGGCTAAACTAATTCTCAAATATCCACAACTCTAAGCCCAAACCGCCCAGCCTCAACTTGTCCCTAACCCGGCCCACAATTACCAACTAAGTCCCCAAGACCCCAATTCATTTTCATCCAAAATCAAAACCCAAACCCAACTAGAATCCTAATCCATAGTTTCATTACAACTAAAAACAAGCCTCAACGACACTGCCACCACCACCGTATCCCTTACACCATCGACCTCTCATGTAAGACCAATCCTTTCCCCTCACTGTTGAAGATGTTTCCACCTTTGACCCGAAAAGAACGCAAATATCTCGTGGGTTTTGTACCTATCTTCGCTCGACTCAATAGATAATAGCGAATCCTCTGCGCAACCGCTCCAACACGTCAAATCCTATCTGAAAAGGTGAGACTTTTCAGCCTTTTTCATCATCTCATTTGTTGAAAATGTTTTCCTAGAATTTTCCCGCATTTGCTTGATTCGAAATTTGAACTTACAGCTTCTTGAAGAAGCTTTTAGAAACCCCTCAGTATTTTGCTATAAATATAGGCCCCTGTGGACTGTTTTGAAGAAGTTTTTAGAGGTTGAAATCCCCCTTTGAATAAGTTCTTCATTTTGGGGAAAATCCCTTTTTTGTACTCACTATTTCATAAGCTTTCCATTTGTGGAAAAGTCCTTCTTCATCACTACTACTGGAGTCTCTTTTCTTTTTCTATACTTCGGTCTTACTCTTCTCTCAACAACAAAAACTACCCCGAGCGGATTCGACGACTCGACGCCTCCCTTTACCTCAGTTTGCTGTCCGAAGAAGGTAATCCTACTCATATTTCTCTTATTTTGTTTTCGTTTCATTTACAAAATTAAAATGTAGTCGTTTGGTTATTTGTGCTAGTTCATTTTATGTTCTGACCGTAAAACATTTTACGGGTCGTATAATAGACCGTAAATCTGAGATTAAAATTTAGTGCACTGGAAATTGCAAGGTGAAAATTCATGAGACAGGTGAAAATTTACGGTCCGTAAAGATTTCTACGGTGACTTTCACGGATCGTAAAAAGAAGGCGTAAAGAAAGGAAAGGTTAAAATACCTGACCTACTTCCCACTCTCCCACACTTCTTCAAAAATTCGAACTGTTCTCTTTCCCCATCCATAACCGACCATTCTTCCCCTATAACTATCTCATAACGTAATTTCTCTCTCTTACTGCCCAGGAAACACCAATCGTCTCCTCTTTCTCCCATCACAACCATCCTCAATTTCATTTTTGTTGTTTTTTTGGTTTTGTGCAAAGTCTTCAAGTTCTATCAAGGCTTCATACTTCCTTCTTACTGGTATTCTATGTTTCATGCTTCAGATTGAGGGTAGTTTACATTAGAAGCATGAATTTTGGAACCATGAATCCCACCTAGGGTTTTAATTTTTCAAAAATTAACCTTTGATGGGTTTGGTGGTGGAAACTGGTTGTTTGAATTGGTTGGGGGGTTGGGTTTGGTATGTGTGCTGCTAGTATAGGATTGTTTCAACATTCCATCGGGTCGGAGGGCATTTCAACCATCTATCTTCAGAAATGGAGGAATGATAGTTATGCCCGCCAACTGTTCGATGAAACGCCTCAAAGAAAAGAATGCGGTGAAGTCTGAGTAACCTCCATTCATGAAACTCCCTCATAGTGTAGAATTGTGTGAGTGATATGGTGCTGAAATCTAGAAAATGAGGCACTCAATGGGTATGTGAAATATTTCACGGACCGTAAAATTTATTTATGAACCGCGAAATAGCACTGTATATTAAGGATTGTTAATTGCCTTTCTATTGTAGAAATTACGATGGGATTATGGATCGTGAAGTTTTTCACGGACCATGTAATTCACCGAAATTTGTAAATTGAAAAATTGTGTTTCTGTTGGTGGCATTACGGTCGAGTTTACGAACCGTAAAACTTTTTACTGACCGTGAAATCAACCGTAAATTGTGAGTTGAAAAACTTCCTTTCTGTTAAAAGAATTACGATTGAGTTCACGGACCAATTTTTTTTTACATCTCGTACAATTTAACCGTAAATTGAATGCTGCAAAATGAGATTCTGCTGGTAGATTTACGGTCAGCTTTACGTTCCGTGAATTTTTTTTACGGACCATAAAAGCCAATCGTAAATTGGTTGTTGCCCACTAGCTTTCTGTTTTGAGACGAATATCTTTGAGTCATAACATTGTTTTTGTTGTTTTTCTCTTTTCTTTTTGTTATCTGAGGCTTAATTCCCTGATTTTGTGAAGAACATCCTACATAATGCTTGTCCTCAACAGGTATGCGTCCGAAGAATCTAGTCAAATGAGGATCAGCCCAAGCAGTTGGTCGAGGTAGAAGCAAAGGCAAACCGAAGGTCGCATCCCGACTTGGAGATGTTCCCACTGATGCCGAAGAGGATTCGGTTGAAATGCCTTTGGAGAGACCCACTCGGCAGCTTAGAAGCACTCCGACTTAGGTTTCCTCCCAATCTGAAGAGGGAGAATCCTCTTCCTCCTCATCCGGTGCTAGTGACCAGGGCACTGAACAAGAGGAAAGCCAAAAATCTGGTAGCCCTGCGCAGTCACAGGCCAGCTCCTCAGATGACTTTGAAACTCGGAGACGCCAGGAGATTCATATGAAGGAAAGATCTGATAATGCCCTCTGGCTTTCAGTTCCAGGGTCGTAAGAATTGTTTGAATAGGGTTTGGAGCGGGTGAAAGCAGGAGGAAAGCCAAGGCGAAGCATATGGGAAGAACACCAGATAAATTTTCAGGGGTTGGAGGTATTTCCCAACATCCTAGTTGTGCTACATCATTACAAATGGGACTTTCTAAATGAGCCTTTGGGAGATTATTTACAGATTCTTGTTCGTGAGTTTTACGCCGCTTATGGGGCAACGATGTTGAATGCTCAGAACAAAACTTAGAGAAGGAATAAGCTAAAGCGGTTGGAAGAAGTGGTGGTACGGAGAGTCAAAATTGATATTACACCAGCGGCCATAAATTCAATCTATTTGGGGCTGATTATAGGGCGCCGACGAATCTATATGAGATTGATTACAAGATTGCCGCGTGTCAAGAGGATTAAATGACTTAAATGCCATGGATTGTATTGTTCATCTCAGCAAAGGCAGAACTACCGTGGCGCACCAACCCAAAAGCTCCAATCTACAAAAGGGAACTATCACTAGAAGCCAAGTTTTGGTGGACCATCATCCACACCCGGATTCACCCAACTCAGTTTGATAATACACTCACGCTGGACAGAGTAGTCCTTCTAGTGGCTATAATGTCCAAAGATAACATTAATCTGGGTCTCCTAATTGCTGAAGAAATTCGGTTGCGGGTATTGCAGCCCCAGACTTCCCTGATTTTTCCATGCCTCATCACCCGGTTATGCGAAAGGGCTGATATTCCTAAATTCAAACCTCGAGACAAGTACACCAAGGCAGTTCATGTGTCTGACATCATGAAAAGCAAAGATGAAATGCTTAAGGAGGAAAGACTTAAGGTTGCACAGTCTACCGCTAACCCTTTTGCCACTTCAGTGCCGGTCCAGCCTGGGTCGCAGGATGAGCCACTTCCTGACACCACCACGGATTTTAAAAATGCGGCTAATGTTGAGGTGCCACCCACCACCAGTGGAAGTGCCACCACTGCAGCACCATCTACTTCTCAGCCAGAAACCTCTTCAGTCGGTCCCACACCACCAACAACTCAGCCATCACCAGCAGCCCCACCGTCTGGGAGCGTGGTCACACTCAGTGTTGAGACATTCAGAGATTATATGGCTAATACTGATCGGGCAAATGAATAGGTCGACAAGGTAGTGTCTCGGTTGCACTCGTTTGTTGACAGGTCAATCAAGCATGCTTTGAAACCACTACAGGAATCCATTAAGAAGTCCTACCAGAAAATTCACTCTAGAATTGATAGGCTCGAGATCAGATTTTCCTCTTGACTCGAGGGGAGTCCACCACTAATGAAAAAAAAATTCCAAGAGGAGTTAGAAAAGTTGAAGGCCGATATGTTGGCTTTGAAGGTGAGGGATGCCAGTGCTGTGGGAAGCACCTTTTCTGCGCCTGTGGTCAGGTTAGATTTGCCACCAGTAGTGGATTTGTTGGTGGATATTCTATCATCACCAGAGGATAAAGGAAAGAGGAAGAGGTCCGATGACAATGAGGTTGACGATGAAGAAGAGGACAGAGTGTTCAAGAGAGTCCTCCGCGAGTCTCAGAGTGACACATAGTTTACTGGGGCTTCTGCCAGTCATGCACCCCTCCCCGAGGAGTATGATTCTGATCCACTCTCCGTCCCACTTGATGCTTCCACCCATGCTCCTATAGCCAATTCGTTGGGCTGAGTCATTCGGCACCACCCATTGGAGCCATTGATTCAGCCACTGTAGAGGTGGAGACACCTCGCGATGGTCATAGCGCTTAGTGCGACCCAGGGAGCTCCTACCCTCTGCTTTTATTTTCTTTTACTTATGCATTGGGGATAATGCATACTTTTCAATTGGGGGTGGGTAGCTCGTTTTTCTTGTATGTATGTGTTACTGCAGTTTCTTTTGTGTAGTCAAGTTTAGTAAAGTCCATGACTTATATGATGATGGTTTTATTAGCTTGTGGCATGTATGTATTGTTTTGATTTGAAAATGAAAAGGCACCCCTCTAAAAAAATAGAAATAGTTGTGTATAAATACTTGAATGATGAATGAATGGGATGCATGACTCATTTGGCGACATTGTGCGGATTAGTAATGAGTTGTGGCCTTGAGTACTGGGTTGAGAAATGAAAACAATACATCAGTTTAGTAACCCGTTGTCATGTGTTCTGAGATTTGTTTTTATCAATTCTTGTGCATTGGTGTAGTCTATAACTTGCCGGAGAGTGTTTCAAGGTGAAATCCTAAACTACGCTTGGTTTGAAATAGGATGTTAGGCTTTCTTTGTACCCTTTTCTGTGCCCAAATTTTACCTACCCATGTTTCTTATCCCTAGGCAACCCTATTTGAGCCTATAACCCTTTCTTTGGCACCCTTGTTGCAAGCATCACCCGCTTTGATCATCACGGATTCAATTTTTCAATTACTCAACCTCTTTAAGTGTATAGGAAGTGCAACATAGGAGAAAAATCCTAAGTTGGGGGCGGTAAGAGCAGTGAAATGAAAAAAAAAATCTGCATAAGATAAAAGGAAGAATGAGTCTGTGAGTAAAGGGAAGGCTAGTAGTGGAATGAAAACCGAGGAAGGGTAGGAAAGTGTGAAAGAAGGTAGGAACAAATGGCTAAACTTAAAGAGGTCTGAGTCACTATTTCCTAAATTTTTCCTACCTTAACCCAAAAAGACAACAATACTACCCGCAAGTCCTAATTGATTTCAACCGAGCATGTTTACATTAATGGAGGAGCACTTGAAGGGCAAGCCTATGGTACCGCGCTAGTGCACTTGTCTTAAGTTATTTTTCATATTTGGACCATTATAAATAGAACCTTTAGGATTTGTTGGCATTATTCTAACTTTTACATTGAGTAGTGGAGCAACGAACACTTATTTTATTGGTGGTGGAAGCTTTTGAGAAGGAGTCTTTCACTTTTTGTCTTCTTCTTCTTGATTACTCATTGTAAACTTTATGCATTTTACTTACTCTTATATTTTATTTAATGAAGATGACTAGCTAAACCCATTAGTTAAGGTTGTGGGACCATAATGTGTTAGTTATGTGATTAGGTCTTTATATTCCAACCACATTTGTGTGTTAATGGTGTTTTCTATTAACTCTTCAAGCTTTAATGTCTTTTAATGGTGACCAATAATATTCGTGCCTAAATACTTGCACTTTGCTTAAGAAAGAAAGTAAGAGTTAAGAAAAGAGTAAATAGCAAGGATTTGGGGGTTTCAAACCCCATCTAATAGCTTGAGCTAGAGATTGGAAAGCTAGTAATAAAATGGGTGTTCATATATTCTGCATTCTAAGGCTTGAGAAAGCTTAGTAATGATCCTTATCGATTGGGTTGAGAGACTTTTGGTAAATCCGCGTAGCCCATATTTAATTACATCTAGACACATAGATGAGTTGGATCGATACCCATTTGCATTACTTTTCATTGGAACCGCAACCTTAGTCCCTTTACCAATAGTTTATATTTTATAACAACTCTTAAATATTAATGGTCAATCTGCAAACCAATCATTATTATCTTCCCTTCTCCCTCGAAATATAGACTAATAGTCGAGCATTACACTTAACAAGTATATTTCTTCATTGTATTCTCTGTGGGATTCGACCCCAACCTTGTTGGGTTCTATATTTGACAACGACTGCTTACTCCTAATATTAAAGGTGTAATTTGGGCGTATCAGTATGCTGCTACATTCTTTTGTGATAAGTATTAGGCCGTGATTAAAGGTCTGAATCCTCTTTTGTGATAAGTATACGCTGTGTTTTTGTTGTCGTTCAGTTCTTTCGGATCAATTACCTTATTTGTTGTTTTGCATACTCTATTAAAAGTGAATAAAAATCTGATTGGACAGTTTAGATGTTATGTGTAAAGTTATTTCCTGGAAATATATTGAAGTAATTCCATCTCAAGGTTGTGTGTGTTTACTATCTAGTTATGTTATCTATTTGTTTCGGAGACGACTCTAATCCTTATTTTTTTTTCTCTCTTTTATTTCTTTTTCATGCAACAGTTGGGAGCATTTGGAGTTATGGCAACTCTGGATTCGGCCTAGATCAGTGAAAAAACTAGTAGCAGCCTCCTTTGCTTGTGTCTAGCAACCTTTGTTCATGTCAAAGAGTCCACGCCCTTCTTCCTTTCTTTAAATTTTGTGTCCTTGTATCCATAAGATATTACAGCCTTTGACTAACATTTTGTGGTTTGTATTCATAGCTTATCTATTTTTGCTTATAAGCGAAACTCTCAAGCGATGACAAAGTCTGATACTTTAGTTTTCTAAAAGGAAAAACTGACTTTCTCTTTTTTTTTTTTTTTTGGCAAAAGAAGAATAAATAGTTGCAACTTCTTTTATGTATTACTACTACCTATGTATTTTCCGATTATTAAAACAAGGATTCAAATGGGAGTTAAAAATGCAGATCTAGAAACGTTCAAGAGATGGAGATTTTGGGGCTAAAAATCGAGGCTGTCCGAAACTATTTTAAGAAAATACATAGGGCCAAATAATTCTTTCTGGAATTTTCATTCATACTAACATTTTGACAGGTTCGATCTTTTCAAGTTTATACTCTTCTTAGAGTCCAAGTATAGTGGCCCAAGCTATTTTACGAGAGCTATAAGGTATATACTCTATTTTTCATATACATATATATTGTATATATTATCTGATTATATATATATATATATAACTCCTATGCTCATCTTTTCATTATGTGTATACATATATAAATAGTACTATCATAATAGTTATTTTTGAAAGTGTACATTATTTACCATCTTTAACTATGATATACATATCACATAAATAAGTTATTTTCTCATAAAAAAATATGTATCTTCTTACTCTACACTCCCTATACTATTCTTATATACATCATACACATTTTTTCATGCATACATTATCAGTAACTACTTTCTTTTATAAATATGCATTTATCAACATAGCTATAATAGCTTTTGAAACCATTTTTTATTTTTTTTTACTTTAGGACGAAGTCTCATTTCACATTTCTTTAAAAATAGGCTATAACAAATAAGAAATAGTTAAATAATCCCCATCTAGTGTTAATTAAACTAAATTTAAGGACTGTCTTTGGACAACTAAGGGATGCTTAATACCTTCCCCTTGGGGTAAATAAAACCCTTATCTTGAACCTCATAGGTTTCGTGGATTATAAACAGAGTAGATACACAAATGCAAATGGATTTCCTGATTTTCCTTAAAATTAGGTGGCGACTCTAACTCTTTTAAAACCAATTAAGAGAACCGGAAAGTTGCAAACTATCTTGGACTCGTTCAAAATAGGCGTAACAATCGTCATCTTTCAAATCCAAATTAGCTTCAGCCTTATCATCATATTTTTGTGAAGGTCCTGCCTCAGCATCATTTTTTAGAGTCAAGTGTGACTTCACTCGTGCATTAGCAGAAGAGCACCACCTCTATTTGCCTTTCTTTTGAAGGAATTTTGATAAAGCCTAGCAAAATGCTCAGGCGCCCGACATTCATTTTTCCAATGGCCTTTCATACCACAACGATGACAATTGCCTCTTGAAGGATTGCTTTGAGAACCCATATTGTTCTCCCTTTTATGGTGACCACCACTACGACGATTATTATATCGTCCCTTACCCTTGCCACGCCCACGCGCATTATTATATCCCCGAATACTATATATTTTGTCTTGTTTGAAACTGATCATTTGCTGCTACCACATTCGCTTCCGGGAATGGAGCAGTTCTAGGGGGACAGGTTTCATGATTTTTCAATAAAAGGGTGTTATGTTGCTCAGCCACAAGGAAGCATGAGATCAAATCAGCATGTTTTTTAAATCCCCTTTCACGGTATTGCTGTTGTAATACCAAGTTTGATGCATGAAAAGTCGTAAGAGTCTTTTCCAACATATCCTCATCTTTTACATCTTCTCCACATAATTTTAATTGGGAAGTAATTCTACATATAGCAGAGTTATAATCACATATAGTTTTAAAATTCTGTAACCGTAAGTGAATCCACTCATAACGAGCCCTCAGCAATACTGTTAACTTAAGGGGTGATCTTACCTTTTCCTTAAACCAGTCCACAATTCAAGTAGATCTTTTACCGTCAGATATTCAACCTCCAATCCTTCATCCAGATGATGACGAAGGAAAATGATATCCTTCGCTTTGTCCTGACTCGATGCTGCATTACCTTGGGTAATAGTAGCACCAAGACCTTTAGCATCTAGGTGAGTTTCAGCACCGAACACCCATGAGAGGTAATTTTTTCCGGAGATATCAAGTGCTACAAACTCAAGCTTTGACAAATTCGATACAGTGAAAACTATCATAGACAAGTTGTTGAATTAGAAATAATAACATAATCTCAAAACAGTAATTTTATTTTCACAGAACAGTAACCTCCCTTTTTTTTTTCTTTTCAAAAAACAATAGCCCTTTTTTTTTTTTTCACATAACAGCAACCCACTTTTTCCACAAAATAGTAACCTTTTTTTTTTTTTTTTTCACACAAAACAGTTAGCATAAAGTCCTCTGGAATGCTATACTTGTTAAAAGAAAAATCACACGTAATATTTACTCAAGTATAGAAACAGACAAACCATATGTCATACAGAACTAAAATGGCAGGGGTTTAGAACAGTAAGGACACATATAGTGATGCCTTTTAAAAGACATTGGAAACTGGAAAGTGAATCTTTTCGCTAGAAATACCATGAAAAATAGAACACAGTGACATGTCACATGTGAATATACTAATCAAATTCCAAAAAAAAAAAAAAGATAGAACCTTATCATGTTTAAAATAGATAATTTTATAGGCCAAAAGAAAGCCTCTGATTTGGCTTTTATCCAGACGTAAGACACTTGAATTTCATCCACAATAAACTATTGGTACTTGTATTTTGATGATCAAAGGACAAATAAAAAGCTATAGACCCAGAATGTGATACATATAATCCTCTGTATGTAATATTCAGAAAAATGACTATGCTCATAACAATGTTTGTTTAATTTAAAAGAAATAATCTTAATTACTAGAAATTAACACTACAAGAAAATGCCAAAATTGTGACGGAATATTTGAGACGGAGCAGTTCTATCACAAATTGTGACAGAATTGTGACGGAATTGTGATGGATCAACCTTTCATACATAAAAAAAATTTAAAAACTTTTTTTTCCCATAAAAATTTTGAGGGTAACGGATTTGTGACAAATTTGTGACAAATTTTAAATATGATTTTTGTGACGGACATATTTTCTTCACAAATTAAGGCTGCTAAGAAAAAATGACAATTATTTGTCACAACTCTGTGACAAAAATTGTGACGGATTGAATATTCCGTTACAAATATAATAACAAGACAATTAATAATAAATATATAAATTTGTGATAGATTTGTTTCCCTCACAACAACAAAATTAGGCAACTTTTTAATTTTGGCCCCAAAAATTTTCACTACTTTTTAGTTTCCCACCAAAATTTGACCCCATTACATTTCAGCAAAATAGTTTTGCTTCCCCCAAAATTAGACCCCATTACATTTCAGCAAAGTAGCTTTACTTTCCCCAAAATTAGACTCTTCTAAGCTTCGACTCACTCAGTTAATTTCTCAATGATTTCAGCAAAGTAGCAAGCCGTTCACTTCGACTCCGTTGTCATCTTCACTAAGAGGTTTAGTTTTTCTCTATTAACCAAAACTTACAGTGAATAACTTTTGGATCTTCATATTGGGTCCTTCAATTCTTGCCCAAATTTGTCTCTGATTTCCTATGTAAGTATTCTAAAGTGAATAATGATCTTGTTATTAGATCTTTCAATCTATGTTTAAAAAAACTCCTACTAGCTTTTGCATGCACCGATTTTTGAATTTTTTGTGGTGGGTCTTCATCAAACTAGAATATTGCGTCCTTCACTTGAAGTGGGTAAAGTTTTAATTAGTTTCTTTCTGATTTGAACAAATTTTGGGCTAAAGGGAAAAGCTTTGATTTTACTAAAGGAATTTTTTGTTGCTATGTTGATTTTCCTAAAGGAACTTCCGATGGTCATGATCAATTTATGGTTGCAATCGTTACGTCCTAAAAATCACTCTTTGTTATCGAAAGAAAAGGGTTCGCAGTATAAGCTTCGTCCCGAAGTTCATGTTTTACTTCATAGTATTATCATAGATGTGCTTATTTCACTATCTTATGTAGCTCAGATCATTTGAGTGATATTCGTAGTATTATCCTAGTTGTGCCTTTAGTTTTGAAGCTTATATGTCTAGATATTGCTAGCTCGTATCGTCTTATGGTGTATTGCAACTTATTTTGCAGAAAACTTCAACAACCTCCATTTTCAATCAAGGATCAAGATGAGAAGGCAAAGAGGAGTTCTTTCTTCAAGGTTTGCATTTTATAGAGCTTCTTACTTCTTTTTGCTGATTTGTTGGACTTGATGAAGAGACTTTGGCGCGATCACTCATGTAAGTATTTGGCGGCACTTTCGGGTAACTAATATTCATCATAGAATCAAGTGAGTTTAGGATAACTAGAATTCTTGAAACTTGACTAAAGAGTTTTTTTAGTTGATTTTGCTTTTCATTTTCTTATATTCAAAGTAAAATTGTTTCATTGTTGATACAGGCGGATCTGTTGGAGTACATTAGTTTATTTGAATTTGCTAAGTTTAGAGCATGAAGAGAACAATGCAAACTAAGATAGTTAATTAGTTTAGCTTACCTACCTTAGCAGATGTTTTTGGTAATAGGATGCTGGTCCTAATTCACGGTTAAGAGAATTCATTAATTCAATTCAATTACAATCTATTGTTGGACTACATTTCATTTTAGATGGTAAGTTGCTTCTATTTTAAAAGCTTCTAGAGATGGACTTTGTTTGACTTGAAAATAAGTAGGTTTGGTATGTGTGCTGCTAGTACGGGGGGGTTATTTCAACATTTCATTGGGTCGGAGGGTATTTCAACCATTTATCTTCAGAAATGGAGGAATGGTAGTTATGCCACCCAGTTGTTCGATGAAATGACTCAAAGAAATTTGGATGTGTTAAAGTCTGAGTAGCCTTAATTCATGAAACTCCCCAGTATGTGAAGGGGGGGGGGGGGGGGGGGTGAGTCCAAATGATTTTCTATTCATGTCAAGGGGCGTTCATTTTTAGTGTTATTAGTTAGAAATACATCTGAATGATGTTTTGAGAATAAGAAATACATCAATCCCATTTTTAAACTTAAAAAAATGAAAAGAAATTGTTTTACATGGAGATTAATATACAAGTTCAGAATGAAAATTGATCACTTTTCCATATCCTTTTAAGGCTTTCTGTTAAGTGTTTCAGTTAATAGTAATGAGAGCTATGTAGTTCTAATTGTTTCTGGTGAAAGAAAAAAAGGTACTTTATATGTAGTAAAGATTATTTCTTGAGAATACTAGTTAAAAGTTTTTAAGTTAAAAGATTGTTATGACTTTATTGACAAGGCTGAGTGGTTGGGTCCCAACTCTATATCTTCAGTTTATGACCAATACACCTTTGTGGCTTAAAAATCATACAATCCATGTCTGACTACTAAAATTTTAGAAATTGAGTGCTTTTGTTCTGTTCCTGTTCTTTAATTTTTTTACTAGAGATGTTTCCTTTTTTGCTCTGTTCTGATTCATCTATTTTTTAACTAGATTTCTTGATAGTTTTTTTAAGAAAGGTTAAAGGAGAATTGAATTTTGTCCTTCCTCTGTCAGATGGGACATGCATCGTTGACTTTTTATTAATTTGAGAAGTGAAAAAGTTTACTTTGAAATTTATTGACATGTCATATAGTTATTGCATGTTTCGTGACAATGTATCGTGTGGTTGGATATTCTCATAGGGAATAAAATTGCATGACTTTGGTAAGCATCTTGGTGAGCTATTTTAGCCGAAAGTCTAATCATTTCTATTGACAGGGTATAACAAGGTTTCTCTTAGCACTAATTCCACATTAATACAAAAGTACTTGACGCCCTCCCTTTCTTTTCTCTGAGGTGGTGCTGATCTTATAATTATAAGCGAGTGTTTGAGATACAATTGTCCTCTACTTTCTGGTGATTGATTAAATTTCTCAAAATTAGGAATTTGTTCAACTTTTCAATTGTGGTTCACTAGTTTAAGATAGTTATGTCATATTTTTGTCATATACAAAAGATTGACCATGTTGTCCTGGTGCATTGTGCACATTTCAATTTATTTTGGGCATAATTGTATGATGATAGCATTGACTTGATGTCGACCATTTGCTATTATCTGATCTCTTACCTTTGATACAGCAGAATAATTATTTTGGTAAGTGATCTGAGGCTAAAACAGAGCAGGTGATGTAAGAGACTAGAGCATCGTTCTCTAACAATGCATAGAGGAGGAGATTTCAAGTTTGAGCAAACAGAGAGAAGGTCGGTTACATTATGTGGAGGAGCGATTTATGCGTGCATGATTAGTAAGATGGCATTATCATTCCTTCTTCGATTCTCGTCCCTTCGATACAGACTCTTCGGATGCTTTACGGATTTGCAATTTTTAAATTGATTTGTAATATGTTTCATAGTATGAAAGTTACATTTTTGTTATTGTTAATTATTTTAGCTAACTTGATGTCATTTTATATTAATGTGAAAGGTGACAAATAAAATTTTTGATGAAAAACCTAGCCTCAAATCCATTACAAAATAGCCACCAAAGGTTTGAATTTGTGACGGAATATTGTCATAAAGATTTGTGATGGAATATGCTGTCACAAATGCTTGGGTGAGAAATTAAAATTTGTGACGGAAAACGTTTTATCACAAATATTGTGATGGATTAAGTCATCACAAATCTGTCACAATTTTGTGACGGAATCAAGCCTAGTAAGGCTTCTCAATTTTGTGACAAAAATATCTGTCACAATTTCGTCACAAAAAATTGTGATCCGTCAAAAGAAATTTATGACCAAAGACTATTTGACGGCCGCGGTTCTGTCACAAATCCGTCACAAATCTGTCACAAACCTTGATTTGTGACGGATTTGTGATAGATTTGTCCGTCACAATTTTGACATTTTCTTGTAGTGTTATAAGAACCTTTTAAACCTTTCAAAAACCTTTTTTTAGCTACTTTTCCAGGATTTGGGTTTTCCTCAATTGTAGTTGTCTGATTTGCATATATGATTCTACTAATACGAAATATGTTTTGACATTTGCAGTATTCATTGATAAGAATGGCTAGAATAAAATTGTAGATACATATCTGGAGAAGTACAACTCGATTAGGGAAAACAACTTAGAATAAAATTAGAGACTCATGCTGATAACGTGTTATAAAACTAAATATTGCAAAGAAGAAAAGCTTTAGCGGGAGCTTAGTGCACCGAGCTGCCCTTTTACTATGAAATAATTTGCTATAAGTTAGAGTTAATTTGAAGGTGTAATTATTAATAGTTGAGTGATTGTTGAGGAAGGGATTAGAAGTAATCTCTTAAGTTACAGAGATGTAATCTGAAGGGATTAGAGGTAATCTCTTACATTACAGAGTTGTAATCTGAATATTGGCTCTCTTTTTAGTGGAGTTTGTGTTAAATTCTACAGGGTAGATAGTGATTTCTACACCTTTGAGATAGGATATTTTCCACGTAAAAATTTGTTTGTTCTTTACTTATTCTGCATTCTCGTTATATTACTTGTAGTAAGTAGGTTGAAACAAGATGAGAACAAGTTTCATCTTCTAGCTTCTGTAAGTTAAGCAAAATTTTGGAAAACCCGTTAATAAACTTTAGGGATAATTTAAACGACTTCCCTCACATTTGAGCTCATAATACTAACTTCTCTTGTAGTTTATGATATTACTGTTACCTTCCTTATTTTAATTTTTTTCATAACAATTCCTTTTACTTAATTATTATTAGTTTCAAATTTTATGATAGGACTAATTTGTCCATTCTAATGCATTTTGTTTTAATTGCAAATTTCTATCTGACAAAATTATATTTTCCCTGCCCTTTTTTCTATCGAAATTTCTTTGCTTTATGTCAATGAAAACTTGAGATCTCATATCTATTTAGCTTAAAATTCATTTATTAGATCAATCAGTTAAATTGTTAATAACTAGGATACATGCATCTTAACTAATCCAAATTGTTTTAATCTTTTGAAAGTATTAATACAAAGAAAATGGCATAATATTAATAACAATGCAGAAAATCAAAGCGAGATAATTGAGAATGTAAGAGATAGAGAAATCCTTATAATTGATTCTCCTGGTTCAGATGATGAAGATCTCATAAGAACGGTGGTGAACAACAATGTTGACAAAAAATAAGTATTTAGTCGTGTGTAAATCATGTGAATTCAGATAGGATATAACAGTGGGGAAGTGGAGGAATTTATATGATACCTAATGGTAACCGCTTTCGTGATCCTCGCCCGTTGTTTGAGTTATCTCCTATCCGGGCACTCTGAACCTCCTGGATGAATCCTTCCGGATTCTTAATGTCTGGTACGATTAAGGCGAGTCTGAGAACTGATTCTCAGATGATCTAACGAGTCTTCAGATGGACTGGCGTTGACTGACTCAATATATAGTTGATTGCAGTCCTCTCTACACTTGTCACTTGTCCGGTCAAATAGTGTTCGCTTCTGTTATATTTTACCTATACAAGATGTATCGGAAATCTGCATCTTCTTCTACTTCCATGACCGCTGTCGTTGGCTAATGGAAAAGTGTCTTTGGATGTAATTATCTATTCTAATTCCTTATGATGCAAATGTTCGGCCCTTGTTTTTTTTTTTTCCTGTTAATTATTGAATACCTAGTGGGACTAACTTTACCCCGTCTCGTCAAGGGAATTTAACACCAGGCAAGGGTAGGTTCTTTGAACTTTGCATTATAAATAAGTAGTTACAAAGTGTTGAAAGTTATTTTATAAATAAGTAGTTACATGTTTGGATAAAAATGTTTAAAGGGTTTTTAGAAATAATGGTAATATTGAAATTAACAAAAATATAAGGGATAAAAAGGTAAAGTTATTGGTCAAACCAAAATGACTTTTAAGTCAAAAAAAGAAAAAATAAGGGTTGAGCAGCTTCTTGATTTTGACTTATTTTAAGTACATTTTAACTTAATTTAAGCTATTTTTTATTTTTACCAAACACTCAAATAAGTTGAAAATGGCTTATAAATCGGTTTGACCAACTTATAAGCCAAGCCAAGCTGGCTCCTATTGAAATCAAAGTGGTAGAACCGTAGAATGGACTTTATAAATTTGATCTTTAAATTCGTGACGGCAATTTGCAGGATTGCCCTTCGCTGGAGGTGGTCTTTAAATTTTACCCCTCAAAATGGTGGTCTTTAAAATTTGCCCTTCAAACAGAAATTCTGCCTTCTGCCTGAAGGCAGAATTTACATGTGCAGATTTGCAAAAATTCTGCCTAGTGAAATTTTGGCTTGAGATTTTTTTTTTAACTGAGCTGGGGTTCGAACCCACAACTTCAGAGTGTTAGGCGAAAGACAATACTTAAAGACCACCAATTTGAAGGACAAAAAATAAAGACCACCCCAAATGAAGGGCAATCCGCGCAAAAAAAAAATAATAATAAAAAAAATAAAAATAAAAAAACGAAATCGCGACTATACAAGAACTCAAGTTCACAAAATCGAGGCTTAAAGTAGTTACACTATATATTCTTTGTTGGAACAACTAATAATTCATAATATTATTAAGGGCAAAGGTGCAAATATATCCCTCAACTTTACGATTTAAAACAGATATACTTTCTATTAAAAAAGTGGTGTATATATGCTCATGCCGTTATAAAATGATGCAAATATACCCATGTTCTTACACAAATAGTGCAAATGTACTCTTTCGCTAACGAGTCTTTTTTTAAAAATAATTTATCTTATTTTTTAATTAAAATATAGTCCTGTGGCTTTAAAAAAAAAAGTTTACTCATTTTTTTTCTTTTTTAAGTAGACATATTTTTCCAATGCCACGTGGTAAATTTTTTCTGATGGGTTGAGTCTGATTCGTTTTAAAAATTAATGTGGCTTTAGAAAAATATGTCTACTCAAAAAAATGTTTAGACTTTTTTTTTTAAAAGCCACATGGTATTCTTTTTAGTTAAAAAATAAATTTAAATTTTTTTTAAAAAATTTCGTCAACCAAAAGGGTATATTTGCATCATTTTGTAACGATGGGAGTATATTTACACCATTTTTATAACGAGGGTATATCTAGTCTAAATCGCAAAATTGAGGGGTATTAGCCTTAAACTACAAAGGGATGAGACCAATTCTTCTTGACAATACTTGTACTAACAATAACAAATAATTTCTTTCTCAAGTTTCCTTTTCCAATCCCAGTACCATCAACTGGGGATAATGCGATTGAGTTTTTTGTTAAAATGTACATGTCATTGAGCTCTGCTGCCATGAAAGTAAGCTTCTTTGTTAATCTAATAATTTGGGGGTGCAAAATTCAGTTTAACCTATACTCCCAACAGTAAAAAAAACACTAATTGATTTATCGGTATCGGTCTATCGATTTTATGATTTCCAAACAATTTTGTATTTCTTTATATTGTTCTATCGGCTGTTTGAGTTTACTAAACAATAATTCATAACCCCATAAGGTTCTATTGAATTTACTTCTTTTTTTCCCTTGATTATATAAAAGTGGCTTTAGAATTAAAAATCATATTCCTAATTTCCTATTTCCCTTTCCTAATTAGTTTCATTAGTTTGAGTATAATATGTTGGACTATATTGTAATGGAATAAATTGATGGTTTGTAACTTATCTGAGATTTTATACCCAATCAATAATGGTATTGTTATCTCGCAAGCAAAAAGAAAAGACTCTCAAATAAATTAGAACTTTTTTAGCTCTATAAACCAATCTCTTGAGAATGGTAGTATATAGTTATATGTTTCTTCACTTTCAATTTGCATAATCAACTAATCAACAAAGGTAGAAATATGCAATTCCTCTCAAGAACTTGGCTAAATCAGGAATGGTAGAGATGATCTTTTTTGAAGAACAGTAATGCTGGATTTTGTTGGGAAAGCATCTCACGTGATGAGCACGTGATTCCATCTCCATTTCTGTTAAAATTAAACGAAAAGTCTGGAGAATGATCAAAAGTATATAGTTTTAGAAAATAATGTATGCCATTAACCCACAAAAACGGGTTTGGGTAAGTTTAGCCAGAAGTGAATATTTTTGTGACGTCAGATATTTAATAAATTCCAATCGTTAGATTTAAAGGAAATTGTGAAAAGATTTAAAAAACTAACCCAAAACATCAAAAAAAGTTCCATCAAATCACAGAAATTGGGAAGAATAAGGTGACAGGACCCCAATTTTTTTTTTAAGTGGCAAGCCCTCAATTTTCTTTATCATTTATTTTTGCTCCAGAAATTACTAATCATAGGATTAGCAAACACGCGGGGGCCTCTTTACTAATCGATCTTCACCGTCATCTTCCCCCCATATCCATTGTTTGATTTTTCCGCTTTTCGAAACTACAAAAACTTGAGGAACTCATCAACATTAGCAGTTATTTCGAAGTTGGTTAATATCCCCTTCTTCAACTTCCCCTGAAAGCAGCGATTTCAAGATTTACTCTACCTTGGAGATAGATATATAGGTAAGGAACCCTAATTTTATCATCTTTTTTTATTTTATATCGATTTGTAATTTTTTTTTCACAGTATGTATCTTCGAATTGTCATTATATTCATGGCTATGATGAAAAATATCGAGAAAGATAAATCAACAAGTAAAAAAATCTAATGGAAAAGGTAAATCGGTGGTGGAGTCCGCTGGAAATAAGAGGCAAGGTCATAAAAGGTTGAGAGTGGAGAAGGAAGTAGATGAAGACTTTGTGTTGCGTAATTTCATGAATAAACGAAAAAAGGATTCTAATAAACGAGTAGAAAAGGAAAAGAATGGTGATGTCCAAGAAGAAGAAATTGTAGAAAAGAAAAGAATAGTGATGTTCAGGAAGAAGAAAATGTTGAAAAAGAAAAGAATATGATGTTCATGAAGAAGAAGTGGTGGAAAATAGTGTTCAAGATGAAATGGAAAATGATGACAAAGAAGAAGAAGAAAATGACGACGAAGAAGAAGAACAAAAGAAGAAAAGAAGAAAAAGAAGAAGAGGAGGATGATGAAGAAGAAGAACAAGAAAAAGAGGAAGAAAAGGATGAAGAACAAGAAGAAGAGGAAGAGGAAGAAAAGGATGAAGAAGAAAACAATGCTAATGAGATGACTATAGACCTCGCAAGTTAGGGATTGACCACATGAAGGGCTAAGCTTGGTGGTACTTTCCCTGGCAAGATCTCAGTAAGGTCTAGGATGACATTTTTTTCGAATTGCTAAAATTATTTATGCTCAAGAACTTACCGAATATTTTGAACACTACTGTTTTGGCCACTTCATGTCATGGTCAAGTTTATGGAATGGATTCAATGCAAAATTTGTTCATTCTCTTCTTCTTCGTCAAGTTACAAAGAATGAGAAGAACCATGAGTTGTGGTTCATAGTGGAGGGAATGCCCTGTTGTTTTGGGTTGAGGGAGTTTGCACTGGTCACAGGTTTGAATTGCGGATCTTTTCTGTCACGACCCAACTATGGGCCATGACGGGTACCCGGAGATGACTACCGATCACCACTTATCATGCTGACTATCATACTCAACCTGGGCATATATCATTCTCAACACAACTTATCATGAAACAATCTCCAAACATCTTCCAAAACATGTATAAGCATAGGCTAATAAGGCTACAAAAATTATGTACAAAATCTACAATGAAGGGGTCACATAGCATCTACAACCCACACATAAGTATCTACGAGCCTCTAACTGGAATACTGTAACCATAAGGACGGGACAGGACCCCGCCATGCCCCAATATGTACATAAAATAATATACCAAGAAATGGCAACTCCGAAATAGTGGAGTGCTCCTACGAATCTACTGAGTAGGCTCCTAAGCGTCTGCACCGTGTCCCGGTCTACCTGTGGGCATGAACACAGCGTCCATAAAATAAAAGGATGTCAGTACGAGCAATGTACTGAGTATGTAAGGCATATACGATTGCATATAAGGAAATATATAAAGCACAAGAAGAAAAGATAACTGTAACTGCTTGCCTCTTGAGGCGGAATCATGCATGCTCATTTTTTACCTATAAGCATATCACACATGCATATATAAACTGTCTGAATCAATAACATCATTAGCCTGCGTCCGGGCCCCCCACGTCCGGGGTAATCATCTCACGCCGCCCACTAGTGGTGCTGCCCGGCCATATAGGCACGGTGTAATCATCCATAAGCGGCCCACTACGCTCACCGTAGTGGTGCTGCCCGACCATGTAGGCCCGGTGTAATCTTACATATACATAAGCTAAAGCATGCATAGGAGCTCAAATATTTGAAGTCATGCCTTTGAAAGAAGGGGACTAGCCTTACATACCTTTACGTCTCTCTAACTTTGCTGACTAAACGCTTCCCTCCAAGTTCACGATTCTACATTCAAGAGAATTCGTACTAAGTTTAGATAACCGGAAACATACTTGAAGCTAAGCTAAGGCGACTAAGGGCTAACGAAAATTGGGCAGCACTTCCTTTGTGTCTACAACTTTCTCCATATAATATAGCAACTCCCAAACATCAATAACAATATCCATAATATCATAATCAATAAATTTTGTTAAGCTAGACATTATTCCATTCTCAAAATTCCCTCTCAAAGTCATCCATAACCATAGTTACCACTCCACGTTGTATTCATTCACATATAATGCTTCCTCAATATGCTTAATATCATTCATAACAAGATTATACCCATAACATGTCAAGAGCTATGATTCAAGTCAAGTTACTATTCACAAACACCATTATTTTCACATTTGAGCTCCATATTCTACTTTCCTCCTCAATCCAAGTCTTTCAACCACTCAATATTCTTAACAACATGAAATGAACATAAGACTTACCTTTGATTGTGTAGGAACGATCTTTGAATGAAGATACTTCACTTGGAGAAAACCCTAGCTTTAATTTCAAAGCAATTCTTGATTTCCACAAGCCCTAGAGAACATCCTTGCACTTGATTCTACTAATTTTTGCTGTTTAATCTTTGATTTATCATGGGTTTGTGTTGATATAGCGTGGGGAAGGTTCTAGAGGTGTGGAGAGGGCTGGAGAAGATGAAAAATGAAGAAACAAAATGAGCTTGGGTCGTCCATATAAAAAAAAATCTGAACCGTCGGGCAATTATACGGTACGAACGACGAGGTGTCGATCAGATAGACAGAGTGTCGATCTGACCGTCGAAGTCGTGAAATTTCCAGTGAGCAACTTTCGTCTCCTTTCATACTACGGTGAGAAGGACAGTCCGTAGAATTGATCGACGGAGCGCCGATCTGCTCTGTCGAATAGTCTTTCCGCTAAATCAATTTTACGGCACAATCGACAAAGCATCGAACCGTCCGACGGTACAAAGAACGACCGTCGAACCCCCTTTTCGCAGAACTGCAGTGAAGTTTCATTTTGACGAACTTTTCTCCTTTGCCTCAAATGTCTTCGGAATCTTAATTAGAATTATTAAATATCTCCTCATCTTTGTAGGGATTTCGTGTACACCTTCACTTGCATTAATCTAATCACCGCACAACAACGTGAAACATCCAAGGCATAACATTTTCCCAGTGAGGAAACGAAGAAGTCCATTTTCTCAAGAGGTTTGGGTTTTTGGAATAAACTAAAAAAAAGCTTACCAGACCTATTGGATTGACCACTACTGAGCTGAAATTAGTTCAACAAAAAGGTACATTGACCAATTTAGAGAAGTTTAAGACTGTAATGGCTGTATTTGTCTATGCCGTCTTGTTGGCTCGTGATGGTATGAAAAAAGTTGATAAGAAGTGGATCACCATGACGGCTAGTATTAATTTCTTTGAGAAATATCCATAGGGCAAGGGGTTGTCCTTTGAATATTTGAAGAAGGTGGACATTCCGAAGATGTATAAACTATCTTGTGAACAAAAGCAACCACCACAATATGCTCTTTATGGCTACCCCTGGGCCTTCATAGTAAGTATTTTATTACGAACCAATATATGGATTATATTGATATAGATTAGTGATTGCTATCTTACTGCTTATTCTACTTATTTGTTTACTATAGGCATGGGCATATGAAGCTATGTTATTTGCTGGGAAAACTGCTGCCCCATCTTAACAACGTCCTTTGTCGATTCCAAGGATTTTGAGATGGCTAACAGAGGAGAAGTCCGAAGCCATTGATCCTTTCAAAAATGCAATTGACAGCCGTGCGAAAATGATACAAACCTATTAATGCATTAGAACTTAGATTGGTGATTGTCTATTCTGATTTAATCTGTTGTTATTTTGTTAACTTGAGGTGGTGATACCTTTTCTACACCCCGATGATGCGCAAAAGAGGAAGGACTACATTAAAATCTTGTAGATTATGACAATGAAGTACCAGACTCGAATTGATGCCATAAAGAGGGAGATTGGGGAAACTCATCAATTTCGCATGAAAAAGGAACTTGTATCTGGTTCTGGGCACAAACATGATCATGATGAAGACCAAGTTCAAGATCGAGATCTTGGAGGACTGGGTAAAGAGACGTGCAACCACTGTGGTCGTGGTTGTCATTGCAAATAGATTGACATCAATTGAGGAAGAACTAGTTTCCATTCGCAAATTGCTAGAGGGAAAACCAAAAAGGCATTCTAAATGTGTTTCTCCTTCAGTTAGGTCCATCAGGAAGAGGATCAGGAAGGCATTGCAATGTGCCAATGCTAAGAAGACCAAAGGTAATATCAACTTCTGTGACATTCAAGTTAGTCAATAGAATCTTTTATGGTCTATTGTCAATTTCTATGTTATTCACTTATGTTAATTTTGACCCAGTGAATGCCCTTGATGGTTCTCCTTTGAGTGATCCTGCCTATGTCACCAATACTGATGGCTCTTCTAGTCCTCTGCTTGATCATGCTGATGATCGTAATTGCAAGACTTTTCCTTGTTCTCCTATGACTGATCCTGCCTATATCCCCAATGTTAATGGCCCATCTAGTCCTTTGCCTGATCATGCTGATCTTCCATTAGGTCTTTTTACTGATTCTATTGTTCCTGGTGATGTTGCTGCTGAGATTGCTGATTCTGCTGTTGCTAGTGAAGGTCGATCACCCGATGGAAGAATAACTGATGTCTTAGCACAGCTAAATGGCGAGATTGGCATTGAAGAGTTTGAAGATGTTGGTCAAAATGGCTATGAGACTGCCAATGAAGAAGTTGTTTGAATAATTATTTTGGAACAATTATTTAAGTTTACTTACTTTTTGGAACAATGATTTAAGTTACTTTTTTATAAACTGCAAGTTGTTCACCATTAGCAAGTCATTAATTGCAAATATTGGTTTGTTTTTTATACTTACCATTTCGCAATTTTCATGCTATCACCATTAACCAATTATTATAACGGATGTTTTGTCTAGTGGTCTAGTGGTGAAACAAATTTGCCTAATGTGGAAGCATGCAATTGCAAATTCGATTACCATTATTTGTTTATTTTATTTCAAAATTAGTTTATTTATCAGTGAGCTAATTCATTAATTGCAGATATTGATTTTTTTTATACTTAAAATTTTACAATTTTCACTGTCACCATGAACCGGTTATTATAACAGAGGTTTTGTCTAGTGATGAAATATTCCTGTAAATTAACCTAAGGAACCAATTATTATAATAGATATTTTTTCTAGTGAGTCTAGTGGTGAAACAAATTTGACTAAGGTGGAAACATTACAAATTTGATTATCATTGTTTATTTATTTATTTTATTTCAAAATTAGTTTATTCAATGAACTAAATCATTAATTGCAAATATTGGTAAGCTTCTCAAACTCAAGCATTTACTTTTCTAATTAGAGACCAACGTCTTGGGGCTAACGTGGGATCCACTCAAGGACCTACTGGTTTAGGTAAATATCTAATGCGTTCCAGACCGAAGAAGTCATTTTTGGAGGAGAAACTATGCGTTTTTGGGATTTGCATGCTCCATGGTTAGAGCCTCTAAGGGGTCCTAATGGGTTAGACGTGGATAATTAAATTATGAGATCCTTCCGAATGAGCTAAGAGAGTCTTATTTATTTTTTATACTTAAAATTTGACAATTTTCATTGTCACCATGAACCAGTTATTATAACGGTTGTTTTGTCTAGTGAGTCTAGTGGTGAAACAAATTTTCCTAAGGCGGAAGCATGTTTTTGCAAATTTTATTACCATTATTTATTTATTTTATTTCAAAAATAGTTTATTTACCAGTGAATTAATTCATTAATTGCAAATATTGGTTTTTTATTCTTTATTTTTATATACTTAAAATTTCACAATTTTCATTGCCATCATGAACCGGTTGTTATAACGAATGTTTTGTCTAGTGGTCTAGTGGTGAATTATTCCTGTAAATTAGATTAAGGAATCAGTTATTATAATGGATGTTTTGTCTAGTGGTGAAACAAATTTGCCTAAGACGGAAGCATTGCAAATTCGATTACCATTATTTATTTATTATTTTATTTCAAAATTAGTTTATTCAGAGAACTAAATCATTAATTGTAGATATTGGTTTTTTTTTATACTTAAAATTTCACAATTTTCACTGTCACCATGAACCGGTTATTATAACGGATGTTTTGTCTAGTGGTGAAATATTCTTGTAAATTTGCCTAAGGAACCAGTTATAATAACAGATGTTTTGTCTAGTGAGTCTAGTGATGAAACAAATTTCCTGTAAATTTCCCTAACATATGCAAACAAGAACACTCAACAACAACAATACATAACATCACTTAAATATTCATATATTTAAACATAACATCACTTAAAACATAACATACTGCCATTCAAAATACATAAAAACTTAAACATGAGGAGGGGAGTTAGGGGGGTGGGGAGGGGGGGGGGGATGAAATCATCCATGTCAATCCCCGCCAATAGACATAGGGCCCTCAGCATACGAGCAACGCGCCTGATGTTCATCTCCTGGCGCTCAGCATCCTCGTTGATACGTTGAGTTAGCTGATTCAGATCGGCTCTGAAGTTTATGCAGTCAGGACCAACGTTTTGATGGTTTCTCCTTGGCGGCATTTTGGCTTAAGATGAAGAAAAGATGAATATATATATATATATATATATATATATATATATATATATATATATATATATACATAAAGATTGCAAGTGAGAAGAGGAAGAGGTGTGAGTGTTGAATTTATAGAAGTGAAAATGTGTAAAGGTGTGGTTTCGTGCTTTAGTTATCCATTGTGTCGATTGGTGCAATGAACCATTAAATCATTTTTAGGATATTACCGTAGATATTATTATAATATAATAAAATACTTGTATACAATAACATTTAAATTTGTAAATAAAACTTAAAATGGTACTATTCTACCGGATGTAATCATTCATATTATATGAATGCTAATGATGATATTGTCTATTTCTATATCATATTATTTCCAGTTTTCAGTGCAAATTTATTTTTCTCATGTTCAAGTCCTAGATTAGACTTTAAAATTCGTTAATCGGTCCAGTTTTAACTCTGGATATTGAATATCAGTTCTAATAACCGTAAAGGTGGTCTAGTGATCAGTTTGCCTATCATCTAGTTTAAAATC
Source organism: Lycium barbarum (assembly GCF_019175385.1). NCBI lineage: Eukaryota > Viridiplantae > Streptophyta > Magnoliopsida > Solanales > Solanaceae > Lycium > Lycium barbarum. The sequence continues at coordinate 36,427,111 of NC_083340.1, read as the reverse complement.
TAATTATCAAATATTTTAGTTCTAATATTCGTAAAGGCGGTCTAGTGATCAGTTTGCCTATCGTCGCTAAATATGTATCAGGAACACTAAATAGTACAGTTAATTCAATATCTTGACAATACAATAAAAGTTCTAGAAGTTCCAAGTTCACAACACAACACAACAGATTCAAGAAGTTCAAACTAAAAAAGTCAGAACACAACATAGAAGATTATTACAACAACTTGAAGGAGAACAAATCAGTCTACATTGCTTGAAAAACTTTTTGGGCAGGTCGTCTTCTTGTGGCCATATTTTTTGCACATTGAGCATTTATATCTCCTCTTCCTGGACTTAGATGCTTCCCCGATATCCATAGTATGACTTTGACACCTTTCCGCGATCGATGATTTATTTTCATGAAAGCTAGCATCAATGCATTTACAAATACCTTTGTGATCATTGATGTTTGCCCACGGAAAATATCAGTGTCATCGATAAGGCTTTGGCTGGGATGTATTGTAGCATACTTTGATGGCCATATTTGTCGAAACTAATGGTAAAATCGTTGTAATTTTCTTGACAAGGATTATTCCTGGATTCTTTAACAAATAATAATGGTGGTGGTGGGGGTGATGTTGCCGCCGTGGCATTTGAACCTTCAACAAAACTCTCAGTCATCCTTAAAATGGGCCTAGAACCATCACAAGCAATATGAAGAAGATACAGACGGACATGACAATCCGTCTTTATGAATGCAAAAGCTATTTTTTCCCTAGTAGACGCAACACTAATCGTATAACTAATCGTCACGTGTATAGGCGATCAACAACTGACCACTTTCAATGATGCTTTTAACCAACTGCTTATATGTGCATGACCTTTGAATTTCAATTGGTATTGTCACCTTTGTTCTCGAATGCCAAATCCAGCAATCTGAAGTCTCCACCCATTCACCATAATATTCTCCGCCTACTACAATACCATCCCCCATAACAACTAAACTAGACTAATAAAATAGCAGCTCGTCTAAACTAACTTCAACTAGACTAATAAAATAGTAGCTCGTCTAAAATAACTTCAATCAAATAAATCTTGTCCAGTAGAGCTGATTAAACAGGAAATAATTGGGAAAAAATCAATTGTTTATTAAAAAAAATTTATAGCGATTTGCAGAACCACAAGATCAAATCCTCACAAATGCATAGCACAACTGATTCTTCAACTTACCAAGTGCAAGTATAGACGACTATAGCTATTGCGATTAATGCACATGCAATTGAACCCATAAATTGGTGATCAATTTCGATGAATTGAACGAAAATTCCTGGAACAAAAATGAAGGTACACTAGCAGGACGAATAGAGGGAGTTGAGGGCGATGAATCCGAGCAAGACGAAGGGACAGGGCTAAATATGAGCAATTTTACAATCAGGAACAAGCTAGGGGAAGGGAATTAATTGTTACACCTCGAAAAATTTCATGTCGTTGCCTAGTGAATAGGTTAACGCAGGGTAAGAGGTATACGATGTTTCTATAAGTAAGAAAGGTTTTTTAACAATTTTAAGTAAGATTCCAAAGACGTTAGAAGTAAGAGAAGAAAATTCGTTAAAGAATGTTGAACGCAAGTTGTATTTTAAAGAAGGATGTGCAAAGTGTTAATGGCGACTTGAGGATGTCTTAAAGAAGAAGTTATAATGCTCCTTATATTGCTAATAAGGTGTTAAATAAGTGTTATGAAGGTTCCATAAGGATTGGAGATCAAACGAACGATGGAAATAATTTCCGGGAGGTGGGGTTATACGACCGCTTATACGGTCCGTATAACATTATACGATCCGTATAAGGGTCCGTATAGCACCCAACAACAATGTTGTTTCTATGATGGTGAAGTACGGTAACTTATACGGATCATATAATGTTGTACGGACCGTATAAGTGTCCGTGGAAGCCCCGACGGGCTGAGTTAAGTGCAAGTATAAATATGTGATCCCACTTTCATTTTCTCATTCTTTCCACTTCTCCATCTCTCTCAAGGATTCTAGAGATATCTACATATTTCATCAACACCAATTCAAGGCAAATCAAAGATCAACTTCATCAAACCAAGAGAATTAAGTGCAAGAAACTCATTAGGGTTCATCCAAGACAATAAATCTCATTGGAAGTGAAACAAGGGTTTTGCTCAAGTGAAGTGTTTCCACCCAAATCTCTATCAAAGGTAAGTTTTATGATCATTTCATGTTGTTTAAGGTGTTGAGGGGTTGGAAGACTTAGATTATGAAAGGAAGTGGAAGATGGGTCATAAATATGAGAATAGTGACATTTTTTAGTGGTAGCTTAGAATGAATTATGATTCTTGATATGTTGTGATTATAATTGTGTTACAAATGATATTAAGAACATTGAATAAACATTATATGTGAGTAAATGTAATAGTATACTATGACTATTGTTATGGATGATTTGAAGTGAAATTGGGAAATGTGGATAATGTAGGTGAACGGAGATTATTGCTTATGATATTATGAATGTTATTATAGACATTTGGGAGTTGATATACGATATGGAGAAAGTTGTATAAACAAAGGAAATGCTGTCCAATTTTCTTTAGCTTTAGTCAAGTATACTTAAGTTACCGATTATCTAATGTTAGTACAAACTCTTTTGAAGGTAGAAACAAGAATATTGGAGGAGAACGTTCAAGCGATAGTGTACCTAAACGAAAATGTATGTGAGGCTAGTCTCTCCTTTCTAAGGCATGACTCTTACGGTATGAAACCTCCGATCTTTACATGACTTTCTTACATTCCGAAAAGATTATGAGTCTACGTTCATAACGAGCGTCACATGAGATAAAGGTAAAAGATACGTTACGAGCTTGATAACGATGACGATGAGTCTAAGCTTAAAGAATCTGAAGCATGGTATGATATTCCATGAAGTTAATGATCCTAAGTATGATTCATTGATGTTGTTCATTGTGTACACCCACCTTATAATGCTAGTTCCTTCAAGGTGAGGTATGACCACTATGATCACTCCATAACGTAATCGGGGGTTCTCGACCTTATGCCACCCCGATATAGTTATAGATTTTCTTTAACCTCTAACGTATGTTCTATGACAAATGTACGATGATGATGAGTTATGATGAATTATGATGAGTATATGATGATACGATTCCACTGCGCCTAGATGGCCGGGCATGTCACCGCTAAGGCGGGCTGCATACGATTCCACCGTGCCTAGATGGTCGGGCATGTCACCGCTAAGGCGGGCTGCTTATGATTACACCGAGCCTAGATTGTCGGGCATGACACCACTAGTGGGCGGCGTACGATGGTTACCCGGATGCGGGTTAACGATGATGGTATATATGATATGATTAAAATGCACACGCTCTTAAAAGTTAAGCAGGTTATATATACTCATCTCATGTCTTATGATTTCTCTATTATGTTCATTTTATTGATGCCTTACATACTCAGTACAATGCTCGTACTGACGTTCTTTTTCTTTAGACGTTGTATTCATGCCCACAGATAGATAGGGAGGTGATTCAGATTCGTAGGAGCTATCAGCAGACTTTGAGAGCACTTCATTTTTCCGGAGGTGCCATTGATTATTATTTGTGTACAAATATTTTAGGCACGATGGGGTCCTGTCCCCTTCATATGTCTAGTACTCCAGTAGAGGCTCATAGATACGTATGTGTGGGTAGTATGGTCTCACGATTTCCTCGTTGTATATATATATATATATATATATATATATATATATATATTATTTTGAATGCCAAAGGGCTTATGTATTTAAGGGTAAATATGTTTCAAAGTGAAAATGGCTTCCTATGATTAGAAGCATGAGAATAATGAATGAACGCAAGACGAGTAGTAGTATGAGTGGTGCTCGGTGGTCAGCCCCGGGTACCCGTCATGGCCCCTAATCGGGTCGTGAAAAAAGTGGTATCAGAGCAGTTCAGTCCTAGGAAGTGTCTACGAGCCGTGTCTAGTAGAGTATTGTTTATGGTGTGTTGCGCGCCACATCTATAAACAGGAGGCTACAGGGCATCTAGGAAAAATGTCCATTCTTCATCTTATGAGATCGTGCGGTAGAGCTATGTTATAAGATTTTCTCCTCCCTAATTGTGCGCTATGATTTCAGTGATGCCACCAAAGAGAAAAACTACAGCTGCTCAGAAGGGTAAGACTACGATAGAAAGACGGTTAGAGAGGGAGCCGCCAATGAATATAGAAGAGGGTGAATCACATAATGAGGCTCCATCTAATACTTCTCCCACTCTGCCTGTTCTAGAAGAACAAGAAGGGGCTTCGGTTTCAGCTCCTATACCTACAGTTCCTCCACCGGCTACTTCGGGTCAACAAATGACCAAAGCTATCCATTTATTGACACAGTTAGTTGCCGCCCCGGCACAATGGCAGAGTTCGGGTCCGAGTGATAGGGCAATTAGTACTAGAGCGCGTGATTTTATGAGTTTAAATCCTCTGGAATTTTTCGGGTCAAAGTCGGATGAGGACCCGCAAGGTTTTATCGATGAAATATTGAGAACATTGAAGATTATTCATGCCTATGAAACTGAATCTGTGGAGTTAGCATCTTATAGACTCCGGGATGTGGCGGTCTTATGGTATAATAATTGGATATCCTCGAGAAAGGAGAATGCACCTCCTCCGGTTTGGCAAGAATTTGTTGATGCCTTCATCCGCCACTATTTGCCACCCAAGGTCCATCGAGCTAGATCGGATAGATTCTTAAATTTGAAGCAAGGAAATATGAGTGCTCGGGAGTATAACTTTCAATTTAATTCATTGGCTAGATATGCTTTGACTATGGTGGCCGACATGGGAGATAGAGTGCACAGATTTGTGAGTGGCCTAGGGCCACATTTATTTAAAGATTGTTTAACGGCCTCATTGCCAGATGGGATGGATATTTCCCGCATTCAGGCTTATGCCCAGAACCTAGAAGAGCAGTAGTATCCGCAAAGGGGTGAGCGCGATATTGATAGAGGGTAAAGTAAGAGGGCCAGATCTATGGGTGATGGTAGCGACTATAGAGGGGGATCGAGGCAGTCATATTCTAGACACTCAGGCCAGTCGGCGACTAGTGCACCTCCGCGATTTGCAGGTAGGAGATTTGACCGCTCCATCCATTTAGGACAGGGTCAGAGTTCAAGAGCCTCAGGTTCTCAGTTTGGCGGTGATTATAGCCACAGGAGACCACCAGTTCCATGATGTAGTCGGTGCAGAAATTTACATTCGGGGCCATGTCTCCAAGGTTCAGATGCTTGTTATGTTTGTGGATAGACTGGGCACGTGATGTGTGACTGTCCCTTGAGGTACGGTAAAGGTGGGGTTCAGCCCACAGGATTAGTGACTGGTTTTTCTTCAGTGCACCCGGTAGGGCAGACTCCCCAAATTCCAGCAGGCCGAGGTAGAGGCTGAGGGGGAGCGTCTAGTTCAGGTGGTATCCAGCCCCGTATCTATGCTTTAGCCGGACGATAGGATCTTGAGTCCTCCCCAGATGTGGTTACAGGTATATTGACTATATTCTCTTATGATGTTTATGCGTTGATTGATCCGGGTTCTATGTTATCTTATATCACTTCGTATATTACTGGTCGTATTGGGGTGAAACCCAAGCCAATTAAACCTTTTGAGGTATCTACTCAGGTTGGTGATCCCGTGATAGTTAGACAAGTATATAAGAATTGTGTAATTGTGGTATGTGAACGCCAGACCAAAGTTGATTTAATTGAGCTGGAAATGCTAGATTTTGATGTGATTATGGGTATGGATTGGTTGGCCTCTTGTTATGCCAATGTCGATTGCCGAACGAAAGTTGTTCGATTCCATTTTTCGGGAGAACCCGTGCTTGAATGGAAAGGTAATACAGTGTCTCCCAGAGGTAGGTTTATTTCCTACTTTAAGGCAAGGAAGATGAAAGCAAAAGGCTATATCTGTCACTTAGTCCGGGTTTATGACACCGAAGCAAAGCTACCAATTTTTCAATCCGTCCCGGTAGTGAATGAATTTTCGGACGTATTTCCAGATGAACTCCAGGACTTCCTCCGGAAAGAGAGATTGATTTTGTCATTGATGTGTTACCGGACACCAAGCCTATTTCTATTCCTCCTTACCGAATGGCTCCCGCCGAACTGAAAGAGCTAAAGGCACAATTGAAGGATTTGCTTGAGAAAGGATTTATTAGGCCCAGTTCATCATCGTGGGGAGCACCAGTCCTATTTGTGCGAATGAAAGATGGTTCTTTGCGAATGTGCATTGATTACAGGCAGTTAAATAAGGTGACGATAAAGAATAAATATCCCCTTCCAAGAATTGATGATTTGTTTGATCAATTATAGGGTGTCAAGTGGTTTTCCAAAATAGATCTAAGGTCAGGTTATCATCAGGTGAGAGTCAAAGAAGAAGATATTCCCAAAACAACTTTCAGAACAAGATACGCCCATTATGAGTTTCAGGTGATGTCATTCGGGCTAACTAATGCTTCGGCAGTGTTCATGAATCTGATGAATAATGTATTTAGGCCTCTCTTGGATCTATTTGTAATAGTGTTCATTGATGATATTCTGGTATACTCTCGGACAGAATCAGAACATGTAGACCATTTACGTATTGTTCTTGGAATTCTTCGAACTCGAGAATTGTATGCAAAATTTTCAAAGTGCGAGTTTTGGTTGAATTCCGTGACATTTTTGGGCCATGTTATTTTAGTTGATGGCATTCGGGTGGACACTCAGGAAATTGAGGCTGTGAAGACTTGGCCAAGGCCTACGACACCTACAGAAGTCCATAGTTTTCTGGGATTGGTAGGTTACTATAGAAGATTCGTGGAAGGGTTCTCATCCATTTCAACCCCTTTGACGAAGCTAACCCAGAAGTCAGCTAAATTTTAGTGGAATGAGGCTTGTGAATGCAGTTTTCAAGAATTGAAAGATAGGCTAAATTCAGCTCCAGTCTTGACCCTCCCAGAAGGTCCAGATGGTTATGTTGTATATTGTGATACCTCTGGTGTTGGGTTAGGTTGCGTGTTGATGCAGCACGGTAAGGTCATTGCCTATGCTTCAAGGCAGTTGCGGAAACATGAAAGGAACTACCCAACTCATGATCTCGAATTGGCTGCGGTTATTCATGCATTAAAGATGTGGAGACGTTACTTGTATGGTGTACATGTTGATATCTACACAGATCACAAGAGTCTCCAATATATTTTTAAGCAGAAGGATTTAAATCTACGACAGGGGCGGTGGTTAGAGCTACTGAAAGATTATGATGTGAGTATTTTATACCATCTCGGGAAAGCGAATGTAGTGGCTGATGCACTTAGCCGCAAATCAATGGGTAGTTTATGTGAAGTTCCTTTGGGGAAGAAATAACTAATCCATGAGCTCCACCAACTAGCTAATCTTGGAGTTCACTTAATTGACTCAGGCAGTACAGGAATTGGTATTAATAATCCAACTGTTTCATCCTTAGATATGGAGGTGAAAGAGCGTTAATATGAAGATCCTCAGCTGAGCCATTATAGAGATACACTTCATGAGAACGAAAAGTCACCACTTGAAATTTCTATAGAAGGAGTTCTTAGATACCGAGACAGGCTATGTGTTCCAAATGTTGCGGAATTATGTTGTCGAATTCTAGAAGAAGCTCATTATTCTCGGTATTCTATTCATCCAGGAGCGACAAAGATGTATCACTATTTTAGGCTAATGTATTGGTGGGATGGAATGAAAAAGGACATAGCGAAATTTGTAGCTCAATGTCCAAATTGCCAACAAGTGAAAATTGAACATCAAAAGTCAGGAGGATTATTGCAAGCAATGGAAATTCCATCCTGGAAATGGGAAGCGATAAACATGGATTTCATTGTAGGGATACCTCGTTCCCAAAGCAAGTATGATTCTATACCGGTGATTATGGATAGATTGACAAAATCAGCCTATTTTCTTCCAGTCAGAACCACATACTCTGCAGAAGATTATGCAAGGTTGTACCTTAAGGAGATTGTGAGACTTCATGGTGTTACGATATCTATTATCACGGACAGAGGGGAACAATTTACAACCAACTTCTGGAAGTCTTTTCAAGAAGGTTTGGGTACTCAGGTAAAGCTTGGCACAACATTTCATCCGCAAACTGATGGGCAAGCCGAACGCACTATTCAGACCTTGAAAGATATGCTATGGGCATGTGTGCTAGATTACGGTGGTAGTTGGGATGACCACTTACCCCTCATTGAGTTTGCATACAACAACAGTTACCATTCTAGTATTCAAATGGCTCCGTATGAAGCTCTATATGGAAGGAAGTGTAGATCCTCAATTGGGTGGTTTGAAATGGGAGAGGTACAGCTAATAGGTCCTGAACTGATTCAACAAGCGGTAGAAAAGGTCAAGGTTATCCGAGATCGACTAATGACAACTCAAAGTCGACAGAAATCTTATGCGGACAACCGTCGGCGAGACTTAGAATTTCAAGTCGATGACTGGGTGTTCTTAAAGGTGTCACCAATTAAAGGTGTGATGAGATTTGGTAAGAAGGGATAGTTGAGTCCTCCGTACATTGGACCTTACAAAATTGTCCGCAAAGTGGGTCAAGTAGCTTACAAATTGGACTTACCCTCAGAACTTGAAGCAATCCATCCAGTTTTCCATATATCAATGCTCCGTAAGTGTGTTGGAGATCCTACTAGGATCGTGCCGGTAGATGATGTTCAAGTGACAGAAAAGCTAGCCTATGAATAAGTACCTATTACTATACTAGACAGGCAAGTACGCAGACTTAGGAATAAAGAAGTAGCTTCAGTCAAAGTCTTATGGAGGAATAATAACCGAGAAGAAATGACTTGGGAAGGGGAAGAAAATATGAAGTCCAAGTACCCGCACTTATTTCAACCCCCGGAAGAGATTCAAGATGAAACATTGACACCATGACGTATGTATGCTTCCTTTTATGCTTTTGGGTCATCTGTGGCCATAAATTCTTGCTATTGTGTTGTAGCCCTATGAGGCATTGTTGTTATGAGATGTTGTGACAGGATGGTAGTTCCATATTACAGGGTAAACTCTGGCGAAATTTTTGTAGAATTCCCGAGAACTTAACATTCGAGGACGAATGTTTTTAAAGGGGGGAAGGATGTTACACCTCGGAAAATTTCATGTCGTTGCCTAGTGAATAGGCTAACACAGGGTAAGATGTATACGATGTTTCTATAAATAAGAAAGGTTGTTTAATGATTTTAAGTAAGATTCCAAAGACGTTGGAAGTAAGAGAAGAAAGTTCGTTAAAGAATGTTGAGCGCAAGTTGTATTTTGAAGAAGGATGTGCAAAGTATTGAGTTAATGTCGACCGGATGATGTCTTAAAGAAGAAGTTATAATGCTCCTTAGATTGCTAATAAGGTGTTTAACAAGTGTTAAGAAGGTTCCATAAGGATTGGAGATCAAACGAACGACGAAAATAATTTTCGGGAGGTGGGGTTATACGACCGCTTATACGGTCCGTATAAGGGTCCGTATAGCACCCAACAAAAATGTTGTTTCTCTGATGGTGAAGTACGGTCACTTATACGGACAGTATACTGTTGTACGGACCGTATAAGTGTCCGTGGAAGCCCCGACGGGCTGAGTTAAGTGCAAATATAAATATGTGTTCCCACTTTCATTTTCTCATTCTTTCCACTTCTAGATCTCTCTCAAGGCTTCTAGAGTGTTCTACATATTTCATCAACACCAATTCAAGGCAAATCAAAGATCAACTTCATCAAACCAAGAGAATTAAGAGCCTGTTTGGATGGGCTTATGCCTATAAGTTGCAAACAGCTTATAAGCTAAAAAAAAATAAGTTGGGGTAGTCTAACTTATTTATTTTTAGCTTATAAGCTGTTTTAAGCTTATAAGCTGCTTTAGATAAGCTAAGTCAAATGGGTCCAATTATTTTTTTGAGCTTATTTTAAGCACAAAATGACTTTAAGCTGGCCAGCCAAACACTCAAAAAAGCTGAAAACAGCTTATAAGCAACTTATAAGCCAATCCAAACGGGCTCTAAGTGCAAGAAACTCATTAGGGTTCATCCAAGACAAGAAATCTCATTGGAAGTGAAACAAGGGTTTTCCTCAAGTGAAGTGTTTCCACCCAAATCTTTAGCAAAGGTAAGTTTTATGATCATTTCATGTTGTTTAAGGTGTTGAGGGGTTGAAAGACATAGATTATGAAAGGAGGTGGAAGATGGGTCATAAATATGAGAATAGTGATATTTTTGAGTGGTAGCTTAGAATGAATTATGATTATTGATATGTTGTGATTATAATTGTTGACACCCAATTTTGTCCCGCCTCTCCTCCAAAATATCTATTCACGCTTCTAATATTTTTGGCAACTTAAGAAATAATTATTTATATTTTTACTATAATTATTACCTTTTATTAGTACTGGCGTTTCATTATTCTATTACAGTCACTAGCTGTTATTATTATTATGATTAGTATTATTATTATGATTATTATGATTATTATTATTTTGCTACCAGTATTATCATAATTCACATTTTTTATCATTTCAGCATTTTTACCAGCTTACGCACACGCATCGCATTTATCTTCGCATAATTAAATAATAGTATTTATTTACTGTGGACTTTCGAAATATTATTGCACGACTATTACGACCTCATATAATTTTATCTGAACACCAATAATTGCATACTTTTATATCAAACGATATTTTGGCACCCGTTAATATATAATTAGTTAAACTATGTCTTTTATTTAAATTTAGAAGCCCAATTTAGTTTCTTTCATTCAGCCCATATTAATTCTGTCCATTCATAATCAGCCCACATTTTAATTCACCCAGCCCAATATTTTCAGCCAACCCAGTCCACTACCCCTTTGAGTCCGACCCAGTCCATTAATCATTTTTACCCGACCCGACCCACTTGTTTAAGAAAAGAAAATTAGGTTTAGGTTTCCATTTCCTTTCCATCCGCCCCCCCCCCCCCCCTCTTTCTCTCTCTTCTCGTCTGCCGCCCGCTCCTCTCTCTCTTCCTTTTCAACAAAAACGGCGAAGTCGCCGTCACCTTTGACCGCTCCCCCTACTCCTCTCTCTCTCCCGCTCCTCCCTCTCTCTTTCTTCAACACAAAAGCTAAAAAAAAAAAACCTATAAAGAGTTGTTAGTTGAATCGAAACAAACAAGTTTTGAGTGGCAGAAAATCCTCAAAAAAAAAAAAAAAAAAAACAGGGTTCTGGAATGGCAAGAATCCCCTGAAAAATACGAGTCCTCAGCCGCACAAGATTCCCAAAATATTAAGCTTGGCAGTAGTTGTGATAATTCAAAACATCGAGTCAAAATACTAGAACATTTGTTTTCTGCTTTTCATCTGCTTTGTGTTGCTGTGAATCCGAGCATCGCAAGCTCGGATTTGGTAGTTTTTGAGGTAGATCAGAGATTCGAGGTCTCACTTCGCTGTACCCAAAGAAGGCATGACCTTCGCATACGAGTCCGAGGAACTCGTCTTCCGCATTCGGTGTTGGGCCAAGGCCCAACGAAAATACGATTTCCCCTTCTGTCCAGTTCTGTCCGCAGCCAAAGAAATAAAAAGTGGAGTCTGGGTCAAAGTCCCAAATAAAAAAAAAACAGCAGCGGCAGTCCTTAAAAATGGGCTGAGCCCATTTAGCTTATTGACTCTTCTATTTTGTTTTTGTGCATTTAATTTGTATGGCATGATTAACTCTTTATTTTGTTTTTGTTTTCTTAACTTAGATGAATTCTAGTAAATTTAGTGGGGTTTAATTTTAGTCATGGGTAGTTAATTTAAGAGAAACTAACCATTAATTCCATAAGTTTTATTCCCTTCTTTTCATGTTAAAACTATTTATAATGTCTAATATTTATTTTATTTGGAACACTAGATTTTAGTGTGCTGAATAATTATCTTCGTACTCCAATCCGTACGAAAGGCCCCCTTTCTTTTGGCGGGTATCACCACGTGGCTTAATCCCGGATCACTCCTTAAGGAAATAATCGATTTGCAAAATGGCAGGACTATATATTTTAAGTAAAGGGAATCATATTTTATTTTTATTATCATATACATTTTAAAATGTCACTAATACGCAAATATAAACTCTAGTATATTTTATAAATAACTCTTCAAGTTTGAATCAATCATGCATTTTTTAATTAAGCATAGTTAATAAAAGATAATCAATCGCGTATTGTCTATATTCCTAAATTGCAAAATCAATTAATACCTCGCCATTTGAGTTGTTTCAGATATTTATTAAAACGCTGTAACCCGCATTCTCTTCTACTTATATGCAAATTATCATATTTATAAATCTTATTTTAAATAGCATTATCATATTCTTTCTTCAAAACCTTAACAACCTTTATAAGTCTTATTTTAAAATAGCCTTTAAAGTTCTCCTCTTATATAAATTATTATATTTTTTGTAAATCTTATTTTTAGCTAACATTATTTTCCTTTAAAACTTTAGTAATATTTGTAAGCCATTTTCTAAAATTTAAGCACTATATTTAACCTTAATTAATTAACCTAAGTTTGGCCGGATAACCGTAGTTAACGGATTCTAAAGGATGCCTAACCCCTTCCCTTTAGGATAATATAGAACCCTTACCTAGAATCACACTGATTAAGCAGACTATTAACGGATGTTTAGTTAGCTTTACCTTATTTAATAAATTAGGTGTCCTAATTCACCGTTAAATTAATTAGGTGGCGACTCCTTAAAATAAAACAAATAGGAATCACCAATATGTTGTACTCTAAATTAACCCGTTTAAAATGGGGTGTAACAATAATTATGTTACAAATGATATTCAGAACATGGAATAAACATTATATGTGAGTAACTGTAATAGTGTACTATGACCATGGTTATGGATGATTTGAAGTGAAATTGGGAAATGTGGATAATGTAGGTGAACGGAGATTATTGCTTATGATATTATGAATGTTATTATAGACGTTTGGGAGTTGACATACGATATGGAGAAAGTTGTATAAACAAAGGAAATGCTACCCAATTTTCTTTAGCTTTAGTCAAGTATACTTAAGTTACCGATTATCATTAGTTAGTACAAACTCTCTTGAAGGTAGAAACAAGAACATTGGAGGAGAACGTTCAAGCGATAATGTAGCTAAACGAAAAGGTATGTGAGGCTAGTCCCTCCTTTCTAAGGCATGACTCTTATCCGATCTTTCCATGACTTTCTTACATTCTGGAAAAATTATGAGTCTACGTTCATAAAGAGCGTCACATGAGATAAAGATAAAAGATACGTTACGAGCTTGATAACGATGATAATGAGTCTAAGCTTAAATAATCTAAAGCATGATATGATGTTCCATGAAGTTAATGATCCTAAGTATGATTCATTGATGTTGTTCATTGTGTACACCTACCTTATAATGTTAGTTCCTTCAAGGTGAGGTATGACGACTATGATCACTCCATAACGTAATCGGGGGTTCTTGACCTTATGCCCCCCCGATATAGTTATAGATTGTCTTTAAGCTCTAATGCATGTTCTATGACAAATGTATGATAATGATGAGTTATGATGAGTATATGATGATACGATTCCACCGTACCTATATGACCGGGCATGTCACCGCTAAGGCGGGCTGCTTATGATTACACCGAGTCTAGATGACCGGGCATGACACCACTAGTGGGCGGCGTATGATGGTTACCCGGATGCGGGTTAACGACGATGGTATATGTGATATGATTAAAATGCACACGCTCTTAAAAGTTAAGCAGGTTATATATACTCATCTCATGTCTTATGATTTCTCTATTATGTTCATTTTATTCATCCCTTACATACTCATTACAATGCTCGTACTGACGTCCTTTTTCTTTGGACGCTGTGGTCATGCCCACAGGTAGACAGGGAGGTGATCCAGATTCATAATAGCTATCAGCAGACTTTGAGAGCACCCCATTGTTCCAGAGATGCCATTGATTATTAATTTATGTACATATATTTTGGGCACGACGGGGTCCTGTCCCTTCCATATGTCTAGTACTCCAGTAGAGACTCGTAGATACGTATGTGTGGGTAGTATGGTCTAACGATTTCCTCGTTCTCTCTCTCTCTCTCTCTCTCTCTCTCTCTCTCTCTCTCTCTATATATATATATATATATATATATATATATATATATATATATATATATATATATATATATATATATATTATTATTATTATGAAAGCCAAAGGGCTTATGTGTTTAAGGGTAAATATGTTTCAAACTGAAAATGGTTTCCTATGATTAGAAGCATGAGAATAATGAATGAACGCAAGACGAGTAGTAGTATGAGTGGTGCTCGGTGGCCACCCCCGGTGTCACACCCCTACCAGGAGTATGACGGGCTCCGACCTGTAGGCCGGGGACCACCTGACTTATCCGTTACTTTGAACATTATAACCATAACTCAAAGAACACATGCACGCAGAAAAGGCCCAAAATAGAAATATCCGATCATTCAGCACATATGTACATATGCGGACCGGCAAGGTCGCCACAATATAACGTATATAATAAAGCCGACAAGGCTAACAGTAAAGTATCAAGAGCTCAAGATACGGCCGACAAGACCACCAATATATTATACAATAATGTGAGCCGGTGGAGATATAAAACATCTAACTGTACACACACGTCAACGAGCCTCTACACTGAATACAATGATCATAAGGACAATACTAAATAGACTGCAGCTCCGAAGTAAGTGGAGTGCTCCTGAGAATCCGCTGATAGAACACTTACGGGTCTGATCTGTCTTCCTACGTACCTGCGGGCATGAGCGCAGCGTCCACAAGAAGGGACGTCAGTACGAATAATGTACTGAGTATGTAAGGCATGAATAACAACATAATATAGACATGAAAGGTAACATGGAATAAAAGAGATAACCTGTACATCTGGATGCCTCATAAGGCGGATGCGATGCATGCTTAGCCTTTAAAAAAATATTTTTATACATATACATAGTACCATGCCCGACCATTAAGGCTCGGTGTCATATATATAGTATCATGCCCGGCCATTAAGGCTCGGTGTCATATATATAGTATCATGCCCGGACATTAAGGCTCGGTATTATCTTCATTAGCCCGCGTCCGGGGCAATATCATAACATGCCCACTGTAGTGGTGTGCACATCTACGTGCCATGCCCGGCCGACTATAGCGCGGCGCGGTGTGAGAAAATACATACATATATATAAAGCACGCATGACAGCCAAATAAAAGCTATAAGTACGTCGGAGTGACGTAAGGTCGGTAACCTCCGATTATATTATGGAATAATCATCATCGCTCTATCTCACCTTGAAGGAACAATTATTATAAGGCGAGTTCAACAACAATGAATAAAAATCAAGAAAATCACGAAAATAACTCAACATTTTCATGTTCACATTGAAATCATAAGCTTGGGACTTTTAAACATGAAATCATCATCATCGTCGTAATCATCATAGAAACATTCTCATCTTTAGCATCGTCATTAACATTGTAAAAACATGTCCGTTGTTGTTGTCATTAAAGCTTATAGAATCATAAATCTTTGACTCGAAAAATAGGGACATTTTGGAAAACATTTATGGATTATCAAGAAAGAAGTCATGCCTTTGAATCATGAACTCTAACTTTTGGAAGTAAGGAAGTTATGAAACATATGTAAGGAATTATAACATAGGAGTTTCTAGAAATAGGATCATCGTCATCATAAAACATACTTTTCTTTAGCCTCATAAAAACTCTAAGAATCATGAATCTCTAGCTTTTGAGAATAAGGACATTTTAAGGAACATGTATGGGTTCCCACGGAAGGAATCATGCCTTTGGAAAGAAAGGGTCTAGCCTTAACATACCTGTTCAACCTCCAGTTATCCACACTTATTCGTCCGAATTCGAGAGTCTACATTTAAGAGGATTCACACTATCATTAGCCACATCATAGTATACTTATACTAATCTTTCAAGTCAAACTACTCTATATTCTGCCGAAAATCGGGCAGCATCTCCCCGTTTATATGCCTAGCCCGAAATTCCAATTCAGCAACCAACAACATCAACAACAATACCAATAGTAATAACATCATCTCCAACACCATTATGTATCATAAAACATCCCTCACGATGTTTTCCAATTTTCACAACTAGCCAACCCGCTATACGATTATTTAACGACTTTATCTTCGTGAATAAACCAAAAATAATATTAATAAGCAGAGATTCATACCTTATTCTTACTAGGACAGCAACATCTCCAATGTTTGCCAAGAATCCAAACCGAATCCACCACAAAACAAGACTACAAACACAACCACACTCTACCCAGACCTAAACTACTACTCCGCTACTTGAAAATGGCTCACTTTTTGATTCTCTCGCTCCCTTTTCTGATTTTTTTGGAATTTTCTAGGAAAAATCTGATGAAAAAAAGGTTATTACCATTTATATAGGGTCAAATTCAGGCCGGGTCATTGTAGCAATACTGTAGCAAGTCTGTACTGTAGCAGTACTGTAGCACGCGTTTCTGCTTTTTCGGCCGAACTTGTAACGTCCATATTTCTCTACTCCAACGTTGTATCGATGAGCGAATTATTGTATTGAAAACTAGACTCGATGAACTTTATTTTAGGATTTTAAAACACCTTAAAACTCCTAATATAATAGGAGATATGCCCCTCCAAAGTTGACTAAAAATCTGTCCAAAATCCTGCCAACATTTCTCAAATTTTCATCAAACTTATTTTCTTCAATTTGCTTGATCTCGAAATCTTCCGAAACTCTCCATACATGATATTTATCATTGATTATACTTGATAATGACCATGTTCTTGTGTTTCAAAATAGTCTTTCCCGATTACGACTTACGAGATCGTAATTCATCCTTTACTTCATTGTTACATACTTCCCATGGCTTGTACCTTTCAAAACATCATGGGACGTCTCCGATACTCCATTACTATGGTGATGTACGTGGCATGCTCATGCTCTGAAAGTGCGGGGTGTAACATTTCTCCCCTCCCCCCCCCCCCCCCCCCCTTCAAAGACCTTCGTCCTCGAATGTTGAGGTAGAGTTTGCTCCGAGGTAGATATCAATGTTCTTACCTGTATTTGTCAGTATTTACTTTACTTACTTCCAGTCTTACTTGCTCATTTAAAACTGAACTTATCCAAATTACGTAGTTTATCCTTCTTCTTTTGTGGCCAAATTTACACTCGTACTCAAGGTCGTTCCTTTTCTTATTATATGTTTGTCTACTAACTCTTTATGCTTTATCGTTCTCATTGCCTCTTCAGCCTTCATTGTTTACATTCTTGTATGCCCTTTTATCCCGTACTTACCACATACTTTTATCCAATTTTGATCCCATCTTCTTTTTATTCAGAAATTCTTGTTCTCTTCAATCTCCACGTGTCTTTCTTACGTTTCACAGATGTCCCAGGCTTTTGTCTTCTTGTTTACTTATTCTTATTCTTCCTCCATTAAAGATAACCTCAAGACTGTTCACATTTTTAGCATCCTTTGCTTTCTATAGCAGTCAAATTAATCTTTGCGGTACTTTATCTTTAAACTAGTTTAACACGGAAATGTCTCGCTTAATTTCTCTTTCCTTCAATTGGACTTCTGGCACTTGGCTAACTAACGGTAATTCTTGTACTTATATCAAAAACATCTCAAACCTCTTCTTTAATGATTCCTTTCCTTTAATTTACTTTTAAAGTTTCTAATCTTAGTTCGGCTAATAACTTAGGGATGAATTCAGAAATTTGTCGAAGAATAACCAAGATTCCTAGTCATGCAGTGAATTCGAATCTTTTCATTCTTTCCTTTGTCTGTAACCTTCATTCATCCCTTTTTCCAATAAGAGCCATCATGTTGCTTCTTCCACGAGGTCTCTTTGTCAGCCGCTTGTTCCAATCAAACGTGATATCCTTTGATCATTTCCTTTGGGGTTCTCCTTCTACTTTTAACCTTTGCCCGATTCTCACTTAATACGTCTTTCCATAGTTTGACGCACTCATCTATCATTTCGGTTTATCAATCAAGTGGATCTCTTAATTCCTTAAATGTCCATCTCATTTATTTATATCCTTGAATTATTTTCCTGCAATCTTATCTTCGTCTATTTCCATGATTTCACCTTTCGTTGACTTAGTCCCTCCTGTCTCGTATCCCTCTATTTCTCTACTAGTGGACAACTTTCTTATTTGGCTGTGGCACTTTTCCTTGCTTGCTTCTCTAGTGCTACTTTAGATTATCCCTCTTGGGACTAATCGATTTTATATACATATCATTCCATCTCCTTTTTAATGCTTTTATCAAACTCCTTAATTCCTTACAATGTCATCATAGTTTCACCTATGGCAGCGCCCAGATGGCTTGCAGTAGCATTTCCTTGCTAATGGATTATTATTCTCATTAATTGCTTTACTTCAGATTACTCATCCAATGAGTCAAAATACCATAGCCAAGGGATTTATATTCCAATGGGACTCAATTCGACCCATACGACAATCCTTAGCATCATTCCTTATACACTTGTATATAGCATTTTCTTATCATCGTTGTTATCTCCCATCACAAGATTATACTTACAACATACTAATGATCATATCTGAAGCTAATCTACTGTTCAAAATATCTTCAAATCCATGTTTGAATCTTTCCTCCAATTTTCTCTCCTCCAATCTTATCATCATTACAAACTAACTCATAAGTTTGAGACTAAAATAAAATCTTACTTAATCATAACTTCCTTTCAATACGAGTGTGCTTCCCTCTTTAAGTCCTTGGATCTCCTATACCAGCGGCTAATTGAGACTTAACTAGTTTTCATTCTTCTTCAAATATTTATTGTCGTCCCCACACCATTTTACTAGCCATTTCATCAGGATGATTATTTATGTGGTCCTATGACATATTCTCTCGCAATTTAATATAAATGGTTACTTATGATTTCACAATGCAGGAAGTATTTTCTAGTCTCAGGTAATACTGTTGTCATGCTATCCATAGGCATACCGTCTTCCTTTCTTTTAATGATCTTTGAAATTCCTAAAAATATTCCTCTTTTAAAACTCTCACCTCTCCCAGTGCTACGATTTCTCTTTACTAATCCCGACTGTCCTTGATACTTAACCTTGGTCACTTGTATGCCTACTCACTTCTTCTGTTACCTTTTTGGGGTATGTTGCTGCATATTTAATTGTAACCAAAAATTTCTCTGGTACGAGCGATTCGAATCATAGCCCGGAACACAATGTATTGCAGTGACAAAACTTAATTCCTTGATTTTCTAAACCTTTATTATCTTGTCATGCCTCTGTTCCCATGTCTGTCTCATAATATACATGCATTTAGTCTATTTCCACTTTTCTTTACCACATCCTTGCTATATTAGTTCATCTCGAATTTCGACTCCTTCAAGCCAGTACATTTCCTTCTTCTGTACTTGGGAATATTCTAACTCATCTAATAATGTTCTCATATACCAGTAACATTCGAGTATTGACCGCTTTGGTAGTCATTCGGCCGACCCTAGCGATCCTTCAACTCCTCTAGTCAATATAATGTCGGAGTTACTTTTATCACCTGGTTTGACTTATTTCTCTTTTGCTAAATGGATTCTTGTATCAAGTCATCCATACATATTGGACACAACTCATCCTTCTTTCATGCCTAATAGTCCCCTAGGTTAATGAATCAATGGTGACATCGGAATTCGTTAGACTCCTTATAGAATGCCCGACTATACCATGCTCCTTCAGTCGTAAGTTTTTTTTTTCCTTCATAGACATCCTTTCCCCAGTACCCTTGAGATTTCTCTTACTCTTGGTTCTCGATTCCGAGTTGGGTTTATATCATACCAGTAAAAGTCGATACTTTCTCTCATATTCTCACGATTCGTCCTTTTCTTAATTTAGCTCATAGTGTCCCATAGTTTCTCTTAACTAATTGTTTGTATCATAATCATGCGTCATAATCCTTCTAATGTCCCGCCGATTCTTGTTCTCATCATGAAATTTTAGTAAAATACACCCTTTTCTTTCTTCCTTCGTTCATTTCTTATTTCCCTTTACGATACCATAGCTTGCTCGTATGTATGTTTATTTCTCGTATATTCGTCCTGTTTCCTTTATAATCGTATCTCTATCCCAAGTCCACTGTCGTATGCCATCATTGTCTACCCTTGGCCAACCTTATTAATTTATTAAACTTCCTCTTATAGTCGCCAATCACATAACTTCCTTTAATCAATTCATAACCGCACTTTCTCGTACTTCTGTCCTGAAGGTCCTCGTAGATTTCCGTTGCTCTTAAAGTGCTCTTTCCCGTTTGCCACTTAATAATATCTACCTAGAAGTTTGCAGAACATTCCACTATAAGTACAAACCCATCTTGATCTCGTGTATATATATATATATATACACTTCTAGGGTGGAACTTTCCCGTACTCGTTAACTGCCTTTCCCACATCAATATCTCTTTGTTATCACTTACAGACCAATCTAATCTATAAATCGTAATACTGTATTTGAGTTCCTAATGTCAACTTTCTTTATGTTTCCAATAGGTCCCAATCCTCGAAAATCTCGGATGCAACTCATCCCAGTTTCTTAACTACTAATCATTTTTCCCTCCAGGGTTCCTCCTTTAAATTAAATTAAAATCACTCTAAAACTTCTCTTTGAAAGCATTGCATAGTTGTTCCTTCAATCATGACTTACCAAACGGCTGATGGTCACATTTTCTCTTTATTCTTTCTCTATAAACATGCAAACAATTCAATTTGCAAAAATTTCGGCAGAATTTCCTCTATAATTCATACTACCTCATTCCTACACACAGCCCAGAAAACACATCCAATGCCCCACAGAGCAATCACAAATACCCACAATATCTTGCTCAAGTTCTTATATCAACGTCTATCCATATTAATAAAACAGGAAACATACCTTTCGAATGAACAACTTCAATTCTTAGCAATTACCTCGTAGTGGCATAATCAATTGCTTATCCATGATCAAAACATTTGGGGTTAGAATCAGGGACATCATATCCAATGATTTAGCTCTATGGCACGATCTAAGATAAGAAACAAAGGTCAATGGTTCCTAAATGCCCTGCAGCCTCTTATTTATAAGTGTGGCGCGCTTCACACTCATAAACAAGACTCTATTGGACACGGCTCATAGACATTACCTAGGACGAACTGCTCTGATACTAATTTGTCACACCCCTACCAGGAGTATGACGGGCTCCGACCTGTAGGCCGGGGACCACCTGACTTATCCTTTACTTTGAATATTATAACCATAACTCAAAGAACACCTGCACGCGTAAAAGGCCCAACATAGAAATATCCGATCATTCAACACATATGTACATATGTGGACCGGCAAGGTCGCCACAATATAACGTATATAATAAAGCCGGCAAGGCTAACAGTAAAGTATCAAGAGCTCAAGATAAGGCCGACAAGACCACCAACATATTATACAACAATATGAGCCGGTGGAGATATAAAACATCTAACTGTACACACATGTCTACGAGCCTCTACATTGAATACAATGATCATAAGGACAATACCAAATAGACTGCAGCTCCGAAGTAAGTGGAGTGCTCCTGAGAATCCACTGATAGAACACTTACGGGTCTGATCTGTCTTCCTACCTACCTGCGGGCATGAGCGCAGCGTCCACGAGAAGGGATGTCAGTACGAATAATGTACTGAGTATGTAAGGCATGAATAACAACATAATATAGACATGAAAGGTAACATAGAATAAAAGAGATAACCTGTACATCTGGATGCCTCATAAGGCGGATGTGATGCATGCTTAGCCTTTAAAAAAATATTTTTATACATAAACATAGTACCATGCCCGACCATTAAGGCTCGGTGTCATATATATAGTATCATGCCCGGCCATTAAGGCTCGGTGTCATATATATAGTATCATGCCCGACCATTAAGGCTCGGTATTATCTTCATTAGCCCGCGTCCGGGGCAATATCATAACATGCCCACTGCAGTGGTGTGCACATCTACGTGCCATGCCCGGCCGACTATAGCGCGGCGCGGTGTGAGAAAATACATACATAAACATAAAGCACGCATGAGAGCCAAATAAAAGCTATAAGTACATCGAAGTGACGTAAGGTCGGTAACCTCTGATTATATTATGGAATAATCATCATCGCTCTATCTCACCTTGAAGGAACAATTATCATAAGGCGAGTTCAACAACAATGAATAAAAATCAAGAAAATCACGAAAATAACTCAACATTTTCATGTTCACATTGAAATCATAAGTTTGGGACTTTTAAACAAGAAATCATCATCATCGTCGTAATCATCATAGAAACATTCTCATCTTTAGCATCGTCATTAACATTGTAAAAACATGTCCGTTGTTGTTGTCATAAAAGCTTATAGAATCATAAATCTTTGACTCGAAAAATAGGGACATTTTGGAAAATATGGATTATCAAGAAAGAAGTCATGCCTTTGAATCATGAACTCTAACTTTTGGAAGTAAGGAAGTTATGAAACATATGTAAGGAATTATAACATAGGAGTTTCTAGAAATAGGATCATCGTCATCATAAAACATACTTATCTTTAGCCTCGTAAAAACTCTAAGAATCATGAATCTCTAGCTTTTGAGAATAAGGACATTTTAGGGAACATGTATGGGTTCCCACGGAAGGAATCATGCCTTTGGAAAGAAAGGGTCTAGCCTTAACATACCTGTTCAACCTCCAGTTATCCACACTTATTCGTCCGAATTCGAGAGTCTACATTTAAGAGGATTCACACTATCATTAGCCACATCATAGTATACTTATACTAATCTTTCAAGTCAAACTACTCTATATTCTGCCGAAAATCGGGCAGCATCTCCCCGTTTATATGCCTAGCCCGAAATTCCAATTCAGCAACCAACAACATCAACAACAATACCAATAGTAATAACATCATCTCCAACACCATTATGTATCATAAAACATCCCTCACGATGTTTTCCAATTTTCACAACTAGCCAACCCGCTATACGATTATTTAACGACTTTATCTTCGTGAATAAACCAAAAATAATATTAATAAGCAGAGATTCATACCTTATTCTTACTAGGACAGCAACATCTCCAATGTTTGCCAAGAATCCAAACCGAATCCATCGCAAAACAAGACTACAAACACAACCACGCTCTACCCGGACCTAAACTACTACTCCGCTACTTGAAAATTGCTCACTTTTTTATTCTCTCACTCCCTCTTCTGATTTTTCTGGAATTTTCTAAGCAAAATCTGATGAAAAAAAAGGTTATTACCATTTATATAGGGTCAAATTCGGGTCGGGTCACTGTAGCAGCACCGTAGCAAGTTGGTACTGTAGCAGTACTGTAGCACGCGTTTCTGTTTTGTCAGCCGAACTTGTAACGTCCATATTTCTCTACTCTGACGTCGTATCGATGAGCGGTTTATTGCATTGAAAACTTGACTCGACGAACTTCATTTAGGATTTTGAAACACCTTAAAAATCCTAATATACTAGGAGATATGCTCCTCCAAAGTTGACTAAAAATCTGTCCAAAATCCTGCCAACATTTCTCAAATTTTCGTCAAACTTATTTTCTTCAATTTGCTTGATCTCGAAATCTTCCGAAACTCTCCATACATGATATTTATCATTTATTATACTTGATAATGGATATGTTCTTGTGTTTCAAAATAGTCTTTCCCGATTACGACTTACGAGATCGTAATTCATCCTTTACTTCATTATTACATACTTCTCATAGCTTGTACCTTCCAAAACATCATGGGACGTCTCCGATATTCCATTACTACGGTGATGTACGTGGCATGCTCATGCTCTGAAAGTGCGGGGTGTAACACCCGGGTACCCGTCATGGCCCCTAGTCGGGTCGTGACATTAATGGCGGCAGTTGTAAAAAAGAAGAAGTAGTTGGGGCAGCTGGGTTTTTTGGCTATTTTGGCGAAATTATTAATAATTTGATTTAGAAAAAAGTGTAATTTTGTAAAACTTGGGGGTTGATTTGAAAGCTTGGAATAGTTATAATTTTATTTTATTAATTTATTATTTTTTTAAATTGTTGGATGAAAATGTATTTTTTAAAACTTGAGGTTTATTTTGACGCTCAGCTAACTTGTCTCCACTTAATTAGCACTAATCATAAAAAGGGTCCTGTCACCGAATAATTAAAAGTGGGGTCTATATTCCTTAAAAAAACTAAATTTGGGCCCTGTCAACAAACTTCCCCCAGAAACTGCAACACAAAATACAGTCAAACCTCTCTATAATTGTCATTCGTTATAACAACATTTCACTATAATGGCCTGATTTTATCCGGGACTGATTTTTCATGTTATATTTTACTTCTTTATAACAACATTCTACCTATAACAGTAGTGACATCCATTATAGCAGTACACTCTTTGTAAAATTACCTCTCTATAACATCATACTCAAATATTGTGTAATAATATTTTGTAAGAAATATATTATGTATAAAAATAAAAAGCTATTGCTAAGAGTCAACTGTTATGAAGTGGGATAAAAGAGTCACATGTTAAGCTCTTAGACAACCTTCAAGGGAAAGATATTGAATTCCCTTCTGCTGAAAGTATAGACAAAATTCTTCGTCAATTCAAGGGTTATATTATCACTAAGAGACTGGAATTTATGAAACAACATACAATTGTAGAATTCTTACGTCAAACTTGAGATATTTAAATTCTCAATTAATTTTAAATGCATATGTTCCTTAGAAGTTAACTCTTTATTGGTATCAACTAGTTATAGATTTATTAGTAATTTAGTAGTCTTTTCAATTTTTAATTAATGAGATATGAAAATCTATCGAGATTTTAAAATTAACAAGTGTATCGTTTTCGTGTATATGTAAGATAAAAAGTACAGAAAAATAATGGTTTGCGTACTTTTGTTTATAATAGCTAAATGAGATCTAAACATTACATACATAGCAGCACCTCACTATATCAGCCATGAAATTTTCGGACAAACGTTGCCATTATAGACAGGTTTGACTGTACACCATACACCGAAGATAAACCAAAATAGCAAAAGATGCACTTAAAACTACACGATCACCATAAATAGATTAAAAAAAAAAAACATCAAAAGCTACTCCTTCCGTCACAAAATACTTGTCATTTTAAAAAACAAAGATAAAATAAGCAACTTTTTCCGATTTTACCCTTTGTATTAATTACAACATTAAGAGGAAATACATCATTGATGAAATTAACATAGATATATAATAATATTTTCTAAGGAGAGATAACATGGTGCAATATTTTAAAAGGGTAAAATAGTCAAAATGTTTTCTTTATCAATGCTTTCTTAAGGGGCTTGTAAATGAAAAAAACGACATCCATTTTGAGACGGATAGAATACAAAGCTGCACACAATTCCCGTTAACTCTAACAACCAAAATTGGTTAAATATTTTACGGGAACCAAATTTATATTCACTTCTGAGAAAAAGGACCTATATTACTAAGTGTAATACTTAAGGGACTACTTTAAACCTACCCCAAACATAGGGGTGATTTCAGTCATTTTCTGATGATCATAAACCACAGTTACTGGAATGCACTCTGTGTACGTTGTGTTATTAAATCACCTAAGTAGCATTTTAGATCTTGAAATTCCAATAGGTAGACAAAACTGAACTAAAATAACCATGTAGTTTTCAAACATTTCGAAAGAAATTCAATTGTTTTACAACACCCACTCCTATTTTGAGATTCAACCCATAGGTGATAAATCAGTAACATTTTCCAGGAGGAGAACAAACATAGATGATTTTCTGAGAGCAACCTAGTAGAGGTATCCATGCATGGAATCATCCTAAAACATTCTAAATAACACATTGCAAAATTCTGGTACTTTGGCCTTCCCAATACTATTTTCATAAACCAGGCAATGGGTACTGGGTCGTCAAAGCTTCGACTCTTTTTTGCAAGTCCAACACCTTATCCTTCAAACTAAAATCCAGTGCAGTAACAACTTTCATGAAATCTTGGAGTTTGGAACTAGAGACAGACTTCTTGGCTTCACGAGTAATTTGCACACCCTCATTAATGAAATCTGCAACTGCTACAAATTCCTTCTCCGTAAAACCTCTAGTGGTCATGGCGGGTGAACCTATGCGGATGCCACCCGGTGCTAGTGCACTTTTATCACCTACAATTTTCGATTTGACAGTGTAAATACAAAAGAACTTTTTTTAAAAAAAAATGAAATTGCATAAGCTTCACTCACCAGGCACTGAATTCTTATTCAGAGTGATTGATGCCATGTCTAGTATTTTCTCCACTCTAGCACCATCAATTCCCTAATTGACAAATGAACACTGTTAACATATATCCTTGTGCTTACAGCCAGCATTACACAGATAATTCTAGCCATCTTTTGTTATTTTGAAGATTTACTTTAACCAAATTAGTATATGGATGGTGGTTGTTGTTGTAATATAATTTGATTTTTATTACCTATACAATATAAGTCCACCCCAGTTCACAGAGGAAAAATGGAAAAGAAAGGTATAATTGAGGAAACTCACCAAGGGCCTCAAATCCACAAGAACCAAATGATTGTCACTCCCTCCTGAGACCAGCTTGTAGCCTAATTCTATTAATCGGCTTGCAAGAGCTCTACAGTTGGAGACCACCTACAAGATTAATATAAAATGGAGTCATATTTGCAGTACAGATGGAGCCAGTGTTGGGTAAAGAAGCCAAAAGTCGTACCTGGTTCTGATAAGCCTTAAATTCAGGTGATTTTGCATGCTTCAAGCAAACGGCTAGTCCTCCAATTGTGTGATTATGGGGACCACCCTGACGAGAAAAACAATAATATTGGTAGCTCAATTCAAACAATCCAGATATATAATATAGAGTCCCAAAGGAAAAGTTGTTAAAGGAACATATTCCGTAAAGGAAAAAGAGAAGAATGGATAGTCAAAAAGAAAATTGAACTGACCTGTAAACCAGGGAAAACAGCATTGTTTATGGCAGATTCCAGATCCATTCCCAGAACTGGATCTTTTTTAAAGAAGATCATTCCACCTCTAGGACCTCTAAGAGACTGAACAGACAAGTCAAACTTAGGCCACAGTTAACAGATATAATATATATTACTTTGTAACTGCCAAAATTCCTCCATCTTCTGTTTAGGATAAAAGCTTTAAATCTATAAGTTAATATAGACTGATGCAGCACATATTCCTCAAACACAACATGACTTGACATCTTTTGTTTTCCTACTTATGCAAACCAGTATAGTTTGCTGTACAATTTGGATTTTGATAATTTATTTGCAAGAAGAAACACTACTGTTCCGCCAATAATAAGAACATCTACCACACATGAACTTTGCACACAGCTTGGAAGCTGTTATACTAAAAGAACGGGTTTGTCCGGGGCGCCTAATTTTCCTCATTATATATCCTTAAACCCAGCCTAATCCCATATATCTAACTTTGAAGAATTGCTTAGGAAAACGAGACTCGATGCACAAAGAAACTATAACGGGTAAATAACTATTTAGCATTTCTTTTATAGAGCAGGGAAGGGAGGATATGCTCAGAACAAAACTATCAGCTTGGCAAGAAATTATACCTTGTGAGTAGTAGTAGTAACAATGTCGCAGTATTCAAATGGATTAGCAAGTACAGAGGCAGCAACAAGCCCACTGATATGAGCCATATCCATCATTAGGAAAGCTCCAACAGCATCTGCTATCTACCAAGATATACCACAAGCATAATATTAGATCCCAAACACAAAGAACACAGCAAGAAGATGTTAACAATGTAGCGATCCAATTATTATATACTTGTACCTTTCTCAGACGAGGATAATCAAAATCACGCGGATATGCACTAGCACCAGCAATAATAAGTTTTGGACGAAAAAGATTCGCGGTTTTCTCGAGCATTTCATAATCAAGAATACCTGTTTAGAGTTAAAACAGGCTTCCAATTAGCTGATAATTCTAGTTAACAGTTCAAATGCAACATGTTAAAGTAGCACACTGTTGTTACCTGTAGATTCATCAAGTCGATAAGGCATGGATTCAAAGTAAATAGAGGTGCCTGAAACTCGTCTTTTAGGAGTCATAAATCCATGGGACAAGTGGCCACCATGAGGTAAGTCCAATCCCTAAGGTACAATCTCAGAATATAAATGTCAGTCCATGCAATTGCTAAAAGACCAATAATAAGAAAACCGATTATAGTTACTAACCATAATCCGGTCATGTGGATTAAGACACGCTGTGTAAACTGCGAAATTTGCTGGAGAACCAGATAATGGTTGAACGTTCACACCCCATTGCTTTCCATCTAAACCAAAGGCAGCCAATGCTCTTTCTTGACAGAGAATTTCCAACTCATCGATGTATTCATTCCCACCATAATATCTGATACAATTAAGAATTAGAAAATTGTCATCAAACAAGCTATATAAAAGAAGACAAGTTTTCTGTAAGGAAGAAATGCATGATTAATATCAAAATTCACCTTTTGCCTGGAAGCCCTTCAGAATATTTGTTTGTAAGGCAAGAACCAACTGCTTCCATCACTGCTCGAGATGTGAAATTCTCAGAGGCAATAAGTTCTAAGCTCCTAAATTGACGTTGCTTCTCTTTGTCAATAATAGCACGAACATCAGGATCAGCTTCACGCAATCCATGGTCTTCAAAGCTGCTCCCAGCACCTAGAAAATGCAGTGGACACCAATGAGTAAATGAAGAAAGTCTAAAAAAGTAAATATCATCATACACATTCATGAGGGATATGTAACCACCAGAAATGGATTTAGTCCCTATTTGTTTTACATTCTTCATCCACCAGAATTTGATTTCGTCACTATTAGTTTTTACATTCCCCGCAGAGAATATAAAAAACAAACTAAAATGCTCAATGAAAATCGCTTCTAAGACCAATGATAGTCTCTGCATTGGTTCTAAGGAGCTAATATAACAAGATGGAATGCTCTTCATATCTGTTGTTCGTAAACAAGAAAAATACACTTCTAAGTCCCAACCCAAGTAAATTGGGAGGTCACCAACCACTCCAATTTAAGAATCCTACAGCAGGAAAATTGAGGTCCTCCAAATACCACATTCCAGCTTTACATGATCTAACAAGTTCATCCCATAAGGCAATTGGTGTATTTCAAGATTCTACATTTATAATTTGTCAAATCAAAAACACTCCCCCCCCCCCCCCCCCCCGGGGCCCCCCCAAAAAAAACAAAAAAGTATAATAAGACCAGCAATATAAGTTTAGCAATAATTTCACAAGACCAATAACACCATTGGTCTGTGATATAAGCAATAACATCAACTAATTAGGTTTAACACATAATTAATACCTATTGGCAATTACTCCTGCAAAAAACATATTTCCTGGACTCTTACATAAAAACATAATCAAGGGTCCAACAAACAACATTTGTACTACAGATATGCAAGCAAACCGAAATCCCTCCTCCCCAATAAAAAAAAAAAAAAACAGATTTTTATGCATAAAGATAACCAAAACAGTCCTAAAGAACATTTTACATATGCATTCACTAATTAGGGTAGAGGGTTAGTAAGTTTTTGAGGGTTGTCTTACTTATCCTGTCATACTATAGGTCTTGATAGTATTTTGCCATGCCTTTGTATACTGCTTTGGATTGCTTGTTCTTACCTCTATCACTATCTGATTGTTTCATTTGATACGTCCTCCTATTATCTTGCTGCTATTAGTTATTATTAATGATGCCTTTTCATCTCTCCTTGAGCCAGGGGCTACGGGGGAATGGCCTCCCTACCCGTCAAAAGGAAGAGGTAAGGTCTGCGTACACTCTACCCTCCCCCGATCCCACCTGGTGGGATTATACGGGGTATGTTGTCGTTGTAAAAAAGAAGAAGTTGAAATTACCTAGAGAAACAGAGGAAGTAGGATTTCCAGCTAGCAAGCTGGATGCTCTGCAAGGCTTTACAGAGCATAATTTAACCCGACTCATAGTTGAAGGAAAAGCTGACCCTTTAACCCACACTGGCTGCTGAACAGAACCCATCATTGCACAAGCTTCCATTATCACCAATCCCTTCACTTCAACAAGCCTCCAAAATTCAGTTTACTATTTTGCAAACAGAAAAAAGATTCTCACTTGGAAACACAAACACTGGAATTAAAACGAACGAAATATTAACCGCTTTGTCTACTGTTTGTTGTATACGACTTTGGAATATATATCAAGGAACAGAAAAAGAACCCTAGCCCTGGCCTCAAATAAGATAATTTCATTAAAAACAAAAACTTCACTAACATTAATTTTAATTCCGATAAAATGTGGGGTCATTTGCACTTTAGCCCCTATTTTATGCTGGTCTTTAATTTTTGTCAATCAAGACAAACAATTTTTTCATGAGTTATAAATTCATATGTTCGTATATAATATCTCACAAATTATGCCTCGATCTTTAAAGAACTTATGCTAAACTTATGCCCCACATGGTATAAGTTAGATTTTAAATGCCAAAAATTAAAGACCAGCCCATTTAAAGGGAAAACAGTGCATTTTCATCATAAATAAATATGATGTAATACCCAATTAATGGCGGAGCTAATATTTTTATTAAGGCGGTTTAATATCTACTATATGTACATAAAAAATAAGTTTAACCTTATATATACAATGTAATTTTTTGCCGAAGGAGTTCGGAACCCCTCGACCCAACCTAGCTCCGCCCCTGTACCCAATAGTGTCTTCGAGCAAATAAAATATTTCATCCATTTCATTTTATATATGATGACGTTTCATTAAACACATAGATTAAGATAACAATTTTATTTATATAAATTAGTGATAACAAAAATGTTAAAGTAGTGATTGAAAAGAGAACATACATCAAATCAAAGTTAAAGAATTTAATCAAATTTAAATATTAAGAGGTGTGGAAGATATCTAAGAGTAAAATTGTGTTTTCCTAATAAAAGGATTGTCAAATAAACTGAAACAAAGTAAGTGAAATAAGATTATTTGCAAACCGAAATTACTAGTAGCAATTACTTTTAATTAATTGTCATAAAAATATAAAGTTGCACGAGTACGTATGAAATAATTTATAAAGTTTTTCTTAATACTAAGAGAATAGTATTTGCATTATCTTTAAGGGTGTGTTTCATATAGTTCAATGTTTTTAGAAAAAAAAAAAAAAAAGACGCCTCTCTTTTTTGGTTTTGCTTTTTCTATTTCAATTTATTTATTTACGTTTCTATTCTCCTTTTGATTGGTCAAAATATTTAAAAGAATATCTTATAAAAAAAAATATAAAAAAAAAAGCTCCTTGGCGCGTCGCATTCTGTGAGAAGCAAACCCGCGTTTGCTAAAAGGAAGCATTCTTCAATGATTATCTAGATAAAAATCATAGAAAAAGAAAGTACTCTTCAAGTGAAGCTACTCCTTGACCGATCAATTCTCACCCTTTTGCGCGAGATCAGATAATGTCCCTCGCATTGCATATTTTTTCACTTGAAGCTAATTTTCGGACCCCACATGTGAGATTACACTGGTTATGCCTAGGGGTGTTCATGGTTCGGTTTGGGTCGGTTATTGGTTAAAACCATAATCAAACCAATTTAGTCAGTTATTAAATATCTAAAACCATAACCAAACCAAGTAAAAAAATAACCACCGGTTTGGTTATTGTCGGTTTGGTTCGGTTTGGTTCGGTTTTTCGGTTTATGACTAGCCGTGACAATTCAAATATTCTCTCTCTACATTCTTCAAATTTCTTATGAAACTCTTTTTTCCTCATAGCCCACAAGGGTGAACTTTGCTGCATATTGAGGGAAAGACACGCTGTTGGCAAATCAGGTGGACCAAACTTGCAACGCAATTTAGATTCAAAAGAACAAGTCAAACAGAGGTTTCAAAATACAAACAACCCTTATGCTTACGACTTATTAGAGTTGGGCTTGGATTGTTGGACATATTCTTTTAAGACATGGGCCTTAAAAATAAGTATACCAAAATTAAATTAATAATTAAAAGGTATAAAATATCTTTAATTATTTATGAAAAGCTAATACTATACATATAAATAATTATAAATTTTATGTATATAATTATCGGTTTGGTTCGGTTATTTATTCGGTTATTTTTTACTATAACCATAACCAAACCAAATATTATCGGTTTTTCAAATTTAAAACCAAACCAAACCAAACTAAACCAAATGTCGGTTATTTTATTCGGTTTGGTTAAATTTTCGGTTTGATTTTGGTTTTAACCAAAACTGTGAACAGCCCTAGTTATGCCGTTGTTGAAGCTAATTCCATGTTTTCCTCTTTGCAATTTGTGTCTTTATTTTCTCGTACGCAAGTCACAAGTTCCTATGCAAGTTTTCAAAACCTTGTGAAGAACCATGAAAAAGCAAACTTTTAATTTGTTTATTTTTGCAGCGTCTTTAACATTTCTACCGCGAGCTATCTGTTTCTCAGATATGTAAATGAAGGCCTCTGGACTCTGGCTTTTGTTGGTTGAAAGGCATATAGACCACAAGCAACAGATATACAGAGAAATACAATGCAACAACCATTTCTTAAACTCAATTTAGGCATCCTGATATGAGTAACATCATGAATCTAAAGGTGGAATGGCTGCAAAAATTTAATCTGCATACGTCTGAGGCTCAAGAAATCCATACGCATGCACGGGGAGTTTTCAGGCACTGCACCCTCAGAAAAGATGCACAAAAGTACTTAGAATACCCATGGATCACCCTAGGCTCCTATATTGGCAATTATAATATGAGGTTAGTGCCTCATAAGGCCATAACTATCTGCTCAAAATCAGCATTTTCCTGGAACTGCAATGCAGACTGTCAAGCCTATCATTGACACAATTCAAGTAACAGAAATTGGGAAACTTTAAAGGCAAGAAAGATATCCGAAACCCATTTATGGCATCCGATTTGAGAAGTATGACAAATCTCATAGCTCGAATCAGTGTAGATATGTCACCCTTCCACTGGAATATGATGTCACAAGAAATGACCGATTGTGTCAAAAGATAGAAGGAAAAAAAGAGAGAGAGAGAGGGAGAGAGAAGAGGCAGCTGGGGGCAGTTAATGCAACTTCAGTAAATTATTTAATAATTCCTGGCTATATTTCGACTATAAGTTCTATCACAGTGTACATCAGAGACAAAAGCACTCTACCCATGAGAGCTGCATATAACACAACTTATTCCACATGTGAAAAGCCTCCGCCAGTCTCAGATCGAGTCCTGCATATTTAGATACCATCTTTTAGTTGACTTATGGGCAGCAAGTAAATGCAAAAGAGAGTTGAAGGTATATGAAAAGCAAGCCTAGGCCAAATTACAGGAATTCAAATAGGGCAGGGAAAGGGAGGTGCCAGGATTTGATTGCATTAGAAAGGAAATAAGGTTGCAACCTGATTTACATGTATACATTGGGGGAGGGATGGACAATAGTGGATGAGTAGAGATTGTGCCAAACAACATATAACTTGCTCATAAGAAAAAAACATTGCAATATGGTGTCAAGCATTTTTGTGCTTCAATAAATGTTGGATCCACTATCACTATGATGAAGGGTGTGAGCCTCCGGAGAATGATTGGGATGAGAGAAATAGAACAGACAATAGATTGTATGTGTGTTCACACTCTTCCTTGTCACAACATTAGTAGATATCTACAGCTCTTGTATGAGTGTTCACACTCTTTCACAACATTAGTAGATATCTACAGCTTATATTTCTTTCACAAGTTTGGGCAATATAGAATGAGTATTGCTGCTTTAGTTGGGAATTACCATTTTCTAAATTAATTACATTGAACAAATAACTTTGTTCTGCCTCCACCATATGCACGTTTTAATGTTTCCTCATGCACATGTCCTTTTTTGTTTTTGTTTGTGTGAAGATAATAATTTATTGACGTGAAGGAGAAAACCCTGGTACATAAGATGCATATGGAAAATAGAGAATCCTTCAGAAAATCAAAGTTTCTTTGAATTATCTTATATGCTCCAAAAATATATGAAAAGTAGAAAGGCTCTACTACTACGTATACAAGTGTTTTGAACTCTTCTAAACACTTCCTTTTATATAAGAAACTCCTTGAAACACTCTTAGCATGTTCATGTTATTTTTTTCCTTTTTTGGTTTTTCAAAATTAATGTAAATGTTCATTCAGAAAAGTTTAAGGCTAGGGGCTATGCAAATCATAGAAAAAATGCTCAGAGCGCAAAGCTAATACACTTTCGGTTGAAAAGCTTAAATGCCCCTATTATCTGCAGCCAGAAAAATATGTAACCACCTCATGCATTTAGGATTGAGAACACTGGTACTCCCTCCGCCCAAGTCATTTAACGCCAATTCTATTTTGGGATATCTCCAAATATTTGACACTGTCAACTAATATTATGATTTTGAACAACTTTTTTTGATAAGTAAAAGAAATTTTATTGAAATTATTTTAGACAACTTTTACAAGTTTCAAGCACTAAATTCGTTTGATGTGATAGTTTCTCCACCCGTTTTCAACTATTACTATAATATTTTCTTCCACTACTTTATCTATACTAAAAAAGTCAAACAAATATTTCAACCTCCATTCTATCAAAGAATATTGCAAAGAATGGGATGGAGGGATTTTAGATATCGGGGACTGCCAGTGTAAATTTCATACAGACACTCAACAGCAAGCTAATACGATTCAGATTCTCTCTAGCATTAGAAAGTTGCCCTTAATCATCAAGCTGCAACTTAATAATTCACATCCTACTAGAGAGTGAAGCCATTTCAAGAAATCCAAAACATAACTAATGTTGAATTTTGCATTCAATTGAACTGCCAAGGTAGCAATTAACACTACAGAAACCAAACATACAATATCTTTATAAAAGGGAAAACAGTAACTCACTTGTGATCAGAGGGGTTAGGCATAATCTCATAAACAATATTTGCAACAACGTCCCTCTTCAGCTGTACACGATTATTTGAAGCAAATTAAATTAAATATCTGAAACAAATCACCATGGAATTCAAACATTTTCAATCTGATTACCTGTGTGGCTTCTCCTTTCAAGCCAATATAATGTATTTGTGTTGTATCAGCACCAAAATTATCAGGGAAATGCAATGTGATATTTCCCACACTTTGAAACCTAGAATACCTGAATGGATATTTACAGACAGTGTTGAGACAACCAAAATATTCAGCCAGAATATAAGCGACCTTCTATAACAGTGATCTGAACAATTTGCTCAAAGGACAACAACAACAACAAAACATACCCAGTTGAATCCCACAGTGTGGGGTTTGGGGAGGGTTAAGTGTACGCAAACCTCACCCCCACCTTGAAAAGTAGGGAGGCTGTTTCCGAAAGACCCTCGGCTCAAAAGAAAACAAGGGAAAAGAGTCGGATACAGACAAGCAAATCAAAGCAATGCGAAAATGAGAAATAACAAGAGCAAAGAAGTCATGATAAAACAGCATGGAAAGACAAGACCCAACACATAAAAGTAGGAATCAAAAGGCAATAAACAGTAGAGCTAAACTACACCTACTAGTGCGAAAGAAAAGTGAGACTACCTACTAGCCTTCTATCCTAATCTGAGTCCTCCACAACCTCCTATCTAAGGTCATGTCCTCGGTAATCTGAAACTGCGTCATGTCCTGCCTAATCACCTCTCCCCAATATTTCTTTGGCCTATCTCTACCTCTCCTAAAATCGTCCATAGCCAACCTCTCACACTAGGGCATCTATGTCTCTCCTCTTCACATGCCCAAACTATCTCAGCCTCGCTTCCCGCATCTTGTCCTCCACCGATGCCACTCCCACCTTGTCCCGGATGTCCTCATTCCTGATCCTATCTCTCCTAGTGTGCCCACACATCCACCGCAGCATTCTCATTTCCGCGACTTTCATCTTCTGCACGTGAGAGTTCTTGACTGGCCAACACTCTGCCCCGTACAACAGAGTCTGTCTAACCACCACTTTGTAGAACTTGATATCAGAAAATTTATATTACAATGATTGTGCTTATGAAATATCATTGTCAATGTGTGCGCATGCACGCACGGGATCAATGTTCAAAATTGCAATTACAAAATTGACATAAAGACCATGAAGCAGAAATTGTTATGGATAAAGGGGAAAAATACCTTGTCTGGTACTCTAAAACTCCTTGCAGATTTTCTGCTAAATCCCATTCCTTACAAGTAAAATGAGTGTCAGAAAAAGTGGTTGGGGGTGGAGGAGGAGTTATGTTCAATGCATCAAAAATTTCAAAAGGTGACTTGAGAAGATACCTGAACAGGAATCAAAAAGAAAAGAAAGAAATCATATATATGAGTACCTGAACCGCTTGCATAGATTGAGCATCTGAAAAATCAATCCCATCTCGATTGACAAATCTGGATGAATTGCAAAAGCGTGTTAGGGCAGATAAAGATAAAACTTCCAGGATACATGCATGTTGAAAGAATTATATATGCCTGGGATTTCAAGAAATTTGTTATAAGTGGAAGACTGAATGTGCTAGCCAAAAGAAAAGATAACATAGAAAAGATCCTCTGCTGGTACAATCTGCTACTCATCAAACTTCCGTCAGTAACTTATGAATGCAAGAAGTGTTAATAATATACTCACGCCCTCATCTTAGCTGGACTTGTTCCATCAGCACCGCCAACAATTGCTATGCTCTTGATTTTAACATCTGCTGTGAACCTATCATGATTAAGTTCAGCCAACTATGAATACAAGATGAAAGTAACATGGAGGTGCTGGATGATTAAGAAATGGCAATCAACATATACAGACGCAATTTTCCTTTCTCAAACCATTTTGAAGATAGACCAGTTCCCCTATTTCTGCAACACGATCACATGATTTGATATTACCTTTTTGACAAGTAATTCAGAATTTTATTATAAGGATATCAACCACTAAGCTAGTGCTACAAAATATAGTTACAGATTGTGTCCTCAATTCTACAGTATCTAACATAGCATCAACATCTTGTACAAAATCTAGGTTGCACCAAAAAGCTAGCAAAGAGAGAGCAATAGATTTAAGGCTAAGAATGTTTCTCTTGTGGCCTTAAAAAATGCTGTTGTTCCTTTCTGTCCAAACAGAATGCTGGAGAGAACCATTTAGATATCCTATTGAATGAGCCAAGTTAACTTATGGATAACTTTCTCTTATTCCAATCCAAAGAGTGCTACTAATGCAGGAATAAAGGAGCTTAAAGAGATAGTAGTGTTCGAATGTTACCAGTTTATCAAAAAAAAAAAAAAAAAAAAGAGAGAAAGAGAGAGAGATAGTAGCGTTCATGCTACCTGATATGCAAAGCAATCTAGTCCTATTTGGTCTTTTGAATTGAAAGAAGGGGATAAAAAGAAGAGAGGAAAGAGGTACGTTAATTTTTCTCGATTGATTTTTGGGAGGATATAAGCAAGCAGAAAGAGAGAAATGAAGATAAACGGTGGTGAACAAAGTGTTATGTTTCGTGTCTGAGTCTACATGTGGGTGAAGACGGAGGAAAAGGAGCAACCTCTAATTAGAGTTTTGTAATACCGTATAAGACCTTCAAATTATTATCAGGAGAAATACTTCATCAAAGGAACTAGTTTTAAATGATAGTCATTCCTTTCATATCTTTCACAATCAATACAAAAGCAAAAAATTGGTACTCCTCTCGCTCCTCATCCCTCTTTCCATTTACTCTCCTTCTTTATGATAGAACTTGAACGAACCTAATAATGAATCATCCTCTTATTTTCAACATTATTTTGCCTATGGCTTCTCTTCATCTTCCAGAACTTCTAGAGTTTGCAGCAATCAGCCCTCTCTTAAAGATTTTTCCTTCATTTTCCTCAAAGAAACAAGTGCTGCAACATGAATCAAAGTAAAACCCTTTCTTACAGCACTCGTATTTTATCAGTTTGGAGTATTTGTTATTTATATGAGAACAGTTGATTCAAAACAAAGGGCGGGAAGGCAACTTAGGGGTGAAAGGATTGGAGAAAACATCATCACACGATGTTCAACAAGAATGGCAAGGAAGAATGAAAAACTTGTAATTACGGAAACAAGTAAAAATAGGAAAAGCATTCAAAAAGTTTAGTTTTTCTATTCAAATTACACAGAAATTAGGCTTTTAGGTACTGAACATTTTGCTGGGCCAAGAGGCCTTTTTGAAGGTGACTGAGAGACATGAAGGAAAAGGAATGTCAAAATGCAAGGCGAAAGGAATGCAGCCCAACAGAAATAAATCAGATGACTGTGCAAAAGCTGAATAAATAACAAAGTTGACACTTACGGAATGAAAACAATTAGTTCAGGATCACCTTCATTGCTTTCCAAGTGGCCCTGTACCAAAGAATAAGTCGAAGTATACATACATCCAAAGAAAAAGAGAAAGAGAGAAAAGGACCAAATTTCGCAAAATAATGAGGTATGTTCATATATATATATATATATATATATATATATATGACACACACACACACACACACACACACAAAAAAAAAAAAACTGTGTATCAAAACAAAATTCATGTTTTTTTACAACAATAGATAGCACCCTTTCGTCTTTCTATAAACAATTTGAGGAAAGGCGACTGCTACTAGAAAGTATGTCACTAGCCATGGTATTCCTCGATAATCATTTTTTATAACCTTCATCAGTAATTTCATTTCACATTTTTTTTGATGAAGCAATAAGATAATCTCATTTTTCACATTTTACTCATGAAAGACTGAGATTGGTACTAGTCTGGATACAACACATCATTTTTTAGATCTAATAAGTATGTCTTACCAACTCAATGAAAAACTTTAAAGTGCCCTTGCTCCAAAGAGAGAAGAAGATTTAATGATGTAGAAAGATCCAAGAAATAACAAAGCACATCAGAAGCAGCAAAACTCTGTCCATCATACAAACCTATTAAGGTCACCCGAGAAGGGAGCAAACTCTGCTACCATTTGGTTAAAGTGTCTCACAGGTACTTGAAAAAATCAATTTCAAAATCTAGTTTTGGATATTGGAGGAGGTTATATAGAAAGAGTTCTCCTTTTGAGGAAGACGAATGTTGCCAATCTGAACGCATATGACTTATTTATTAGCAGACAACTTCTCTTCCTGTCCAGGTAGACTTCCTCATCTTCTTGATGTAATTTTATATTCTTACCAGGGTACGAAGAAATGAAAGGAAGTATAAGATTGTAGAACTAAAAGAAAGTAGAGGCCTTGAATATGTAAGAAAAATAAAATAAAAATCAATAAGGATGACAAGTTAAATGTACGTGAGACTATGAGACTTTTAATTACACTAACATTTGGTTGATGTTAAAAGTACTAAGGAGAAGAAAGATTTTCCATGTCAAGCATTTGGTTGATGTTAAAAGTACTAAGGAGAAGAAAGATTTTCCATGTCAAGCAAAGACTATCAGCTAGAAGCACTTACACCATGTTTTTTTTCTTCAAAAAGCCATCAGACTGAGGAAAGGATTTCTCCTCAAATCAAGTAAGTCTTTCAGCTAAGGATCACTCTAGAAAGCAAAGTCCAAGGTACATGTGTTACGGCATATCACAACATATGCCAATATGACACTGTTTCTGGTTCTTTTTCCTATCTAATAGTAGGTTTTAAGGGATATATTCAGTTCCAACAACCACCAAGTGTAACATGTCTTTTCTTTCAACAGGACCACTAAGATAAGAAGACTATTGAAACTATTTATCTTGGAAATTATATCTGAAAAGACTAAGCCAATGCATTTCTTGCACAGACTGAGTCTATCACTACAGACTACATGATAACAAAGAAAAAGGTCAATGATGATTTCTCTAAATCCAGCCATTTTTTTGAATGAAATTACCTCCGAAGTATTCAAACGCTGCTCCCAAGGTTTAAAAACTGATTTGACACTCCCTGTGACAGCCTCATTCAAAGCAGACACCTTTTGGCAACACAAATAAAAAAATTATAAGGAACTTGAAGAAGCTAAGAAATCTATACATAAGGTAATCTGAGTGTGTACAATTGAAGAATCACAAGTCTGAAGCTTATACCCTATATCTAACAAGGGAACCACAAATGACTATGACCCTGGCATTTTAATTTGAAAATTAGTCCAATTTGATAAGTAACCTCTCTTACAACTTTCTCTGTCCTTTGAAATTAGTTCAAAGAATTATACATTTATAATATAGATGATCAACTACCCTTGCCAACAAAAGAAACTGCAACACACCAAATTTCTTGCTAGAGCTATATAGTTACACTATCTTTAGAACCATTCAAACTCAATTCCGGACTCCACTAAGTTTTCTATCCCCACTTGCTCCATATTTTTCTGACCTTCTTTGAAATGCTTTATCTTGAGCCGAGGGTCTATAAGAAATAGCCTCTCTACCTGCCAAGACCCCACTCGTGGGAGTGGGATTACACTGGGTATGATGTTGTTGTTGCAGTACTCGCTCCATTATTTCAGTTTCATATAGGTATAGTGCTTAACAGAACAAGAAACACCAAAAACTCTAAATTGAGCTGCTAGGTTACTACTGAACCTAAAGGTTCCAACTTTATATATCAGCATAGAAATATTAAAACTAGGAGGTTCTTCATTACAATACTAGTACTCCCCACCTCACCAAAAACCTAAAGGAGAATTAATACTATAATCCAGAAACCAAAAGAAGTAGCAGTTTTAATTTGTTGTATGAAATAATCAAATTGCAGTACAATCAAGAATCAACAAGCTATTCAATCCCAAGTAGCTCCGTGGAAGTGGGTTTATCCAGTATTTAAAAACCCTCCATGGGGAATCTTTAATACTGAAGTCCAATAAGAGAAAGAATAGGACCTTAGGAAGATCAATATGCTTGAAGAGAGACCAATCAGAGGAACAGTTATGGTCGGCGCAATCGTGATCGTGCACGCAAGCCATCCTTTCTTTCTTTGTGTTTCTGAATTCCAACTAAAAGCAAACGCCAAGAACTAGAAATATAAGTTGCCCGAGAGAGCTTCCTTGCTTTTTGTTTCGGGAAAAGGGTCAAAAATACATCTCCACTTTCGAAAAATGGAAAAATATCCTCCCTAATAAATTTGGTAAATATAACCCCCGTCTTAATGAAATTTTTTTAAAATAAGCTGATTTTATTTTTAAACCCACTTCATTTAAATCTGATCTAACTAAATAAAAAACTCATATGGGTTAATTAGATGTAGGAATCGAGAACAAATTGGTCGCATATGAGTTTTTTATTTAATTGGGTCGGGTTTAAATGAAATGAGTTTAAAAATGGAATCGGATTATTTGGGATATTTCCGTTAAGACAGAAGTATATTTGAAAACTTTAATGACGAGAGAGATATTTTTGACTCAAATCTGTAACGGAGGATAACCCTTTTCACTTTTGTTTCTCTTCTTTTTCTTTTCCTTTTTCCTTTTTCCTTTTTCTTTCCAGTAGGAATATTTATTCAACAACAACATATCCAGTCTAATCTCATAAATGGGGTCTGGGGAGGGTGGGATGTACGCAAACCTTAAGGGGCAATTCGCAGAATTGCCCTTCTTTTGGGGTGGTCTTTAAATTTTGCCCCTCATATTTGAAATCTTTAAATTTTGCCCTTCGGCTAAACCCCATGGGTTTCAGGTTCGAACCCCCACACAGTCAAAATTTTTAAAAAAATCGCAAGACAGAGTTTAAATTTCGCTATGCCCCCATCGGCATACACTTGTGAAGGAATTACCAAAGTTATGCCGGACCCGGCATACTTATGCCTTATGAACAGACTTGGCATAAGTATGCCGGGTCCGGCATAACTTTGGAAATTCCTTCACAAGTTTATGTCGGGTCCGGCGGGTCCGGCATAAGTTTGGTAATTCCTTCACAAATTTATGCCGGTGGGGGCATACTTTTAATGGGCAAACTTTTATAGTATGCCACATAAGGCGGAATTTTTTCTTAAGGCATAACTAAAAGTTTGCCTTATAAGGCAAAGTCTATACTTTAAGAAAAAGTTCTGTCTTATGGGGCATACTTTTGGTTATGCCTTAATTAAAAGTCTCCCCCATAAGGCATAGTTCCTTCAGGAAAAGTTTTGCCCCATAAGGCATAACTAAACTATGCCTTGAGGAAAAGTTATGCCCCCTCTGGCATAACTTTAGTTTTTTCTTAAGGACTTTATGCCGGATTCGACATACACTCCCCCAGCCTTGCCTTGCGAAATTATTATTTTTATTTTATGCCTGAGTGGAGGTTCGAACTCAGAACCTCAGGTATCCAAGCGAAGGGAAAAATTTAAAGACCATAAATATGAGGGGCAAAATTTAAAGACCACCCCAAAAGAAGGGCAATTCGTGCAAAAAAATGGACCTTAAGTAGGAATATTTGTGAGTTTATTTTTGCTTTTTGAATTTTTCATTCGATGTCCAATTAGATTTGATTTGAATTAACATTGAAAACTCCATGTAAAGACGATTTTATACTCAGAGTTCGAACCCCATATTTATTCAAGTTTGCTATCCTAAAAATCTTAGGAATATTATCCAAACCTTCCCAAAACTTTGAAAAATCGTTTAGATGTTGTTTACCCCTAAATTCGTTAACTTAGGTAACAATTGAATTATGTTCAATAGTTCAAGGACACGGAGATTTAGATGAGCATGATATTGTTAATGCTAAATTACTAAGGTAACCATTGAATTACCTTTTTTTTTTTTTTTTTAAAGTGACTTTTAGTCCTTGTTACTTTGTAAGGCAAATATAAAAACTTCAATAACCATACAAGGGGGAAAAAAGGTAAATGACATTGCCAGGTAACTTGCTTAAGTTGAGTGACAATTTAAGGAATTGAAATAGTAGTATGGGAAGAACTTGAAATAATGAACAAAATAACAAGTAAAATGGAGTAAGAAATTCTTATTTAAATATTAAATCTTGTTGGAAATTCGGTTGAATCTATCACCCCAAAGTTAGATAGATATTTGACAGAGGTTAAAAGTATTCATTTTTGATAAAATTTAAAGAGCCAAAACTGCTTAACACAATATTTAAGTGACCATTTTGAATCACCCCAAACATAAGGGACCATTTTTTATCATTATTTTTCTTTAAAAAAGAGAGACAAGACGAGCGATTTGGAATTTGAGAGAGCGAGAGCGCGCGCGCAAGTGATCAATTTTGTGCTGGTGAAAATGGAAGGACAGGGC
This sequence comes from Lycium barbarum, assembly GCF_019175385.1. NCBI lineage: Eukaryota > Viridiplantae > Streptophyta > Magnoliopsida > Solanales > Solanaceae > Lycium > Lycium barbarum. Next base: position 36,383,722 of record NC_083340.1, on the reverse strand, counting down.
TTTCGTGGTACTTCTCTAATTTTCTTTCCAAAAAATCATTTGTTGTCCTTGTTATTTCGTTCATGAAATGATGGAATGTAGGAGCACTTGGAAAGAAAGTGGAATTCCCCTGTGTTCAGTCCTGAAAAACTAAGAGACAAATGCTGCAGAAACCATTTATTTTAGCTTGAAATTTGTATTTGTTTTCCATATATATGCTCATATGAAGAAACTTAAATAAAAGGAGGTCTTGTTTCCCGTGAGACGGAATCTTAATAACCTTTGGCCAGATGGTGCCAGTATTTTTGTGTCCATTAGCAAGAAACAGAGAAGAGGAATTAAGAGTAAAGTCCTTTCATCCCCACTATTTTTAGAATCAAATGAAAATTTATTTTTATAAAAAAAAAAAAATACCGGATGGTTTCGTTGATAAATACAAGTCTAGACTAGTTAAAGGTTTTAAACATCTAGAAAGCCTAGAATTTTTTGATACTTTTCTCCGGTAACTAGAATTACATCGATAAGACTTTTAATTGCTATTGCTGCAATTTTTGATTTGCATATTCATCAAATGGACGTAAAAACTGCTTTTTTAAATGGGGACCTAAATGAGAAAATTTATATGGAATAACCCGAAGGTTTTATTGAAGCAGGTCAAGAAAGAAAAGTGTGTAAACTTACTAAATCTCTAAATGGCTTGAAACAGGCACCAAAGTAATGACATGAGAAATTTGATTCCCGCATGATTGAAAATGGTTTTCAAACAAGCGAGTGTGATAAGTGCAGTTATCATAAGTCTTGGGATAATTCACATGTTATTGTTTGCCCCTATGTTGATGATTTATTGATCATTGACTCTATTTATTTATCATTGGCTCTAACATGAATGTTATTGGTGAAACTAAAAATATTCTAAGAAGCCATTTTGATATGAAAGATCTTGGTGAGGCAAATTTTATTCTTGGAATAAAAATTACTAAAACATGTGATGGAATTTTCCTTGACCAGTCACATTATGTTGAGAAAATTTTGAAAAAATATAACTTTCTTGATTGCAAGCATGTTGTAACTCCTTTGATCAAGTGTTCACTTGTTTTCTGTTCAAAGTGAAAATGATGTGATAAATCAAAAGGAACATACTAGCTTAATTGGAAGTTTGAGGTATGTGACTGATTGCACTAGGCCTCATATTGCGTATGCAGTTGGAGTACTTAGCAGGTTTACAAGCAAGCTAAGTAATGAACATCGACATTGCCATAGCGAGAGTTATGAAATATTTACTTGGTACAAAATATTATGTCTTGTTTTATAAAAAATATCTTGTTGTACTTGAAGGCTTTTCTGATGCAGATTGGAACACTTTATCTAGTGATTCCTGTTCTACCACTGGCTATATTTTTACTTTGGGAGGCGGTGCTATTTGTTGGAAATCAAAAAAATAGACTATTATTGCTAACTCTCATGAAAGCTGAACTAATTGCTTTAGCTTCAGCTAGTAAAGAAGCGAATTGATTAAGAGATTTATTATTTCAAATACCTTATTTTGAAAATCCAATTCCTCTTATTTTAATTCATTGTGATAGCACCGTTGCAATTGCTAGAGTTCAAAACCGTTATTAAAAAGTAAATCCAGAACTATAAGGAGAAATCACAGTACTGTGAGATCACATTTGACAAGTGGTACAATTAACGTTGATTATGTCAGATCTTGTGATAATCTTGCAGATCCACTAACCAAGGCCTTGGCAAGAGAAAGGGTTTGGAGCATATCAAGGGGATGGGATTGAAGCCCATAAATTCATGAGTTATATATGAGGAAACCCAACCTGGAGACTAGAGATCCTATAACCAGGTTCAACGGGAAAAACGAATCATGTGATGACTTTGTTGTGAGAATGCACTACTTTATTTATTTCCTCCCTATGATGTGAGTGCATTATTCTGTAATGATTTGTGGAGGTTGAATTTATTAACTCTTAAAGAAATTTTGTAGCTCGTATGAGTAGGGTGTTAAAGTTACAGAAGCACCCTTGACAGATTTCACGTATGTGAGTGTGGAAGTAGGCCGCTTCCTATGAGAATTGAGCTCATTCTCAAAAGCACTCATGAAAATCGGGATAGCACAAGGTTGTAATGTGCTGGCTATGAAAGCTCATGTCAACACCTTGATTATTATGTGTAAGCAATAATTCTTTATTTCCCTAAAGTAGTCATAATTCAAGTCTGAGACCACTACGGCTCTGAAGTAAAGATTACTGTTTTACTAAGTAGAGGTTCAATGTAGAGCACACCTTCATTATGTATAATAGTCTACTTTCAACTGATATACTATCTTATTTTAATATTAAAATGAGTGGGGGACTGATGGACTTTTAGAGCATTTAATATTAAATAATTTATTTTAATATTAAAATGAGTGGGGGATTGATGGACTTTTAGAGCATTTTAATATTAAATAATATGTATTAAAGTTCATTAATCCAATGCAACGTTATGTTGCTTCATTTCACATGTACGTTAGTGTCCATTAGAGTCAAGAAAGTGGCAATTACTTTCTTTTATTTGCTTTGTAATTACTCACCCACATTCATCCTTTATAGTCTAGTAACTCATGTAACCTCTAAGACATAATTCTTCCATTATTTACCTACTTTACTACCCCATTCATATCCTATTCAATTCAAGGGTGATTTTCTAAGCTATAAATAGTTAGTCATCCTTACTTTATGGGTGTAGAGAAAAAATATAGAGTGCATGAAAAAAGAGTTAAAAAAGAGAGTTTTATTTAGTTGAAGAAATGTGTTCTTTTTTTGTGGAGCTTTGGATTCAACATCTTGTCCAGAGTTTGTTAAGTTGTACGACGTGGTCGGGCTATTGTATCATGAAGGGGACAAGTCAGGAAGATTACTGTTGGATTGGTAAAGATTTGCTGCAGTGGGCTTGAATCTCCTTAAAGAGAGCGAGATATCTGCGCCTCAGCCTGAAGATACTTTTATTTTTTCATTTTATTTTTTAATTGTAATTGTATTATTGTTGTATTTTCACCAACAATTTTTAAGATCCATTTTCTTGTGGAAGAAATTCTACACCTATATAAAGGATGCTTTCTTCCTTGTGTTGAGTGGATGAGGAGTGGATGAGAAATATTATGTTGTGAGCTTGTGTGTAGAGAAAGAGATAGTTGAGGGAAAGAAAATATAATTCTCCAACTTAGTCACTACAAAAGAGAGCAATTTTATGTTGAAGGAATGTGTACATAATGTGTTCTTATAGTGGAGCTTTGGACTCTTCAACTAGTCCGGAGTTGATTGAGTCACACGAAGTTGACGAGCTGTTATATCCTGGAGGGGACAAGTCAGAGTTGTACTGCTGGACCGGTGAAGATGCCGCAGTGGGCTTGAATCTCCTTAAAAAGAACGAGATATCCGCTCCTCAGCCTGAAGAATATTTATTTACTATGTTCGCCATTTTTATTTTATTTTTCAACTGTAATTTACCGTAATTTATCGGTATATTCACCAACAATTTTAAGGAGATTCATCTTTGTTACAGTTTGAGAAATCATGGATATCAAGATAGGAGATCTCAACATCATTCCGCTTCAATGTCGCTAGATCTCTTTAAGAGATGGAAGGGTAAAGTACTTTTTTATAAATAAAGTGATACTACTTTGCAAGAGTATAAATTGTTATTTAAATTCTCAAAATAGTGGGGGCTAAAGAAGTGAGAAAAATATTTATCATGAAAAGTGATTTATGCATCTTTGAGAATGTTTTAAAAAGTGTGACAAGTGCATATATTCGTCTTGGAATAACTCATATGTTATTTTTGCCTCAATGTTAATCATTTGTTGATCTTTGGCTCTAATATTGGTGTTGTTAAATAAACTAAAAATATGTATAACAACCATTTTGATATGAGAAATTTGAGTCATATTTCATTCTTGGAATGAAAAATATCAAAGACATGTGATGAAGTTTTTCTTGACCAGTCACATTACGTGGAAAAATTGTTATTGAAACTCTTTTTGATTCAGGTGTTTATTATTTTGAATTTAAGTAAAAATTATTTGATAAATAAAAAAGGAGTATGCTAGCCTAATCGAAAATATGAGATATGTGACTGATTGCACTTGACTGATATTGTGTATGTAGTAAGAGTACATAGCAGGTACAAGCAAACCAGGTTTATATACTTGGTATGAAAATTTGCAGCTTGTTTTATAAAAAATGTCCTGCTATACTCAAAGGCTTTTTTGGTGCAGATAAGAACACTTGTTGCTATTTGTTGGAGATTAAGAAATTATTATTGCCAACTCTACCATGGAGGCTGAGCTAATTGCTTTAGCTTCAGCTAGTGAAGAAGATAATTGGTTGATAATTCTATAATCTTATTTTGAAAATCAGTTTCTTCTAATTTTGATTTATTGTGAAAGCACCAATTTTATTGGTAGAGTATAAAACTGTTATTACAACGGTGAATCCAGACCTATGAGGAAAAATATTATATTGTGAAATCATATTTGACAAGTGGTACTAGTAACGTTGATTATGCCAAATTTTGTGATAATCTTGCAGATTCACTAAATAAGGCATTAGCAAGAAAAAGAGTCTGGAGCACATCGGGGGGGATGGAATTGAAGCCCGAAAAGTTTCTAAGTCATATATTAGGAAACCTAACCAGGGGACTAGAGATCCTATAACTAATTTGCAATGGGAAAAACGAGACATGTGGTGTTCATGTGCAAGATATCTTGAAAAGAATTCCATGTTCGAAGAAGTAAGTCTTCATACATGTGAACTCAGTTCCGTTATCACTTCTAACAATCTTCATCCTCTTACCAAAACTGCCTATCCACTAAGGCGAAGAAATTCTTCAGGGTTTGGGACACTTCTTTCTTGTCGACTAACAAAAAAATCCACACAACTCGCGAACGATCATCCACAACAGTAAAAAAAAATATGAAGCACCACAAGAAGAAGGGGTTCTATATGGTCCCCATAAATCACAATGAATCATTTCAAAGATATTCGAAGCTATATTATCACTTAAGGGAAAAACACTTCTTATTTGCTTTGCCCTTTGACATATATCACATTCTTTATTTGATCCAATACTACTCTCTTTTACGCCTAATGCCGTAACGGACTTCGTTACTTGTGCTGAAGGATGACCTAGCCGTTTGTGCCAAAGATTGAACCAATCAACTACCTCTGCCTTCATATTTCATATCCGCGACACATTCCGAAAATAGTAAAGTCCACCCCGACACTCACCCATTCCAAGTAGCTTCCTCGTGGTGGGGTCTTGTACAACACATTTAATTTTGTTAAGTTTTACTTCACGATCTAATTGATCAACAAGTTGTGACACATAAATTAAATTGCATGTTAAATCCAAAATGTAAAGGACATCCTTCAACCATATCCTATTATTTAGTCTGGTTGTTCCTTCTAGGCCACCGAGCTACTTCCATCCGGAAGCCCAATTATCGGACACTTAAGAATGTCGCTAATCGCTCAGTTCCTCCGAATTTCCTGTCACATGATTGGTAGCTCCGAAGTCAATAATACAGGATGAGTTTTCGGTCTTACTATCCATCTTGCCATACAAGTTTATTCCTTGGGAATTCAACACGTGAATCATAGTCTTCAGGATCTTGTCGATCAAATTATGAGGTCTTGTCCTGCCTGTGTTCACCTGTTCTGTCTTCGCCTAAGTTCCTTCTTTGAAAACCACGGTGTTAGCCTGGTAGTTGCCTCTTCCATGACTGGAGCCTGGCCCACGCCTTTGCTGTTGTTGCTATCCTCATCTTCTTCCTCCGATTTTCTTATCTTCTTTTTTGAATTCCTGGTCACCAATCCGGATAATCAATGAGTCGAAATCATCTATCCATAATGTGTTCGATGTCCTGCAATGTGTCCAGAATGCACCATCAATTTTCCTTTTACCTCTGTCACGATACGAGTTTCTTCCTTGTATGGCCAAAGCCATGGTTTTACTATAGTCCTCCGTTTTTCGTGCGATTCCTCTCACATGTTCTTCTTGCACCAGCTTCGAATAGACCTTGTTTAATGATGGCAACGGTTCTTGGGCCAGTATGTTTGACCTCACTGTACCATACATTGTCTCACCTTTCCCATGAGGAAAAGATGGACCTTTTCTTCTTCTCTTTTGGCTGCTAGGACCGTTCCTAGATTACACATACACTTTTCGCATGTACAAGTTGGAGTCTGTTCATAATCCGCCAATTCCTCCCACAACTTAGTGAGTTTTCCATAGTAATCCACTATCGCTCTTCCCTTCTGCTTGCACTCCGCAGGTTCTGCCTTTAGTTGTTGTATCCAAGGGCCGTTAATAACGACGAACCGCTCTCGAATGCTCGTCTATAATTCTTCCGCTTTCTCTTTATGTAAAATCGTTGAGCGAACCATTAGTTCTATGGTATTGTGAATCCATGACACCAACCGTGAGTTTATAGTCCACCAATGTTCCAAGTTCGGTGACTCTTCATCCGGCTTCTTGATTATACTGTCGATGAAGCCGAACTTCTTTCTTACTCTTAGAGCTGTCCTCATGGATCTAGCCCATTCTTGATAATTCTCAACTTTCAATTGAATTTGTGTCATCACTATTCCAGGATTATCATTTGACATAATGTCATAGGGAGAGATTGTTTTTCTTTGGGTTTTGTTTTCTTCTCTGCAATTCATTTGCAGTCATCACCGGTTTTCTTACCGTTACCTGCCATTATTTTAAGGTTTTTGTGTTCTTTATAACGTGGCTCTAATACCATGTTAAAGTCAAGACATGGACGAGAATTTAGAGCGACAAGAATAATGAGAGAATTCTTTCTTCTTTGTATTCATCATAATGACCTTCTTATATAGAAGTAAGATCTTCTTTCTCCTAGAACCCTATTCTAATAGAATTACATATCCTATATTACCATAATTACAATTTATCATAAATAAAACTATTACTATTACAATAAGACTAGAATAGGGTTCTGTAATAACCTTAACTGTTAAGCAAGATAAGATAATCATAAACAAATGGAATCTGTGAGAAAATATCCCACGGGATTCTGGTTTGGTTTCCAAGGAATGGATAAAGGATATTTTTGGAAGATACTCATGGAGACAGATTATACTTAAGGAAATGAATAAATAAGAAGGAACGAGGGATATGGGAAAATGTCAAAGTACAGTAGAACGAAAAATGGAAAAATAGTTTGGTTCTCAAATCATTCTTACTGACCTTTAACGGTGAAAGACATGGTTTTGAAATTGTTCCGGTTCATGAAAAGGACGACAAGTTTGACGATATAATCGGGTTCTGCTTCTTTACTCTATTTGAAGATTTTCTACCATATGTGGTTTATGAAATTAATTTCTACTAATACTAGGGTAGATGTTTATTATGTGATGATCTCAAATATATTTAACGTGCATAACATGAAATCGATTAGTTGCTACATAACTTGGTAGCATGCATGAATATAACGAAGATTATTTTCAAGGAATTAAAACATGACTTAGGCTTACAATAATAATTGAAAAGTTTATTCTTGAGATGATGAAATAGTATAGACATATTTGGTATGGAGAGTGAAATATTCATTTCTTAGTTTGATAAGAACAACAGGTCAAATTGGTGAAATATTTTACAATTACAAAGGATTAGTTGAAAGTCATTGAAAAGGAAAATTATAAGCCTACGAGGTTATCGAGGAAGTGAAATACTTTCCAATGAAGAATAGTAATTTATTTATAAATATAGACATTTCTAATCGGAAAGTAACCCAAGATAATGCTACAATGATCATTGATAATATAGTAAGTCTGAATGATACTTCGGTAATTGTAAATAAGAGTGTATTATCTCTGGAAAATAAGTAGTATGAAACTTGTTTCCTCTTTGGATAAAAAAAAGAGATTGAATCTCCTATTGAACTTACAGGAGTGAAAGACTTACGGAGAATAAGAATTTAAATTCTGATTTTTATTTCTTCTCAAGCAAATTATGTTTTAGTTGAAGGAAGTACATATAAAGTATTAAATAAAATACTATTGTTTTGAATTTGGATGAGGATCAAAAGACGTGAAGCAATGGCTTTAAGTTGTGCTTCCTGAAAATGAGAAGAAAAGTTTATTGGTTATAAGTCGTTGTATGGATCAAACAAGCTTCAAAAAGCATGAAAAATTGATAAGGTAATTTTATCAAATGGTTTTAAACATAATGGAATGGATAAATGGATTTTAGGTTCACAAAGGATTACAGAGTGGTATATCTTTATGTTGGTGATATGCTATAAGAGCTAGTATGCAAGGCATGAAAGAACTAAGAAGTTTTGAACTCTCAAGTTAAGATGAAAATTTGAGAGAAGTTGATACTATCTCTCAGGTATCAAAATTAAAAATATAGTGGGGGTTTCATTTTATGTGAATATTAATATATTGAAAAGGTTCTTTCCAAGGTGTTTAATCATTTGGGTATTCAGAAATTTATACTCAAGTTGATGGTTTTGTATATTGATTGAGAACTCGGAAAGATTTATTAGTCAATAAGACTACGCTAGTGTAGTGGTAATTTAATTGCACTAGATTTTGCCTTTGCTATTTGTAAATATCAAAATATGCTCATAATCCTAGAAGTAAACATTGGAGATTTATCATAACGATACTTGGTTATCTTAAAAAGACAAAATCTTTGCCATATTTTGAAATATATGCCTTCAATATTGAAGGAAATTGTGATGCTAGTTGGATAACCAGTGTAAATAATAATAGGTTAGCATTTGACTGGATCCTATTTTGGATTGAGAAGAAGTTTCATGAGCTTCTAAGAAACAGACGTGGGTTACTCATTTCTTTATAAAATTTGAATTTATAAACGCAGAAAGAGAGACAAAATGGCTGGAAAAGTTGTTATAAAATTGTGGCCACAACAGAAATCAATTGTTCTCTTTGCACTCTGATTGTGAAGCATCCATGTCTAAGACATTTAGCAAAAATGGAAAATCTAGACATATTGCTTGAATCATGTATAAGACAACTGAATGTTGGTGGAATTATCACCAGTTGTTTATGTCATGTCTACATGTCTATGCTGACCCATTGACGTCTAAAATGTTTTTGAGAGGTACGATTATAGCACTATGAGTGTTGGGGTCTAGGCAAATTAAATTTTCATGGGAACCTTACCTCTACTATTGCTCTACAACAATACTAAAAGTTCAAAAGGTAACAACAAGTTATTCTGTGATTGTTAGCAAGTACTGGAATTTAGTACTTAGAAAAAGCAGGGTGAGCACAAAAGTACTCTTAATGAAGAAACCCAGAGTTCGTATTAAGAACTAAGTAAAGTCTAGGGTAAGGACTTGGTAAGTCCAAGATTATGACTTGGCTTAAAACTTCACCTATATAAACACTTGAAGTGGTGCCGCTTCGGCCAAAGTTGGGAGACAAACTTGGTAAAGTGTTTATGAATTCAGGAGGTAGCACAAGGCTATAATCAGGTGCTAAAACTCACGATGAACAAGTTGTGAAGTAGGTATAATTTATGTGAATAAAGCTTTTCCGTCTTTGTCATTAAGAAATTATAGTTCAATAGAATTAATCTAACTATCAATTTCGACAAAGATTTGAATCGTTTATACATGTAGAAGGCTCAACTCGAAAGAGACCTACTATATGCATAAATCTCATAAACAACATCAATCACTAACTAAGTGGGGGATTGTTAGTATTTAATAATTGATGGGGAAGTATTGAGAAAAGGTTTTTGTGAATATGTTTTCAGTCATTAAAATGACTGCTTGTGATTAAAAGGTACCGATTCCTAAAAGGTTTAAGTTAAAAGGTGCATGTTCCTAAAAGATGTATCTGTTGGTTTGAATAGACACTTGGGTTATATTTGATTATCTCAAATAAAAGATGAATAAAATGTTTCTTTCTCTTTCACTTTCACTATAAATCACAATATTCTATTCTTGTGGGAAATTCAAGTTAATTGCTGGTATTTGAATTTCGTTGGCTTTGTAAATCCCGAAGAAATTCTACCACCATCTCTGCCGTAATGAAGTGGGAGGCTTAAATCATTAAGTGCAGAGATTACTCTATTAAAGCCAGATTATTTCTTCCCCACTTTTGAAACTTTTGTTTCTAACAAGCATAGATGATTACGACCTTATCAGAACTAAATGAGCTCCTAATTTTTCTACATGTAAAGCTCCAAAAAGAGTTTAGCAGTGACATTGAGTTGGCCAATTCTGCTCTTCGAGGTCTCTCTGTAGATTCGTCTTGTGGGTATGCTAACCTTACTTAACTATTTCGGCTCGCCGCCCATGAAGCAAAGAAGTCACGTGCACAAAATCGAATACTTCGGGTAGTAAGTATTTTCATCCTGAACATAAATGTCTTTAGTCGCCTTTCATTTTCTTTGCTGCATAACTCTTTTTTTAACGACCGGATTGATTGTTATAGTGCTATTGACAAATTTACCCCGATTGACCCTTTTCAGAGGTCATCGACTGGATTTTAGAGTGACTTTTGGAGGTTTGAGACTTAAAGTGGGATTTGTTTGACCCAAGATTGACTTTTGGATAAACAGACCTTTTTCAGAATTTCATCGATTCCGAGAGGTCTAAATGGTCATTTATGACTTGCTAGCAACGTTTGTTGGTTCCTTAGGCAATTGGGAGCGTTTTGGGACTTGGCTTGAAATATTGGCTTTAGGCCATTGTGGGTTGACTTGGTCAATTAAACATCCGTTGGAAATTCTGACACCGTGGATGAATTTGTAGCGCGTTTTTATGTGTGTATGTGTGTTTGTTTTGTATATGTTGGGCCTCGAGTGATAGTCGGATTTCGGGATGGAGATTGTCAAAAGCAGTAATTTTTTGGTGTTTGGTGTCCGTCGCAATGGCACCAAAACCGCCGTGGCGGTCCCGCGGTAGTGAGGGGCTGACAACTATAGCGAGCGGGGCGAGTTAGAGGTCAGTTGCCACAGCGGACGCCCATCCGCTGTGGCGGTCTCGTGGTAGCGATAGTGGGTCCCGCTATAGCGGCTATGAGGATTATGGGTTGGCCACCGTAGTCGGTCACTGGTCGCCACAGCGAGTGCTTAGTAGGTTGTGACCACGTGATTAATTCTAGAGTTGATTCTTAGTGATTACCTTATATTTCGGAGATCATATTTATTATGATTGAGGTTGTTGATAAGGACAAAAAGGTTATGATATTGATATTTTGATTGAGATATATGTCCATGTGTTGCACCATTGATTCATATATTCTTGTTGACATTGTTATCATGCATTCACTCATTTATACATATATTTGGATTGGGTTGTATGCCGCAACGCTTACTTGGATTGGGTTGCACGTACCGCAACACTGACAGAAATCGGGTTGCACGTTCCGCAACATTGACTATTGGATCGGTCTGTGTGCCACAGCAGGTACATGGACTTAGCTGTCCCCCATGGGTCATGACTGTCAAGGCGACGGGATATTCCGCCCCAAGCGTGTGTGCATTAATGCATTTGCATTGTATTAATATCATAATTACATATGGCATTGTATTGGACTTGATGGTTGATCTTTGCTGATACGTGTACTTGATAGTGGTTCTTGAGATTGTATTATAGACTTATAGTGGATTTCGAGGTGATATACTAGACTTGGTGATTTGGTACTAGACTATTATTTTGGACTGTGTTGAGTTATATTTGATTGTGAGCATGCCTACTTTTTCAGTCTCTTTCTTATATATATATGATTATCTAACTATTGTCAGCCTATGATGCCTACTCAGTACGTGTTGTTGTACTGATTATTTCTTGCTGCATTCTTTTCTGAGTGCAGAGTTTGTGACCGAATCGACTTATGCGCTTTGTGACTGAGTCCCGAGGTCGTTTGATGAGCATTCTAGGGTGAGCACTTGAATGGATTCGTTGCCCGGATGACTCTATCTATTCCTGTCTTTATATTCTACCATTTAGACAGTTATTTATGGATATTTGAGACTTGGAATTCCTAGACAGTAGGTAGTGGCTATTGTACTGTTTATACCAGATTTTGGGATTCGATGTATCTTCCGCACTTATTATATTTACCTATTTATGTTAGACTTATTATTATGAAATTCTGGATGATTGAATTTTTTTTTATTGTTATTTGGTTGTGAATAAGGGACGGGTTCGCCTACCGAGGTGAAAAATGGTAGGTGCCCGCATGTTCCCCTAGTTTGGGCGTGACACTTTTCATGTTAAACACAAATGTGTTTAGTAGCCTTTTTTTTTACTGTAACATATTCTTAATGGTAACTTTGAATCATTAGAAAGTAAACTGAAACTTTAAACTGGGTTGCGCTAACATAAGAGTACCATAAAAGAGGGCAGTTTCTTTGAAGCCAAATACAGTAGCTACATCCTCCTCCCTTATGGAGGCCACCATGTTGAAACTAATTATTTAGCTAGCGTAAACGGTGCTTTGTCAAATGTCACACGTGGCATAAATAATAATCTGCTTGGTTGTAAAGCTGTAGAAATATTTTACTTTGAATGCAACTTTCATCTAGCTTTTCTCCAATTAATTTTTGTCATGCATGTACCATCGTTTCTGTTCAAGCTTAGGGATGGAGCACAAATTTACAAATTAGCTTGTTTCGTGGTCACTAATTTTCCCCGAGTTTTCGTGGAACTCCAGTCAATGATGTCTACTTAAAACTTTCTTCTATTGGAAACAACTCTTGCAGAGAACATCTTACTGCTCCTGGGTTGTTGAAAAAGTTAAAATGCAGCATGTTGTTGAAATTTCTGAGATTTATTGGAATCTGGAGACAAATAAAGGCTAGAAGAATAAAGTAGTTTTTGCTTATGAATGGCACATTTGGTGAACCTGTCTTCTTTCTTGGACAGTAGATGAAAGGATGTGAGATATTCTCTAGAATTATTTGGGGTACATTTTAATTGTAATTTTTTTTTTCATATTCTTTGTTTAATGATTACATATCAGCTCTTGACGTTGTTTTGTTTGTTATCTGCTTATGTAGTTATAAGTAGGGGTCAAATAGGCAGGTTGGGCAGAATTTTGCTACTTATTTTTCAGTTGTTTATTTTGTTTTCAAAAACTTGTTTGATTTCAAAACAAACAAAAAACAACTTTTCTTTGTTTTTTGTCGAGAGTTCGTGTGAAAGTGTAGAGATAAAAGTATACCTAAAAACCAAATCAAGATGCTTTTGGGTTATGCCCAAATTGACAACTAATGAATTACACTGTGTGTGGTAATATGGTTCATGTGTTAAGATAAAGGTTCTATGTTTTTAAAATAGAGTTAGATCAAGGTAAAATGCATATTTGATTTTGCGGGAATAGGTGAGAAACATTGTATATAGAAGTGTCAAAATGGGCCAGATGTACCCTTTAGGTTATACAATATGTGATATAATAACTTTATCAGAAAATGAAAATGGTATGTGTTAAACGTAAAATTTTCTTTTAGGAAATAGATAGATAAACAAAAGAGAAAAGAGATACTGAATCTGAGGCAACTGTAGTCTCATTCATGGGGTGGAGTGGATTGCACTTATCCAGGTGATCAAGTACTCTTTATAGAAATTCCTTTCTAGTTAAGCTAGTAATTGTTTTTGTTGCTGCTTGTTTGAGATCTGCACCCATAATTCTTCCGAGGAAGAGCGAGGTATGAACTTAGCACTTTCTTAATTCTTAAAGCAAGAAGAATTCATACCTTGTTGTATTCTTACAGTTTCTTTGTATTCTATTCTTGCCTTTCTTCCGTGCAATTAGTAGGATGTTTCAACTGTAAAGTCACCCAATGTGCTTCTCAATTTCAAAGAATTAACAACCTGAAATTCACAATGATCCTCTAACAAGCAGCATTGATAAGGTTGTTAAAGATGCTTACTTAAATTTGGACCCTAAGCTAACATACTCTCTAAGGATATTTTTGGCATAATTGGGCACTTACTGCAGCAAGTTATAATTTCTTTGGAGGAACATGCGTGGTGTTTCTTTAGCGAATTGAAGGAACCAACTTCCAAGTCTTGATAAGGACGTTGGTTCCTTCGCTATCAATATTATTCTTTTGCTTCTAAGGTTGAACTATTGCATAAAACTGAGATAAACTCTTAAAATATCTCTGGTGGTCTCAAAATATTATTGAAAACGGATATTTGTTGATGTACATCAAGTCGGAGAGAAAATATATTACGTGGGTGGCTAGACCAAACACTATGCTGTATAAGGTTTTGTGGCAATTTTAGCAAGGTAGCTGAAATAAGAGATTAAGGAGAGAGACGTGGCAACTGCTGGATATCATAAGAAGTTTATCGAATCAGGATTCCAAAATCTAGAAAATTCATGAAGGATAGTGTAGAACATGACTTGATCATGTTAATAGTGCTTACAGTCAAGTTATGTTCTACACTATCCTTCATGAACTTTCTGGGAAAGAGGGAGTACTTCCTAGCATAGCCCTAGAAAGTTTCTTTGTGCATCATCATTTGATTGAGGACTAATGACCTTGGACCACGTGAGTGCAACTATGTGTCAAAGGTTGCACACTTTCCCTTCATCTCTGACCAAGATATTGTAAACCCAGAGAATAAGTATATTAAGAAAAGGAGAACACGACATAAATGGTCCCATAACAATGAGGGTAGGTTCAAAATAGTCCCTTAACTATGCAATTAACAATTTTTGTCCTTTAAGTTTGCCACAAGTTAATAAAAAATTGTATAGGTAAAAAATAGTCCATTAAGTATGCACTTAACAGTTTTTGGTCCTTTAAGTTCGCCAAAAGTTAACACTTTTAGTCTTCGGCAAAATATTCATCGAACTTTGTTTGTTAGATGACAGGAACTATGAAAAAAAAAGAGGAAATTAGTGAGAACTCATATTTAGAGGTACACACAACTAAAAATACCTCGAGAGTTATAGTGCAAAATCGAGAAAAAACCAACATACTTCATAATGTCAGAAAAATGCCTCGGAACACAATAATCAACAGATTTTGTCAGTTAAAATCGAGGGAGTCCATCGGCTAGGTAAAATACACCAGACTCGATTTTTATCAAAAAAGCGATACAAAATAAATACTTTCATTGTAGTGATTTTTTTCTCAAAAAAAGAATTTCGCGAATTTTTGCCCAAAAATAACCGGCGGAGTCGGTTTTTGTAAAAATAAAATAAAATAATTAAGATTAAAATTATTGACCTTCAGATAGTGTCCCTCGATTTTATCTGTCTGTTTTTCGGTTGTTTTTAGTAGTGATAATTTTTGTAGTTTTTGTAGTTTTTGTTATTTTTAGTTTATTTCTAAAGTCTGGTGTATTTTATTTAGCCGATAGACTCCGTCGGTTTTTGTGTTCTGAGACATTATCAAGTCTATTGGTTTCTCCTCAGTTTTTTCCTATTACTAGTGGACGTCCATCAGTTTTGTCCCGAGGTATTTGGCCTTTTCTTTAGTAATGTGTACCTTTAAATGTGAGTTCTCGCTAATTTTCCCTTTTTTTCATAGTTCTTGGCAAATCTAACAAACAGAGTTCGACGAATATTTTTCTAGAGACTAAAAGTGTTAACTTTTGGAAAACTTAATGGACCAATACTATTACGTGCATACTTAAGGGACTATTTTTAACCTACCCTCATAGTTAAGGGACCATTTTTGTTAACTTGTGGCAAATTTAAAGGACCAAAACTAATAAGGGCATAGTTAAAGGACTACTTTGAACCTATACTCATAGTTAAGGGATCATTTATGTCGTTTAAGAAAAAGCATATTCAAGATTCTTCAACAAAAATAGGATGGATAAACATTTATTGTGGCTGTCATTGAAAAAGCATATTATGGGAATGTTACCCAATAGGAAGATACTAAGATAGTGCAAGACAAGTTCTATAAAACGGTTGTGAGATCAACAATGTGATATGAGAGTCAACAATTCTTAAAACTCAACATATATGTTAGTGACTGTCATTGAAATGCGACTATTTCGATGGTGATGTAAGATTGACGTCATAAAAATGCTGGTGCAAGTAACATATATGGATGATAAAATGATAGAAGGTCTATTGAGATGATTTTGCATGTTTTACGTAGACCTCCCTATGCACCGGTTTTCAGGTGTGACGTTTTGATGATTAAAGGTGATAAAAGACAACGAGCTAGACCAAATAAGGGTGTACATGGATTGGATTGGTTTAGATTTTTCAAATACCAAACCAAACTAATGATGTCGGGTTTTAAAATCTATAAACCAAACTAAACCAATAAAAGTCGAATTTTTTAATTTCGATTTTTCTCGGGTTTTTACGATTTTTTCTTGGATGCGCAGCATCTTGGCATTTGCTTGACTCAAAATAATTTTTTCTTACCCTTTTTCTCTCTGTCCTTTTTTTTAGTTATAATTTGTTCGATATTTTGCAATTGGAACAGAGGGATTCTGCAATACAGCATTAGGAATTAGCCTGATATTTGGCACAAATATCTAGGTTTCCTGTCGCTTTCCCTCTAAATCTTAGTGCTTTAATTGCTTTCTTGATGATAGAGTCATTGTATCCAAGCTTATGTTGTTATATTTGTGTGAGTAGGTGCAACGAGGCCATTTGGATGAAATCCACAGTTTTGGTAGACTTTGGGAAGCTTTTTCACCTGAACATGGTGACGTGAGAAGTGCGTAACAGTTAGAGAAGAAATGAAATCACTGAAGACGCCGCTTTTCATCTGCATCGCATGGAGAACGCGAGAAAATCAACTCTCTGACCAAACTCTGAGATTTTTGCACACTCACCCATTTCATCCGCATCGCGGAAGGAAAGCGCATAGGGGTGTCAGGCATTTCATCCGCATAGTGGAAGGAAAGCGGATTCATGCCCAATTTCCCCATTTTGACCGGGATTTGGCCAACTTATTTTAGCTTTTAACCTAGACTATAAATAGACGTTTTTAGTCATTATAAACAATGTGCTGGAATATTCTTATGACTTGTAAACCGCCGTCTTCATTCTCTCTCTAGGTTTTACTTTATTTTTTCATTATCAACCCTAGATTATTCATGAATTCTTGTTCCTTATCTTGAATCATGAGTAGCTAAACTTCTTAATTCTAGGGTTGTGGCGAAAGACATGATAGTTGGTTTGGTGATACTTTCTATCGATTGAATTTCCTTATTTTGGGTTGCTTATTTATACTTGATCTTAATTGTTTGATTATATGACGAAATAGTTAGACACTATCTGTGGTGCGTGAGTTGGACTTGAAAGAGGGAACTCACGTACGTAATAAGAATAAATAGAGTTTGTTCGATTTAATCGTTTCACTACTGAGGATAGAAATATACCCTTTAGCCCTCTTAGTTGGTTACGGAAATATAAATGCATTCGTGTTACCTCTGGCGACCATAGAAATATAGGCGTTATAGTAGTATCTACAAGCTTGTGAGTAGTTCGAAAAAATATCATAAAGTTACAATTAACCCTTCAACTAGTAACTAGGAAATAAGATAGGTAGAATTGTCAGAAAACCAACTGGATTGTCGAAAGCCATGACCCTGGAACTTTCTCTCATCTAATAAAACTTACAGTTTTTGTCGCAATTGTCTCAGTCACAAAACACTCATATTGATTTGTTTACTTTTAGTTTTAGTTTAGTCACAACAAACACTTTGTTTGCTACTTTCTTGAATAGTTACAACGAAGTTTGAATTAGTTGAACAGTATAAAATCTAAGTCTTTGTGAGTACGATATCTAGACTTAACAGTCCTATATTGCTTGTACGACCACGTATACTTGCGTGTGCGTTTGGGAGTAACATAGCCACAACAGCTTAATTTGACATAGATTCTATATTTCAAGTTCTAACAGTTTAATTTGATATAGATCCTATATTTGTGTTAAAATTCACTTATTTTATACAAATGATTTATCCACAATCAAGTAAATTACCTCTTTTAAAATTGAGAATCCTTAAATTCAAAATGCAGATACACACATATAACAACATCAAAATATAAATGTCACACTTGAATTGTAACTATTGTTGATGTGCCGTGAATTTCGGCACATTTTATGTCTCTTGCACTAGAAGTGTTGCTTGTTTTTAAGTGTTTTTACATCGTTTCTTATATTATTTTGGTGTTTTGTAGAGTTGGTTCACTAAGGAACGGAAATGATAAGAAATGCTGAAAAATGGACAACTTGGAGCAAAAGGACAGTCTGTAACTCGAGTTACGGACCGTAACGTGATCCGTACCCAGAGAGGAAGATCCAGATACGCGCCGCTATAAAGGACGGTCCGTAACTCATGTTACGGGCCGTAACGTGTACCGTAATCTGAAGGAAATTTCCAGTAAGAAACCTAAGTAGTGTCACATGTTACGCCCAGAAGGACGGTCCGTAACGCAGGTTACGGGGCGTAACATCATGGCGTAACGCATTGTCCACTGAACACTGAAGCCATGATCCGCTGGAAGATACGGACCGTAACTTGTGTTACGGTGTGAATTTCGGCATATTTTATGTCTTTTTCACTAGAAGTGTTGCTTGTTTTTAAGTGTTTTTACATCGTTTCTTATGTTATTTTGGTGTTTTGTAGGTTTGGTTGACTAGGGAACGGAAATGATAAGAAATGCTGAAAAACGGACAACTTGGAGCAAAAGGACAGTCCGTAACTTGAGTTACGGACCGTAACGTGATCCGTACCTAGAGAGGAAGATCCAGATATGTA
Organism: Lycium barbarum; assembly: GCF_019175385.1. NCBI lineage: Eukaryota > Viridiplantae > Streptophyta > Magnoliopsida > Solanales > Solanaceae > Lycium > Lycium barbarum. The sequence continues at coordinate 36,364,989 of NC_083340.1, read as the reverse complement.
CCGCTATAAGGGACGGTCCGTAACTCATGTTACAGGCCGTAACGTATACCTTAATCTGAAGAAAATTTTCAGAAAGAAGCCTAAGTAGTGTCACATGTTACGCCCAGAAGGACGGTCCGTAACGCAGGTTACAGGGCGTAACATCATGGCGTAACGCATTGGTCACTGAACATTGAAGCCATGATCCGCTGGAAGATATGGACCGTAACCTGTGTTAGGGTCCGTCGTAAGAAGCCGTAACGGTTGACCTATATCAAGCTGACAAAGGACGGAACCAAAGGACATACCGTAACCTGTGTTACGGTCCGTAATGATGCCGCGAAAGGGTGTTTTTGTCCAGAACTTTGGCGCGATTTTTGACCCTATGAATACTTAAAGTTTAGGTTTTTAACATTCATTCTGATCTTTTGGAGCATTAACTTTAAGCCTTAGATATTTGTGAAGTGGTTGGAGCATTTAAAGCACCAACTTCGCCCTAATTCCACATTGTATTAGCATTGTAAGTACATTATGTTAACTTTTAAGCTTTCTTTGTTAACCAAAATGATGAGTAGCTAATTTTAATTCTATGGTTGTGGACCCCATGATGGGTATTATGTGAATGGGTTTCTACAATTGATATATGCATAATGGTTATTGGTATTTATTCTATCTTTGTGCGTTAGCGTTGGGTAATGATTGCAAGCATTAGCCTAAGCCATTATACTAACTTTTCTTGGGAAAGAGAGTTAGTATTGGTAAGATTGAATAACAATGACTCGGGGCGTTAACCCTCGTTTAATAGACTAACTTAGGGATAAGAACAAGTCTAATTGGCATTATTGGTCGCACTTCGAGTTCAACTCTTTTACATTTGGAAAAATCATACAGAGGAAATACATCCTAACTGTTGGGAAACATTAGAAAGTCCTTAAGAGATCAAGTGCATACTCTTAGAACAACCATTAGAAGTATATCACATTGAAACCTGAAGCATAATATCTAATCAAAGTGGGGAACACAACCTTAGTCTCTCTCTCGCATTAAGTACAATTCAAGGCAAAGTATTCAATTACATTACACAACAAATATTTCAAACTATTCGGAATAGGATTAAAGCCTTTAAAGACTAGTATCGCATACAATTAGTACCCTTTTCTCTTCATATTCCCTGTGGGATTCGACCCCAATCTTGTTTGGGTTATTATATTTGACAATGACCGCTTTACGCCACTCATAGGTGTAATTTGAGCGTATCAAATTTTGGCGCCATTGCCGGGGAATACGGTTTTGAAATTACTGATTGTTGTGTACCCTTCTTTAAAACTTTTTCTATTCCGTCACACCTTGTTTGCTGTTGTGGTGAACCAGGTGAACATGGCAGGAAGACAGAATCGAAATCAAGGAAACCAAGGTGGACTCCAAGTGAACCCACCTGCACCAGAATAGGATGAAGATGAGAATATATTTGCAGAATTCATCAATGAAGCTGATTATGCTTCTGCCGTGGTCCCTCTTAGGACTGGAAATGCTACTTTCAAAATTGATAGTTCTCTCTATCAGCTTCTGAAACTTGAAGGTTATTTCCGAAATTCTTCGGAGGATTGTCCACTCCGACATTTGAAGAACTTCCTGCACGTGTGTGCTCAACAATCCCAAGGTGCTGTTTCTGCTTATGCACTTCGGTTACGGGTCTTCAAATATACCTTGGCTAGCCAAGCAAGGGAATGGTATGAAAAGCTTCCTAGCAATTCTATTCATACCTGGAGCGAGCTAGCCAATACATTTCTGAAGAAGTGGTTCCCACCGAGCAAAAAGGCTGAACATCGAGATAAGATCTTTGAGTTCAAATAGCTCCCGGGGGAACAATTATATTCGGCATATGAGCGGTTCAAGTACTATCTAGCTCGATCTCCAACTCACGGGTTTCCGGATGCTATTCTCACCGAGAAATTCTCCAAGGGCTTAGATACAATGAATCAGATTGCTGTCAATACTGCGGCAGGAGGATGCTTCATGGACAAGTCATTTATCAACATCACCCGTTTGCTTGATAAACTCACCACCCACAATCAAGCTTGGCATTCAACTGATAGTGAGAGTCTCTCTTATGGTAGTCCATCACTAGCTGCAGTTGCAAAAGAAAACCACGAGACAGATCATGCCTTTGCTCAATTGCAAACCACGGTGGATCTATTATCAAAGAAGTTGGCAGAAAAGGATGCACAAGGGGTAAATTTTGTTGAGGAGTTACCACCTCATCCACAGGGGATGTATCAAGTCCCTGAGGGGATGTACAAGGATGGGCAACAACATTAAGAAGATGCTAATTATGTCAACAACTCCCAAGGGGGTTATCAAAGGCAAAATTGTCAAGGTCCTGGCCATCACCCATGGCAAAAGCCTCAACACCAATTGCAAGGGAACAATTATAACAAAAATGATCAGGGAAATCCAAATCAAGGGAATTACAATAACAACAATTATGGCAACAAGAGCTCTAACCCTTACATTCCACCAAGGGGGAAAGTATCAAGTTCCTAACAGTGGAGAGACAATTCAGCTAGCAACTTTGCTAGCAATGCTGCTAATGATTCTGCGGAGCTGAAAAGTATGATGCAGAAAATGCTAATGAATCAATACAGAACTGAAAGTACAATAAAGGGAATGTCTCAGGTTCAACTATCTCATTCAGCTGTCATTCAGAAGCTTGAATCGCAATTCAGAGACCTTTCCAGAGAAGTGCATACTCCTCAACGTGGACAACTACCAAGAGATACAGTTCCAAATCCGAAAGGTAGAGGGGTAAACTCTGTGGAGCATGTAGCTGCTATTAGCACCCGAAGTGGAAAAATACTTCGAGGTGCTGATAACAAGGTGATTGATCTTAATCCAATTATTGAAAAAGAGGCACAACCTGATGTATCTGATGTTATTGTGGAGGAAGAAACAGAGGAGGAAGTCCCTACTATAGCTGAAGAGGAGCAAAATCTTGATAATCTTAAGGCACAAGGAGAAAAACATGAAAAAGGGAAGGCAAAACTTTCTGGCGCTCTACTCTCTTTGACTCAAATGTTCAAATCTTCACCGCCTTTTCCTCAAAGGCTAGTGAGGAAAACAGAAGATGACAAGTGTTTGTGATTTTATGATCAACTCAAGCAATTGACGATGAACATTCCTTTCATGGACGCTGTCCAAGAAATGCTTGGGTTTGCTAAGTATTTGAAGGATCTTTTAACAAAGAAGAAGAAGCCATTGAAACACGACACTATGGGTATCACTCATCGCGTCAGTGCTATTATTTCCAAGACCACAGTGTAAAAAAGGGAAGATCCTGGAGCATTCACCATTCCATGCACCATAGGGCAGCAGGATTTTGCCAAGGCGTTATGTGATAACGGGGCTAGCATAAATCTTATGCCCCTTGAGATTTTCAAGAGATCAGAATTGGGGATACCAAGGCCCACTACCATGAAGTTGCAGATGGCTGACTGGTGGATAAAAAGGCCACCGATACAAGAGGTGGTAAAGAAAGAGATTATTAAGTGGCTAGATGCTCTGGTGGTTTACCCGATTGCCAACAGTCCATGGGTAAGTCCAGTCTAATGTGTGCCAAAGAAAGGGGGCATCACTGTTGTCCCTAATTCTAAAAATGAGTTGATTCCTACAAGAACTGTCACTGGTTGGAGAGTGTGTATGGACTACAGAAAGCTGAACACTGCATCTTGCAAGGATCATTTCCCGATGCCTTTTATTGATCAAATGCTTGCGGCTAGCTGGAAGGTCTTATTATTGTTTCTTGGATGGGTACTCAGGTTACAACCAAATCAACATTGCATTGGAAGACTAAGAAAAGGCTACTTTCACTTGTCCCTATGGGACATTCGCTTTCAGCCGAATGCCATTTGGTCTTTGCAATGCCCTAGCTACTTTCCAACGATGCATGATGTCCATATTCTCTGACATGGTTGAAGACTTTCTTGCGGTCTTCATGGATTACTTCTCTGTTGTGGGAGATTCATTCGATGAATTTTTAAACCATCTTGATCGGGTGCTACAAAGGTGTGAGGAGACAAACCTTGTTCTCAACTGGGAAAAGTGTCATTTTATGGTAAAGGAGGGAATTATCCTTGGCCATAAGATTTTCGAAAGAGGGATTGAGCTTGACCAAGCCAAAATCGATGTGATTTCAAAACTCCCTCCACCCATCTCAGTAAAAGGGGTTCGGAGTTTCTTGGGGCACACCGGATTCTATAGAAGATTTATAGAAGACTTCTCTAAAATTGCAAATCCAATATGTAAACTCTTGGAAAAGGAGTCCAAATTCAATTTTGATGAGAAGTGCATCAAGGCTTTCAACGAGTTGAAGTTAAAATTGACCTCAACCCTTATTATTTTGTCCCCGGATTGGTCGTTGCCCTTTGAATTAATGTGTGATGCCAGTGGTCTTGAAATTGGCGCCGTGCTTGGTCAGCGGCTTAATAAAATCTTGCACCCAATTTATTATGCGAACAAAACACTAAATGGAGCTCAATTGAACTATACCGTAACAGAGCAGGAGCTACTTGCTATTGTTTATGCCTTTGAAAAGTTCCGGGCTTATTTATTGGGTACCAAGGTAGTGGTTCACACTGACCATGCTGCCCTGCGGTACTTAATGGCTAAAAAGGATGCTAAGCCTCGATTGATAAGATGGGTGTTGTTGCTTCAGGAATTTGACTTTGAAGTCAAAGATCAAAAAGGGTCAGAAAATCAAGTGGCTGACCATCTCTCCAGACTTGAAGCAGCAGAGAGACCGATTAATGTGCTGGATATTGATGACACTTTTCCGAATGAAAGAGTCTTGGCAGTCTCCAGTGATGTGGCACCATGGTATGCCGATATTGCCAATTATTTGGTAACTGGCATTGTTCCTGAAGATTTGAAGGCATATCAAAAGAAGAAATTCTTGAGAGATTACCGACAGTATTATTGGGATGAGCCTTACTTATTCAGGACTTGTGCAGATAATATGATTAGAAGATGTGAGGCTGAATATGAGGTGATGGATATTTTGAAGGCTTGTTATGATTCTCCGGTTGGTAGGCATCACAGTGGAAATAGAAATGCAGCCAAGGTGCTAGAGTGTGGCTACTATTGGCCAGCCATCTATCGTGATGCGAATATGTTGGCACATTCTTGTGATAAATGCCAGCACCAGGGCATAATAGGTCGGAAGCATGAAACACCGATGAATTTTGTGCTTGAGGTGGAGCTCTTTGATGTGTGGGGCATTGATTTTATGGGGCCCTTTGTGAGCTCATATGGACTGAAATATATTCTTGTTGCGGTGGATTATGTCTCCAAGTGGGTGGAAGCGGTGGCCTTGCCTAACAATAATGGTAGGAGAGTAATTGCCTTTCTAAAAAAGAACATCTTTACTAGATTTGGCACTCATAGAGCTATTATTAGTGATGGTGGTTCTCATTTCTGCAACAAACCATTCACTGATCTTCTTGAAAACTATGGCGTGCATCACAGGGTTTCCACTCCATATCATCCTCATACGAGTGATCAGGTTGAAGTCTCCAATAGAGAGATAAAGAGCATCTTGGCAAAGACGGTCAATGTGAATCGCACTGACTGGTCCAAAAAGTTGGATGATGCTCTATGGGCATATCGCACAACGTTCAAAACGCCTATTGGGACTTCACCGTATAAGTTGGTATTTAGGAAGGCATGTCATTTGCTTATTGAGCTTGAGTATAAGGCCTTTTGGGCATTGAAAAAGCTGAACATGGATTGGCATGAAGCAACAAAGCTGAGGTTGTTTCAAATCAACGAGATGGATGAATTTAGGTACAATTCCTATAAAAGTGCAACACTGTACAAGGAAAAGATGAAATACTATCATGACTCAAAGATCCTCAAAAGGTATTTTCAGCCGAAGGACTTGGTCTTGTTGTACAATTCGCGCCTAAAGTTCTTTCCGGTCAAGCTAAAGTCTCGATGGTCCGGTCTCTTTGAAATTGTAAGTGTTTCCCCAAATGAAAGTGTCATTGAGGTGAAAACCGAGGATGGCACTCGGACTTTTAAAGTGAATGCACAAAGAGTGAAGCACTATCATTGGTGCATTGATGATGGTAAAGTGGTTGATCGGTATCGTTTGAAATACGGTTCCTGAACTAGAAATTGAGGTATCACGTCGAGCCGTGACGTTAAACCAAGCGCTGTGTCGGAGGCAACCCATATTTACTGCTTTATAAGTACTTTAAATATGGTATTTCCTTTGTTTTCTTTTATGTTTTTGATGTTTGCTGATGTGGTAGGATTCTGAGGACACGAGTGCTAAAGTTTGCAATGAAAGGACGCTCCACATTACGCCCGTAACTCATGTTATGGTTCGTATAATGGAGTGTAACAAGATGAAAAAAATGCAGCAATCACCGAAGGATGAGGGAAAAGTGTTACGGTCTGAGTTACGGACCGTCGAATCGCGTTACGGACCGTAACACATGAGCGTAACCTTGACAGAAATCTAGGCAACCACTGGAAAATTTGCACCCGTTACGCCAGGTAATACGGACCGTAACAGGAGTTACGGTCCGTCGGCTGTATTGCCATGTCATTAATGAAGAATGAAAATGGGGTCGTTTGGTAGACCGTAACACGAGTTATGGCTCGTACCTTATGTTACGGTCCGTAACTCGAAGCGTAACAGTCGGGCATGTTTAAATACATCACCCGATGGTTATACTCCCATTCAAACGCACCTTTGCCTCTTTTTAGCTCCCCTCTCCCTCATAACCTCCCTCATCATCTCTTCATCTCCCCCTCACCATCTCTCCACCATTACCATACCATAGTTGTTGATGTTTTTTCTTGTCAAAGTCCATCACTGTTTTGGTTTAGTCTCAAGTTTTCATCCAAGCATCATCCACGATCAGGTATGAAAATGTGTTGACTCTCTCTCTTTCATCTCTCGATAAGATTGGTATGATCTTGCATGATTAAATTCGTATACCATGCCATGTACTTATGATTTTGAATGATTTTGAATCCCCATTGAATAATTGCCCGGGATTTAACAATGGTGGGGGTTGGGTTTGGTATGATTGTTGTTTGAGAGACTCGTGGGCACAAGGACATTGTCTTCCACTGAGTCGGAGGGCATCCCGATTGAAAGTTTCATTCGTGAAACTACTAAATTGGTTTACCCGCCAACTGTTCGATAAAAGGTTTCAAAGAAAACTTGGATAAAACCGGGTGAAGTCTGAGTAACCCGAGGTATGTGAGGGGATCAACTGGTGTTTTATACCATACCCCAAGGAGCATAAAGTTGAAAATCTTGGCCTCGTGCTTAAATGAGAAAATTTGGCTACGCTGAGAATCTGTGCAATGTTGCCCGACGTTCAGTGTTCCGGGCCATAACGTGGGTTACGGACCGTAACACCCCATCGTAACACTTATGATTTCCTTGAAAACTTTCTAGAAATTTGGGTGACGTTACAGTAAGGTGTTACGGACCGTAACACGGTTGACGGACTGTAAGACCTATGATTTCCCCAAAACTTTCTGGAAATTTGGGTCACTTTACGATAAGCTGTTACGGACCGTAACACGTTTGACAGTCCGTAACATCATCCGTAACACCTATGATTTCGATAAAACTTTCTGGAAATTTAGTTCACGTTACGGTAAACTGTTACGGATCGTAACTCGTATGACGGTCCGTCGAACGTGTTACGGTTCCTGTGTTATAAATGAACAAAATGAGTTACGGTTGAAGATACGACCCGTAACACCATTGAAGGTCCGTCGACCGTGTTACGGTGCATGAGCTAATTGAAGTCCTGAACTTCAACCAATAAGTTGTATAATTGAAAAGCTTCTTGTGTATCATAGCTAACTTTGCCTTCAACAGGTATGGGTAACCCAAGGCAAGGAAAGAAGGTTGCACAAAGGGTGTGAGCTAGCAAATCATGAAGGGTAGGGCCCGAAGAGAAGTATTTTCGAGGAACGAAATGTCAGCTTCGATGGTCTCGATGGATATCCGAGCATCCGTGACACTCTCCGATTCTACAAGTTAGAGTTTTTGAAAAAATCTCTGGGGTCCTACATCCCGGCTCTTGTTCGGGAATTCTACACTTCTTATGGGGCTGCTGTATTCAAAGTACAGAAAAAAGGGCAGCGCGCAACTCAAGTGCCGGCCATGAATGAGGTAGTAGTGCGCAAAAAGATGATTGATGTTTATCCGATGGCCATCAATAAAGTACTATTTGGGTAGGATTATATTGCGCCTACAGCGGCGGAAGAAGGAGAGTTTGTCTACAAAATTGCACAGAAAGATACAATCTCAGTCAGAAAATAGGTGGCCTCAGTGATTGCACGGTCGGCAGATCCCGAATGGGCATTGTTCTGTTCCGCATCCGTCCTACCCAGGCAGATAATTATTTGACCCCAGACAGAGCTGTTCTTGTGGCTGCCCTTATGTCGAGGTATAAGATCAACATTGGAAGACTGGTAGCCGCTGATCTCCGGGAGAGAGCCACAAAACCAGCCACTTCCCTAATTCATCCATGTTTGCTCACGTTCTTATGCCTGCACGAGGAACCAGAACCCCTCCCCTTTATCGACCACAGTGTGATAGCCAAGAGTATCTATGACATCACACAAGGCAGAGATGATATGTTGGGCCAAGGTACAATGCCATCTGCCTCGTCTTCTGATGTGCCGGAGGGGCCAACGGGATCAAATGTTCTACCCTTAGCTATCATGGGTGCTGAGGCAACTACTGCGGGTCAGCCCACAGATTCTGAGGCTCCACCGGCTGACTATGCTCCACAGCTCATGCCAGCTCTAACTCCACCTACTTCGGGTGGTCCCACCTCTTCCACTGGAGCGAGCCCAGCACTGGCTCAGCCCATACTGGGAGTCCCACCCGAACTTGCGAGAAAGATGATTTTCAATCGAGAGAATTTTGGGGCAGTGGTCCTGCAAGCAGATAGAACAGATAGGCAGGTTAAGCAGATCATGACCGAGCTGAAATTGTACACAAAACAAGGCTATTGATGTAGCGTTAAGGCCGATAAAAGAACAGATGGCTGATGACCACCTACAGATCCACTCTCGGATAGATGGTTTTGAGAACAGAATAATGGAGCTGACTAAGACACACCCCGCTGTGGAATTGGGGACTGTTCGGAGTGAGTTGTGGACACTAAAGGATGATGTGCAGAAATTGACGGCATAGGAAGTGGCTGTTGTGACGGACCAGATTCCCAAAGTATAGACAGAGTTGGTACAGAGCTTATATCAGCCGGTTCAGAGTCTACTTAGGGATGATGAGATCGAGGAAACGGTCGATGAAGAGCAGGATGAGGAGTTAGAAGAGGATACCCACTCTTTGGCTAAAGGGAAGCGCAAGAGAGTCACGCTAGATGATGAAAACCTTGATCCTATTCTCAAGAGTCTTGATCCATTTGATTCCATGCGCCCACAGAATGAGGAGGAGGAGCGGTGAATATTGAAGAAGATCCGACATGAGTCCCGGTTTAGTTCTGACACCACTGGAGCGACTTCTAGCTCAGCCCATCCCATTGAACCGACTCACCATACTTCTGCTCCACCCACTGAGACTGGGACTTTTAGTGTTGGCAAGCCTGATACCACCATTGCTCCTACCTCCGAGGTTATCCAACCTCATGATGCTACAGCAGATCCAAGCGCCTAGTGCGCTCCAAGGTGGCCCTACATTCTATTGATGGATTATATAGATGCCTTGAGGGCAATGCATGTTTCTAAGTTGGGGTGTAGGGTAATTGCTAGTATTGTTGGTATTGTTTTGGTATCGGATATTGTTTGGTATTGTTTTTATTTTTGTTGGTATTATTTTTATCTTAAATTATGATATTAAGTATGTGTTTAGGATGTTTTGGTATCGGATATTGTTTGGTAATGTTTTTGTTTTTGTTGGTATTGTTTTTATCTTAAATTGTGATATTAAGTATGTGTTTAGGACCCTCTTCGGCTGTTCTTTGCCATGTGTTCTTTTCCCGAAGAGTGTTATTTTATGTTGAACCAGACATGTTTAGGATGCTTAGTTAAAAGTAAAGTAAGGATGACTTAAGTGGTGGTGGTCCGTGTTTTCTGGCATATCTAAAAGTGTTTTACGAGTCCATGATATCCCTCCGAAAAAAAAAATTGTGATGTACATCAAGAATAGGTTGTTGATATTGACATGTATGGTTCTTTTAATGACATTGCAAATAAAGGGTGTCCATGTGTGTGAAATCTTTAAACGGAAGTCAAGTCAGAGTATTAAAGCAATCCTTATGCCATTGTGTTGTGAGTTCTTAGTTTCTATGTGTGTATGATGCTTGTAATCTAGAACTTGCCCGGTTGGTCGTGCATGAATTCGAAGGAGAGTTTGATTGTGAAGTGATCTTAGTCTTTCTTTGTATTGACTCCAGAGCCTGTTTATCTTAAATGAGCCTAGCCTGTACAGAAAATGATTCCTAGTCTCCCATTTTGAGCCTATAGACCTTTTCTTTGATTAGCCGTTAACTAACCTACACCCCTTCTGTGAATAAACCCATTTGGCACCAAGTCCCTCCTTGACACTAAAGAATGACAAAAAAGGCTAAAATCCTAAGTTGGGGGTGATAAGTGAAAGATGCGGAAAATGAGGCTAAAAGCCTAAGTTGGGGGTGATAAGCGAAAGATGCGGAAAATGAGGCCAAAGGCCTATTGGGGGTGATCGTGAGTATTGCGGGGCATGATTCGGTGTGGTTAGAATAGATATGAAAAAAAATGGTGTATATATATATATATATATATATATATATATATATATATATATATATATATATATATATATATATATGTATATAGATATATAAGTTCTAAATAAATCCACGCCGGAGTTGTAGGGTCAACAATAAAAGGAAGAAAGGTGAATGAAGTCAAAATGAAGTGTCAAGGAGGGTGAGTCACCACTATCCAAATATTTATCCTACCCGTCCCTAAGCCAATGTTACAAGCCTCAAAGTCCTAATGTGATCACAGTCGAACTGTTCAAAGTTGAAGGCATGGAAAATAAAGGCAAGCCTATGGTATGTGCAAGTATGGTAAGCAAATTTCTTTGTGAGTGTGAGTGTCATTCTGTCTCTTTAGTATCTTGTCCCATTTATTTTGTGAATATGTGTGTTGGGACATTCTTTGGTCTATGTGAGGGCGTAAGGATTGTAGATTGCGAAGTAACTGGCTTTCCGGAAGTTGAGGTTCATGTGCATAGAGACTCCCATACTATGATTGTGTCATTAATTGAGGTTGCATAGTGAATTGCAATTGTTCTAAAATGTGCATCTTGTGTCACAAATAAGACATGGATAAGAGCCCAATATTTTTCTTGGATTGAAGAGTCTGTGTTAGAAACACATGCCAAAACCACCGTAGGCATTCTTATTTTGCTAGATGTCGTGTGTTAGTAGTGAGTCTTGTTGTAGTTGCTTGAGGACAAGCAAAAGCTTAAGTTGGGGGTGTTGATGTGCCGTGAATTTCGGCACATTTTATGTCTTTTTCACTAGAAGTGTTGCTTGTTTTTAAGTGTTTTTACATCGTTTCTTATGTTATTTTGGTGTTTTGTAGGGTTGGTTGACGAAGGAACGGAAATGATAAGAAATGCTGAAAAACGGACAGCTTGGAGCAAAAGGAAGGTCCGTAACTCGAGTTACGGACCGTAACGTGATCCGTACCCAGAGAGGAAGATCCAGATACATGCCGCTATAAAGGACGGTCCGTAACTCATGTTACGGGCAGTAACGTGTACCGTAATGTGAAGGAATTTTCAGTAAGAAGACTAAGTAGTGTCACATGTTACACCCAGAAGGACGGTCCGTAACGCAGGTTACGGGGCGTAACATCATGGCGTAACGCATTGGCCACTGAATACTGAAGCCATGATCCGCTGGAAGATACAGACCGTAACCTGTGTTACGGTCCGTCGCAAGAAGCCATAACGGTTGACCTATACAAGCTGACAAAGGCCGGAACCGAAGGACAGACCGTAACCTGTGTTACAGTCCGTAACGATGCCGTGAAAGGGTGTTTTTGTCCAGAACTTTGGCGCGATTTTTGGCCCTATAAATACTTAAAATTAGGTTTTTAACATTCATTCTGATCTTTTGGAGCATTAACTTTAAGCCTTGGATATTTGTGAAGTGGTTGGAGCATTTAAAGCTCCAACTTCACCCTCATTCCACATTGTATTAGCATTGTAAGTACATTATGTTAACTTTTAAGCTTTCTTTGTTAACCAAAATGATGAATAGCTAATTTTAATTCTATGGTTGTGGACCCCATGATGGGTATTATGTGAATGGGTTTCTACTATTGATATATGCATAATGGTTGTTGGTATTTATTCTATCTTTGTGCGTTAGCGTTGGGTAGTGATTGCAAGCATTAGCCTAAGCCATTATACTAACTTTTCTTAGGAAAGACAGTTAGTATTGGTAAGATTGAATAACAATGACTCAGGGCGTTATCCCTCGTTTAATAGACTGACTTAGGGATAAGAACAAGTCTAATTGGCATTATTGGTCGCTCTTTGAGTTCAACTCTTTTACATTTGGAAAAATCATAAAGAGGAAATACGACCTAACTGTTGGGAAACATTAGGAAGTCCTTAAGAGATCAAGTGCATACTCTTAGAACAACCATTAGAAGTATATCACATTGAAACCTGAAACATAATATCTAATCAAAGTGGGGAACACAACCTTAGTCTCTCTCTCGCATTAAGTACAATTCAAGTCAAAGTATTCAATTACATTACACAACAAATATTTCAAACTATTCGGAATAGGATTAAAGCCTTTAAAGACTAGTATCGCATACAATTAGTAACCTTTTCTCTCCATATTCCCTGTGGGATTCGACCCCAACCGTATTTGGGTTATTATATTTGACAACGACCACTTTACGCCACTCATAGGTATAATTTGAATGTATCAGTTGTCTCAGACAAAACAAATATAACAAAAACAAGAATCCATGTTAGAATCCATAGAGTAATACTCTAAATCATCTAAACTATAACAATTTTACAGGTGTAAATTTAGTTTTGATTTGAATTTTTGTAATTTGCGGGACATCGATATAAGTAATACGGGCTAAAAAGTAACCCAAATCTAAACTATTCATAAAATATATATGTATAAAATAATTAAAAATTTGTATATATATAATCGGGTCGGTTTGGTTTCAGTTTGACTTTTTTTAATTAAAATCAAGCCAAACCTATTATGGTCGGTTTTTTCCTCAATACCAAAACAAATCAAACCAACCCACTGATTGGGTTTTTTCTCCGGTTTGTCGGTTTGGTACGGTTTATTGGTTTTATTTGTATACCCCTAAGACCAATTATCATGTGGAGGAAAGTCATCTCAAATGAAATGTATTTCTCAGAATCAAAACAGACATAAGTAAGAACAACGCACGATGTAAGTAGAGAATCCATATAGGAGATATCAACCACTGGGTATTAATGTTTAGTTTTGTTAACTTATATTAAGTGTTGTTTTCTATGAAGTTGTTATTATTATGGAATATGGACTTGGAAGTTCTTGTATTTATAAATGTGAGACTCTTAGAGAACCTCTAATTTAGAGAATCCTTAATTTGTCAAGAACAGAGAATCCATAATTTGTCTTAAAAATTTATATCTAGTATTGGAATGAAATATGCCTGCATAAAGTGGATGAACACGTGATTTATAAAGCCAATCCCTACTAGCTTGCGGTTGAGATATAGTTAATGTCATTTCACTAAAGTGATTCAACTAACTATATATTGGAATTAATCCCCCTCCTCCCTTTTCTTTTTCAAGTAAGAGACCGTTCTTTCTTGTAATACGATATCATGAAATGAATTGGATAGATAATTTCAACTACTTTTGGTTGATGAATCATCTATAAAGCTTTTATATAGTTTCTTTGCATTTGTTGTTGTCATCCCAAATGAAGTTTGCATCCAAAAGAGAGGCATCTTCAAGTACACTGAGATGCAGTTGTGCACCTGTAGGGTATCATGTTTCCTGTAGTGCACCATAATGGCCTCATGCTAGTACTACTTAGGACACTATAGTTTCCCTGATAACAAGTCTGCCTAGTTTAGATGACAGAATATCTAGCGGTACAAAATTTGAGATTAAGATGCTTCTGCAGATCTTCTGAACCTTAGTTGATATGCTCTCTCACTATGCTGCTAACTATATCTGTCTTGTAGTATCAAAAGATGTCTGCCTTCTGAGTAGGTATATTGTCACGACCCAAGTAGCCGTGAGTGGCCCCCACTAAATCTCCTAGTGGGCGAACTATCCCCTTACCCGATTATAAACCATTTAACAATTTATAAAATTGTCTAGTCATGCCATAAATAAATAAAAGTGCGGAAATCAAACTATTACGACCCCAAAATCCGAAGTCATTGTACAAGGACTCTAAAACATGACTGTCTGAAGAATGAACAACTGTCTATAAATGTAAATAATGCCTGGAATGAAAATAGACATCAACAAAGAGAGATCTTCAGGCGGCATGGCATGGATAGGAGCTCACCCTTTGATCTGTACGAGAAATGGCCTCAAGCTAGATATGAGGTCTGGAAGATGTTTCTGGCACACAATCTGCACTCAAATAAAAAGTGTAGCAAGGTAGTATCAGTACAAACACCATGTACCAATAGATATCATAGGCCGACTAAGATTAGTATTATGCATACGTTCATAAAATTAATAAGATAGGCAGATAGACACAATAACACATAACTAAATAATGTTGTCAACAGAAATCAGCCAACACAAGAATAAGATAAATCCAGCTATCAATCAATCATCGAGTTGATATAAGTTCAATCATCAGCCAACAACAGAAATAACATAAGTCCGATGCAATCCAACAAAATAATGGAAGTATCTCAACCGTGTACACACATGCTAAATGGTAATGTTTCCCCAAATAGTCATGAGCTGCAGGGGACCCATGGTGTCTATGTACCACTCGCTCCGGAACTGACTTCGGATCACGAGCCCATAACTAGGCCACATCCTCACCCCCTGTCAAATGTGCCTTATATATATATATATATATATATATATATATATATATATATATATATATATATATATATATATATTTCCATTTCATCACAATGTGTTTCTCAATTTATTTCCAGTTCATCAGTAAATATGGAATAAGATCAGTCAACGATATCAAGGTCAAGAACACAAGACACCATGCCACAAATAAATCAAGACTCGACAAATCAGCTCATCAATCAAATGAATATGGAATCATCTCAATCACAAGAAGAGTTTATATTAACTCCTTCCTTCTCATGTCACAACAATTCCACCTCAGGTTTAGTACAAAAGTAACAACGACCAACCCACAATCAATCAATCAGTACCAACCTAGGAATATCCAACCAGACTTCATGTCCGAGGACCTATACATGCTTTCTTCCATCAATTCTATTACATATACATTCAACTAATCAAAGTCTAACTCAAGTAGACCGTAACCTACCTCAAAGCCAAACTGGAACAATGCAGTTATTCTGCAACAGCTTTCCCCTTTCGCAAAGCTTCAGAACGTTCAAAGTTTAGAAATCATAACGCTAAGTGAGTAAGGAATCATCTACTCAACAACAACAATTTGAGGAAGAAAACCCCACTACTTCTACACTTGTTTAATGAGTGAACTATCATTAAGTGTGAATTCGTCCTAAAATTAATCCCAATAATCATGTTATATCAATGGGTTATCTAATCAATTCAACCCCTTTCAATAAGTTTTTAGGCTAAAGCTTCCATTTTTATTAGAACCTTAAGTCTCAATCAATCAATTCCACCATTAATGTCACGACCCAACCCGTCATGACTGGCACCCACACTACCTAGTGGGCGAACCAACATACAAGTCATCTTTTAATTCAAGTCCGATTTTATACTAACCAAGTTAGTGAGTTATTACTCATTCAAGCATCAAATAACAAAATAAGTCATGCCATAAAATACTGAAATAAGTGCGGAAGTTCTAACTATTACAAAATCCCAAAAATTCGAAAGTCATCGTACCAGGACTCTAATATAAAACATGTCTAAGGAATGAAATCTGTTTAATAAATATCCATAATGTCCAGAATGGGAAAAAACATCATAAGAAGAAGATCTTCGAGCGGCCTGGCATGGATAGAAGCTCACCCTAAATCTGTCAGCAAACGTCCTCAACGCTAGATGTGAGGGCGGGTAGCAGTCTCTGTATCACAATCTGCACTCAAAAGAATGCAGCAAGGTAGTATCAGTACAAACACTATGTACCAGTAGATATCATAGGCCGACTAAGATTAGTATCATGCATATCTCATAAAATCAATAGAATAAACAAGCTAGCCAACATACACGAATATCAATAAACCACAACAAGTCAACCAAGGATAAACACAATCAAGTCACCAAGACATCAAGAATCACAATCAACGGTAGCCACAACGAAAATAAGTTTACCACAATAACCATACTCAGTGTACACACATGCTAACTGATGTCATTGCTCAGGAGTTATGACCTGCAGGGGACCCATGGTGTCACGACCCATTTTAGCCTAGGTCATGCGGGCACCTACCTTTCCCAACTCGGTAGGCGAACCGTTCACTCAACATTCACAATCAATAAAATAATAGTCGAAGAAGTAAAATGACGTAAGTCTCACAATATAATATAATATAATATAGATAAGTGCGGAAGTAAATGAATCCACCCCAGTATCTGGTCTGGTCATACAAGAGCATTTAAATCCAAATACTAAGGTCTGAATAATAATACATATATAGTCTCAAGTCATGTCTTGAAAGAAAAGTAAGACATAAGCAATAGAAAAGTCTTCGAGGTCAGCGGACGCCATGCTCACCCTGGAAAACTCAAGTAAAAGCTGAGGAGTCGATCAGCCACGAGTCAGAGATGTAGATCCGATCTGGTACTCTGCATTCATAAAAGAATGCAGCAAGTGCAGGTCAGTACAAACAACAGTACTGGTAGGCATCATCAGCCGACTAAACATAGTTAACACAATTCAGAAAATAAAGTAGATAAGCAAATAAACCAACCAACATGAGACAATATAATCATAACCAAGTATCCGTCATCACATATGTAAACATCTAAACCCCAATATAATAAGTCTAAGTACAATCGATCCAAACCAATCACCACGGGGGAATCATCACAATTTGATCATCACAACGCAGTCACCACAATCCAGTCATCACAACATCTCACTCAAGTCACAATGCAATGTAGTGCAATAATGGTATGAATGTGATGCCATGACATGCCATGCAAATAAGGTGTACACATGTACTCTGAACGAAAATATCGATGTCTCAGTAGCACAACCCAGCGTGACTCGCGAAGTCTAAGTGCCACCTGTCCCGGATCTTTGCCCAACAGACAGACGGGACCCTGGCTAATTGTTCACAGGGGGAGTCTCACCGGCACCACCCTGGGGGACCCGCGGAGTCCAAGCACTAACAATGATTCTAGAATAACATCGAAATCGGCCTTGCAATAACGATGCCCGAATATAACCATAGGGCATTGGCCTCCTCACAATCACTCAAGTAAAAGAGTTTATCAAGTGTCAGTTTCATATCAACAATGATTCCGGAATGGATCTTCGGACATCGGCCTTTTCACAATCACTCAAGTAAAAGAGTTTATCAAATATCAGTTCCACTCAATCAACGATGCCAGATCATCACCAAATATCGGCCATGCATGATAAATATGAGGAATGCGTGCAATGCATATGTCATCATCAACAAGCAAGCTCAATATCACAAGTACCTCAATGGGGTACGCCAACAATGTATCACATCATAATACCAACAGTGGGTATGCCAACATATATAAATCAAGTACCAACAGCGGGTACGCCAATATAATCTCAAGTACTAACAGTGGGTACGCCAATAATATATCAAAGTACAAATATCAACAACGGGTATGCCAATTCTATCCGAATCAGGACAACAAACGACATTCATTATCTACCAACTACACATGGCATCAAGCCAATACAATTGAACAATCAAACACATATAACGGGGTGGCTAGTCCCAACACACATCAAGGCCCAAACTAAGGCAATATCCATCCCAACTTCACACCCAAAGGTTCATATGCTGTCTTCGACATCATAATCTAAATATATGATTCACTATACGAAGTCTCACCAAAGGTAAACCACAACCTACCTGGACTGCCGAACTGCAACACCAACAAGTTACTCTTTTGCCTTGCCCTTCCTCTGAAGCTTAGAACCAAAGTAGTATAAGCATAATCGAACTCTATATTAGAAATCATAAAGAATGATACTAATATTGCTATGATATCAATTAGGTCCATTTCAACCCTAGAAATTGGGAAAACGGGCCCATAAGGGAGAAACGGGAATTTCGGAGGCAAAATACCAAATTAAGTCCTAGATGATCATAACCCAACCATTAATTATTTATTTAACTCAAGAATTGGTCTAAATCTGATTTCAAGTAAAAACCCCCAATTTGGGTATGAACCCTAATTCTCCAAATTCGAAATTCAACGTTAAAAGTGAAAGACATATGATTAGATTCATCAAGTTTTATCATCAACATCATCAATTTATCATATAGGATCCTAATGGAAAATTTCCCAAAACCCTTCTTCAAATTCCAACTCTAAGGGATTGTAAAAGGGAAAGGGGAAAGTCTAAGATGACTGTGATTAAGGAAGAGTAAAGGATTGGACAAAGTTTTACCTCCAAGAAATTCCTTAATTTGTCTCCAAGAATAGCTTTCCCAAGCCCCAATATCGAGATATGAAATAAAGAGGGTCTAGGACTTCTTTAAGACACATTAAATGAAGTATCACTGCCCGTGACCGCCACGATGGGGGGAGTGCCGCTACAACGGCGCCGCTATGGCGGCTGGGACACCGCTGCAGCCGTGAAGCCTAAATCCCACATGATTGCCCCAGCGGCCATCACACCGCTATAGCGGTGCTGCTGGGGCGGCTCTGGTGCCGCCGTTGCAGGCACCAGACACCAGATTCACCATGAATTTTCTAAGTCCTCGATCGAAATTTTAGGTTATTCCCGAGGCCATCTATTCACAACCCGACCACCTAAACCCATACAACAATACGCTGTGAACGCACTCGTGGTCTTGAAATTTTCAACGGAGGTCTCGTTGACTGAGCCAACCACCGGTGGCTACTCCCATTTCCCATCCAAAGTCTCGAAATGCACCAAAATGTATTAGAAATCGAACCAATTATATATACACGTTCTAAACAACCATGCAGACCTCTCGGAGTTGACGAAACTCTGGAAAAGGTCCATTTGCCCAAAAGTCAATCTCGGGTCAAAAGTGAGCCAGTCAATGCTCGGGACCGACAAAAGTGCCAAAAGAACTATAACGACCAAATGGGTCGTTACACATGGTGTCCATGTACCACTCATTTCGGATTCACTCCTCGGACCCGAGCATAAACCTCCGCTCCAGAACTAACCTCGAACGCCGGTCATATCAATGTACCTCTCGTTTTCCGAACTAACCTCGGACCACGAGCCTATAATCTAGGTCACATCTGTGCCTTTCTATACCTTTTTACAGGACAATGTTTCTTACCTTCTAATCAATGGTCAAGTCATTATTTCATATCATAATATCGCTGAGAAGATTATATTAGCTTCTCATCACAAACACATCCATTGCAGATTTAACACACAAGAATAGTGGCACGAAGCCTACACAATCACTCAATCGCATTCATATAGGAATTCAACCACACAATATCATGCATGAAAACTAGACATGCTTTCTCCTAAAGAATTCACAAAACATACAATCAACTAATAAAAGTCTAACTCAAGTAGACCGTAACCTACCTCAACGTAGAGCTGGAACAATGCAATTCACTCTGCTACAGCTTTTCCCTTCCTTAAATCCTCAGAACGCTCAAAGTATAGAAATAGAAGGCTCAGTGAGTCCCAATTACTCAAATCACATGTACCAATTCAAGAATACCCTTCCCTTTACCCCATTCCTGTTACACTCCGTAATAATCCGTGCTACTTGAATTAAAACAAGAAAGAATGAGTTAAGAAGGTTCAAGGAAATTTAACCGAGTTAGTAAGAATATCGTTATATATATAGTTGCCTTAAGTATCCCGAGGTGACATGGTAACCTAAAGGATTTGAAATCACGTTATGAGTATGTATATGAGGTAATGTGAGTGACCTTTTAAAGTATTTGAGATAATTAGTAATGATATAGAAGATGGACAAAATATATGAATATACTTTTGCGATTGGAGTTTCGTCGAAGCCTTGTGAGTTCTCTAGTTATGTTTAAGGTTATTGTGATTCTCCGGAACCTTCAAGATGCGTATATGGATTGTTATGGATTCATATGAGTGTGTATATGTATGTATAAGAGGTTACATGAGGTTGGAAGAGGATTAGAAGTAAATGAAATGAATCGGAACAACTTCAGTAAAATCTCGGACCTGATTTTAGCCTATATTGTAGGAGGCATATCTCCTAGTATATGAGGAGTTTTAAGGTGTTTCAAAAGCCTAAAATTAATTTAATCTAGTCTAGTTTGCAACGCAACAAACCTCTCATCCAAATGATATCGGGATAAGGAGATATGGACGATGCAAGTCAGGCTGAGTGGGGATTAAGACTTAAATATTCACTAATTATGCACTAGTGGCCATGTGGGCCCCATTACCACATGAAAAAATCATATTTTTGCCATGCTTGAGTTGGGGGAACGTTTAAGACCTTCTTGGGCAGCAAAATGGTCTACTTTGTTGACCAAAGTTGCATGCCAACTCATTTTCCAATCCCACAAAGTGAACTTAGAGAGAGAGGCTCTCATTTTCACCAAGGGAAGGGAGAGGGAGAGCCACGGCCAGCCATGGAATTTCCACCACCATTTCACGGCCAGCCCTTCTATTCTTCTTACCATTAAACCCCTAAAGTGTTCTACACAATCACCATTATGTTTCAAGTGAAGGAGAAACCATAAACATGCCATGCAAGCTCCTATAGCTCACGGCCAGATTTGAGCTCTCCATTTTGATTCAAAAAAAAAAAATTATTTTCCAAGGTGTTTCAACCCTTAGGAAGGTGCATAGCAACGTGGAGTAGTCATTGGAGCAACAAGAACAAGTATTAGTTCAAGTCATCAAACTCTAGTCAAGTTGAGAAGTCAAGTGTTTAAGGTAAGGTTTAACCTTCTTTTGCATGTATTAAGGGTGGCCTAAAACGTGTGGTAGATGTGTAAATATAAGTTTCATGTATGAAATTATGAATATTGGTGTTGGAATGTTGTTGAAACCGTAGGGGCTGTTTTAGGATGAATTTGGATGTGTTGTGAATATGTAAATGTACATTGCATGTATGAAATTATGAATGTTGGTGTTGATGCATTGTGGAACCCGTAGGGGACTGTTTGGTGTGGAATAATGGACTTATTTTATTTAGTAATTATGGTTGTTGCTATCATAGATTGCATGGTAAAAAGAATGAAAAGAATTGGAAGGTTAAAGGTGAAGTTGTGTTGATATGAACTTGTTGTTATTTTGTTGAGTTGTGGCCATGTAGTGGACTGTTTTGTGTGGAAGATAGTGAACTGATTTTACTTGGTATTTTGATGGTTGTTGTCATGAATTTTATGATGGAAATGAAGGTATTTAATGGTTAGAGTTGGAACTAAAATAATTTGTGGGTTGTTGTAAGGTTATAGTGATGACAATGTAGCTTATTGCGTACGAATTTGGTGATATAGTTGCCGTGTGACTGCTGGTCGTATTTTACTGAAATTATATGAAAATAATACATGAAATAATGTGTAAGAATCATATGTGGTTTGCTTGGTATGTTCGTAAACGTTTGCAAGAATTTCGGGCACCTTTATGTTGATCGGTTAGGGACTGTTTTGGATGTGTCGTTGTTGTTATTATTGAGCTTGGGAGATTGATGATAATTGAGATTATGCATTGTATTGAATGTTGGTTGGGCTGTTATAGAATCGTTTTGACGAAATATTATGACTATAGACTAACAAGAATGAATTGGATGTGTCATAATCGCATGTAAACTATTATCGAGTGTTGTAAGGTATAGGCTGTTTTGATACGTTGTTGTTGATCTTGTTGCGCTTGGAAAATTAATGATAGCTAATAATATATACTGTATTTATGTTGTTTGGGCTGTTGTAAAGTTGTTACATGAAAACGTTAAGACTACGGACTATTAGGAGTAACTTGAGAATGTAGTAGCCGTATGTGAATCGTTATTGAATGTTGTGAATGTGGGTTGTTTGGAATGTTATGTGGGCTGTCCGGGTTGGTATTGAACGTATGATTATTGATGTTGGATTGGTTGTATTTAGTTGGTTTGGATATAAGTAAAACGACGTCTAAACATCTAGAAAGGAGTTACTAACGTTAGAATACGTTTTAAATCTCCCAGTAGTTTAACCGTAGCTCTTGACGTCTTAATATAGGTTGAGACATTATTGGGCAGCGTATATATATTGTGTGGTGGATAAGCACTAAAGGTATGTAAGGCTAACCCTTCTTTCTTTTGGCATGTCTTAGATGTAAGTGATGAATGATATGAACTTTGGGGTAACTCTATTCATAGGTTCCGAATGTGATTCATGATTCTTGTGCTATTCATTCTATATTTACTCCATATGATTCCATTCTTAAACGAGTAAGGTCTAAATGTTTCTTGTGATGGTTTATGGATATTGTACTCCTATTCTGTTCCGAATGGAACACCCATAAGGTGCCAGTTGAGTTGTGTATATGGTTTTATTAATGATTTCGAGGAAATTAGTTTTATACTAAAGGAAACATAAAGTTAGATTTTCAAAACCACTCCGAAGGGGGTGCGAGATTTTACTATTTAGATTTAAAACCATTTCGAAGGGGGTGCGAGATTTTACTATTTCATTTCATTTACGACTTATGTTTACATTCCATAGCATCATCTCTTTGCATTGATATTGGTGGATTAAGTTTGTGTTGACATGATTGTGATATTAAGCCGGAAGTGGCTGCCCGAAGGGGCCATTATTATTAAGCCGGAAGTGGCTGCCCGAAGGGGCCATTAATTATTAAGCCGGAAGCGGCTGCCCGAAGGGCCCATCATTATTAAGCCGGAAGCGGCTGCCCGAAGGGGCCATCATTATTATGCCGGAAGCGGCCGTCCGAAGGGACTATTGTGATACTAGCCGGAAGCGGCTGTCCGAAGGGACCATTTTGTTAACATGTCGGAAGCGGCATGTGTGTTCGATTGCATTATTTACTTAAAAAAATGTGTGTTGGATTGCATTATTTACTTAAAGATTGTTTTGAGACTTCGTGTATACATTTATGTTTCTTCCAGCGAAGGCTGCAAGTATTGAGTTAGATTGTGATTTCTTCTATCCTAAATCAAATTATGATTATGATTTGTTACCACCTTACATACTCATTACATTGTCCGTACTGACGTCCTTTTGCCTGGGGACGCTGCGTTCATGCCCGCAGTCCCAGATTGTTTGGCAGGTTAAGTGTATAGCTAAGATGCTTGGACGTCAGCTTGGATTGGCAAGTTCCACCTCATTCTGGAGTTGTGCTGAGTCATGTATAGATATGTATGATTACGGGTATGTCAGGGCCCTGTCCTGACTCATAATGTTCAGTTCACTTCTTAGAGACTTTTGCAGACAGTGTCTTGTAGTACGTTTGTCGAGGTGTCGACAAAGTGATGTCAGTTGAGTCCTTTGTGGATTTTAAAAGAGTATGTATTTTAGATGATTTAGATTGGTCTAAAGTACTTATTGATTGAAAGTTTTCATAATCGTTATAGAGATAATGATTTCAATTAAAAAAAAATTATGTTCTTAAAAGTTTTTGAAATGACAGGTTTTAATAGAGTGAATGTCTAAGGGTTCGCTCGACTCTGATGAGAGTCGGGTGCCCGTCATGCCATACCATTGCTAGGGTGTGACAATTCCAATGGGTGGATGATTTTCTAGGTGTAAAGCAACCTATCAAGGGCCTTAGTAATCATTAATCATCAAATTATAACAATATTATATCAACATTCCCACTACAATCAGTTTTCATGGTCAAGACACCATTTTTATAGAAACCTAGGTCTACCAGGCAAGTCCGCGGGGAAAACATCCGCAAACTCGCTTACCATTGGAACCGAATTAATAGATGGAGTATTTGCACTGGTGCCACGAATATGCGCCAAACAAGTCAAACAACCCTTCTCCACTAGCTTCCTAGCACGAACAAAGGATATAACTTTCTTAGGGAGGGGACTAAGGTTACCCTTCCACTCAAGTCTAGGTGCCCCAAGCATGGCTAAGGTAACAGTCTTAGAATGGCAATATAGTATGGCATAATGCGGGGAAAACCAACTCATGCCCAAAATGACATCGAAATCTAGCATGTCTAAGATCATCAAATCTGCCCAAGTACTATACCCCATAAAATTAATCACACAAGATGGGTAGACTCTATCTACCACCACTGAATCTCCAACAGGAGTAGATACATAAATAGGAACATCAAGAGTATCACACACCATATCCAAACCCATAGCAAAATATGTATACACATAAAAAAAAGTAGAGCCGGGATCAAACAAAACAGAAGCCATCTAGTCATAAACTGAGATAGTACCTGTGATAACTGCATCGGAGGCCTCAACCTCGGGTCTACTTGGGAAAGCGTACAAATAACCGCGCCCTCCTGTTGCTTATGAACCACCTTGATTACCATGACCAGTCTGAGCCCCGCCCCTGCCAAGCTGCTATCCGTCTCTACCTGCCTGAGGACCACCTCGGTTAGGCTGGGCACCACCCCTACCCGTGGTGTGGCTGGCCCGCACTACCGGTGCGCGATTCTTACCCCTTCGATCTGGTGCAAACGGAGCTCGGGGAGCCTGATACTGAGTCTCCTACCCACTCTATCTATGTCTGGGGCAATACCTCCTGATATGCCCTATCTCACCACACTCGAAACAAGCACGGTCCAGCGTAGGTAGCTGACTGGAAACCTGGTAATTTGCCCTTGATGGGCCCTCAGCTGACACCTGCATCATGGATTAAACCAAACGCCCTAAATATACTTGCGAACTCTGACCCCTCGAGAAGGAGTTGCTGAAAATCCCACCCCTTCTGGTCTTCTTCTCTACCTGCTTCGCATGAATCTCCTGCTTAATGCCCTCAACAACACGGACATGCTACACTACCTCCTGGAATGAAGCCCCAATAGCTACAAGCTGAACAGCTGATAGCTGAAGTCCAGTGTTCAATCCCTTCACGAATCTCTGGATCCTGTCCCCCTTAGTGGGCAGCAACTGAAGAGTAAATCGGGACATGGAGTGGAAACGGGACTTATACACAGCAACAAACGAGCTTCCCTGATCAATATTAGCGAACTCATCCTTCCTTCGGTCCCTCAGAGTGCGCGGGACGTACTTATCCAAAAACACGGAATAGAACTGAACCCAAGTCAACGAAGGAAACCCAGCTGGCCTGTACTCCACATAGGCCCTCCACCACAGCTTGGCATCACCCAAGAACTGGAAGGTTACAAACTCTACCCCGTACTTGTCCACAATCCCTATCTTATGGAGCCTCTCGTGACAGTCGATGATGAACTCATATGCATCCTCTGACTTAGTACCATAAAACACAGGAGGCTTCATTTTAGTGAACCTCCAAAATAGATCATGCTCTTCGCCAGTCATCACAAGCCCTGCAATTGGCCTCGGACAGGCCTCAAATCCCGGAACATCTTCCAGGTGAGGTGCCACTATTGCGGCATACTGAACCCTAGGAGCCTATACTCTATTTGGTATACCCTGAGCAGTTGCAGCTCCTAGCAGAATTGGTACTGCTGCTGGCTGGGTTGGTACGGTTGCATCTCCCACTGCCTCGTTAGGAACCACTGGAGGCACGGGGTCAACCATTGGGATGACGTCCCCTGTTGGGGTCGCCCCTCTGCCAGCTCCTTGATGTGGCGTGATTTTACGCCACAATCGACACTTTTTGGCTATAAGTTTTACTTGTTTTTAAGCTAGTCTATGTGATTTTACGTGGTTTTTATTATGTTTCAAGTAATACAAGGTCCCTAGAGCCTAAGTGTGGAAAACAAGCGAAAAAGAGAAAAAAAAAAGTTGATCACTGGAAACAACTGGAGATTCTGGAAATTTTGGTGGAAAATTACGTGCTAAGTCAAGCGTTCGCGCCCACGCACGTCAGTGACTCTGCGCGTTCGCGCCAGTGCATCACGCATTCGCGCCAGTGCATCACGCATTAGCGCTGAAGAAGAGAATTCCTGCTGACGTGATCCACGCGTTCGCGCTGCCACGTGGCGCGTTCGCGCTGAAGGTTTTCCGGCCCAGTCCGAACAGAACTTGGATTCTGACGATTTTTTTTATTCCAGTTCTTTTAAAAGCCAACTGGGAGCATTGTAAGATTATCTTTGGCATAAAACACAAGTTTGGAGGCTAGGGTTCCTGCGTATATTTTCTTTCTTTTATTTGAACCTTGTTTATGGGAATTTCTTGGTGACAATTGAGATTGAAACTCTTGTTGTGCTTATTTATTGATCGACATTTTTTTAATCAAGTAAGTTATTGTTATTTTAATTATTCTTGTTCTTCAACGTTTCTCAAGGGAGTAGCTAACCCTAGGACTCGCCCATTTACTTTGTTTGATACTCGGAAGAGGAAGAACGGGGCTGGGAATGAATAATTAACATGAATTTGGGGTGTCAACCCTCATCTAATGGAAATTGACCTAGGAATAGGCGATACCACTTGTAGCCATATTCGGGTGTTCTTAATGCTCCTAATTGCTTGAGGGATCTTCAATTGGGTTGTCTAGTTAAGCTTCGGGAGAAGTTAATTTAGAGTCATTATCCGAGGCTAAATAACATAAACTTTCCATTATTTATAATTCGTGAAATATATTGGATCGTTACTTGAGATGTAGTTTCCTTTATTTCATTCTTGTGTCCAAGTATCAATTTACTTGCTTTTCTAGATTAGAATTTATATTTTCGTATATTATCAAAACCTTATCAAAAACTACCATTGATGTGTTCGGTCTAGCTATTGTTAGTGATAATTCCTAATCTGCTTAAATTGCCTACATATTGTTCTCTGTGGGATTCGACCCCAACCTTGTTGGGTTACTATATTTGATAACGTCCGCGTTATACCATTAATAGGTGTAATTTGAGCGTATCAAATTTTAGCGCCATTGCCGGGGAATACGACTTTGAAATTACTAAAAAGTGTTTACTCTTCTTAAAGTCTTTGTCATATTGCAACACACCTTGTTTGCTACCTTGTAAACCAGGTGAACATGGCCAACAACGAACTTCCAATTTATAATGTTTTTGCTGATGAACCGGAAGCAGATGAAGACTTTGCATCTGTAATCATTCATCCGAGGGTGACTGCTACTACTATCAAGTTTGATAATTCCCTCTATCATATGCTCGAACAAAATTGATACTTTCGGAATGCAGTCGATGATGACCCTCACCAACACATAACAAACTTTTTGGATATGTGCTCTCAGCATATCTAGCGAGGCGTGACTCAAGAAGCAGTTCGGCTGAAACTCTTCAAATATTCGTTAGCCGGAGAAGCGAGAAAATGGTTCACAAAGCTGCCCAGAAACTCTATTGCTACATGGGAAGAGATGGTCAGAGTGTTTCTCAGGAAGTGGTATCCCCCGAGTAAAAGAGCTGAAATTCGCGATCAGATTTACGAATTCAAATAACGTAATGGGGAACAACTTTTTGAAGCTTGGGAGAGGTACAAAGAATATTTGGATAGGAGTCCAAACCATGGTTTTTCAGAACAGATTTTGAAGGAGAAGTTTTACAGAGGTTTGGATCATATGACTCAAGCAATAGCCAATAATGCTGCCAGCGGGTGTTTCATGAATAAGTCCTATGCTACTATTACTGATATACTTAACAGATTGACTACACACAGCCAAGCATGGCATTCAAGTAATTCTGATGGGCTATCACTTGGAACACCGTTGATTGAAAACATTGTGAATGATAGCCAGGAAACGCAGCAGACATTGGCACAATTGGCCACTAGTCTCTTTTTACTGACAAAGAGGCTTGATGAGAGAGAAGAGAAGAAGGTGAATGTATGTGAAGATATCTAAGGCATGCCACCTGGAATGTACCAAGTCCCAGACGGTCCGTATCAAGAGGGCCCCCCTCCGCAAGTTGAGAATGTTCAGTATGCAGATTACATAGCGAAGGGGGACATTCCTGGGTCGATTCAGAGATACTGGCGCCCCCAATAAGGGTAGGGGTCATACAATCAAAGGAACTACAACAACAACCAAGGGAACTACAATAACAACTATGGGGGACCGAACCAAGAGAGATACAACAACAACAACGGTAATTTTGGAAACAGAAGTTCCAACCCTTACATTCCACTAAAAGGGCAATCTAATGATCAAGGTAGTTCGAGGTTGGAGTCAATGCTTGAGAAAGTGTTATCAAGTCAGACAAACACTGAAAAGACACTATCTGGGCTGTTAGAGACGGTGGTCTCTCATTCAGCAGCTATTCAGAATCTTGAACAGCAGATGCGTGATCTTTCTAAAGAACAGCACCCTGCTAGAAAAAGAGGGATTCCTAGTGATACTATTCCAAACCCGAAGAATGGTGGGGGAATGAAACATAATTTTGCTATTAGCACGTGGAGTGGTAAAATACTTCAAGGTGCTGACAAGAAAGTGGTTGATCTACACCCTATTATTGAGGAAGAAGAGGTGCGTTCTGAAGTGCCTATTATTGATGAGGAAGTCCGTGGTAAAGAAAAAGTTGCTGATATTCCAGAAGTTGTTGCTGATATAGGGAAACACACGATAAAAGGGGCTCTTCGCCCTTTAACTCAGATTTGCAAAGCAAAGCCTCCCTTTCCTCAGAGGTTGGCAAAGAAGAATGATGATGCTAAGTGTCAGAAGTTCTATGATCAGTTGAAGCAGTTAACTGTGAATTTTCCATTCTTAGATGCTGTCAAAGAAATGCCCAGATTTGCTAAGTTTGTGAAAGACTTGCTTACAAAGAAAAAGTCTGTTCAACATGAGACAGTGAATTTGACTTATCGTGTGAGTTCAATTATTGCCTCCATCACAGTTCAGAAGAAGGGAGATCCAGGGGCGTTTACCAATCCGTGCAATATTGGGCTTCATGTATTCGCCCACGCTCTGTGTGATAATGGGGTGAGTATCAACTTGATACCCCTTGCTATTTTCAAACAATCTGGATTGGGGACTCCTAGACCAACTTCTATGCGATTACAGATGGCTGACAGATCTATCAAGAAGCCAGTTGGGGTTATAGATGATGTGTTGGTGCAAGTGGGTAAGTTCATATTGCCTGCTGATTTTGTAATTTTGGATTGTGTGGTGGATAGAGATATTCCCATCATCTTGGGAAGACCTTTCCTTGCTACGGGAAGAGCGCTTATGGACTCTGAGAAGAATGAAATTAAGTTCCGAGTGAATGATGAAGAAGTGATTTTCCAAGTAAGCAAGAGGATGAAGTTGCCAAGCGCTTATGAGAGTATCTCGGTTATTGATTCGTTTGATGGGATTGATGATGCTGTTGAACATAAAATGGAAGAAGAAAGTCTGGAGAAGCTCTTGCTGTAGTTCTGATAAATTTTGATGCTTGTGATATGAAGGGCTACGTGGAAACTATAAACGTGCTTGAGGGTCGAGGTTCCTACACTTATCACCCAAGAAAGCTTGATCTTGATCTTGCAAATAGAACTACTCCACCAGCTAAGCCTTCTATTGTCGAGCCTCTAAAGCTTGAGCTCAAGCATCTGCCATCACATTTGAGGTATGAGTTTCTTGGTCCGAACAAGACATTACCAGTAATTATTTCAGCATTATTGACTGAGGAACAAATTGAGCGTTTAGTGGAGATTTTGCGCGAGTACAGACGAGCTATTGGTTGGACCATAGCAGATATTCGGGGTATTTCTTCTGGTATTTGTGAGCATAAAATTCAGCTAGAGGAGGACAGCAAGCCGAGTGTTGAGCATCAACGGAGATTGAACCAGAACATGCAAAAGGTCGTGAAAAAGGAGATTTTGGCTAATTTAGGAAATAAGCTAACTGCTTTGAACCGAACTTGTGAATATTAGTATAGTTGTTTTCTATGTTTTATTTTATTTTGAGAAACAAAAATGGGATCTTTCCATGAAAACCTGTTTAGTAGTGATTTTTATTGTGAGCATAACTAAGTTGGTGAGTTCAAACTCATGATGGAGTGCCTGCTAGGTGAGGGCAACGAGAATCAAAAAGCCTTGGAAGAATACTTGGAAACTAGTCGCCAACTTGGTTTGATGACAGACGAAGAAAATCCTCCATGGGCAAAGCATTATGAACTCCCCAATGCTCAAGATAAAAGGGTAAATCATGAAGATGAGTTTATTGGGAATGCCAAAGAAAAAAATAAATTGGAGTCAACCATTGTTCTGAAAAATCTGGTTGGTGTTGACTCCAATCCGGGGGCAAAAGAGGATGTCGTAATTCAGGAAGTTCAAAAGCCTTATATTTTGCAATTCGAAAATTCAAGAAGGCAGAACGACATTTCTCACTTGAAAGCCAAGAAGTGTAAGATGAAAAATATTTTACTTGTCATGGTCATCTATTTACCACCCCTGCTGCTCGTGGACACATACTTGAATCCAAGTTGGGTGCTTAATTCATAAGCTCCAAATGGCGAGAAAAGCAGTAAAGTTGGTAACCGTCATGCCGCGATGTTAAATCAAGCGCTTGGTGGGAGGCAACCCATCATTTATAAATTTTTAGAATAGTTTATTTTATTATTTTTGACTAAAATAAATAAATAAATAAATAAATAAATAAAGGGAGATCTGGAAAAAAAATGGGTCTCAAATACCTCTGCGCGAACGCGTACCATTTGGCGCTAACACGTTGAACAAAAAAAAATGTTCAGCGCGAACGTGCCAACGCGGAAATCCCAGGTAATCAGACAGTTAAAAACATAAGCAAAATGGGTATCAAAAAAAAAAAAAAAACGGCTAACTCCCATTTCTCTCTTTTTTCTCTCAAACTCAACTTAAATTCTTTAGAGATTCTTCAACTTGCAACTATAAGGTATGTGATTCTCTCACTCCCTGGTTTTAGAGTTGATTTTATCTTCTTGTGGTGTGAAAATTTGTGGAAGAAACTATATTCTCTTTCTCTTATTGAAACATTAGAATTGGGTGAAATTATTGAATCTTGTGTGAAATCATTGCGGTTATTTGTTGAGTGATGTGAGTTGAGAGTTGGGTGTTGATGTGTGCAAAAGATGTGGCAAAATACGTGCTTAAAATCATTAAATTGAAGCCCCAAAATCATGCCCATAACCTGCTTGTGAAAATGCCTTCTGAAATTCTGAACTGTCACCGACTCAGCGTGATCGCGCTGGTCCCTTGTGCGAACGCGCAAAAATAAAAAATTTAAAACAGCGCGAACGCGCCCCTATGTGGCGCGAATGAGCTGAAGGAAAACAGGCAGTACAGAAACAGAATGCTCGCACAGAGCTGCTCGAAAGTTTTGTGACCCATTTCTTTGGCCTAATTGCATCATTATACATTGTTTTAGGTATTCATATGTATGCTCGACATGTGTATTCATTTTGTAGGTACTTACGCTTGAAAAATGGCTACAACATCCAATGTTGCACAAGTGCCCTTGATTGAATACTACGATACCACCACCTTTTAGTCACCAAAATGTTCGAAGCTCTATGATAAACTGCTGGGAAAAAGCTTCATCGAAGAAAGGGGCATTGTAACAGAAAATTTGGAAGAAAAGATGCCCGAGTTCTATGAAAGGCAGGTAACAAGCCGATGGATACGCTTTGCGGATGAACCAATTAAGGCAAACTATACCCTTGTAAGGGAATTCTATGCAAATGCTACAGAGGCTGACATTACAGATCGAGTGATTGTCAAAGTGAGAGGAGTGGATGTCCTGTGCAATACTTCTCGAATCAATGCCTACTACGGTCTGCAGGATGGTGATAACAGTGAGATGACACAGAGGTACGAACAAATGCGGCAACAATGGTTTGTGACCCACCTCCACGGTGGGGAGCAACCAAAGTGGTTGACCAATATGCAAAGAAAGATTGACTCCACAGAGTTCACTGCTGAGGCCAAAACTTGGCTAGATATTGTGACATCCAGGGTGCTGCCTTCAAAACATGATTCAGATGTGCCCCTTGAGAAGGTTAAACTAATTTTTGCCGTGATGGAAGGGTCGCCTGTGGACATGGGGAGGCTTATTATGCAAGAAATACGGGAGGTGGTGCTTGAAAGGACTAAGAGTCTATTCTTCCCGTCGTTTATCACTTATTTGTGTTCCACTGATGGGGTGCCCACGAGGCCAGGTGACAAAGAAAAGGGGCCCGGTGGACCGATTCATCCATTGAAGAAGAGAGGGCTCGGTAATGTGCAGAAGAAAAGGAAGATTGACGTAGCAGCCCCGTCATTTGGGCAGTTCACATCTACTGCATCGGATTCAACTGATGGGGCGCTTGCTCCTACTCCAGCCATACCACTCTTGCCATCACTGCAAGAGGCCTCCAGGACTTTTCAGTATATCTCCACCCAGGTCCCCGGGGTGGACACTCGGATTCAACAGCTAGTGGCTAGTCTCCCTTTGGGCCCATCTGGAGACGGCACATCTACAGCTCCTTCTGGATCTGGTGGTCCAACATTAGCAGGTGTAGTGGAGGAGCTGAAACATATAAAGGAAAAGCAGGATAAGATGGAGAGGAGGCAGAAAAAGGCAAGAGAGCACGCTAAAAAGCAAAGCAAGTTTTTGAACAAGATGATGAGTATTTTGAGGAGTATATGCAGAGCACAGAATGAAGAGGAGGAAAATAAAGAAGATTTTGTCCGGCCAGAGCCCAGTAGCTCCAGCTCAGAGGGTGAGCAGAGATGACTATATCACTCAGTGCTAGCAGGTATGCCTAAGATTTTTTTATATGCTTATGTGATGCTGTGGGGACACTGCAAATTTTTTAGTTGGGGGTGGCTATCTGATATTGTTGTATTGTAAATATGTGTTTAGGAACCCCCTCGGCTTTTCTTTGCCAGAGTTCTTTTCCTGAGGGGTTTTATTTTTTGTTGAAACTGGCATGTGTAAGTTGTTGCTTAGGTTGAATAGAGTAGTTTTGACTTATTTGGTGTTACTCTGTAACTGATGGCATGTTGTTATGGTTTGTTGGAAATTTTGGACCCCTAGAAAATTTGAAAAATGCATACTTAGAACAGTTATTGGTTGACATGATTGATTCTTTATATGACATTATGATTATTGGGATATTGTGTGTGATAAATGACTACTTAGGAGGTCACAAGTTTAAAAATAATTGTCCTTATGTCAATGTGTTTGTGAGTTGTTAGTTTGGTTCTGTTTATGCATGTATAATCTAGAACTTGCCCGGTTGGTCTTGTTTGATATCCGAAAGTTAGTTTAGTTGTGAGATGATCTTAGTCTTTCTTTGTGTAAATAGTCACTTTGCCTAAATAAGTCTTACCAAAAGTTTCAAATATCCCTAGTTTCCCTTTTTGAGCCTTTTGACTTTTTTCTTGGCTAGCCAATTATGAAACCTTACCCTTTGTGCAATTAATCCATCTACGCACCCGTTCCCTCCTTGATGCTACTAGATAGATGAGGCAAAATGCCTAAGTTGGGGGTGAATTAATGTGGGGTAGATGTTAAAAACATAAGTTGGGGGTGGTGGAGTTTGCTAGTGGAGATTCGATGTGGTAGTTGCATATATATATATATATATATATAAAGAGAAAAATCAGAAAATTGTAACACAAAAATATTTGTAAGTTGGTTAGGAATAAAACCATATCGAGGTCGAAAACTTGAAAGAAAATAAAGGGGTTGGAAAGAAAAGAGGTGAATTAAGGTGAAGAGATGTTGTAGTGTTCAAGGAGGGTGAGTCACTAATATCCAAAAAGTATCCTACCCGTCCTTAAGCCTACATTACAAGCCACAACAAAGTCCTAATGTGATCACAACCGAGCGAGCCTAGGATGAAAACATAGAAAATACGGGCAAGCCTATGGTATTTGTATGCGTAGATATGGAGTTCTTTGTGAGTGTGAGTGTTTTTCTCTTCTCTTTCGTCTTCGTCCCATTCTTGTTTTATATATGTGTGTTGGGACATTCTTTGGTCTATGTAAGGGCATAAAGATGAGAATTGAGCAAAATAATATGTACAATAATGTAATGTCATGCATTGAAGCTTCATTGTTATTCATAGCGTTCTTGAGTTGTGTATATTGTTTTGAAGATAGAAAATTGGGGTGGTCCTTGGAAGAAAAAAACGTGCATGCCGGTAGTTGAGAGTCAAAACCAATGTAGACATTGTTATTCTATGATATCTAGGTGTTAGATTAAGTCGTTTTGTATGACTTGCTTGAGGACAAGCAAATACTTTAAGTTGGGGGGTGTTGATGTGGCGTGATTTTACGCCACAATCGACACTTTTTTTCTATAATGTTTACTTGTTTTTAAGCAAGTCTATGTGATTTTACGTGGTTTTTATTATGTTTCAGGTAATACGAGGTCCCTAGAGCCTGAGTGTGGAAAACAAGCGAAAAAGAGAAAAAAAAAGTTGATCACTGGAAACAACTGGAGATTCTGGAAATTTTGGTGGAAAATTACGCGCAGGGAAGTCACGCTTTCGCGCCCATTCGCGTCAGCGACTCTACGCGTTCACGCCAGTGCATCACGCGTTCGTGCTGAAGAAGAGAATTCCTGCTGACGTCATCCACGCGTTCGTGATGAAGGTTTTCCGGCCCAGTCCCAGCAGAACTTAGATTTTGACGATTTTTTTTATTCCAGTTCATTTAAAAGCCAACTGGGAGCATTGTAAAATTATCTTTGGCATAAAACACAAGTTTGGAGGCTAGGGTTCCTGCGTATATTTTCTTTCTTTTATTTGAACCTTGTTTATGGGATTTCTTGGTGACAATTGAGATTGAAATCTTGTTGTGCTTATTTATTGATCGACATTATTTTTAATCAAGTAAGTTATTGTTATTTTAATTATTCTTGTTCTTCAACGTTTTTCAAGGGAGTAGCTAATCCTAGGACTCGCCCATTTACTTTGTTTGATATTCGGAAGAGGAAGAACGGGGTTGGGAATGAATAATTAACATGAATTTGGGGTGTTAACCCTCATCTAATGGAAATTGACCTAGGAATAGGCGATACCACTTGTAGCCATATTCGGGTGTTCTTAATGCTCCTAATTGCTTGAGGGATCTTCAATTGGGTAGTCTAGTTAAGCTTCGGGAGAAGTTAATTTAGAGTCATTATCCGAGGCTAAATAACATAAACTTGCCATTATTTATAATTCGTGAAATATATTGGATCGTTACTTGAGAAGTAATTTCCTTTATTTCATTCTTGTGGCCATTGATCAATTTACTTGCTTTCTAGATTAGAATTTATATTTCCGTATTTTATCAAAACCTTATCAAAAACCACCATTGATGCGTTCGGTCTAGCTATTGTTAGTGATAATTCCTAATCTGCTTAAATTGCCTACATATTGTTCTATGTGGGATTCGACTCCAACCTTTTTGGGTTACTATATTTGACAACGTCCGCGTTATACCATTAATAGGTGTAATTTGAGCGTATCACTCCTCTGCCTCCACCTCTACCTCTAGCTGTTGTCGCTCGTGTTCTTGCCATCTGCTAGAGAGTGAAGGAAGGTTAGATACCAATTTGAATCAGCAGATACCAATTGGAATCAAATAACACGAAAGAAAGAAAGAAAAGGGAATTTTCCTAGTGTCCGGTAGCCTCTCGAAGATAAGTACATATGTCTCCATACCGATCCGCAAAACTCTACTAGATATGTCCTTGTACGATGAGATCGACGAACCTAAAGCTTTGATACCAACTCTATCACGACCCAACCCGCTAGGACTGGCACCCACACTAACTCCTATTGGGCGAACCAACACACAAGTCATCTATTCATTCAAGTGTGATTTTATACTAACCAAGTTAGTCAGTTATTACTTATTCAAGCATCAAATAACAAAATAAGTCATTCCATAAAATACTGAAATAAGTGCGGAAGTTCTAACTATTACAAAATCTCCAAAATTTGAAAGTCGTCGTACTAGGACTCTAATCTAAAACATGTCTAAGGAATGAAATCTGTCTAATAAATATCCATAATGTCCAGAATGGGAAAAGACATCATAAGAGGAAGATCTTCAGGCGGCCTGGGATGGATAGAAGCTCACCCTAAATCTGTCAGCAAACATGCTCAATGCTAGATGTGAGGGTGGGTAGCAGTCTCTGTATCACAATATGCACTCAAAAGAATGCAGCAAGATAGTATCAGTACAAACACTATGTACCGGTAGATATCATAGGCCGACTAAGATTAGTATCATGCATATCTCATAAAATCAATAGAATAAACAAGCCAGCCAATAGACACAAATATCAATAAACCACAACAAGTCAACCAAGGATAAACACAATCAAGTCACCAAGACATCAAGAATCACAATCAACGGAAGCCACAATGGAAATAAGTCTACCACAATAACCATACTTACTATACACATATGCTAACTGATGCCATTACTCAGTACTCAAGACCTGCAGGGGACCCATAGTGTCTATGTACCACTTGTTCCGGATCCACTCCTCGGACCCGAGCATAAACTTTCGCTCCGAAACGAACCTTGGATGCGGGCCATATCAATGTACCTCTCATTTTTTAAACTAACCTCGAACCTCGAGCCCATAATCTAGGTCATAGATGTGCCTTTCTATACCTCTTTACAGGACAGTGTTTCTTACCTTTTCATTATCAATGCTCAAGTCATTATTTCATATCACAATATCGCCGAGAAGATTATATTAGCTTCTCATAACAAACATATCCACTGTAGATTTAACACACAAGAATAGTGGCACGAAGCCTACACAATCACTCAATCACATTCACATAGGAATTCAACCACACAATATCATGCGTGAAAAAGAGACATGCTTTCTCCTAAAGAATTCACAAAACATACAATCAACTAACCAAAGTCTAACTCAAGTAGACCGTAACCTACCTCAATGTAGAGCTGGAACAATGCAAGTCACTCCGCTATAGCTTTTCCCTTCCTTAAAGCCTCAGAACGCTTAAAGTTTAGAAATCGAAGGCTCAATGAGTCACAATTACTCAAATCAAAAGTACCAACCAAGAATACCCTTCCCTTTACCCCATTCCAATGGGTGGATGATTTTCTAGGTGTAAAGCAACCTATCAAGGGCCTTAGTAATCATTAATCATCAAATTATAACAATATTATATCAACATTCCCACTACAATCAGTTTTCATGGTCAAGATACCATTTTTATAGAACCCTTCAATTCACTAAGTTTATGGCTCTAAGGATTCAATTCATGGTTAAGAAAAATTAACCCAAGCCTTTAGATGATAAATAAGTGATAATAACCATAACCCATCAATTTTAGAGGGTTTAGCAATTTCTAGGGTTTTTATTATAATTCCACCATAAGAGACCCACAAGAGTGATGATAATCATGAAGATGATACAGAATGGTTGGAAGGAATAAACGAAACTTACCTCTCAAGAGTTTTCTTGCCCTAGCTTGAAATTTCACCCTAGGTGCTTGTGGGAAACTGTGTTGGGGTATTATGAATAAAGAATGAGAGACTAAGTCTTTAAAACACGGATTTTGTCCCACGTCGACCGCTGCGGCGGTCGTTTCACCGCTGCGGCGGTCGTTTCACCGCTGCGGCGGTCGTTTCACCGCTGCGGCGATCGTTTCACCGATGCATCAGTCCCGCTATAGCAGCCAAGTGACCGCTATAGCGGTCCATCCCCCTCTATAGTGGTATTGCCGTAGCGGCCCATCACCCTCCACAGCGGCCCATTTGGGCAGTGAGCTCGACTTTTTGTCCAGTTTTCCCCCTTTCACTCCACATTTCATCCGAGGCCTCACAGACACAAACAAAACATGCACACAGACATAAAAAAAACATCATATGAATCCACCCATGGCCTCGGAATTCCCTACGAAGTTCTAATTTCCTACGTCACGCCCCGCTAGCCTTGATAGGTTGCTTTACACCCATAGCCTTGAAATTCCAAACAAGTCACAAGCAAGTCAAGTTTCAGCTCTTAAGCTTACACCTAGGTTTCTTATATATAAAATCTCGCTACGAACTCACCCATAGCCTTGAAATTCCAAACAGAGATCTAATTTACCAATTCACCCCCCAAATGAACATACAACAAGTTTCAAACAATGCGCAACAACAAACAAATCAAGTTTCAGTTTTTAGACTTCTAACTCTTTGAGTTCTCATTAAGCTCATTTCTATTCTCGGGAAGGTACTAGTAAGGGTAAAATGGTCAAAGCCCTCACAACGACCTAGCAGGTCGTTGTATCAGATACAATTAAACAACCGTTCATCCCCAAACCGACATGGAGGGGAAATAAGGGAAAAAGGTACCAAACTCGATGAAAGCTAAGGATAATTGTTACGCATATCTAATTCATTCTCCCAAGTAGCTTTCTCAACGGGCGGTTCTTCCACTAAACCTTCACTGATGCAATCTCCTTGGACCTCAACTTACGAACCTCTCTATCTAGAATAGCAATAGGCTCTTCCTCATAAGACAAGTTCTAATCTAACAAGACTGAATCCTAACAAATAATAAAAGAACCATCACCATGATATCTTTTCAACATAGAAATATGAAACACCGAATGAATGCCAGACAAACCTGGAGGCAAAGCCAACTCATAGGCTACCTTCCCCTATCGGCTAAAAATCTCAAAGTGACCGATGAACCTAGGACTGAGCTTGCCCTTCTTTTCAAACTTCATCACACCCTTCATGGGTGAGACCTTCAACAAAACTTTCTCCCCGACCATGACCTCAAGATCTCAGAACTTCCGGTCCCCATACTCCTTCTGTCTACTCTGGCAGCTAAGAGTTTTTTCTGAATTACCTTAACCTTATCTAATAACTCTCTCAAAAGATCAGTACCCCATGGCCTTACCTCAAATGCATCAAACCACCATATAGGAGACCAGTTTCTCCTGCCATAAAGAGCCTCAAACGGGGCCATATCAATGCTCGAGTGGTAACTATTATTATATGCAAACTCTGCCAATGGTAAGAACTGATCCCAATGGCCACAGAAGTTAATCACACAAGCTCAAAGCATATATTCAAGAACCTGAATCGTCCGCTCAGACTGACCACCTGTCTTAGAGTGAAAAGTTGTGCTAAGATCCAACCTAGTGCCCAACTCAGACTGCAAGGTCCTCCAAAACTAGGATGTGAATGTCGTGCCCCTATCGGATACGATGGAAATCGTGACCCTATGCAGACCAACGATCTCATGGATCTAAATATGGGAAAACTTTTGAGCAATATAGGTGATCTGAACGGGTATGAAATGAGCAGACTTGGTCAATCTAGAACGGGTATGAAATGAGCAGACTCGGTCAATCTATCAACAATGACCCATATCGAATCAAACGAGAAGACCAACAACAAAATCCATAACTATTCTCTCCCACTTCCACTCTGGAATGGGCATCCTCTGAAGTGTACCCCCTGATCTCTGGTGCTCATACTGTCACGCTCCGAACCATGGCCTGGGCTTAACACGACACTTGATGCCTGACTGTCTGTCACTGAGCGAACCACATAGCTTGCTCACTCAACATAGGCATGAACTAATGCGGAATAACCGATGAACATGCAATCTAAAAATAAACATATCATGAGCACAGATCAACATAACCTATTTTTCTCTTTCAATAGAAACTCAGGCATAGTGTGTTTGCATGATTTAACAGGCGAACAGGATTTTCCCATGCATGAAATAGTTTAAGTAAAGCGTGGGACCATAAATCATAAGTCCAAATTTTTTCATTGTAGCATAATGCAAAATAGTCTTAATAAACATAATAATAACGAGCCAAAATGGCTAAACGACTCTGAATATCTGACATAACATAACTGACTAGTCTATGAAACCTCTAACATGAACATGAGTTTGCTAAACATAACTGCTGGGACAAGACCCCCAGCATACCTTTAATGCATAACTAATAGGACTTAGATAAATGACTAAACCCTGAAGAAGATGAGGCTTACCAAAAGCTGATACATGGATCATCCTACTAAGCAGATGCGTCGTCCTGTAAATCTGTACCTGCATCATAAAATGTAGGCCCCCGGGAAATACAAAGGGGATGTCAGCACATTGAATATACCGGTATGTAAAGCAACTGAATGAAATAAACATGGCACATGAAATAACATAATGAGAGCTAAAATTGAAACTGAAACCTGGTATATATACATAATCATGAGTAAAAATATTTTAAGTGAGGAGCGCATAAATATAACCGACAACATGAATCACCACGTGGGTACGTGGAGTTAGGTACCTGACCTGACCAGCAGAGCTCTTATACCCTGCCAGGGGTATAAGATATAAATATAACATGAAAGGATCCAATCAGTAAAACATGAAGGAATCGTCCTAAACATGGGCGGAGCGATCCTTATCCTACGGTGGCTAGCGTAGTTTCAGGCTATTAAAGCCTTCTCGGTAATCTATGCAACTCTCAAAAGCATGAACATAATATAGGTGACATATAAGCCCATGGTTTTTCATAAAACATGACTTGCATGATACATGGATGTATTTACATAATATACTTGCATGAAAATGTGTAAACATGTAGAGTGTTTCATGAAAATAAACATAGTAATTATTAACTTGCATGTAAGAACCCATGGAATGCAAAGGATGGGTTTTTCATGGATTACAGAGAGATTCTCAATAACCAAAACGGAATATCAAGAACACAATAACGAACTACGTATAGAAAGATGGTACATCATGGTATATACACTTAGGGTTATCTTGAACATGTCTAAAACCCTAGTTTTGGTGAACTTTTGTATAATCATGGAGGAACGTGGCGTGGGGAAGAACAAAGATATTCCCACACGTGGATAGAAGCCCTACATACCTTGTTTTCCAAAGTCGTGATAAGTTTGAATCTTTGACGAAGAATTCCCAAAATCTTGAGTCTTGAACCTTGAGATGGGTTTTCTTGAAAACCCTAGGTTAAGAACATTGAATTCATGCTTAATA
Source organism: Lycium barbarum (assembly GCF_019175385.1). Classification (NCBI taxonomy): domain Eukaryota; kingdom Viridiplantae; phylum Streptophyta; class Magnoliopsida; order Solanales; family Solanaceae; genus Lycium; species Lycium barbarum. The sequence continues at coordinate 36,323,621 of NC_083340.1, read as the reverse complement.
ATCATTAACATATGTTAGAATTCACTTGGGATGATTAAAACGGACTTATTGGTGATAGAGGAGAAGAACAGGTCGTTCTAGGGTTTAGGGACTTATAAAAATAAAAATTAGAACTGAAACCAGGTATTTATAGGTTCTGGTGAGGATTGATTTTTACGGACTGAATTACGGTCAGTAATTTTTGATGTCTCAAAACAGAATGCCCAGCTAAACACCTCTTCAATTACGGTCACAAATTACGGTCCGTAACTTCTGGACGTAATTTCCTTTTTATGAACTGTAGCAAAATTTCAACTCTAACATTCTCCATCTGATTTTCTAAGTCTAGGATCAAGGTCATAACTTAAGTTAAAAGTATGAGGTGTTACACGTACTTAACCTGCTGACAATTTAAACATTGTGAAACAAAATCAACAATATCCCGCTTCATCCTAGCCCACCAATAATGTTGCCTCAAATCCCGATACATCTTGGTAGCACCAGGATGGATAGAATATCTAGTACTATGAGCCTCCTCATACTAATTAAGTCATCAACACAAGGGACACCGAAATGCCCCTTGATCCTTAGAACGCCCTCAATATCAATCATGGCCTCCTTGGCCTTACCCTTCAAAACCTTGTTGCGAATCTTGTACAAACTCGCATCCTCAAACTACTTTGCCTTAATCTGCTCCAGAAACGATGATCTCGCCTCAACACAAGCCAACACTCTACCTAAATTGGACATATCAAGCCTCATGAAACTGTTTGCCAGAGTCTGAACCTCTCTAGATAATGGACGCTCCGAAACAATCAACCGAGCCAAGCTACCTATACTAGCAGATTTCCTGCTTAACGCATCTGCTGCAACATTTCCCTTGCCGGGATGATACAAAATAGTAATATCGTAATCCTTAAGCAACTTCTTCCATCTCCGCTGCCTAAAATTAAGATCCCTCTTAGTAAAGACATATTGAAGACTGTGATGATTGGTGAAAACCTTACAATGGACATCATAGAGATAGTGCCTCCAAATCTTCAAAGCGAAAACCACCGCTGCCAACTCCAAATCATAGGTGGGATAATTCTTCTCATGAATCTTCAGCTGTAGCATAAGCAATTACCTTCTTTTCCTGCATCTAAACAGCACCCAAACCAGAACGAGATACATCAGAATAAACCACAAAGTCCTCGCCCTCCACGGGCAAAGATAGAATAGGAGTTGTAGTCAACAAAGTCTTGAGCTTTTGAAAGCTCTCCTCACACTCGTCGGACCACAAAAAAAATACCTCTTTCTGAGTCAAACGAGTCAAATGCAAAGCAATAGAAGCAAACCCCTTCATGAACCGGCAGTAGTAACTGGCCAACCCTACAAAGCTACCAATCTCTGTCACTGATATAGGCCTAGCCCAATCTCTCACTGCCTCAATCTTCTTAGGGTCAACCATAATCTCCCCTTTCAGCACCACATGACCCAAGAAGGATACAGAATCAAGCCAAAACTCACACTTAGAGAACTTGGCATATAACTCCTTGTCTCTCAGCAACCCAAGAACAACCCTCAAGTGTTTTTCAGATCTTCTTCACTCTTCGAATAAAAAAGAATGTCATCAATTAACACTATCACAAAAGAGTCTAAGTATGACTTGAAAATGTCATTCATCAAATCCATAAAAGCAGCTGGGGCATTAGTAAATCCAAAAGACATAACAAGAAATTCATAATGCCTATATCTAGTCTGGAAGGCTGTCTTAGGAATATCCTCTGCCCTAATTTTCAAGGGATGATAACCCGATCTCAAATCAATTTTCGAAAACACAGAAGCCCCCTGAAGCTGATTAAAAAAAACCATTAATACGAGGGATGGTGACTTTATTCAACTGGCAGTAATCAATGTACATTCGCATGGTCCCATCTTTATTTTTACGAAAAGCACATGAGCGGCCCATGGGGAGACACTCGGACAAATAAAACCCTTACTAAGAAGATCCTGAAGTTGCTCTTTCAATTCTCTCAACTCAACAGGCGCCATCTGATATGGCGGAATAACTCGCAGTTAATGCAAAATTTGATATCACTATATGGAGGCATGCCTAGCAAGTCCGCAGGAAACACCTTCCCAAACTCGCACACTACTGGGACTGACTCAATAGATGAACCCTCTGCATTAGTATCACGAATATGTGCCAGATAAGCCAAACACCCACTTTCACTATTTTCTTTGCAAAAATAAAGGAAATAATTTTCTTTGGGGAGGGACTAACACTACCCTTCCACTTAAGTTTAAGCACCCTAAGCATAGCTAAGGTGTTACACCCCTTAATTTTGGAGAAGCGCTTGTTAAATTTGAATGTAAGTATGTCGAGCTATGGGTAGGTAAAACAACTTTGGATTGTGAGGAACAAAGCATTATTAAGTATATTGTTTAAGTAAAGGATGAATTATGATCTTGTAAGTCGTACCCCGGAATGCCAACCTTGGAACCAAAGGACATAACCATCATCAAGTATGATTAATGATAAATATAATGGATGGAGAGTTTCGAAAGATTCCGGGATCAAGCAAATCGAAGAAAATAAGTTTGATGAAAATTTGGAAAAAGTTGGCAGGATTTTGGACAGAATTCTGGGTCAACTTTGGAGGGGTATATCCCCTAGTATATTAGGAGTTTTGAGGAGTTTCAAACGCCTAAAAGGAATTTCGTCGAGTCTAGTTTCCAACGCAACAAACCGCTCGTCGATACAGCATCGGAGTAGAGAATTATGGATGTTACAAGTAAGACTGACAGAGCCGAAACGTGTGCTACAGTAACCAAGCTGCTATAGTACCTGAACCAACTCTAGAACCTTATAAAAGGGGTTTTACCCCTTATTTTTCATCGAAAACACCTCTAATACATTCCCCAACCCTCTATAATATTTCCCCAACCTCCACCCACGAAATTTCACCTCAAATCAAGTGAAAACAACCCAATCTTCCATCAAGAAAGTTAGAGAATACAAGAGTAGCAAATCTATGGTGTTGTCTAGTGATTGAGGGTAAAGTGGAACTGATGCAGCCGTGATTCTTGGGTTGTATGCACTGATTAAGGTATGTATAACACCCCTTTGGTCGTGTGTTAGCTTAAATTGATGTTGATAAAGTTGTTTGAGGCTAAACACCGCAAGACTACAACGAAATAAGTTAAGTTAAGCCACTGTTTTGTAGGGGCTATTTTGAATGTTTAAATATGACTTCTAATGGTTGTAAATTATGAATTATAACCTGAATATATTGTCCTTATTATTATTGGGAATATTCATGTGTTAGTTGGAAAAGTGGAGAAGAAAATATATGAAATCTACGGATAGAAAGTAAAGGATGAGGCGTAGGAGTATGGATTGTTTTGGAATACATTTAAGGATATTTGGAGCAAATTATGATATGGTAAATATAGGCATATTGTTATGCAGGGTGCAGACTGAATTATGAGAGGAGAGTTGGGTTTGGATGACGTTTGTTATTCGTTAAACGAGCTTGCCGCTTGATATGATTCTTAAAGTAATCAAAGAGGGTTATATTGGATTATATTGTAGTTATTGCTATTGTTGATTGTTGTTGTTGTTGTTGGGTTGTTTGATGACCCTTAGTGATCTTTGGGATGTAGTATAAATAAGGGAGGTTCTGCCTGATTTTTTGAAGGTTATAATATTAGCAAGATATGATAGTTGTGACACTGTTTGTCGATGATGGTATCATTTCACTTGTTGTAGACGCAAGAGGATTATGTTAAGCTTTATTGTGGATTGAGAAGGCGATTATCCAGGTATGTTAAGGCTACCCTTTCTTTCATTTTGGCATGATCTATGACAAGTGCGAAGCGTAATGATATCCATAATGAATCCACTCCTAGATGTAGGATATCCTGAGTTCCTTGACTTCTTAAGCCCAAAGGGGCATCCATAAGTTATACGATTTCATAACGATGTCAAATTCCCGAAAGGGACATTCATAAGGTTTCCTTATTCCTATGCATTTCACATTTTATTTTTGAGTCTCGAAGGAGACAAATGAAAAGAGGAAGAAGTTCCCATTTTGAACTAAAAGTTGCTCCGAAGGGAGTCTTTTGATGGTTTCCAAAGATTTTCATGCATTTGCATATTTACATACATGCATGAAATCATTTCATGGGGAAGGGGAAAAGGGCTAAGGCGTTATATACGCAAACCACCTGATCAGCTGGTATACGATGATTATGATGCCCGAAGGGGCCATTATGCTATTATGTCCGAAGGGGCTCCGAGCAGGGCGAAGGCATGCATTATATATATATATATATATATATATATATATACACACTCATGATGCATTAAAAGTTCATATGCACGTACATGATACGCAGTGTTGGTTACAGGTACAGATTGAGTCTGTTACTCTTTTATCATTCGAGTCGAGATATATTGTTTCAGTTCTACCTTACATACTCGGTACATTATTCGTACTGACGTCCCTTTGCCTAGGGACACTGTGTTTCATGCCACACAGGTGCAGACAGTTGAGTAGAGGACACTTGCCATAGGATGTTCTCGGGCTATCAGCTGGATTGGTGAACTCCATTTCTATTCGGAGTGTTACCGAGTCAGAGCACTTATGTATGTCCTCGAGTTAGATGCATTACGAGTATGTGGGGCCCTGTCTCAACTTATGTTATGGCAACCTGGTCCTTGTTAGAGGGTTTTACAGACAGTGTCCTGTGGATAGTGTTTCGAGATGTCGACAGTTGTGTAAAGCAGCCATGTAGGTCGATGTGTTCATACACATTGATTTAAAGATTTTATTGTGACTAAAGGTTTTCTTTGACTTAACGATAAGGGAGAAGTCCCTGACATGATGAAGGAGTTCTATTAAAAAGTTTTCATGTTTTACTTGACGGAGGCGTCATTTCATGATTTAAAGGTTCACAAAAAGTTGTGACTTATGAATAGAATGGTTGCATGGCACTCAGCCGAGTAGGGTCTTGGGTGTCAGTCATGGCCCTCCGGTTTGGGTCATGACATAAGGTGACTATTTTTGCATGACAGTCCAGAATCGCATAGTAAGGAGCTAGCCAGCTCATACCTAGAATCACATCAAAATCTACCATGTATACAATAACTAAGTCAACCCAGGTTCCATACCCCATAAATGTGATAGTATACGATCAATAAACTCTATCTGCAACCACAGAGTCTCCAACTGGAGTAGATACATGAATAGGGGCATCAAGAAAATCACAGACCATATAAATACCCACAGAGTAATATGCAGACACATAAGAGAATGTAGAACGTGGATCAAATAATACAGAAGCCATCGACCTAGATGTTACCTGTAATGACAACATCTGAACCCTCAGCCTCTGATCTGCCAGGAAAGGCATAACAATGAACTCGTCCTCCAGTAGCCTGCAAACCACTGCGATCAACCTGTCCTGCCTGAGCTTCACCCTTTCCTAGCTGATGTCCACCTCTGCCTGACTGAAACTCGCTTCTCCTAGGCTAGGTGCCACCTCTACCCTCTGTGTGACCCCCATGCCCAGTTTGAGCATGGTTTCCACCATAATATCCTCCCCCCTACCTGATGTTGGAGCTCCGGGAACCTAAAACTGAGCACTGTGGCCACCCTGCCTAAGTCTGGGACAATTTCTCTTAAAATGCCCCTGCTTACCAAACTCAAAACACCCACGATCCAGCGTAGGTTGCTGAACAGAAACAGATGAAGCAGAATAACCCCCATGGTCTGAAGATCTGGGTGGTGTGCGCCCTGGCTGAATGGAATAGTATTGACTGGCCTCTGATGGGCCTCAAACTGAAGCCTGCATGGCTGACTGAACAGGGCATCCCGAATAGACTTGGGAACTCTGGGCCTTAGAGAAAGAGCCACTGAAATTACTACCCTTTCGGGCCTTCTTCTCCGCGTACGTATTATAACCATCCTGCCTAACACATTCGATGGTTCTAACATGATCCACCACCTCCTGAAAGAAGCACCTGAAGCCGCAAGCTGAAAAGGCGACAACTGAAGAGCAGTGTTCAAACCTTTCCCAAATAGCCTAACTCTTTCCTCCTCAGTGGGCACAAGCTGGAGAGCATAGCGAGACAACGAATGGAACCGAGCCTCATAAGCAGCCACCAACAAATTACCTTATTCAATATTACTAAACTTATCACGTCTCCGGTCCCTCAAAGTACGAGGAACATACTTGTCCAAGAACACCTGATAAAATTGAGTCCATGCCAACGGAGGCAATCCCCCTGGCCTGTACTCCAAAAAATCCCTCCACCATAACTTGGCATCACTTAAGAGCTGGAAGGTCACAAACTCAACACCATACTTCTCCACTGCCCCTATCTTATGGATCCTCTCACGACAGTCCATGATGAACTCATAAGCATCCTCAACCTCAGTGCCAGAGAACTCTGGAGGCTTCATCTTAGTGAACCTCCAAACCAAATCATGCTCATCCCCTCTCATCAATGGACCTCCTACTGGTCAAGGAAATACCTCCAGTACTAGAGCTTCATCAAAATGAGGAGCCACAGCTATATTATGCTGGATCACCCACTCTCACACACCTTGAGCACCTGGAACGGATGGCAACACACCTGCCTCTGTCAACCGTTCAGCAGGTTCAACACTCTAACAATGACGTCTGACAACATTAGAGGAGCTATAATATCTGGATGAGCTGGTGCTGCTGCAAACTCTGTTGCCTCATCTGGAAATACCTGAGGCTCAAGGGACTCAGCGCTAGCCTGACCAGCCGCAGGAGCCCCGCCCCTAGCTGGTACTGCTACTCCTCTGCCACGACCACTAGCCTAGCCTCTACCACGAACTGCGACTCCAATGACCTTCCATCCACCGGGAACTGCGGCCCCAGCGGCCGGCGCAGGTACCTCATTTGTTGCTGCTGCCGCACGAGTCCTCACCATCTGTGAGAGAATAAAAACAAAAGTCAGATACCAATTTGAATCATCCAGATACAAATTGGAATCGAGTAACACGAAAGAAAGAAAAAAATTGAATTTTCCTAATGTCCCATAGCCTCTCGAAGATAATTGTAGACGTCTTCATACTGATCCGGAAGACTCTACTAGGCATGTCCTTGTACAACGAGATCGACCAACCTAGGACTCTGATACCAACTTTGTCACAACCCAAATAGCCGTGAGTGGCACCCACACTAAATCTCATAGTGGACGCACCATTCCCTTACCAGATTATCAACTATTTAACAATTTATAAACTTGTCTAGTCATGCCAAAAATAAATAAAAGTGCAAAAATATAACTATTACAACCCCAAAATCTGAAGTCATCGTACAAGGACTCTAAACCATGATTGTCTAAAGAATGAAAAATTGTCCATAAATGTAAATAATGTCTGGAATGAAAATAGACATCAAAACAGAGAGATCTTCAGGCGGCATGGCATGGAAAGGATCCCACCCTCTGATCTCAATGGGAAATGGCCTAAACCTAGATATGAGGTGTGGAAGATGTTTCTGGCACATAATCTGCACTCAAAACAAAAAAAAAGTGCAGCAAGGTATTATCAGTATAAACACCATGTATCGGTAGATATCATAGGTCGACTAAGGTTAGTATCATGCATACGTTCATAAAATTAATAAGATAGGAAGATAGGCACAACAACACATAACCATATAATGTCATCAATAGAAATTAGCCAACACAGTAACAAGATAAATCCAGCTATCAATCAATCACCGAGTTGATATAAGTTCAATCATCAGCCAACAATAGAAATAACATGAGTCCAATGCAACGCAATAAAATAATCAAAGTATCTCAATCGTGTACGCACATGCTAAATGGTAATGTTTTCCCAAATATTCATGACCTGCAGGGGACCCATGGTGTCCATGTACCACTTGCTCCCGAACTGACCTCGGTTCACGAGCCCATAACTAGGCCACATCCTCACTCCCTGTCAAATGTGACATATATATAGGATCAATCAATAATATAAGGGTCAAGAACACAAGGCACCATGCCACAAATCAATCAAGACTCAAAATATCAGCTCATCAATCAAAATGAATACAGAATCATCTCAATCACAAGAATAATACCTTCTCATATCACAATAATTCCACCTCAGGTTCATTACATAAAGTAACAGCGACCAACCGACGTAATCAATCAATCAGTACCAACCTAGGAATTGCCAACCAGACTTCATGTCCGAAGACCTATACATGAGTTCTCCTATCAATTCTATTACATATACATTCAACTAATCAAAGTCTAACTCAAGTAGACCGTAACCAACCTCAAAGCTGAACTGGAAAAATGCAATAATTCTGCAATAGCTTTCCCCTTTTGCAAAGCTTCGAAATGTTCAAAGTCTAGAAATCATAACGCTAAGTGAGTAAGGAATCATCTACCCAACAGCAACAATTTGGGGAAGAAAACGCCACTGCTTCTACCCTTTTTCAATGGGTGAACTATCATTAGGTGTTAATTCATCGTAAAATCAATCCCAACAATCATGTTATATCAATTCATGGGTTTTCTAATAAATTCAACCCTTTTCAAGTAGTTTTTAGGCTAAATCTTCCATTCTTAGTGGAACCTTAAGTCTCAATCAATCAGATCCACCATTAATAATCAAAATCTCATTCTAGGAAGTGATTCTATACTCCTAGATGATAAAGCAATAATAAAATCAATAACCCATTCATTATTTAAGGATTTCATAAGTTCTAGGGCTCTAACCTTTCAATTCACCATTAAAGAACCTTTAGCAGATGTAAGAACTTAAGATGATTATGGAATGAATGAAGATAAACGTTGAGACTTAACTTGATGAACAGTGGTGCCCTAGCCTTACAAAAATCGTCTTAATATTTCTTGGGAACTGTTTTTGGTGTTATGTGGGGAACGGGTTCAAAATATGGAATATAACACACAGCTTTTGCCGCGACATTCGCTACGACGGTCCAACTATAGCGGGAATGGTCCCGCTATGGCTGGCCTCATTTAGTTTTCCCATTTCTGGCGGCGGCGAGCCTCTCCCCACAATAGCACATTCGCAATAGCGGTAATACCACCACTGCAGCGGTCCAAATCAACCTGTGACCTCTGGTTTTTCACCTGTTTTTAACCCAACATCCTCACATTAATCAGAGGCACAACAGATGCAAACCAAGCATGCACATACATAAAAACACGCTATGGACTCACCTGTGGCCTCAAAATTCCCAATGGAGGTCTAATTTACCAAGTCACCCCCCAAAATGAACATACAACAAGTTTCAAACAATACGCAACAAAAACAAATCAAGTTTCAATTTTCCTTAGACTTTTATATGCATTTCATGGTAATCTCATTCATGTTTCTCTTTAATATGTAGATACTTGATGAGCTATGACATTTCATAGTTTTGATGATCGGCATATATACCAAGGAAAAGGTCCTTGATAAGGTCCCTTGGGCACTGTATGAACATGACAGTTGTAAAGTCGTGGCACTGTTCTGCCTGGTAGAGCCACAGCGGAACAGTAGTTGAATGTCAGCTAAAAGACAAGGGTCACCGTAACGTCCCTATCTGTATCACATGCCAATCACATGATTCTCACATGCTCTCATTAGTTCCCTACACAAATAACATGTTGGCATTTGTTTAACCTAGCACTTCAAATTATATTATTCTCATTGTTGAAAAGAGAATTCGTCACTATTTTCTCTGAGCTTTTAAAATCAAGACTAAATAATTTCAAAGACCAGATCCCAAGACTGAAGATGTCTAAAGCCCTAGGTTGTTTAGTCTTTGTCTTCTTAGTCTTAATATTGTAAACCTACACTTATTTTAAGAAGGGTTCTGTAGGTATTTGGTTTTTCAAGCTTTTTGTGTAAATGCCTGACTATAGTTAGTTATGGTGAGTTAAGGTTCAGCTAGAGTTAGTTGAATCAGTTGGTTCTTGGCTAGAGTCAGTTAAGAGCTTTTGCTTGCAATAGAGCTGTTGTAAGGGTAGGAATTAGTTGCAAAAGGCTTGTAATCTGGAAACGTTGCTTAATTAGTGGAGTTGAAAATCCTACTGGTGTAGCTCGTGGTTTTTAATTCCTTGAGCAAGGAGTTTTTCACGTAAATGTCGCGTTTCATTTACTTTCTATTTTTTCTTGAGGGAATAGATAAGGAACCTGGTCCATTATCTGTTTTTTGATGGACTCTTAGTTTCTATCAATTGGTATCAAAGCGGGTTCTTTCTAAAAGGCTAACACCTAGAAAGGATCTCTCATTATGGCTGCTCCACCAAATTTTGAGGAAGGACAGTCAATCACGAGACCGCCAAGGTCTAACGGACAGTATTATAGATGGTGGAAAACAAGGATACATTATTATTTGATGGATGAAGATTCTAAACTCTGGGACATCATTCTTGATGTTCCTTTTATCCCTACAAAGACTGATACAGAGTCTGGAAAGCTAGAGGTAAAGCTCAGAAAAGAATACACTGAAACTCATAGAAAAGCCATTGAAAAAGGATTCAAGGCAAAGAAGACTTTAATGTGTGGTATTGGACCAGATGAATTGTCACGACCCTAATTACTGATCGTACGGGCACCTACCTTATTATCACTAGTTGGCTAACCCTTACCCGTTAATCCATTAATCACTAGCCAATTTCAACTTCTTTAATCATTTATAATCTAACAAGCAATAAATAAGTGAATAAATAAATAGTATAACCAAGTCATACATGATAAATAATATAAGTGCAAAAGTCTAACTGTTAGATTTCTAAAATCTGAAAGTCATCATACAAGGACTCTAACCAACAATGTCTAAATAATGAAATATCTGTCAAATATAATAATAAATAGTGTCTAGAATGACAGTAGACATCTGGAAAGAAAGATCTTCAGGCGACATGGCATGGATAAAAGCTCACCCTCGGATCTGATCAAGCAAACTAGCTTCAAGTTAGAGATGTGGTCTGGGTGAAATCTCTGAAACACAATCTGCGCTCAAAAAGGGTGCAGCAGGGTAGTTTCAGTACAAACACTATGTACCGGTAAGCATCATAGGCCGACTAAGATTAGTTCACGCATACAAGCATAAAATCAACAAGATAAATAGATAGGCATATAATACTCAAATCTAAGTCACAGAATATTCCATAACTAAATCACAACCTAAGATGAAGCTTCTAAACCATAAGTCTGTCCAGTCTCAATAATCTCACCCGATAATCACAAATCCAAGTTCCGACCCCAGGTAGAGTAACTAATCCACAATTTCACTCAGTCAACTATCATATCTATACCACAACGGTCATTTCAATAAACAATACCAAAATCAGAAATAAGAAGCCAGGTGATGATGCAAAATAATGTAATGATGTGCAATGCAATGCACTGGAAAAATACTCCAAACCTATACACACATGCTAAATGGTAATGTTTTCCCAAATAGTCATGACCTGCAGGGGACCCATGGTGTCCATGTACCACTCATTCCGGAACGAACCTCGAACCACGAGCTCACAACTAGGCCACATCATCACTCCTGTCAAATGTGCCTTAATAGATGTCTATGTTCCATCTCAAAATCTTATCAACAATGCCTCATAATTGAATCACAATGACTCACTCAAGAATACATATCAAAGCCAGAACAATGAAGTACAGACATAGTAACACAAGTCATAACAAGACTAACCAATAACTCTGCTCAACCATAGCCTACTAATACAAGTATCTCAATCAATCAGTGAAGAGTATATATGAACACCTTCCTTTCAACCATTCCAAACCATTTCCACAATGTATGAATGCAGAAATGGGTGTAAATATGGTAAATCAATGCACTAAAATAACGATGAAGGTACAAGAAGTCATAATGCCATAAGTCATATCACGACTTAGATAAATTAACTCAACTATAAGCATGATCAATCAATGACATCAAGCGCAAATAAAAGTGCAACTCATAATGCTATAAGCCCTTCCAGAACTTTAGATAAGTCAGCTCAACCATAAAATGAATCATTCAAACCATCTCAGTCAACATAAAGAGTCTATGTCCCTCTTTACTTCCAAATATAATGAGTACATCTCACAACTAAGTCTTGTATTACCAAGGTGCTCCATTTTCTCATGTATCATCATCAAGATCGAGTCATAATTCAATATCAATATACATATGAAATTAGAATGCATGCCAAGTATAATATCACCATCAACCGTAACTCATACGTCAAGTTTTCATCTGCGTATTATAATAAGTTTATATCCCAATTCAAGTCTAAACTCATTATCCTTCCTTTCTCTGATGGTATGTGTCATAATAAAGAGAATTGGGTGAAACACCTAGCACAACATAACCATTCAGGTAGTAAGTCTAATCACAATAACAAGACAGCAAGCCACCATCAACAACAACCAAGTTAATAGAATTCCATACCGAATCGCCATAGTATGAATACAACTACACCTTCACAATGCGTAAATAATGGCGACAAGCCCACATAATCAGAATTCATACCAACCTAGCTAATCTCAAACCAAACACCATGTTCGAAGACCTAATCATGCTTTCTCCAATCAGTTTTACACAACATATATGTTTTGCTAATCAAAGTCTAACTAAAGTAAGTCGTAACCTATCTCGAATGCAGAAAAGGAACCACGAACTTCACCACACGAGCCTTCTATTTCCGAAGCACCTCAAAACGGTCAAAGTCTAGCAATATGATGCTAAGTAAGCAATAAACTTTTATTCAAACAATAACAACAATTTGGGGAAGAAGACCCAATTACTTCTACCCTTTTCAGTTAGTTAATTAATCCTTAGGACCATAATCATCCTAATTCTAATCTCAGTCATCATATTGAACTAGTTAATGGGTTTTCTAACCTATTTAACCCTCTTTACATAGTTTTTAGGCCAAATATTCTACTTTTATGAGAACCCTAGGTTTCAATTCAACAATTTCACCATTTAATATCAAATTATCATCCTAGGAAGTGATTATATAAACTCCTAGATGAACAATTATTAATAACATTAATAACCCATTCATTATTCTAGGGTTTTATAAACTTAGGTGTTCTAACCTTTCAATTCTCCATTAACAAGCTTTTAATGATGCTAGAAGTAATCAGGATTGAAGAACGGATAAAAATAATGGTGGAAAGTTACCTTGATGAAGGAGTAGTGACCTAGCCTTAGAAAATTCGCCTCAAGGGTTCTTGGAGTTATTAGAGAGTGGAGTCAAAATAAAGTATATAAGTAGGGTTTCTGATTTAATAAGGGCCGCTGCAGCGGCCTCGCTGCAGCGATAACCACTTTCGCTGCAGCGGACCCTTGGAAGTTTGACCTTTTACTGCAGTGAGACACCTTCTCACTGCAGCGGCTTTGGTGCAGTGGGAATCCTTCCGCTACAGCGACTCCCCTTAGGCAGTGAGCATGAAAATTTTACTAACCTTTCACCCGACTTCTCACAATAAATCCGAGGTCCTAATAACACAAGCTAATCATGTAAACCAATGTAAAAACATTCTATGGACTCCCCAGTGGCCTCGAGATTCCCAACGGAGGTCAAAATTATTAAGTTAACCCCAAAAGAACACACAACAAGTTCAAACAAAATACATAGTTAATCGAATTAGTTTTAAACCTTTAATTTGTACTTTTGAGTCGTTGTTAGCTCGTTTCTAGCCTCGGGAAGATACTAGTGAGGGTAAAAGGGTCAAAGTCACCATAACGGCCAAGCGGGTAGTTACATGAATACAATCGTGTTTTATCTTGTGAAACTGCCAAGGAAATATGGGAAGCTCTCTTGACGACTCATGAAGGAACCTCTCAAGTCAAGCAGTTCAAAATAAACATGCTCACCACTGAATATGAACTATTTAGGATGAAGGATGATGAGTCAATCCAGGATATGCATACTCATTTCACCTCCATTATTAATGAGCTTCATTCTCTTGGTGAGATTATTCCCATCAACAAGCGAGTTCAAAAAATACTTGGTGTTCTACTAGGATCTTGGGAAAGTAAATTTAACGCTATAACTGAAGCCAAATACCTGGAGAAATGACTATTGATGATTTGATTAGAAATCTCAAAACCTATGAGGTGACGAATGTCACGCCCCAAAATCCACCCTAGACGTGACCGGCATCCGACGTCATGAACAACATCGGAAGAACCTAAATAATGCAATAATAACACTTGAACCCGCCAGGTTCAACATTCACCTCCAACAGTTTATAAAATAAATGCAACGTCAAGTTCCTTTTTAATACTCTTTCCTTATTAAATTAAACAAAGTTATAAATAACTACATATATCAGGATCATAATTATGAAATAAGATCAGCGGAAGTCTAATATAAGTAATACTCATAAACGTGGCAAACACCCATTAAGTCGTACGAGACTTTGACAATCTACCCACAATTCTGACAACTATCTATGGAGCTTCTAAGAGACATAACAATCGTCTAACTTCGGCACGCAGCCCGGAAATCTAGAATAATAAACGAAACAGGAAGTGTCCCACGACCAAGGATGTGGGCTCACCAAATCAACAACAGCAGCAAGTTCTCCTAAGCGTCGAGAGTATCACGAACCTGCTCTTCTCTGTTTCCTAACATACCATAAAAAACAACAATGGTATGCCTGAGTACTTTCGTACTCAGTGAGTGCCTCGGGGACAACAAGTATTATAAAAATAAAATATAATAATACATAAAGAAATCAGTTCTGAAAGGATAGTATAAAAATAGTCATTCCACTTTGTGATTCTTAATATCATTTGTTAAACAGTTTACAAAGCCATTAATCGATATAAAAACAGGTATTCAGCATGTGTATCTCAATAAGAATTATTAAAACCGATTACAAAGCCTTTTGTCAAGTTACAACTTCAAATATGCCTTTCAAATTGATCATGATTGTCAACAACAGTTCCATGAGAGAATGAGAATATCACACATGCCAATACAGGCCCAAGAATCAATCATATCGCGCATAGTGCATCACACCGGAACATATAATTCTCGGTGGCTATCCTTCCTCCCGAATAGCTAGGCATACATCACACCCCAGGTAGCGAACCCAGCGGTGGCTATCCTTCCCCCCGAATAGCTAGGCTTGAATCACACCCCGGGTAGCGAACCCGGTAGTGGCCACTCCTCCTCCCGAATGGCTAGGCAATTACCACACTAGGATCCATAGTGACTACCCTTCCTCCCGAGTAGCTAGGCATATATACACCGGAATATGAAGTCCTCGGTGACCACTCATCCTCCCGAATGGCTAGGCATATATACACCAGAATATGAAATCCTCGGTGACCACTCATCCTCCCGAATGGCTAGGCAAAATCATATCAACAGAGTTCATAGCATAAAAACTGAATTACAATTCATCTCAAGGTAGTCACATCACCATTTACCATTAAAGTTCATTATGCCATATCATAAAGATAAATCATTTCAAAGAATGTTTTGAAAACGTATAACTTCTTTACGAAAGATTCCATGTCCTAATTCCTCAATGAGAATATCATTACCAACCCTTAACCATAATTATTAAGCATCTCCTATAGAGGAAAACATTCACAATATCGCATACATATATAGGGTTTGTTACAATCTAGGTTTAATGTGGGTTTGTTCCCTCACACACATTAACCATTAATCAAAACATGTAATAGATTTCAAGAGTGTAAAACCAATTTATCATATCATTCAAAACATCCTTTTATAAAGAATCAATCTTTCAAGAGATTTTGCAAAAGAGACATATAAATTACCTTTATATTCAAAAGGATTTTATTTTTAAAGAGACATACAAATCACCTTTATAGTCAAAAAATGGTTTTTAAAAGAGACATACAAATCACCTTTATTGTCAACAATGATTTTAAAAGAGACATACATTAGGGTTTTGTATGAGAAGTTCACCCTTTTTATTCAATAAAGAACTTTCGACAAAAAGACATATATCCATAATAAGGTTTTTAAAAGAGAAACATACCTTAATTTGTTAAACAAGGTTTAACAAATCACTTTTCTAATGAAGAACACCCAAACCCTAGCTTGAATCACTTTGGGAAGACTTATGTTGCAAACCCTAGGTTTTGGTCACAAAAATCATGTTAAGAATCATGGTTTTGATGTTAGAATGATTTAGTAATGTTAAGGATACCCTTACCTTTGATTTGAAGACTTGGGGGAATGCTTTTCGTCCTTAGGGTTGTTTAGAAAGTGGAGGAATAAACACAACAAGGGTCTTATTTATATTTTTCTGGTGAAAACGGGCCAAAGGACGCCTCTGAAGGACGGACCGTCCTTCGTGTTACGGACCGTCCTTTGGACCGTCCCTTAGTGGAAATTTCCATAGAGTTTCTGGAAATTTTTGAGATGTTACGGTTCATGTTACGGCCCGTAACGTCTCACCGTAACACAGGCAAAATTTCCAGCGAAGACAAGCTTCAGTAAAACTGGCATAACGTTTTGTACGCAGCTTTGTTTGGGCTGGGCGACCTACCGTTGGAAAGCTATTTCAAAGATATACAACTTTCATCAAGGAAGTTTTTCCAAATTCGCAACAAATTTTCATGACAATGGCCTAGAAGACAGAACTATCAAAACTTAGGTGAATTTAAAAGGTCTTAAGAACTTCACTAGTTGGTTTGGCTTCAAAACGAACATCTTCCACCCGAATTCATCAAGAATGGTTTCACATAGATAAAATATCATCTTAACACTAGATTTTCACAAATTCACACCTAGTTCAAGTTTACGGGGTGTTACAAGAAAAATAAGGAGCTTTAAAGATGAGAGCCAAGAAAAAAGAAGAACTTGGTCCTTAAAGCAACCAAAAGTGACTCAAGTGGTGATGAATATAATATGGCCTACCTTACAAAAAGGTTCCATAAAATGATTCATAAGAATGTTGTTTCTCCAAGATAGAAGGCTCCAGCAAGAACTTCAAACAAAATGACATATGTCACAAATGTGGGAAGCCTGGACACTACATTAAGGAATGTCCTCTTCATAAGCAAAATCACCACAAGAATGCTGATAAGGGAGTAAAAGCAGAACTAGGTCCCTGACAGGAAGTTCAACAGAAGAGATGTGCCTGATAACTCTGTAAAGCAGGCTCTAGCTGCTTAGGAAAACTCTTCTAGTGAGTCTGAAAATAAAGAAGCAGGGGATACCTCCATGATGGCTGTTGAAGATGAACCTGCAAAGTATGAGTCCATTTTTGCACTCATGGCCAAGTCGGAAGATAAAGATGACAATGAGAATCAAGACGTAAATTTCTGTAACGTTCAGAAAATCTAAAAAGCTACATTCAAAAGAAATTAATATCTCTTACAAATGTGCTGATTGATACCTATCATAGCCTTATTAATGAGAAAAATATTTTAAATAAAGATATTGAAGGGTTAAAACAAGTAAGGGATGATATAGTAGTTAATATTATTGATTTGAAGGAACAAGTTGAAGAGTTAACTAGGGATAATGCTCTGTTGATTAGTCAGATGAACAAATGGGTGAACACCGCCACTATAGGAAAACAAGTGGGTAGTGAGACTTATTTTGAGCTTGAAAGTGAACTCAAAAAGGCTAAAATGAATCTCTTTAATGAGCTAGAGAAAAATAAGCAACTTCAAGAGGACTTAAGACGTGTGAAAACTGAGCTTGATAAGTCTCTTCATTGGACCTGTTCCTCTGATAAGGTGGCTGCTATGTGCAAGGGTAATAATGGTAGACAGGGCATTGGTTATAAAAAGGCCAAGATCCCATTCAATCCTTATAGCAAGTATGCTTTTGTGACTGATAATTAGCTTTGCACCCACTGTGGAAACACTGGTCATTACAAATACTCTTGCAAAGCAAAATTTCAGTCTGTGCACAAAAAACATAGCTTATGTTGAAAACAATACCCAAGAATGCGGACCTGGTCCTCGAAAGTTGTAATATGTGTTACCTATATGGGCCAATAATTCTCTTATTCACCCATTCTATGATTACAAGGGACTCAAGTTGGCTTGGGTTCCTAAGTCTAACAAATGACTCTGTTTACATGCTAAAGTGAGAAAAAGCAGTCAAAAATGATTCGTGGATGGTGGTTGCTTAAAGCACATGACTGGAAGGATGGAAAAGTTTCTTTCACTCAAGGCCTTGAAAGGTGGGAGTGTCTCTTTTGGTAATGGAAAGAAATGATATATTCTTAGTGGTGAAATTGGCAAGACACTCTCCCATGCTATTGAAAAAATTTACCATGTGAAAGGTTTAAGTTACAGTCTACTAAGTGTGTCCCAAATCTGCGACAAAGGAAACAGAGTGGAGTTCTTGTCTCACTTGTGCACTATCACCAATCTTAAGACTGGTGAATTGGTACTAACTGAAAAACGATACAAGAACATCTATGCATCAGATTTCGGCTCATCTGATAATGGTGACTTGACATGTCTTAGTGCTATGGATGATAATGCTGAGTTGTGGCATAGGAGCCTAGGACATGCAAGCTTCACTCTGCTGAACAAACTTATGGCAAAAGACTTGGTCCGTGGGCTATCAAAAGTCAAGTTCAAAGATCACAAGGTATGTGATGCATGCATAAAAGGGAAGCAAATCAGGACTTCCTTTAAACCAAAGAAGTAAGTAAACACGTCTAGTCCTCTTAAGCTTCTTCATATGGATCTTTGTGGGCCTATGAGGATTCAAAGCAGAGTTGGCAAGAAGCATATTTTTGTGATTGTTGATGACATTTCAAGATTCACTTGGACTCGGTTTCTAAGAACCAAGGATGAAATATTCCTTGTGTTTGTAGCCTTTGTGAAATAGATTAAAGTGAAGCTAGGACACCAAGTTGTAAGTATAAGATCTAATCATGGCACCGAATTTGGAAATGCCAACTTCAATCAATTCTATGCTGAAAATGGGATTAATCACAACTTCTATGCTCCTAGAACACCTCAGCAAAATGGTGTTATGGAAAGGAAAAACAGGACACTTGAAGACATGCAAGAACAATGTTGATTGCAGGTGATATGGCTAAAAGCTTCTGATTAGAGGATGTTAACACTGCTTGTCATTTGATCAACAGGTGTATGATTAGGTCCTTGCTTGAAAAGACACCCTATGAGCTACTGAATGGAAAGAAACCCAAGCTAACTTACCTTAAGGCATTTGGATGCAAATGCTTTATTCTCAACAATGATAAGGAGGCCTTAGGAAAGTTTGATGCTAAAAGTGATGAAGGAATCTTTCTCGGGTACTCTTCTCACAACAAGGCATGCAAAGTCTTCAACAAGAGAACTCAAATTATGGAAGAAAGGTGCATGTGATCTTTGATGAGACAGATGAGTTGGGAAGCAAAGGGACACAAAGTGGTGAAGCAGAAGATGGAGACTTCCCAATTCCTAATGAGGTCCTAGAAATCACAAATGGAAAAACTGAAATGATGACTCAAGTTAAGGCAAGCAATGAAGAAGATACATCAGAATATCCAAATGATGACAAGGTACCTGTTCCCTTTATCACTCCACATGAAGCTGATGTTGTGTCAGGTACTTCTGGTGCTGATAAAAGAAGCGGAGATCATAGATCTGTAGATGCGAATGATGGATCAAACGTGGAGGCACCTGGTCCCTCAAGAACTGAAATTCAAGTATCCAATTAGAAGTGCAAAAAATCTCACCCTTTTGAAAATGTAATCGCTCCCTTAGATTCTGGCATCCAAACCAGGTCTAAGGTAAGAAACCAGTTTGCCTACTCTGCTTTGATTTCTCAAATTGAGCCCAAGAATATCAAAGAGGCATTGAAAGATGTTGACTGGATTAGTGCTATGCAAAAAGAGCTTCATCAATTTGAAAGGAGAAAGATATGGCACCTGGTCCCTAGACCAGTAGACAGAACAGTTATTGGAACTAGGTAGGTGTTTCGTAACAAGCTTGATGAGTTTGGAAACACTACAAGAAACAAGGCAAAACTAGTAGTTCAAAGGCATAATCAAGAAGAGAGTATTAACTATGGTGAGCCTTTTGCACCAGTGGCAAGGATGGAGGTAATCAAGATTCTAATTGCATTTGCATCTTATATAGAATTCAAATTGTTCCAAATAGATATCAAAAGTGCCTTTCTCAATAGATACTTGAAAGAAGAGGTCTTTGTCAAGCAATCCCCTGGCTTTGAAAGTCATGATCATCCTGAGCATGTTTTCGAGCTTGACAAAGCTCTTTATGGCTTAAAGCAGGATCCTCGAGCATGGTATGAAAGATTGTCAAAGTTTATTCTGAAAATGAATTTACAAGAGGTAGAATTGACAACACTTTGTTTTTAAAGAAAAAAGGAAGAATCTACTGATTATGCAAGTATATGTTGATGACATATCTTCGGTGCTACTCTTGATTCCCTATGTGAGGAATTTGCTTGAAATGAGCATGATGGGTGAGCTAAACTTCTTCTTGGGACTACAAGTCAATCAATCTCAACAGGGCATCATTATTAATCAACAAAAGTACATTAAGAGTTGCTTAAAAGTTTTGAAATGGAAAATGTAAAGCCTATTGATACCCCTATAGGAACTGCTACTAAGCTGGACATTGATGAACCTGGTCCTTCGGTAAATGAAACCATGTATAGAGGTATCATTGGGTCACTGCGATACCTAAATGCTAGCAGACCTGATATTGTGTTCAGTGTAGGGCTGTGTGCTAGGTTCCAATCAAGCCCTAAAGAGTCTCATTTGAAAGCTGCTAAAAGAATTTTGAAGTATCTTAAAGGCTCACATGACCTGGTCCTCTTCTATCCCTCTAGAGAAAATTTTGATTTGGTTGGTTATGTTGATGTTGATTATGCTGGTTACTTGGTGGATAGAAAGAATACCTCCGTAGTGGCATATTTTCTGGGGTCATGCTTGATCTCATGTGATACAAGGAAACAGAACTCTGTGGCTCTTTCTACTGTTGAGGCTGAGTATATGGCCACTGCCTCTTACTGTGCTCAATGTTGTGGATCAAACGACAACTTGAGGATTTTGGTGTTTTCACTGATTGTGTGTCTCTAATGTGCGACAATACCAGTGCACTTAACATGGAAAAAAATCCAGTGCACCACAAAAGAACCAAGCACATTGATGTGAGACATCATTTCTTAAGAGATAATGTGGAGAAGGGTTTGATTTGCATGAAGTTTTGCAACACAGAAGATCAGATTGCAAATATTTTCACCAAGGCACTGAGTAGAGAGCACTTTGAAAGGAATCGTCTGGAGTTGGGCTTGATCAAGCTCAACTAATTGTCCCTTAATGATTGTCTATGTCAAGAGAAAAGGTACAATGCTTAAAGTGTTTTTTGGAGACATCTAACTCACTCTTATACCATTACAGGTATGCGCACATGGCACTCTCAGGACAACATAAGTATTGGAAACATTGCATATTTCAGAGTTACTGCCTAAGCTTTATAAAAACTAGTCAAGGGACCCGGTCCCTCTGACTCAGGTTAGTATTCTATTCAGTACTTACATACTTGTAAATTATCGAGTGCCATGTCATCAATTGTTCCCGCCTCTCTTTCAATAACCTAAAGTCGAATCATTACAACTCTTTAGAATCGACTCGACTTAAAATGAACCGTTTTGTTCTGCCAATGGGAACCGGTTCCTTCACCTACTTTTAAAGACCCAAAACCGTAAAATTCTCTCTCTCGCTTTACTCTAAAAAATTTAAGCCTTCATCGTTCATATTTTCTCACATTTCTTTGCTCCAAAACGATCGTGTAAAACAAAGAAACCCCATCCCCTAGTGCTGCAAAAGCTAACCCAAGAAACCTTGCCCCCTTATGCTTCAGAAGCCAACCCCTCTTATTCTTCTCCCAAAAAGCCTACTTCAAACAACCCACAAACTAGTTCGTCGTCTCCAACAGTCCCCATTCCAAAAAACCAAAACCATAAATTGTCCTCACCAAAACCTGCTGATGGTTTCTCTAGAACTCGTAAAAGCCAAATTCCAAAGAAGTTCGTGCCTACTTCCACTTCTTCTGAGAAACCCAATTCGGAAGGAAGCGCTCATACTATGACTACTTCTCAATATCTTAAGGCTTCTGAGGAAATTGCTGGGAAGGATGACAGTATGGAAGTTACAAGTCAAAGAGTGGAAACAGAGGCTATATGTACAATTGAAAGGGGGAACCTAAAGGAAGTGCCTCTAAAGCTCAGGTAACCCAACTTCTCTTGAAAATGTGGATGTTTTTGGTGATTTCCGTAAAAGTATGGTAACTGATGATAAAATTGTGAAGGATAGGGTAGATGATATTGTTGATACTATACTTGGTAACAGTGGCGAGATGGAGACTAAGGCAGTGAGTGCTAAAACTCAGGAGGAAGAGGGTAGTTTAGGTCATACAGTGGTGACAGAGGGACCTGGTCCCTCTGAGGTAGCGTCAGTCTCCAAACCAGTGTTTACAATTGCAGTTCCTTAGAAAGAACCTTCATCTGAAAGGAAAGCCTCTTCAGAGGAGGAACCTGGTTCCTCTAGCCACTCTGAGAAGGTTAACTCTAAAGGTAATGAGATAAACTCTGATGATGATGTTATATTGAGAACTATATATAGGAAGAGATCTGGGGGTGCTAAGAAGATGAAAAAGGGGGAAAGTAGGAGATAATATTTTCCAGAGAGGAAGCCTGCTCATAAACAAAGAAAGAGACCTCCTACCATTAGGTAGAAGTCTCAGGCAAGACTAGACTATGCCTTATAGGTTAACAAGGAAAAGACTACTGGTAAGAGGCGGAGGCAAGTAAATTTGGAAAATTTTAGTAAGTTGAGATATGAAGAGGAAGAGGTGATTGTGTCTGGCAGAGAAAAAGAGGAGGAGCAAGCCACCTTGGTCAGAAAAAATTCTAAAAGAAGAGATAAATCCATGGTTGTTGAGGAGAAAACTGTGGATGAAGAGGGTGTAAGTAACAGTGGTGGATGAGGTGATAGTGAAGATGATGAAGAGGGCGAAAAGGAAGAAGCAGTGAAAAAGGGGAAGAAGGTGTTAAAATCCCCTAAGAAGAGAAAAATCACTGTTAGTAAGAAGGCAGGTTCCTCTAAAATAAGAAGAGTTAGCACAGAGGCACCTAGTTTCTCAAAGAAAGGAAAGCAGAAGGAGGAGGATGTGAGAACCAAGCAACAACTGTAAGAGGAAAGACAAAACAATCTAAAAGGGGCAAAAAAAATTTCTGGGTAGGGTGTTTGACCCAGAGATTGTTGGGCACAAAGAGTTAGAGGATTTAATAGAAGTGCTCAAATATAAAAAAAAAATGGGAGCACTTGATGGAAGGTCATGCAATGGCCTATGAAAAAAAAGTAGTCGATTTCTTTGTAAACCTTAAGTACACTGATGATCACTCATTGGTTTGTAAAGTTGGTGCAGTGGAATTCAACCTCGATGAAGAGCAATTGGGAACAACTCTTGGTGTTCCAATTGATGGAGTAAGTAGATTGGAGGAAGGAAACAAGGCTGCGAACTTCAAGCTTCACATAGTCAAAAAGGGAGAGCAAGTGACCACTGAGACTATCTGTAAGAAACAAATGAAGCCTCAGTATCAGTTGCTCTTTGAGTTTGTGAACAAGGTCATGCTCCCTCGGACTGAGAAAAGGTGCATTGCTTCCAAGACGGACCTGGTCCTTATGGAAATTCTGGATGGTGGCCATTTGATCAATTTGCCTGGCATAATGTTGCAACGCATGATAAAGGTGGTGGATTTCAAGAATGGTAAGCATGGTCTTCCCTATGAATTTTTCCTTACCAACGTGTTTGAGCATTTCAATGTACCTATTGGAAAATCCTCTAAAGGGAACAAGAAGCAACTATTCTCTATGTCCACGCTTGAGGAGTGTGAATTTGTTCTAAAGAAGGGAAGAGCAGTAACCACATCCACTATCTCGAGTCTGATTGAGGCAAATAAGAAAATCTTGGCTGATGTTGAGAGGTTGCAGGTTGAGAACACCTTGCTGAAGGCTGAAATCACCAGACTGAAAATGGAGGGACCTGGTCCCAGTGGTGATACAGCAAAAGAAATTGCAGAGTTGAGAGAGGAGAATTCTAGTCTCACACATAAAGTTGTAGAGCCCCATGAGAAAACCTTGGCCAATCACAAAGCTGCAGATGCTAGACTAGACATGATTCTTAAAGCCTTCAACCCTACCAATCCATCCAACCCTGCCCAACCCTGACCTTTTTCCCCTTCAGCCAAATTCTTGAAACCTGTCCTTAGTTTTTCTTTGTTGTTTTCTATATTGGTGATCTTGACATTTTGACAATTAATTTAGTATGTTTTTGTTGAATTGATTACTATGTTTCTATATTAAATTATTGTTCAGAATGGCAGTTTCTCTGATTTCTGCATATATTTTCCTTAATGTTGCTTTGTTGTTTCTGTTGGTACTCATGCTAGGTTGCCTAAGTGGCTTGAGTTAATGTGTCTGAACTTCTTAAAGCTTGTGCCAACTAATGTATCTTTTCAATGATGCCAAAAGGGGGAAGAAGTGTGTAGAGCTTTTTTTTTTTTTTTTTTTTTTACAAGTGTCTATCCTTAAATAATGCTGCACAGGTGTGGTAAGATGGAAAATGTTAGCATGTTGCTGAAGGCAAAATTCGCAAGGGGAACCTAGTTCTCTGAATGAAAACGAGAATGTTATATGCTACATGTTGTTGAGGTCAAATCTGCAGAGGGAACCTGGTTCTCAGGGGAAACATCACTTACGAATTTGTCATCATCAAAAAGGGTAAAATTGATGAGTTATGACATTTCATAGTTTTGATGATCGACATATACCCCAAGGACCAGGTCCTTGATCAGGTCCCCTGGGCACTGTACGAACGTGACAGCTATAAAGTTGTGGCACTATTCCGACTGGCAGAGCCACACCGATACCCTAGGGATTACATATTGTGCCAACTCCCCTCTGCTGCCTCGCTCTACAGTGGAACATTAGCTACATGTCGACTAAAAGACAAGGATCATTGTAATTCTCTATCTATATCACATGCCACTCACATGATCCTCACATGCTCTCATTGTTTCCCTATATAAACAACAAGTTGGTATTTGTTTAACCTAGCACTTCAAATCATATTATTCTCATTATTGAAAAGAGCAGTCGCCACTGTTTTCTCTGAGCTTTCAAGATGAAGAATAAATAATTCCAAGGACCAGATCCCAAGACTGAAGATTTCTAAAGTCCTAGGTTGTTTAGTCTTTGTCTTCTTGGTCTTAATATTATAAACCTACACTTCTTTTAAGAAGGGTTCTGTAGGTATTTGGTTTTTCAAGCTTTTTGTGTAAACGCCTGACTATAGTTAGTTATGGTGAGTTAAGGTTCAGCTAGAGTTAGTTGAATCATTTGGTTCTTGGCTAGAGTTAGTTAAGAGCTTTTGCTTGCAATAGAGTTATTGTAAGGGGAGGAATTAGCCCACTAATTCCTGGGTTGCAAAAGGCTTGTAATCTGAAAATGTTGCTCAGTTAGTGAAGTTCGAAATCCTACTAGTATAGGTCGTGATTTTTAATCCTTTGAGCAAGGAGTTTTCCATATAAATATCGCGTCTCATTTACTTTATGTTTTTGCTTGAGGGAACAGATAAGGAACCTAGTCCCTTATCTGTTTTTTGGTGGACTCTAGTTTCTATCAATACTCCTGTAGGTCTTCAATACCTTCACAACATCAATGGCCTTCTGCTCAGAAGCTTTCACTTTGGATGTAATTTACCTTCACGACAAGACTGGACCTGACAACTGTCCTCAGAGGGTGTATGATGCCCTTGTGGAAGCCCTTGAACTTGTCAGTGAATATGAGGCTTACATATTTGAGAGTGGTCAGGGACTTACTCGTATCCTCTTACGTCTCTGCACACTTTTATCCCATCCCAAGTCCCTCGTAAAGAATCACCTTTGCCTGATTCAGCACCAGTTGACGAAAATGTTGTTGTTTCCAACCAATAATACAGAACACAGACAATTCAATCATCATAGCCTTCGGGTAACTGTTGTTTATTATCCATCCTGTTTTCCTGTCAAGAATGCATCTCCCCATTTGTTGCTAACAGTTGAAATTTAATTTTAAGGTTTTAACAGATTATATAAAATGTATCAGCAACATTGAACAATATCTGCTAACTTTTGTTGGTAAATGCAAAATCATCTCACATCCATGTTTTTTCACAGGTCGGCATAACCATTTTACTTCTCGTGGTTTAGTTCATACGCGAAGCATTCATAGGGCGTTTTATGCGGGATTGATGTCTAAAAAAATAGTTGTATGGCACAATTACTAGCTATAAGCTTGAGTAGTAAGTTCTGTGCAGTGACACTAATTAGATTTTTTACTTTATCAGATAGATCAACCTAACAACATGCCAAGTAACTCTTCATAGGAAGCTTGATATAATAATTTAGATTGTAAAGTAATAATTTGCTATAATGGATTAAATTACACAAATAGTATGAATCTTTAAATATCATATCGTAATTGAAAACGTAAAGACAAATACTTTTGTACTTTTTCTTGCTACCGGTATTGTAATGTTCAGAAAAATAAAATGAAAAACTAAACAGACAAATTGGGATGAGAAATTCAAAATAGAAAAAATCAGAAAGAAGGGTAAAGTGAATATCATCCAAATATATTGTATTCTCTAGTATATCTGTTCTTTTTAACGTGGATGACGTTTATATGATTCAACCTGAATAATCACCAATCCACAGTCATCTGGATGATCTAGTTTTTCTTTGAGATATATACAGTCCAATGCCTTTCGCTGATCTAATTTACAAAATAGCCAACCAATGTATAGATTTTGTACATTAAGTGTAAATATACATAATATACATAAATATACATAATCAGTATACAATGTTCTGTATATTTTAGCTAGCGCTCGTAATTAATTTCGATGGACCGGCCTAAAATCAGAAAAACCCTTCTTTGTTCATATTCCACCGGATAAATCTAGTATTATAGGTTCTTGACCAAACATTGCTTAATTAATAATACAATGATAAGAAGAAGCATTCAAGATGAGATTAACTGATAACACGTCTGAAGTAGCAAGTATAAAGAAATATAGAAGAGTGAGTAAACCACACGCTGGTCAGCAATATTTGAATATCAATTAGTATAAAAACAATTAATTGTGATTAGGCAGCCTATTATCACCCTATGAAAAAGTCCACGCGTATTGTTAGCAGCACCTTATCAACTTTCTTTGTGCAGCTTATTCCAATGCCTACTACTCATGCTTGACTAAAACTATTTACTCAAGAAACTCGAAAACAAAAAGGAAAAAGAAATACATTTGATGATAAATGTTGGTAGAGTTTAATCCCACTTTTGGATTGTAATTCAGGAAAAGAAAGAAAACTTTGAGATCTGGATATTAATCCTAATTTTTATTTTCTACATATATATTGGGACTTCGTTTTGTAGGTTCTTGTGGACTGTACTATGAGCCCGTTTGGATTGGCTTATAAGTTGCTTATAAGCTGTTTTCAACTTTTTTGAGTGTTTGGCTGGTCAGCTTAAAGTCATTTTGTGCTTAAAATAAGCTCAAAAAAATAATTGGGCCCATTTGACTTAGCTTATCTAAAGCAGCTTATAAGCTGAAAACAGCTTATAAGCCAAAAAAAATAAGTTAGAGCCTGTTTAGATGGGCTTATGTCTATAAGCTGCAAACAGCTTATAAGCTAAAAAAATAAGTTGGATAGTCTAACTTTTTTTTTTTTTTTTGCTTATAAGCTGTTTTCAGCTTATAAGCTGCTTTAGATAAGCTAAGTCAAATGGGCCCAATTATTTTTTTAAGCTTATTTTAAGCACAAAATGACTTTAAGCTGGCCAGCCAAACACTCAAAAAAGCTGAAAACAGCTTATAAGCAACTTATAAGCCAATCCAAACGGGCTCTTAGACTACCCCAACTTATTTTTTTTAACTTATAAGCTGTTTGCAGCTTATAGGCATAAGCTCATCCAAACAGGCTCTATGTTATTATTGCTTCATTGCTTGTTCATCTTGAGGTATTTTAACTTGTACGTCTCGGGGGACTATTTTACATCTCAGATACATGTTTGTCACACAATATTTTACTAGACATGTTTATTCCTTTTTCTTCTACTGATGAATATCAATTATTTTGCTGGATTATTGTGAGGTTGATAAGGTATTGACTGGATACATTCATCAAAGATAAGAAGAAGCATTGCAGATTAGCTTTTTTCTTGATAATATATTCGAACTCTGAAGCATGATGAGGAAGACAATAATTATTGGAGTTCATTGTGAAAACCAAATTCTATTAATTAATTCTTTGAATATGAATAAATAGGAATTATGATAAGGCTTTATATCCAAGTGTCAAATTAAGGGTCCTCACCTCCCTTTTTGGATCAATTTAATGAGTCATCTCCTTGCTTTATCGCAACTTTTCAACTATATAAATAATTAATTTGATTTGGTGCATAATAATTCACATGTTATAAGTTCAACTTATCAACTTAATTTAAGATAATAATCTCATTAGAGTACAATCAATCATGTTGGTAGAATTGAAATTCTTACGTTGCTGCTAACAATGATTTCAAATTTTTGGGAGTTAAAACAAATCACAAATAATTAAAAAAAAAAAAAAAAAAAAAAAGAGGGGAATAATGGGGTCTAGTTGTTTCCATGTGCAATTTGAGTTGAGTTAGTGGATGACATATTTTTTAATTTTGGCATTGGCTGTAGAGATTCGAAAAAGTGAAAATGATCCTTTTTCCTTCTAGCTAATGGCATTGAAGATCCTAGTGAGAATATTTGAGATCTTGGATATATATAAACAAAATTCTCCAGTTCTCAGAGTTTTATTGGCTCTCTTTATTTGCAGGTTCCTACAAATCGTGAAAACTCAATTTTACTTCATTTATATGCAAGTGTGATGCATACTCATCAATGAACTTGGAATATCTAGCTGCACTAAGCTCTCGCTATATGTGGGATCCGGAAAATGGCCGGACCACAAGGATCTAATGTACTCAACCTTACCCTGCATTTCTGTAATAGGTTGTTTCCATGACTCGAGCTAGTGATCTCCTATGCAACATAGGAAAATATTTAGGGGAATTTTGATTTTTTTTTAAAGTACTACATATTGCTCAACATATATATATTCTTTATACACCTATATAACCAATATATCTACCTTGTATAAAATGTGTCAATAGTGTATAAAAGTGTATAACGCGTCGCTACCTGTAAAGACAAACTTCTTCTACGATTTTTTTGTTGCAATTCATGTTCAACGTCAAATCTCCAGCAAATGGCCTTAGAAATTTTACCTTAAATTTTGTAGACAACTTTGTTAGACTATTTACAATTTCCTTAGCCTTAGGCACCTCACCTAACGGATTTGCTTGAAAAAAAAAAACTATACAACACGGCACCCTATATTTCTCATAAAATTCAAATTCGAAATTTAAACTCACTGTTATTCAATAATTGTGAGTTACCTTTCTAATATGGTTTTCACCGCCCAAATCTTATAAATCCAGTACTTTAACCACAATTTAGCTCCAAACACAAGAATAAACCAAATTTGTCAACTAACAATCAAGAGGGCGCTGAGAGGGATAGCGAAAGTTGACCTAACTTTCAAATTATATATATATCGGCCAACCCAGCTAAAGGCTGAAGAACATGACCCTTGTTGGTTATAAGCTTGAGCCGGGTGAATATGAGGGTAAAATTCAAAATATCTACTCGTATTCGGTATTTATATCAAATTGAAAAATTAAATTTAATAGATAAAAATTAAAGTGAATAAACATATTACTTAACCATGCGTAGTAATAAGAACATACATAAAAAATAAATGGCTTCAATATATTAGTTTTATATAGATACAAAGTTTTTCATGTAACGTATATTTTTCTATCACTATTGTCCTTTCAATGTAAAACTATAGTTCCAGCCTAGCTAATAATTTAAAAAATGGATAAGTTTGACCAATGGTAACACTATGGAATTATCAGCACAGAAATTTTCATTACACTAACCTTGATTGGGACTGTTATATTATGCCATCACTAGTTGATAGGCTATTAATTAAGAAACTATCACTTGTTTCCCCACCACAAGATACTAAGTATAATATTAAAGGAAGAATTGTACGTGTTGGAGATTGAAGAAGAGCTTCTATAAAAAATTTAAAAAAAAAAATAAAAAAATACATATAATTAATTTAATCATGTTTCTCATAAGTTTTCAATGATTTGAAAAGGCATCTTCATGTATTTGTTCGTTTTTCCCTTCAAAATATCATTTCCTAGGAATAGCAGTTAAGGGTGTGTTGTCATCCGGTTGTTTTCCAAACCCTTGGGTTCCTCCAATCATGGGAAGCTATATATTTATTTTCTCATCCGATATCCAGTGTTTGAAACCCGATTAATTCGAATTCACGTCAAAAAATTCACTTGGTATGAAGCACTCTCAACCAAAAACGATTTTATTCTCCAAAGCTCAAACTCGAGACATCAGATTAAAAATGATGGAATATGTACCACTCTATTTTTTCTTATTCCTAAACACAAATATTACATGACAAGATCCTTACATGATGGAATGAGATGCTTTATTAGCAAAAAAAAACATTCTAAAAAATAATTCTAAAAAGACACATCCAGGTTGCGCAATAATTCTTTGGGTTAACACCTTCAAAAACCCAAATGATTTGCGATCCTGATTTCAAATCAGTATTTGTTTATGAAATTTGTACAAAATTGCAACTTAGCTTCATATCATGATTTCAAATTCCAAAGTCTCCAAAAAGTAGGATTTGAGATTCCAAATTTTTTAAACTGTAAAATTTGACCCATAAATTTATATTTTCTAAAAAAAAAAAAAAAATCATATGTTGGTAGATATATCTTTTAAATGTAAAACTTAACTCAAAGTAACAATGTTGGTTCGTCTTCTCGGTCATCTGATCGAGAAATGCATGCTCAATGTGAAGATATTGTCCATACCATGTGGGAGGATCATATTAAAAAGTAGTTACACTACAACTCAAGTTCAATTTTCTTTTTTATTGAACTAAAGTTCGATCAATAGATGTTGTATTTTTTAAAAAGGCGCTTTAGTAGCGTATTAACTTAGTTATGAACTATGGTTTGCTCATTTGATAAGATTGTATAAGAATTGAGGAAGTTTTGATAGTTTTCACAGCTTGTAGGGTTTTCATGTTTATGAGAACATATACAACATAAGAAATTCAAAGTGCATGTCCAAATAAAACTTTAACTTCAAATCAACCTGATTTCAAATTATGATTTAAAATTCGTAATTATTTTTCCTTAAAGTTGACTTACTATTCGAAGAGAGGTCTTATCTTTTTTTTTCTTAATTTATTCGTTGGGAGTGGATGTACTGTGTGCCAAATGCCCTTAATTAGCTTAAATAATTTTACCGTGTTTAGCTGATGAGTCATTGGTTCAATTCATTCTTAAATATTTAAACATTTTATTATGAGGAACAAACTAAACTAACTGTTCTTACGTAGCAATCTGAACTTGTTTGACCAAAGAAATTTGCGTTAAAGGTTCGACTTATAGTTGGCATTGCCGCCTTCTATACACGGAATGAATTTTGGTAAAAACTTAACTACATCGGGTGTTTAAACCCAATCAATACATGAATGTCATGTGTTTGGATGTTGAGTTCTTTTATTTAACCATGGTTAATTAACATGTACTTTACTTCATTAAATCAATTAATCATAATCAATTGTATTAGTTTAGTGTAAATACTAGATGGGGATAAATTTTTAAACATGATCCTTTTACACTATCAGATCGTCTAAAAAGTAATAAAGATAGTTACAGTTTTCTTTTTCTTTCCCCCATTTCTTTTATTTTTCAACTTTTATCCATTTGCATGCGCTCCTCTTTACCTGATTGACTTGGGATATTCCACCGAGATAAATCTAGCATCCAGGTCCTTGACAAAACATTGTTTACTTAATAAATCAATGATAAGAAGAAGCATTCAAGATGAGAGTAACTGTTAACACATCTGAAGTAGCAAGTATAAAGAAGTATATAGAAGATTGAGTAATCCACACGCTGGTCAAGCAATTTTTGAATATCAACTACTCCGTCTGTCCCATGTGATACAGTTTGAGAGTCAAAAAAGAAAATGTTTTATCACAATTTACTCGTATGCCCTT
The DNA here is from genome assembly GCF_019175385.1 of Lycium barbarum. Taxonomy (NCBI): domain Eukaryota; kingdom Viridiplantae; phylum Streptophyta; class Magnoliopsida; order Solanales; family Solanaceae; genus Lycium; species Lycium barbarum. The sequence continues at coordinate 36,291,388 of NC_083340.1, read as the reverse complement.
TAAATACTTTAAATTGTTAATAATTGTGACTTATATTACTTTTTATATAGTTTTTATATGTAACTTTTTTTTCAAAAACATGTAACTTATTTTTCAAAAACTTAAAGATTATATGTCCGAATTTACGGTCAAAATAAAGAAGTTTGACTCTCGAAATCCGAACTATATCACATAAATTGGGACAGATAGAGTAGTATAAAAATTAATTGTGATTAGGCAGGCCTCTTATCAGCCTATGAAAAAGTCCAAGCGTACGTACGTGTTGTTAGCTACTCCTTATAATCGACTTTCTTTGGTGCAGCTTGTTCCTTAGCCTGCTACTCATGCTTGGCTAAAACTATTTACTCAACAAAAAGGAAAAAGAAAACATTTGATGATAAATGTTGGTAGAGTTAATCCCACTTTTGGATTGTAATTCGGGAAAAGAAAGAAAATGTTGAAGACAATGATAAGGCTGAAGGCATATGAATATTGAATATGAATAAATAGTAACAATAACAATAAATAATAACAATAACAATGATAAGGCATTATCATCCAATTATTGTCAGATTAAATCCTCCCTTTTTTGGATAAGGTTCAATGAGTCATATCTCCTATCAGATAGCCACTCTCCATGAATCACCTTTAATCTTCTTGCAATTTAGCGCAATTTTTAAATAAATAACTTGCTTTGGTGCATAATAATTCACATGTTAGTTCAACTCATCAACTTAATTTAAGATAAGAATCTCATTAGTTAGCTATCCTATCTATATATCATGTTGGTAGAATTGAAATTCTTGTGTTGCTGCTAACCATAATATTAATTTATAATCACAAAGAATAAAAGAAAGAGAGACAGAGGGGAATGGGGTTTGTTTCCATGTGCAATTTGAGTTGAGTTTGTGGATATCATATTTTTCAATTTTGGCATTGGCTGTACAGATTCGAAAAAGTGAAAAATGATCGTCTCTTTCTTCTATCTAATGACATAGAAAATCCCAGCGAGAATATTTGAGATATTGGATATAATTGTTACAAAATTTTCCAATTTCCAAAGTTTCTATTGTCTCTTTTTATTTACAGTTTCTTACAAACCGTTAAAACTCAGTTTAACTACATTTTATCTCAAGTGTAATGCATACTCACAATAGTAAAATAATATGTTAATAACCATAGACAGACAAAAGCACTATGACATCTGATGATGATGAACGAACTTGGACCATGCAATATAGGAAAATATTACTAGTTTGTATAAAGGTGTATAACATGTTGTTAACTACAAAGACGAACTTCTTATGCAATTTTTAGATACAATTCATGTTCAAAATTAATCTAAATCTCCACCAAACGACTTCAGATTTTGTAGACAACTTCCTTTAAGACTATTTTTAGCAAGTCTAACAACATTGATCCTCTGTAAATTTCTCACAAAAATCATATCAGAAATTTAGACTGACTTTTTCAAGCTTGTCCAATAATGGTGGGTTACCTTCTAATATAATTTCACCACCCAAATCTTAAAATATCAATACATTCATCACGATTTGTCAACGAACAATCAAGAGGCGGCTAGGTTTGAAGAAGAGAAATAGAGGAAGTGAAAGAAAGAGAAATAGAAGAAGTGAATCTAACTTTCAAATTATATACAATATCGGCCAATCACAGATATAAAGGCTGAAGAATGGCCCTTTGTATTATAAACTTGAGCTGAGTGACTGAGAGTGTGTAAAATTGAGAATATCTACTCGTATTCGATATTTATACTAAATTGAAGATTTAACTTTAATAGATAGAAATTAAAGCAAGTATACATATTACTTAACCATGTGTAGTGATAAGAGCATATATAAAAGACAAATGGCTTTGATATAGTAGTTTGATATAAACACAAATTGCGAAACTTTTTTTTTTTAATAAAATTATACTAAGTATGTTGTTGTGTGTGTATGTATATATATATATATATATATATATATATATATATATATATATATATATATATATATATATATATATATATATATTTATTTATTTGCATCACTATTGTCACCGTGATTAGGACTGTTATGTTATGTCATCACTAGTTCATAGCCTATTAAGAAACTATCACTTGTTTTCCCACCACAAGATAAAAAATGCACTAAGTACGTATTAAAAGGATAAAAAAGAGAATCGCGCTGGGGATTGAAGAAGTACTTCTATAAAAAAAAATTAGATATTATTAATTAATTAATTAATCGAGTTTCTCTTAAGTTTTCAATGATTTGAAAAGGCATCTTCATGTATTTGTTTGTTTTTCTCTTCAAAATATCATTTCCAAGGAGTAGCAGTTAAGTCTGTGTCATCATCTAGTTGTTCTCCAAACCTTTTGGTTCCTCCTATCATCGGGAGCTATGTATATATCGTTTATTCCTTTTTATATTTATTTTCTATTAGTTGGTGTCCATTACTTATTTTGGAATCTGATTAATCCAGAATCACGATAAAAAATTCTACTTTAAGGGGTGAAACGTGAAAGCTCCCTATCAAAACCTGTGTTTCTAGCCTCAAACTTGAAATATTTAAGTAAAAATAAAGGAACACTTACCACTCTAACCGAATTTTTGGTAATGTATATTTTTAATTACTAGACACAAATGACAAGATCCTTACAAGTTGGAATGAGATGTTTTATTTAAAAAGAAAACATTCGGAAAAACAGTTCTAAAAAAGTCAAAATCCAGGTTGCGCAATAATTCTTTGGGTTAACACCTTTAAAACTTAAATCCCCTTTGTTATTCGTAATTATTTTTCCTTGGAGTTGACTTACTATTAGAAGAGAGTTTTTATCTTCTTTTTCTTAATTTATTCGTTGGGAGTGGATGTGCGGTGTGCCAAATGTCCTCAATTAGCATAAATAATTTTACCGTGTTTAGCTGATGAGTCATTGGTTCAATTCATTCTTAAATCTTTAAACATTTTATTATGAGGAACAAACTAAATCAACTCTTCTTACGTAGCAATCTAAACCTAACTTGTTTGACCAATGAAATTAGCGTTAATGTTCGACTTATAGTTGGCATTCCCGCCTTTTATACACGGAATGAACCTTTTACATTATCATATTATTTAAAAAACGGAAAAGGGCCAAAATTACCCCTGAACTTTGGAAAATAGTTCATCCATACCCTTCGTTATACTTTAGGGTCAATTATACCCTTATGTCTAACAGCTGCCACGTGGCATCATCCCAGCCCTTCAAAATTATTTTCCCCTCAAATAATTTTTTACCCACTAAAATAACCCAACCCGACCCGAATTATTTTTTCCAACCAAACTGATACGGACCCAACCCAATACCCCTTGGCTGGAAAGAAAAAAAATTCGGGTCGGGTTGGGTTATTTTAGTGGGTAAAAAATTATTTGAGGGGAAGATAATTTTGAAGGGCTGGGATGATGCCACGTGACAGCTGTTAGACATAAGGGTCTAATTGACCCCATAGTATAACGGTAAGGGTATAATTGGCCCTAAAGTATAACGAAGGGTATGAATGAACTATTTCCCAAAGTTCAGGGGTAATTTTGGCCCTTTTCCGTTTAAAAAATGATAAAGATAATTTCACATAGTTAATGGAATTATAAATTTGAAAAATAATATAAATAACCTTCTATATAGGGTAAATGAATTGCACTGATTGTGTAAAAGTTTATCTACACCTCTGTTTTAAAAGGTATTTTTGGGACTTGCCCTTGGACAAGGCACTTGCAAAATGGTTTGGGACTCACATGTGAAGCTGAATTCTGTGAGGCTTACGCCCCCAAGCGCTCGATTGTGCTCTCTAAATACGTCTAATGCTCGGTACTCGTTTAATAGTTCCTACCAAAATTATATGTCAATTTCCCTACTTTAGCATTCTTGATCCTCAAACTCTTTAGCAAATAAATAATAAAAGTTAAACTAATTTATAGAAAACAGTATGAAGAATGACACTGATGGGATTACTAACTTCAGGTTCAAAGCTCAATACAAAACTTTAATTTTGATCACGGTTGAATTTAATTTTAGTCTCTTGATTTTGATTTGTTTAGTACAAAATTTAAAAGAGGATTCCTCTGTCAAAAACACTCTTGCTAAACTAGACTTTTGCTGTATGACTTCTGCTGATTCTCATGTTGTATTGGAGGCTAAGATTTATGTCATTTTCCATGTTTTATTCATCTTTGATATAAACAGGTAAGGGTCAATGCCTAACTCTGCACCACTGAGATGGTGTTTATTTAAAAAAACAAAATAATGAATATTGAGTGTAACTCAAATAAGGAGTCATAGTATTGCATAAATACTACTTAATTGAGAACATCGTGAGAATAAATATCATTTAAATATCCTTTCGAAAATAGCTAGCAACTGAACCTTCACTTTCTATGGTCTTCATCTCTTAATTAGTTTTATGTCCCTCAAAAATATTAGACTTTTATTATTTTTCTATTTGAAGCAATTTCGTATTTATTCATGAAAGTTTAATGTTTTAAATTATAATACTGATAATAATTATTGATTGTTTACTTTTAAGGAGGTAATATGTGTATTTTGATAATATTTTTTAAAAAATTGTGATTTTTCACTTGTTTGGAAGTTAAGACAATATAGTTAATTTGTTATCTCATGATAGCTTTAACACATTTTTCCTACTTGTAAAAAATATTAGGGAGTAGACGTTTTATTTTCTATGAGTTTATTTAATTTTCTTAGACTTTTAATGTACTTTATATTTTTTTGTGTTTATGTGATTCTACTAAAGTATACATTAAAAAAATAATGATTCTTGGGGCTTACGCTCATTGTCTCGAGGCTTATGTCTCACCTCTCTCGCATGGTACCAAGTAAAACAGCGCGCCTCATGCCCCTGCCTTTTCAGAACACCAATCTAAACTATCAATTGATCTTATAAGAAGATAAATCCTTTTTTTGTATACTTCATATAAGTTTCATCATCTACTTCATATAAGTTTCATCACCAACCATCTACTTCCCTCTTTATGCCTTCCAATTCCACAAAAGTATAAAGAGGAAGAGAATTTGCTAAGCATTCTTTTATCACCAGTATTGTTTGGGAAAATAAAATAAAAGAAGAGCTCATAACTACCCAGTGTCAGCTCTGTAGATTAGTTTTCAAGCAATGGAACAAAAATGAAGATTACAAGGAGGGGCCAGCAAACCATGTATTCAATAATATTAAAATTTGCGTGTGGAGATTCTACAAGAATACAACTCAATTGCCCCTTGAAATGAATCTTGGGGTAATCTAGAATAGTAAAATACAATTAACAAGTGGATTATTGCATCTGAATGAGTTTTTGGAATCCCCTGGAGCCACTACTACATTATTTTAATATTTATTGAATTAATTAATCCCATTTTCAACTCCTTTGAAAGGTCTGAAGTTCCATTATATATAGGATTCTCTTTTAGTTGTTAAGTAGGAACCAATCACAAACAAGGAAAAAAGAATAGAAAAGAGCATTTGACAATGGGTATCTGCGTATCAACTGCATCTTATGAGATTCATGCTGTTGATTTTGGCAATGAAAATGTGGTTCACTATGAAGACAACAACAATGGGTACCAACAAGTTGGTTCTGTTTTTTCTCAACAAGGAAACAAAGGAATCAATCAAGATTCTGCAATTCTCTATCAGGTTTGTCATCAACACCTCTTCCATTTTCATGTTTGCTGAGTTCATATTCATTATATGGGGTTATCTAAAAATGGAAACTTTCCTTTTATGGCAGGGGTATGGTGTAGAAAATGGAGTTTTTGGTGGAGTTTTCGACGGGCATGGAGAGAATGGACACATAGTCAGCAAGTTAGTTATGAATAAGTTGCCATCTTTGCTTCTGAAACATGTTCTTTCTCTGCCAAAGATCACTTCTCCAAAACAAAATGTGAAAGCTGTTGATGATAAGAATTTTAACAAATGGAAAGAGGCTTGTTTGAGTTCCTTTAAGGTAATGGATAAAGATATTAAAAGCCTTGAGAAATTGGACTGTTCTTGCAGTGGAACTACTGCTGTGGTTGCTATAAGACAGGTAATGACAAAGTCTTTCTATGATGATTCAAATATCAAAACTTTATTGGATTTCAGGAAAGGTCTTAGCTGTATTAACTGTTTATATATATTACAGGATGATGATCTGATTATCGCTAATCTTGGCGATTCTCGAGCTGTGCTAGGAAGAAAGACAGAGGAGGGAGTAATTGAGGCTGTTCAGTTCACTATTGATTTGAAGCCTAGCCTGCCTTGTAAGACTTTTTTTTCCATATCCATACTGATGGCACCATACATTTTAAAAAATGTGCTTACTAACACCATGACCATAAATTATTTGATGCAGCTGAAGCAGAAAGAATAAGAAAGTGTGATGGCAGAGTGCTTGCATTAAAAGAAGAACCACATATACAAAGAGTGTGGTTACCTCATAAAGATGCTCCAGGACTAGCCATGTCTAGGGCCTTTGGAGATTTCATGTTAAAAGACCATGGCATAATCTCCAAGCCTGATGTCTCCTATCACCATATATCTTCCAATGATCAGTTTCTCGTTCTAGCAACCGATGGGGTAAGCCTACTTTAACTATGTACTAGTCCTATTATTTTGTTCTGTTTCTCGTCTTTCAACTTGAGTAATCATTTCCCCTTTTTTCATTGTAAAATAGGTGTGGGATGTGCTGAGCAACGACCAAGTCGTCTCGATAGTGAGCGCAACAAATAATGCAGCAGCAGCCTCAGAGGCAGTGGTACAGGCTTCTTTAGATGCATGGAAACAGAAGTTTCCAAACAGCAAGAGAGATGACTGCGCTGTCATCTGCATATACTTGCAACTGCAAGCATGTTTGTCCGATAAATAGTACTTAAGCAACCGCTATAAGCAATTAATGGCTTTTCTTATTATACTAATTTCAGATTGCAAAAACCGCAGCATATGTCAAAGCTACGGGTTGGCTACCTGCCATCCTTTTGGATGCTGCAAGTGCAATTTAGTAGTACTAGTATGGTCATGGCAAAATGTAAAGCTTGTTATCCATCTTGTTTTAGTGTTCTATTAAGAACTGTGGATAGCTAGTTGTCTTGAATGTACGCAAATTTTCAGCTAAACGTGAGATGTTTTAACTGATTGTGTAAATCTATCAGTAATCTTGAAGAGTGTGTGCTCTATTTTGGGGGCAATACAGTATATTTATGTTCTTTTCACAGGCCAGTGAACAATTTTACCAGGATATGCCATTTTCTGTTTATTCCCAAGATCATAATTCTGTCATTATCTTTTGACCACGACAGTAGGGAAAAATCATCGTCTCCTCCTCATCCTTCAACGCCCCCAACTCCCACCCCTTGACCAATCTACCTCCACAACCCCCGACCACCCATCCCGTTCCCACCACATAGTTTTTTCGTAGATTATATATAAATGTATTTGGACAATATTTTCTTATTTACTTACCAAACACCAAAAAATAAGTAAAAATTCCATGGAAAACATTTTCCTTCAAACCAAACACAACCAAAGAGTAAAAAAGAAAAGAAGAAAAAAAAAAAAAAGAGAAATCACTAATAGAAATTCGCCAGATTCAGAAGGAACATATGGAAAAATGCTTTCCGGCGAAGAAAATTTTCATCTCAATTCCAACTGAAGAACTTTTTGCTGTAACAGATGAAAATCCACCGGAATTTTTTACGCCAAAAACCATGTAATTATTTTCCCATGGATTGTGTCAACATGCCCATCCCAATTCTTTGTTTGTCGTATTTTAATATGTCCACTCTCCCGTTAACGAGTCCTGAGCGTGCGGAAGTGTTAAGAGTCCCACGTCAGATATGAGATGGGTAATTGGTCTCCTTATATAGACTCCCCTTAGAATTTTGTTTTTCATTGGGAATTTGCTATATTTTATCGCCATGTCTATAGGAAATAAATCAAAAGTAGGAAACCTAAGTTGTTTAGGATTTAGTTTATTTAATTCATGTCTAGTTAGGATTTATTTATCAAATCCATATTGAAATAGGTTTTTCTAGTCCTAGTCTATTTTGGTTTTCTAGTATTATAAATAGGGATGTTACATCACATATTTTCATTGTAGTGAGATTTAAGAGTTTTGAGTTATTAAGTAAAGCCTCCTCCTACCTTCTCTCTCTAGTTTGATAAATTTCCTCTATATAGCCATTGTTGAGTCTTATACTTGTGCTTATATTATTTCTTTGAGTATTTTATTTACTTCAAATTGGTATCAGAGCCTGTGTGAGATTCGACCAAAGTCTCGTGTGAGATCTGACACATATAAAAGAATATGGATATTCCATAATTACCAAATTGTCCCATTTTTGTGTTTGATGGCAAAAATAATTTTGAGAGTTGATATCAAGAGATGAAGAATTTCTTCAATGTTGTTGGACTATGGTCCATTATTGATAAAGGATTCGTGGAAACCCCAGTAGGCACAATATTGACCGATGAAGCAGCTAAAGCATTGGAGAAAAATAGACAATTGGATTATAAGACACGTTTCTACCTTGACAGCAAGGTCGAATTGCATGTATACAATAAATTTTTGCATGCAACGTCGGCAAAGGAGGCTTGAAATTTTTTTCGTGAGTTCACATCGAGGTTCCACAAACGTAAGGAAAGTCAAATTGCAAGAGCTTAGAAGATATTACGAGTTGGCCCAAATGAAACCTACAGAGTCTGTCAAAGAATTCTTTACAAGAGTTATTGATATTATCAACAATATGAAGACTAATGGAGAAGCATTAGATCAAGTTAAAGTTGCTAAAAAAATATTGTGGTCCTTGAGTATAAAATTTCACACTAAGAAGACGATTCTTGAGGCCACCAAAGATCTTAGAACTTTGACACTTGATAATTTAGAAGGTGAATTGGTGGCGTATGAGATGTCCCTGAATCAACAAACAACTGCAACAGTTGATGAGGCGTTGCAAGCAAAGGTGAATCAACCTAAAGAAAAAAAAAACATCAAATCTGGCTGAAACAAATCAAAGAAGTCACAATTTCAGAGGTAGAGGACGAGGTGGTAGAGATGATTATCGAGGCTGTGGTAGAGTTAATGTTTCCTATCAACAGAGAAATGATAATAATTTCAACAGAGTAATCAAAATTTTCAAAGACATGATAAATTAAATGTTCAGTGTTATAATTATGGAAAATATGGACAATATCAACGTGATTGTTGGTATAATGAATCTGAAAATAGGGAAGAACATGCAAAGATGGCTGAAAATTATGGAGATAAACAAGAGACATTATTGTTTTCTAGCTCTGCGACTGAAGAAAATAAAAGGGAATGAATGGTTTATTGATTTTGGTTGTAGCAATAATATGTCTGGAAATAAGAAATTATTTGTTGATCTGGATGAATCATTTGAGGCTATAGTAAGACTTGGCAATAATGCAAAGGTGTTTGTGGTTGGAAGGGGAAAAATTCCAATTACTTCGAAAAATGGATCTTCCCATTTTATATCTGAGGTATATTATGTTCCGAGTCTTCATCACAATTTATTGAGTTTGGGGCAAGTAATAGAAAATGGTTATGATTTGCGTTTTAAGTACGGAATGGAAATTATCAGTGATGATAAAATAGGACTAATTGCAAGAGTAAAGATGAATAATAGTCTTTTATGGCATCTTTATCTCAATCGTGGTGATTTACCTTGCTTTAGTTCTGTGAATTGTGATGATACTTGGTTGTGGCATCTACGCTTTGGGTATCTGAATTTTGGGAGTTTGAGTTTTCTTACAAGAAAGAATTTGGTTGATGGTTTGCCTTTTATTGATTTTCCTGACAGAAGGTGTGAGTCTTGTATTTTGGGAAAGAAGTACAGAGAACCTTTTCAAAAAGGCAAAGCTTGGAGGGCTAATGTACCATTGGAGTTAATCCACTCAGATTTGTGCTTGGTTGAAGTTCCTTCTAATAGAGGTAGTAAGTATTTTATTACTTTCATCGATGATTTCAGCCGAAAGACTTGGGTATATTTTCTGAAAAATAAATCTGATGCATGTGAAGTTTTTAAGAGATTTAAGACTTATGTAGAGAAGCAAAGTGGATATTTTATTAAGAAGTGATAGGGAACTGAGTTTCTTGTGTGCGATAATTATTAGAAGAAGTATGGTATTAACCATCAATTGATATCTAGATATACTCCTCAACAAAATGGTGTGGCTGAAAGGAAAAACAAAACAGTGATGAATATGGTGAGATCTATGATGCATTCCAACAATATTCCTAAAGATTTTTGGGCAGAAGCTGTTTCTTGTGCAATTTATGTTCTAAATAGGTGTCCTACTCAATCTAATTTTGAAAAAACTCCACAAGAAGTTTGGACAGGTAAGAAACCAAGTATTTCTCATCTAAAAGTATTTGATTGTCTTGCTTATGTTCATGTTCCTGATGTTTTGAGAAAGAAATTGAAAGATAAGGCAGAAAAGTGTATTTTCATTGGCTACAGTCATGAGACAAAGGGTTACAAATTATTTAATCCAGATATAGGAAAAATAGCAGAGATGTTACCTTTGATGAGCAGAGTGCCTAGGATTGATCTGTAACGACCCTCCCGGTCGTTATGTAAAATCTAGGATCATCCGACCAAATAGGACCCTTCCAAGGGTAGAGCGAGCTAATATAGACTCAATTGTAGAGGTCTAAGAACTGAAAACTTGGCTTGTTTGTGATTATTGTTTGGTTGTGTTGAGTCCTTTGGGGGGTGACTTAGGAAATTAGACCTCTGTTGGGGATTCCGAGGCCACGGGGGAGTCCATACGGGGTTTTTGCATTAATGTGCATGTTTTGTTTGTGTTTGTGAGGCCTCGGATGAAGTGTTGGATGGTAGAGTGAAAATTTGGGAAAAATAGCGAGCTCACTGTTTCAGTGGCACCGCTGCGACGGACGAAGTACCGCTGCGGCGGGGCCTCTGTAGCGACGGATCCCTCGTCGCCACGGGCGTAGGGAAATTGTGGGTGTCCGCTATGGCGGGCATTGGACCGTTGTAGCCCTTGCGCTATGGCGGGTCCGTGCTCGCCACAACGGAGGTGGACAGAAGTTGGAGGTTTGCTACAGCGGGGCTTTGCCCGCTATAGTGAGACCACTGCAGCGACAGAATGACCGTCGCAGCGGTCGACCGGGAACAGATTCTGAGTTTTTAAACACTTAGTCTGAATTCCTTATTCATAAAACTCCAACACAGTTTTCAAGGAGCACCTAGGGCGAAATTCTAAGGTTAGGGCAAGAATACTCTTGAGAGGTAAGTCTCAACCGTTCTTTCCTTCATTACGCTTTCATCTCTAAGATTACCATCATTCTAATGGGTCTACAATGGTGAATTGAGAATAGTAACCTAGAACTTAATAGACCTTCAATAGTTGGTGGGTTATGAATATTATTGTGTGATTATCATCTAAGGGCTTGGGTTATCACTTTGTAATCAAGAATTGAACCATTAGAGACATGAACTAAGTGAATTGAGACTTAGGGTTTCATAAAAATGGTAGCTTGACCATAGAAACTGCTTGTAAGAGATAACATGATTGAATAACCTTATAAATTCATAGTTTGTGGTTGCTAAGGCCAACGTTAGGATAATTTTCACCCATTAGAAAGGGGTAAGATGGAAGGGTGTTCATTGAATTGATATTGTTGACTAGAGTGTGTTATATCCCGTATTTTGTACATGCGGATATTTCAAGATAACTACGATAAATTAAAGACAAGGTAATATTCCGGTTTTGTCTTAATGCACAAGTTGATTGTAAGTAATATTAGTGTGGAATATTAAGGAAGGCTAGGGGTAAAAAGGAAAATTCACAAGGTGGTTCATGGTAATATTAAGGAAGGCTAAGGGTAAATTCGGAATTTGGAAAATAATTTTTCATGAATTGCAAGACAAAATACAAAAGAAAAAAAAATGGGCTTGAAACAAAAAGGGCCAAGGGTGGCCGTCCAAGTTGGGATGGGCCTTGGCCCATATGGATAAGTTGTGCATGTGTATAAAAAGAGGACCCATTTGTTATTTTCATCTTCAACTTAAGAAGATTCAAGAAATTTGGAGAAGAGAAAGAAAACAAAAGGGCCATTCGGCCAAGAAGCAAGAAAAGTGAAGACTTCAATTTTGATCCAAAAAAAATATTTTCTTCTAGCATTCCTACTAATTTGAAGGTCCTTTAACGTGGGATAATTGTTGGAGCAAGTAGACCACTCTTTGTGGCAAGTTCATAACCCTAGCCAAGTGAGAAGTTAAGGGAAAAAGGTAAGATTTAATCTTCTTTATATGTTATGGATGGTTGTGTATGTTGTAGTATGTAGAAATGGATGAAATTCATGAAAATATGGATGTATGTTGTGGCCGTGCATATGTAGTGGTGGTCGTGTATGTGTTGTATTGTGTAGGGATGATGAACTAATTTTATCTAGTATTTTGGTTGTTGTTGTAATGGAATCTATGATGAAAATGAAAGTCTAATGGATTTAGTTGAAGTTGTAATGGTTGGAGAGTTGTTTTAGAAGCTAATGTGATTTGAATATACTCTCTTGTGTTTATGGAAAATAATGTTGTTAGTGTGTGAATTGTTGGTGTAGTTCATGAATTTGAAAGGAGGAAATGTGTTGTTATTGTTCTTGTTGCATTTGGAAGGTTTTGGGTGGAATGGAGTTTTGGTTGGATTTGTTGTTGATGATTTGGCCGAGTTGGATTCTCGGGGTTCGTTGTATTTACAGGGGAAATGCTGCCGAAATTTCTGTAAATAAAGTGTTGGATTAGAATTGAACTCTTAAGTGGTTATGGCTAATGTTTGGTATATATTAATATTGTTGTAGATCTTGCGAAGCCAAAGACTTAAGTTCGGATTGACTTAGGAAGCGAGCAAGGTATGTAAGGCTTACCTCTTCTTTCTTTTGGCATGATCTTTAGGAAACGAACATACGACGTATATGTATGATTTCAAAGAAACTCTTATTCTTAGAGCCACTAGGATGGCTACTATTTTTTATTTCCATAAGTTACTTCATATGGCTTTGATACGAATTTATGATTTCCAAAGTTCTATTGGATATGTTTCCGAGCTTGTGTACGATTCTTATTTACCTATGGATATGAGCATACTTAGTATGATTGAGTCTATTGCATGATTGAATAACGAGCCAAGTATAAGAGTTCATGTTCCTAAAATGGTTCTATAAGTATTAATGTTTCTAACTTTGTATACAGTCTTGGATTGCTTTGGAAACATTCGTAAAGGTTCTGTGGTAAAAGTGTCTATAACTTTCTCATACTAAACCCGATTGACTTGAAACGTGTTTACGAACCTCAATTGTCGGTTTGGGTACTTACCTATCGAGTCTTGATTTGTGTGCATATGGTTTCTCACTGCTCTGCTCGTGCATGCCTAAATATGTCATTCACCGAGTCCCGGGCCGGGTATGTTATCGTGCGCACTCCACTGCATTGTTCACCGAGTCCCTCATTAGAGGGCCGGGTACGGTATATGTATATGATGATATGATGAGATGATGATATGTTACGGCGGCCAGGAGGGCATATGATGATCTGATTCACCGAGTCCCTCACTAGAGGGTCGGGTACGGTATGTATATATGTATATGCATGATGATATGATGGCATGTTGACATAATGATATGACTTTATTCACTGAGTCCCTCACTAGAGGGTCGGGTACGGTATATATATGATATATGATGTGACATGCATGATTTTATTCACCGAGTCCCATAACGGGCCGGGTACGGTATATGTATACACATATTCATGATGACATAATAACATGATCTTATTCACCGAGTCTCATAACGGGCCGGGTACGGTATATGCATACACATATTCATGATGACATAATGACATGATTTTATTCACCGAGTCCCACAACGGGCCGGGTACGGTATGTGGTATTGGTATGTTGATTCTATTTCGTACTGCACAGGTACCGCGGTTTCTTTACTATCATACTTGTCTCCTGGAATCTCTATCTCAGTTATGATCTTTCAGTTGCATTTCATGCCTTACATACTCAGTACATATTCCGTACTGGCCCCCTTTCTTCGGGGGCTGCGTTTCATGCCCGCAGGTACAGACGTACACGTGAGTGATCCGACGGCTTAGGCCATTCATTCTGCTGCTTTGGAGTGCTCCCTTGTTCTGGAGCCTACATTTTGGTACAGACTCTTCCGTTGTATATATGTATGTATATATTCAGGGGTACGGCGGGGCCCTGTCCCGTCATATGATTCTGTTGTCTTTGTTAGAGGCCTGTAGACATGTATGTGGGTCATTATTATTCAGATATGTCTGTGTGATTTGGTGTCTTAAGCGGTCCCCTTTGCTGTGACAGCCTTAACGGCTTGTATGTATATATGCGTATGTATATGTTTTGGACGATATGTGTTACGACAGCCTTGATGGCCTCTGTATGATATGTTTGTCATATGTAACCGCTTAAGACGACATCTGATCTTCGTATCTGTATAAGTCAGTGTATGCCGAATATGGATAAGCCATTGGTATGCCGAGTTTGGTAAGTGAGTGTGTATGGGTGTCCAGCTCGGGCACTAGTCACGGCCCACGGGGTTGGGTCGTGACAGAGTGATTGTGACTTATTTAGCATCTTAATTGCTAGACTTTGAGCGTTCCGAGACATTACGGAAGGGAAAGGCTATAGCGGAGTGATTCGCATTGTTCCAGCACTGCAGTTGAGGTAGGTTACAGTCTACTTGAGTTAGACTTTGATTAGTTGATTGTATGTTATGAGATTGATAGGAGAAAACATGTCTAGTCTCCGGGCATAATGTGTGATTGGAATTCCTATATGCTGTTGATTGAGTGATTATGTGGACGTAATGCCATTATTCGATGTGTTGTGATCCATATTTGATGGCAATTGTGGTGAGAAGTTACTATGACATTCTTGGTGAAATTGAGATACTACTTGATAATCGATCATTGATATATATGGAAAGGCACATTTGACAGGGGGTGAGGATGTGACCTAGATATGAAAAGGCACATTTAACCGGGGGTGAGGATGTGACCTAAATTATAGGCTCGTGGTACGAGGTTTGTTCCGGAATAAGTGGTACATGGACACCAGGGGTCCCCTGCAGGTCATGGCTATTGGGCAAAGACACCAATTAGCATGTATGTACATGAGTGATCAGTGGCGGAGTAAGTGAGAATGTTGTTGGGAGATTTATTCCATTGTGTGTTTCCGTTGACTTGATTGTTTATATCATTGGTTGACCTGATTTGTTAATATCATTGATTTACTTGTTGTTGGCTATTTGATTATGTGTTGTTGACTGGTCCATCTATTTTATTGATTTTGTTATTCATACATGATACTAATCTTAGTCTGCCTATGATACCTACCGGTACATAGTGTTTGTACTGATACTACCTTGCTGCATTCTTTTGAGTGCAGATTGTGATCCAGAGACCACTACTCGACCTCATATTTAGCTTGAGGCCATTTGCTGGCAGATTGAGGATGAGTGTCTATCCATGCCAGGCCGCCCAGAGATCTTCTTTATCTAATGTCTATTTCCATTCCAGACATTAATGTTTATTTATCTCAGACAGTATAAATTCCTTAGACATGTTTTGGATTAGAGTCCTTGTACGATGACTTTCAAATTTTGGGGTTTCAATAGTTAGGACTTCCGCATTTACGTTATTGTTTTATGATATGACAACTTTTGATTAATCTTGCATCTATTTTGTTATGAATTTGCTAAATAAAAATGGACTTTGAACGAGTAGATGGTTAAGCGTATTAGTTCACCCACTAGGAGTTAGTGTGGGTGCCAGTCATGGCGGGTTAGGTCGTGACCTGATCAAAGAAGGATCATAAACCTTCCACGTCTTAACCCATAATTCCAGTCATGGATGAAAGAAGTTCTAGCAAACATCAAGAGGAACAAATAGTACAACCTGTTCAAACAGAGACATTCAATCGCCCGCAAAGACATCACCATTTACCAGCCCGTTTGCAAGACTATTGTTATACCCTATTTTAACCGAAGTCAAAATAGTTTACAACATCCCGGTAATTCCGGGGTTATTTAAAGTACAGGAGTCGCCACCTAATTATTTATGGTGAATTAGGACACCTAAAGTTCATTAAAGTTATTTTTTAAAGTTATCTCCATTTTAAGGTCTACTAACTTAAGATTCAAGGTAAGGGTTCAACTAATCTAGAGGGAAGGTATTAGGCATTCTCTAAGATCCATTAATAATGGTTAACCGACCGGACTTATATTAATTAATTAAGGCTTTGAAAACTCATTAAAACGCAGGTATTAATGCATTTTGTTGAAACTTATGTACTAAAATTGCATGTCACTCTAAGAACTCAATTTTTTTGAATTTAAAGACTTAATCAGAAGCTTGAGAGCGTTGATTTTCCAAACTAAACTTGAACATTTTAATGGACTAGATAAAAGGATAAATTATTCATAGAAGGACATCTGATCTCAAGGTTGGAAGAAAAGGTTTCAAATTGGGTAATAATATTCAATGGTAGTTAGCTAACTCTCTATAAAATATTGAAATGTCGGGTTATGGACGGACCTTTTGAAAAATCGTTTTTTTTTAAGTTGGGAATATATCCCAAGAAAAAATGTTCAACTAATCCTTTCTTAAAGCCTGAACCTAAGCTTACTATAGACATTGTAGTAATAGGAGACGAGCTTTATATTGAAATGACTAAAAATGCCCTTAAAATGCTGAAAAATTAATTAGACCTATTAGCCAGGTAGAATAAAGATCCCTAATGAACTCAGTTACTAATCTAGCATGAATCCCAAACTCGAGATAAAATCAAATCACACAGATGGGCTAATCATCGTAAAAAAAAATAATGAATGATAAAGAAGGAAGGATGCCCTAGGTGACCCCCAAGCGTTTTGTTTGCTTCTCGCTATGCGGTGGGTTCTACGGAAAATGATGTATGCTGATTCCAAGCATGGGTATGTCGAGTCTCATCTTGAGACTTCCAATTTTGCGAGAGTCCCGAATTAAGACTCCATTTGCTCCGAAGTGTACATGTAAAAAAAAAGATAAAGATTAGCATGGAATTATCATATGATAAACTCAAAAGATTTCGATAGGAAGCATACGGAAAGAAATAAATTCCGAAGACACTATGAAAACATTCAAACGGTTGTATCAATAGTGAAGAAAACCAATCTGGGCCAAGGAAAGCAGCAGCGAAACATCCCAACAACCAGCAGTTCATAAATAGGCTAAAACTCCAACTTAAAGCAAATTTAGACAAACAAAGGGGCTGCTACCATCCTTATTCCAGTGTCGCATAGGATCGAAAAGATTACTAGAACCCTTAGGCATGGCAGACTATTAGAAGGGGGGCTAAATAAGATCTGATTGTTAGCTATCATATTACTAGTAATTACATACCAATTCTAGGCTTATGGGGAAATTAATCCAGAAATAAAGGGGAGCAATCCTATTTTAGCAAAATATAGCCAATGCCTAGAATAAACCAGGTAAGTCCTCTTTGTTAGAGCTTCAGCACACAAAGAAGAATCGAGGCAGATTTGAGAGTGTTTAAACACATTCAAGCAACCTTTCCTTGACCAAATACTTCTGGTAAAGTTGAGAATATTAATAGTGTCAAACTTATTCATTCTTTTATTAAAAATAGTAAGGGAAAAAAAAGGAGATTGCCTAATCCATTTGTGAACAAACCGTGATATAATGATTGCTAAAGATGAGTTTTTAAATTGAAATCATCTCAGCTATGCAAAGCCAAAGTCTACAACTATTAAATTAATCATTTTAAATATTGAACAGTTTACAAACCAACTTGTCATATATGGAAAACAACAGAACCATGGAGCACGTGAATATGTATTTGGCAAAAAAATTAGAAGGAGAGCCTTCTAGTTTGGGCGAAACTTCCAGCCCCCAATTTAAGGAACCAATATTTTGAATGGAGATAAAAAGCTAAAGAGATCACACTAACCATCATTCTGTTTTCCTAGGTTTAGTTTCCAGAATAAGAATATAGAATAAAGTCAAAGACAAGCTTCCACAACTAACAAGGAAACTAGGTAAAATACAAATGAAAATCAATTCAGACAAAATTCTCTTTTCATAAAAGCTCTGCCAACATTACAGTTCCTATTTAGGACTGACCATTTTTATATGAAGGCATTCTACATCTTAAATTGACTCAAGTACCAAACTAGACAAATGCTAAGTAGCTTAGGCAAACACACATGGGCAGCTTCATTTTTCAAAATCAGCAGGCAAATGCAAGACAAGAAACATGCTGGTACATTGAGACTCTCATTTGACAAGAAACATGCTGGTACATTGAGACTCTCATTTCTAAAACCATAAGGCAACACATGCTTGGCCCTCAAGATGATGTAAATAGCTTATGAATGACTTAAAATGCTTAGCATTTGGCCTAACAGAATCAATATTACCAATGTATATTAGAGAATATTCGCCTAATCCCAATATTAGATGTTCAAATAAATGCACATCCACATCTACCTTCATCCAACTTAACTGATCCTTGATCTTGCTAGACATGCTTCCAAATGCATATAACAGTTGCAGAGTACATTATACACGTGTAAATAACTACAAACACATTAAGAATATAAACCAGCCTGAAACAGAGAAGGTAATAGCCACACACAGCCTTAAAAATGCTAATAACATGCTAGTATTATTCAAACGACACAATGGGGACCAAATTATCCACTAAAGAGTAAAACATACTAAACTTAAACTAAACAAAAAAAAAACTAAACCAAACTAATCTAAACAGAACTGGAATAACATCTATCAACATTATCACACCACCTAACTAACAAGCATGTAAAGCATATAAAACACATAACACAAAACAGAAAATGCTCAATTCATGGATAAATAAATAAAAGGGGTGTTTACTGACCTTTTTTTAGTGCAGTGAACAGGGCTTTACGTCCCGATCTATCCTCGATTCTTTTTTAAAGTAACAGCCGAAGGACAGAACGATTTAATCTTTCAAGTGAGTGTTCCCAATATAGTGATTGAAAGAAATGTAAAAAAAAAAATTAAGAAGGGTTAAGGTGGCTGGAAAAAAAAAATCCTCCTTCAAAAATGAACTTAGAGATGTATTTATAGGATGATTTGTAGGGTTTTTTCTGATTCGAATTGGGCGGGATTTTTCTGGTCTAGGTTTTTTCAAAACGAATCAAATCGATCCGTTGAAAACCCCAACCGATCTTCACGTGATTCAGCTTCGGTATTTTCCGAAAATGGTTCGACCATTCTGTTTTTGAAGATCTATTGTATCTTGAGGCGAAAATAGGAAACCTTTTCTCTGTCAACGACAGAGCAAACGCAGATGAAACAGGCGTCGCGACAATTTTAGTGTGGAAATGGCAAGGCAAAGCTGTGTAAGGGTGAAAGGGAGACTGGGTTTACACTGGAAATGGAGGGGAAGAGACAAGAAGATGACGAAGAGAGAGCGTAGAGAGAGGGAAAGCGCATTGCACGAAAATGGGGGTGTCACGGTCTGCCATGGTTGAAAGGGATTAAGGTTTTGGTTAGAAATGGGGCGGAAGAGAGAAGGGAGATGATGAAGTGCGGCTGTTTGCCCCTTTAGGTTTTAGATGATGAAGTGGTATAATGCGTTGGGCCGGTCGGGTCGTGGGGAATTAATTGGGCTGGACTGGATAATTTTAGGTAGTGGGCGGATTTGTTTCAATAGATAATGGGCTGGACGGGTAAGAAAATGGTAATGTATTTTGGGCCATTAATTTGGCTGAAAAACATTGGTCTTTCCTCCTTTATTTTAATTATTCTTGAGCTTTTAACTTAATAACTAGTACACTATATATTATGTGAAGACAAATAGTAATTAGTATGTATAAAGTAAAATTAATTTAATGCGTACAAATCCTAAAATGAAACGATGACGAACCATTTAAAATTTGTGATAAAGTAATACTATTAATGTTGATAATAGAATAGTGAAAATGAAAGTAATGATATTAATAGTAGTAGAAATAGTAGTGAAAATAAAATACTTAGCTTGTCAATAAATTTAGAAGCCCGCAGAAATAAAAAAAAAATAGGAATAAAGAAGGGACAAAATTGGGTGTCAACAACTATGTTGTCGGTAATGATAATGACTTATCTAATGAAGATATTATGATTTTTTCTCTATTTGCATACTGTGATCCAGTTACTTTTGAGGAAGCTGAGAAAGATGATTGTTGGATACATGCAATGAATTAATGAATAAATTCATGCTATTGAGAAAAATAACACATGGGAATTGACTACTTTACCACCTTCGAAAAGGCCAATTGGAGTCAAGTGGGTATACAAGACCAAATACAAACCAACTGGAGAAGTTGATCGCTTTAAGGCAAGATTAGTTGTTAAAGGATACAAGCAGAAAGCAGGTATCAATTATTTGCAGTATTTGCACCTGTTGCAAGACTCGATACGATTCGTATGATTATTTCTCTTGCTGCCAATAATTGTTGGAAAATTTAGCAAATGGATGTGAGATCTGCTTTCTTGAATGGTATTCATGAGGAAAAGGTGTATGTTGAGCAGCCTGCAGCGTATGTCAAAAGAGGTCAAGAAAATAAAGTTTACAAGTTGAAGAAGGCGTTATATGGGTTGAAACAAGCTCCTAGAGCTTGGTATACTCGTATTAATTCTTATTTTATTGGACATGATTTTCATACATGTCCCTATAAGCATACACTATTTATCAAATTCAATTCTGGTGGAGACATTCTCATTGTGTGTTTATACGTGGATGACTTAATATCTACTGGCAACAATCCCAAACTAATTTCTGAATTTAGGGAGGCCATGATTAGTAAGTTTAAGATGACTGATTTGGGATTAATGTCTTATTTTCTCGGCATTGAAGTTTCTCAATTGGAAGGTGGAATTTTTATCTCTCAGAAAAAATATGCTAGTGATATTTTGAAGAGATTTAATATGGACAAAGCCAAGTCAATTTTGACCCCTATTGAAGAAAAATTGAAGTTGACTAAAAATGGAACTGGTGATTTTGTTGATGCTACGTATTTTAGAAAATTGGTAGGGATTCTAAGGTACTTGACCTCTACAAGACCTGACATTACTTATGGAGTTGGATTAATTAGCAGATTTATGGAGTCGCCTCGTCAATCACACTTACAAGCAGCTAAGAGAATTTTGAGATATGTTCAAGGTACGCAATCTGGTGGCATATTTTACTCAAAGACTAATGATAGTAGTCTTGTTGGATTTACAGACAGTGATTGGGCTGGTGATTTGATGCAAAGAAAAAGTACTTCTGGATATGCATTTTATTTGGGGTCTGATGTATTTTCTTGGTCTTCAGAAAAGCAACAAGTTGTTGCTTTGTCAACAGCTGAAGCATAGTACATAGCTGCAACAAGTAGTGCTACACAAGCATTATGGTTGAGAAGGATGCTTAGATTTCTTCAACACAAGCAAGATAGTCCTACAAAAATATTTTGTGATAGCAAGTCTACGATTGAGTTAACAAAGAATCCAGTTTTTCATGGCCGCAACAAACACATTGACATTAAATATCACTTCATTCGTGATTTGGTTCAAGATAAGGACATAGTTACTGATTATTGCAAGACTGAAGAACAAGTTGCTGATGTTTTCACAAAGCCACTAAAACTGGAGTTGCTCATAAAGTTGAAGAAGATGCTAGGCATGGTTAACTTTGAAGATCTTGGTTTAAGGGAGGCTATGTAGAAGATAAACCAAGAGTAGAAAACCTAAGTTGTTTAGGATTTAATTTATTTAATTCATGTCTAGTTAGGATTTATTTATCAAATCCATATTGGAATAGGTTTTTTAGTACTAGTCTATTTTGTTTTTCTAGTATTATAATTAGGGATGATATGTCACATATTTTCATTGTAGTAAGATTCAAGAGTTTTGAGTTATTAAGTAAAGTCTCCTACCTTTTCTCTCTAGTTTAATAAACTTCTTATATATAGCCATTGTTGAGTCTTTCCCTTGTGCTTGTATTATTTCTTTGAGTATTTTTATTTCCTTCAATGTCTTCACCATTTCTTGTAATTTAAGAAGCCCGTTGAAAATATCTGCTAAAATGTTTGGACAAACTATTTTTTGACAGAGCAAATCCCATTCTGAAATTTCTGATTTTTGACAAAATTCCAATAAAAACATTGTAGGAAAATAGCGAATTTCTAATAGTGAATGATACAAGTATTAGTTTTTGCTCGATTATTATGAAGCTAAAACATTTAATGGAACAATTTCCGTGCATCTATCAAAGATAAAGAAGACATTTGTTATTGGAGTTCATTTAGAAAATTGAACCGACCGTAATTGTCAAAGCTAGCAAGTATTGAATATGAATAAAAAATATTCTAATTAGGCATTATTATCGAAATGAGTCATATCTCTCATTATGCAGCCACCCTCAATTATCAATCACCTTCATTTCCTCGCTTTAGCACAACTTTCCACCTGTATATAAATAACTAGCGTACTTATCCGCGCTTCGCTCGATTATAAACAAGTAAAATATGATCAAGCATTGAAGTCATAATTTTTTGAAAAGAAAATTAATATTGACTAATTATTCTTTATAAAAAGAGAATCAATATTTAATAATCAGACATCTTTCATAATTCTACCATCTTTTCATAATTCTTTTAACAGTCTATATAATTGTTTTAATAGAAAAAAATTGTGAAAAATATTTCAGGTTAAATAGAAAATAACTCAAATTATCTATTTTATATGAATACATCACTAACACAAATCTCCTTTTTCTTCTCCTAATTTTGGATAAATTTGTGCGATACACTATCTCATAAATATACACACATTTATGCAGTTTACATCTGGAACATCTCCATCTCGCCTTCTTCTATAATCTCGTCAATTTCAGGCTGTAAATATCTGCCTTAAAATCAGAAAAGAAATTAAGTATATGTCAGCATATATTTACGAAATCTGTTCAACAATAATTATTATACTATACAAATGTTAGAATTTGTTAAAATAAATGCAAGAATAAAGGTAAATCAACAGGGAAAATAATTTTCTTGTCTCACGTAAAAATGTGAGTAACTTTCTGGAAAATAACTTGCCTATACATAAATTTACAGGGGCTTTTTAATTCTCAAGACACATAATACTTTTCTGTTGGCTTTAGAATAATCTAATATAGACACAACATACTTATAGGTCCCAAGAAAAGCCATTTCTAGGAAGCACTGACGATTTCACTTGCAAATATTGAAGCAGCCCGAGCAAAAGACAGAAATAACATGTGATTTCCCCAGAGAGACAAAAAAAAAGACATGCAAAAAATATACTAAGGGAAAAGACAGATACACAAAAGAGAAAAAGCAAAACTAACCTAGTACTTTCAGAATGAGAATCTTTATTTTACTTTGTTCAGCATTTTATGGTCCATGTTAGGCACAAAGAAGCTGAGGGGACGTGTTAATGAAGGAGAAAGTAATTAGATGAAGGTTATTTTTGTAACTCTTGATATATAATTAATGAAATGTAATAAGAAGGTACGTGGGTTTTAAATTTAAATGAGTATTAATGAGGAAAGAGATTAATGGACATACTATTATGGTGCTACAATTTATATGGGTCCATAATTTTCGTTATGGTGCTGCAATTACAGCATTATTATTGTAAACAGTGTGTTTCTCTTTCATATTTAATATTAAATTAAATTCTACTTTTTTAATTTAATAGTAAAAAATTATTGTATTAAAAAAACTCAAAAAATTGAGAAAATAGATAAGTGTCTTTCCTGATCTCTAAGAGGTGTCACATCACTTTTTTATTTCCCAGCTTTACTATATATATTGATTGATTCAATCAGGTGCTTAATAATTCACATTTTAATCCTAGTCATTAAACTCTAGGATAAAAATATCATTAGTCAAACCAATTTGTGTGGCAAGATGTCTAATTGATATTTGGTGTACTTACCCGCTCAAAAAGCTAAAACACCCATCTGTACTCTTAATTATATTTTCTAAGGTTGATAGTTTAGTTAACTTTCTATTCAAACATCCACGCCCACCTCCCACAGCCTCAGTTTCATCAACCTGACTGATCAATAGAATTTTTATTCAAACCAATTTGTTTTTCTATCATCCTATAACACCTAACCTCAACTATTAGTTTTTCGTAAGTTACTCTATTTTTACATGTTTAACTGAGTCACTATAAGTCGCTCTGAACCCTTTAATTTGTACATCTCATGAGTAATAAACTAAATGAATTGTTCGGCTGTAGCAATTAAACTAAATGCACCAAAAAAGAAAAGAAAATATAAACTAAATATTTTCTCTCCAATGGTACATAACCGATTTGTCTTTCTAACATCCTATAACAACTCAACCCCTCATTTTGCGATTTTGTTCCCAAATCGTGCTTTGAGCAATGCCTATCGGTTGGTAATTAATATATAATGTGATCTGTTAGTGTGGTTTGGGTTGAAATCTGAAAGGCTTCGGTTTTATACCAATTTGAGTTTTGCTAGTACTACTGTCAGATAAAGTTAATGAAGTTAGAATATGTTTCTACTACCATTGCCCTTCCATGGAAAGCTAAAAAGATTATCAATCGACTATATTAAAGAAGGAATCGACTTGACTATGAGTTCTTAATTTGTGTTCAAATGATTCATCATAATTGAAGTATTTTTTAAGTTAACTTTCACATAACTACCACAATCATTCTCCTCTATTTGGTGTTGATCGGCCTTAATTATTTTATTTGTGACTCACACATGTAGTTTGCTAATGATGCCAAGTGCCTAAAGTAAAATGCTGAATAATTTCATTTTATTCATGCTTCTCCTCAATAAATATATGCTGATGCTTCTATATTGTCGGTCATAAATATACAGTTTACACACCACATAATATTCTATTGAGACATTGTTTATTCTTCTTCTTTTAACTATTAGGTTCTTGCTCCATTATTAGGGTGTACAAAGTAAACCGATAAATCGTACCAAATCGATAAACCGAGTCAAATCGAGAAAAAAATCCGACTAGTGGTTTGGTGTTGGAAAAAAAAACCCGACCATAATTGGTTTGGTTTGATTTTAACTAAAAAAAGTCAAACCGAACCAAGCCAACCCGACATTACATGTATTCAATTTTTAAAATATTTTATACATAAAAATATTAATTTGTAAAGTAATTTATAAATATTTCTTAAATTTTTTCGTATTTTTTTTTTATCTATTATCATATTATTCAAGTATGAACATAGAATTTTGAATGTCAATAAGTTTTATATCCTATGGATGTTAGTAACTCAAATAAAGTCCAAACCAAAACCAACTCAACACTAATCTTAACAAAAGAAATTCAATTTACCACTAGAAATGACAATAATGTTGGATATCTATTCTTTAGTTTTGCATAATTGATTTAGAGAGTAAAAATACATAACTTACGTTTTTTTTCTTTGTCATATAATTAATACTTATTTTAGCATGACTTAGTATTTTTAGATTATGGTCGTTTTCTTTTATGGCTTGTTAATTAACAATATTTATTTTAACCGATTATATTAGCTTTTGTTGAATATTTTAATACAATGTCATCACTCTTCTCACATTTTATGTTATTTTCTTAAGAAACACCTTAATTGTATAATTGTATCTTACTAAGACTAAAGAAATAGTTAAAGTAAAAGTTATATGTTTTGTATCAAGACTATTCCGGAAAAAAAACTCGAAAAATCCGAGAAAACCGAACAACCCGAGAAAACCCGAGGTTGAAAAACCCGAATTTTATTGGTTTGGTTTGGTGTATAAATTTTAAAACCCGGCGCAATTGGTTTGGTTTGATGTTTAAAAAATCCGAACCAACCCGGTCCATGTACACCCCTACCCATTATTATGAATTGAAGTTGAGGATCCATTGACCGTAGCAATTTCCGTGCATTTCTCAAAAAGATAAGAAGAGGCAATCAAAATTAAAACTGTTCTTTGTAAGATATCTGACGCATGAACAAGACATTTGTCATTGGAGTTTATCTAGAAAATTGAATATAGTCAAACAAATTTCAAATATGAATAAATAGGAACTCTAAAAAGGCATCCATTATTATCAAAAGCTCCTCTCATTTTGCATATTCAATAAGTCATATCTCCCGTTATGCAGCCACACTCAATTATGAATCACCTTCATTTCCTTGCTTTAGCACAACGTAACTTTCCACCTTTAAAGAATTTGCAATCTGCTGCTTAATAATTCACATTTTAATTCAAGTAATTAAACTGTAGGATAAAAATATCATTAGTCGTCTACTACCTATAAACTTTATTGTGTAGAAATGAATATTGTAAGTTGAAAGAGGAATGATGTCTAATTGCTTTCATATGCCATTTGCACCGAGTTTGTGAATGCCAAATATTTGATTTAATTTCTAATGTGCTTTTTATAAAATAAGATATTCTTGCGTGTGAGAATATCTGAGGTTCAATATTCTCCACTAAAATGTCTCTAGTTTCAAGCTATCGATCCTTTTATTTCGGGTTCTTATAAATTGCTATATCACTTTTTATTATATTATATTACTATATTTTAAACGTAATTCACTCTTAATTTTTCAATAGGAAAGCTAAGTAATAGATCTAGAAAAAGTTGGGCGATGCTTAAGGAAGTATTACTAAATAGTAGCCTAATAATTTTAAGGAAAATTTACAGCCCATAACTACCTCTAAGACTTATTTATTAGTAATAGCTATCTTTTTTTTAATTATTTTTGATAGCTTAATTATTTATTAAATTACCATCTATGACTTGTTTTTGTAACTGCAATGTATTTCCCTAAAAATATGATATCTCTTTCCCACTTACCCACAATCTCTTTTTTTTTCTTCAAATATTTTTCTCTCACATCTTCAATTCACAACAGTATTTTATCCCCATTATTCTTCACCATAATTAGCACGATTTCTTCTTCTTCCTTATTAGTTACCCAATCTCTACAGGTAACTAATTTTCGTTATGTTATTTGTTGTATTTCTCTTCAATTGTTCATAAATTTCATTGTCTTTATCTTCACTTTTCATTCGATTTTTTTTTTTTTTTTATATTTTCAGCCATTGTTAGAGTATCTTCAACAAGCTCTAACTCTCCATTTTAATGGCAGATATTGATACTCCAAGCAAAAATACACCAGTGGCAACAAGAAAATCTGTGGAGGATCTCCAGCTAATGGCCGAAGCTCAGCCATAACAATTCGTTTGCTAAATCTCCATGGATAGGCCGAAATAAGAGGAAAATCCTTCTTATGTTTGCTAATCATGTGGTGTTGTTTATCTTATGAGGAATGAAGAATAGTATTGTAGCATCATCTAGGAGCAAGAGAATAGGCTGTTGTTGTAGAAACACCATTGATGAGAGTTGGGGAGCTTCATGCCCACCAAGTGTTTGATAAAATGTTTCAGTATATTTCAGTGTATCAACAAACAATATATCTAATTTTTCATTATATTTCAGTGTATTATTTCGCTATATTGAAATGTATTTATCTTTTTTTTTTTTTTTTTTGGTGTAGAGCCTATTTTTACTCCACTTTGTTTTCACGATTTTTGTATTTCTAATTTATGCAATAGTTTATGATATATTTCATTGAATTCCATTGTATATACGCATACTACAACTTTATATTTCTTAAACAACCAACCATATATCATTGTATTCCAACGCATATTTTTTTTATATTTGGAAGTTTTCAGATCTTTAGTGGTTTTTAAATTCAAAAAGTTTTGATTGTGATAAAAGTTGAGAGAGATTCGTGAGCTGTTATGGAATGCGTGAAATATGGTTGATTTAATTTAACTTACCATTAAAAAAGAAAAAAGAAGAATCTGTTAAAAAAATATAGCCTATTTTTACTCAACCCGATTTTATATTTCTGTGTATTTCACTATATTTCAAAAAATCTGTTCCATAAATAGCTCCTGATTTCACTGGAGCGTGTTTACTATTCACTGTATTTCTCTATATTAAAAAAAAAATAGAAATACACGATTTTTAAAGAAAAGTAGCTACGCTTGGTAATTTTACATTTTATAGTTATATCTAGTTAGAAGCCAATAAAAGATAGTTATTTATGTAAGTTTCACTAATTTTAATTTGGGTGCATGACACACCTAGACCAAAAAAAACTTA
This sequence comes from Lycium barbarum, assembly GCF_019175385.1. Classification (NCBI taxonomy): domain Eukaryota; kingdom Viridiplantae; phylum Streptophyta; class Magnoliopsida; order Solanales; family Solanaceae; genus Lycium; species Lycium barbarum. The sequence goes on along the minus strand of NC_083340.1, from coordinate 36,263,134 downwards.
ACAATAATAAAGAGAGGAGGAGGTGGAGGAGGAGAGGTCCAACTAGCTTTTTTGAGCCATTAAGGCTTTTAAGCCCCTAAAGGCTGAGTTCGGAACCTAAGTGACCCCAAAAAAGTTGCAAGGGACATAAATACTTCATGAAAATTTTTTTACCAAAATATCTGTAACTTACTATTTTTGTACGTTATATGAAAATGAGTTAACTTCCTCCGTTAAAATCTGCCACCCAATTTTTTTTTTTTTAAATACAAAAAAGTTACATAACGCAGTAAATAATTGCGCCATGCAAGCCTTTGGTAGTTGGGGCTGCTAATCTCTAACTTACGTATTAAATTGGGAAAGGATTAGCTTTTGGGTCATTGGGTTCCGGGCTCAGCGGCTTTGAGAGTGACAGTGTGAAAAAAAACTTGTCAATTGAGAAAGGGATAAATTCAATGTGGCTTCTCCCTTAATCGTTTTTCCCTAAATGTTTTAATCAACTTTAACATATTGCTTTAATATAATTTTAACCAATTTTACTAATTGTGATTTTCAACAAAAAATACTTATTCTCTTATTTTAAAATTATATATAATTGTAATTTATCTCTTGATAAATATATAAGATGAATATAAAAAAGAAATTCGAAACACATTTTCTCTTATCTTTGAAAATTATCAAGAAAATTTATTCTAATAAAAAACTATGTATTCTCATTCTTTTTGATAATTATCTTTTAACAAATTTTTAACCTCTTATTCATTCACTTGTTGCTCTCTCCTTTTTTTTTTTTTTTGGTTTCCCACTCGGCGTCCTGTACGCGCATTGAAGCCCGTTTTTTAAGTAAAGCGATGTTTGCTTAGCTATCTCTAAAAACTATCGAGTCTAAGACCTATTTACCGAGAAAAGTAAATAAATTTTTATCATAATTATGAGTTAATTACATTAAATACTCCTATAATACGATTTGGATACACCCCCTGTATTTTAATATCAAATATTTACACAGTCTACACTATAAAAATTCAACATTAACACTCTCTATAGGGTATAGCCGTAACTAAAATAAATTTTTTTAATAAAAGAATAAGTATTTAATGTAATTAACCTTTAATTATAATAAAATTTTATTTACTTTTCCTGGTAAATAGATCTTAGACTCGATAGTTTTTAGAGTTAGCTAAGCAAACATTACTTAAAAATGGAGAGCAACAAGTGAATGAACAAGAGGTTAAAAATTTGTTAAAAGATAATTATCAAAAGATAAGAGAATAAATAGTCTTTTATTTGAATATTTTTTTTAATAATTTTCAAAGATAAGAGAAAATGTTTTTAATAAAAAATTTGTTAAAAGATATTCACATTATATATTTATCAAGACATAAATTAAATTATATATAATTTTCTTTATAAGAGAATAAGTATTTGTTTTGTTGAAAATCACAATTCTAAAATTGGTTAAAATTAATTAAAGCAATATGTTACTCTCTCTGTCCCATATTAGTTTTCAACATTACTAAAAGTATTTGTCCCAAAATACTTGTCTATTTACAAAATCAACATAGAATTAATTTAATTTTTCCTATTTTGTCCCAAACATTAATTATTTTTTAAAGTAATCAATATTGATTAGAGTGCAATTTATTGGAGAGAGATAAGAGCAATGCAGTAAAAATACACTTTTATTTATAATTTTTTTAAATGACGTGTAAAGGGAAAAGTGAACGAGTAATATGAGACGAGGGAGTAAAGTTGATTAAAAGATTTAGGAAAAAGCAACTAAGGGAGAAGCAACATTTATTTTATCCCCTTTTCAATTTGCTCAAAGTTTTTTTCACACTGTCACTCCAAAGCTGCAGAGCCCGGAACCCAATGACGCAAAAGGTAATCCTTTCTCAATTTAATACGTAAGTCAGAGATTAGTTGATGTTGACATCTAATTTTTGATTTTCGGTAATTTATTTTAAGTGCTCGGAGTCCTTGAATAATAAATAAAATCAGCTGCGCACCCTAAAGGGTCTAGATAATTTTTCATGAAAATTATTTAGGATAATATTTCACCACTTAAATTAATAAAGAGATTTGCAGGATATTTTAAATTTTGTGGAGATTAATTGGAGGGGATAACATTACTCCTTCCCCCCTATTTCATTTCAGACCATACGGGGTCTCTTGTGCAAAGATAAGAGGTTCCATGGCATTTCTGTGGTTTGTGGGGTTGGTGTTCATTGCCAAGAATTCTGGAACCACATAAATTCTGCCTCCTAGGCTCAATTAGACCTCCCTCCCAACTTGAAGTTAGCTTGTCCTAGTAAGATTAATTTTAGCTTTGACCAAATGAAGAATAATTATGCACATAAGTTCAAGTTAGAAACAAAGATGGAAGGTAAATTGGCTTGCTCACTTTCCTTTACTTGGTCCTGTTTACTTGTACACTAGTTTCCCCCTAGATTGACTTAAGGCCTGGTGCATAAGGCTCAGCCATGGGAAGACCCCAGTCCTGTTCCCCTTCCCTGCCAGGGCCATATCCTCGTTTGGTTCTGTATGCCCTTCTCATTGGCAAGAGGCAAAGATGTTCTAGTTCATTTCATGATAGTATGTCTAGTACTGATTTCCCCCCCTTTGTGTGTCACAGCTTGTGTGCTTTTTCATGACTGTGTGACTTTGATTTATCTTCCCGGGTCATTTCATATTTGATATTGTAGCTATGTTATCTTTCTCTCTATGACTATGTTGTTTGCCCTAGTCCCCTTTATAATTTATAGGTTGCAGTTGTGTCACCTTATGACTGTGGGCTTGGTTTTTATCTCCTTGATTCATTTAGTTTGTTTTGGGTCTCTCTCATAAGTGTGTATGATCATATTTTGCTACTGCAGGTCCATGAATTTATTTGCTTTGTGGAAGTACATTGTGTGGTGAATTTGGGCAGTTGTGTAATGGCTTATCCTGGGATCTGCTTCTGATTTTTGTGGTTGACTTGGTATGGGACAAGGTAATTTGGGGTGAGGTCTAGTCTTAGCTTCCTCGGTGACCAGCCATGGCTGGGGTTCGTGAAACCCCTTGGAACTTATGCAGCATCGGGAATACGGGGGCAATACCCTTCCTCCTCATTGCCAATGACCAGCCAACAGGCCTTGTGGTATTCATACATAAGCCTTAGAACAGCTGCCTTGCTTCTTTGACCTGTAGAATCTGTGTTGATATACATGTATATGTTTGATGTATATTGCCTTTCCTTAGTATAATCGTGATAGTAGAATATGTTTTGACGAATATGTATATGTTTGATGTGTATTGCTTTTTTTTTCAGTATAGTCGTGATAAGTTCAAAAATTATAAACTAATCGGTTTCCCTTTTTCTTTCCTCCCTCACCACATGGCCATTCGGGTCGGGTCAGCCTACCTATTGGGCCTCAGGCCCAATAAGGAAAATTCTTTCCTCAAAGATATTGAGTCTGCAAAGACGAAGTAAAAAGCTTGGCGCACAGAAGGCCCAACTATGGGTGAAACTAGCTGGCTAGGGGCTTGGTACGCCTCTAGTCTTTACATTATTTGCTTATTGCCTCTCCTTCGTTCCTTTTTTTGAGTTTCATGTATTTGTAATACTTGTAGAAACTCATGTTATAGTGGAATACTAATTGTGTGAACTAGTAGTCTTAGGACAACGGTACTTATGCCGTCTAGATTGATCCTAAGTCCCCAAACCGCTTCTTTCAAAAAACCCGGATTTAGCGTAACGATTTTTGATAACTTAAAAGTGGATTAATTAAACTATTTGACACGGTTTTAAATCTTTAAAACAAGAGAATGAAAAGAGTATTTCGAAAAAGCTTTGAGTATTGCAAAATGTGTTAAACGGAGTGATTTTCCGAAGCCAAAACCAAGTTTTGTTTTCTAGAACTAAGGGATAAAAATAGGCAAGTGTTTTTTATGACTAACTTGGTGTAACTTGGGGCCAAACCCCACTAATTTTAGCAAAAAATGGACAAGGCCAGAATTGGCCAAAATAAAAAAGGATTTTCGGGCCAAAGCCCATTTACAAAAACAAAAAGGTGATGATATAAACACTCCTAAAGCCTTAAACAAAATCATTTGGGATCAAAAATAGGTAGATCTCTTTCAAAAAATCAAATGTTGGCTATAAAAGTCCAAACAATAAAAACAATTTCATGACTTGTCTTAAACAATGTATTTCCTAAAATAAACACATTCATATATATGAGTTCGCGGATAAGGTGTTCTAAACGTGTTATACGGATCGAACCAAATAAAGTATGAGTTAAGCATGGACAAAATGGGACATTTCAAAACATAATAAGTTTATATTTTTCAAAACAACATGTATAAAGACAACAACTTTATACTCGTTTTCCAAACAAAATACATCACCCTTATATACAAAGGGGGGGGGGGGGGGAATTATTTATCCGGATATCATAAATCCGAATCTACATACCCTATATATAAAGGAAACATATCCAAATTCTTTTTTCTCAAAATGATATGCAAATGACAAGATTTTTGCGAGAATAAATACTAAATAGACAGTCCATGCAAATACTCATATATTGGAATTCGAAGGCCAACCGTATAGTACAGATCTTTAATACTGGGGTGCCTAACACCTTCTCCAGGGGATCATCAGAACCCTTATCTGGATTACGAAGGATTTTTCACTGAATTTGAATAAACCCTTCACCCCCGATTTTCCTAATTTCCTAAAAATTAGGTGGCGACTCTTTTTTCAAAACAAGTCCGAAAGAGCACCAACGAGTTCGTAGTAGCCTTTTATGCCTTAACACCGCGTAAAAAGTGAACTGTTACGGCGGCCCCAATTACCAAAGACTTTCACAATGCAGTTATTTATTGCTTTATGTAACTTTTTGTTTTAAAAAAAAGATAAAAAGAAAAATTCGGGTGACGGATTTTAACGGAGGACATTAACTCATTTTTATATAACACACAAAAATAGTGCGTTAAAGGTATTTTTGGTAACTTCTTTTTTCATGAGGTATTTTAGTCACTTCTAACTTTTCCTGGGTCAATTAGGTTCCGGACTCCTAAAGGCTCCTGGGCCCGATGGGCTATACCCAATATTTTTCCAAAAATTCTGGAACGAAACAAAAGCTGCTATAACTTCCACTTGCTTTGAAGCTTTTGCAACCAACTACTTAGACCCAGAAATTAACAGAACCATTATAATCCTAATCCATAAGGTCAAGAACCCCACCATAATATCCCAATACTGAACTATCAGTTTGTGTAACACCATCTATAAGACTATCACAAAAATTATTGTTAACAGGATCAGACCTTTCCTAGACAACATCATAAGTCCTAACCAATGCAGTTTCATTCCAGGAAGAAGAGCCGTTGACAATGTTGTAATTGTACAGGAGGCTATCCACTCTTTCAGTAAAAATAACAACTCTGAAAAATCTGGGAAAATGATTTTAAAAATTGACCTAGAAAAGGCCTTCGAACAGACTTGAATGGTCCTTCATATATACTTCTCTCCAAGCCCTTAACTTTCCCACCAAACTCATTAACCTCATTATGAACTGCATTACTACAACCCAAACTGCATTTCTCATAAATGGCAAACCAACTAAGTATTTCGAACCCACTAAAGGCATTAGACAAGGAGACCCCCTATCACCCTATATCTTCATCATCTGCATGCAAACCCTTTCTAGAAGAATTGACCATGAAGTTGACCTCTGCAACTGGCATCCTGTTCAAATCAATAGAAATGGCCCCCCTTTATCCCACCTTCTATTTGTTGATGATCTAGTTCTCTTTTCCAAAGCTGACACCTTTAGTGCTACCTCTATCATAAACACCTTTAACTCACTGGCATCACACTCAGGCAAAAAAATCAACTTCACTAAAATCAAAGTCCTCTTCTCCCATAGTGTCCCCCCTTCACATAAGGGATAATATATCTAATATGCTCAACATAAAATCATCCACAAACTTTGGGAAATACTTAGGCTTTCCCATCACCACCACTTCTCCCAAAATGACTGACTATCAATTCATCATTGACAGAATGAACGTTAGGCTAAAAGGTTGGAAAGCTAAAATGCTAACTATGGCAGGCAGAACAAACCCTCACTCAATCAGTTCTCAATGCCATACCCGTCAACTCGATGCAGATAAACATCCTACCGGTTGCTACCAGACACCAAATTGATAAAATCCAAAGAAACTTCCCTTGGGGCACCACTGTTGAAAAAAGGAAATCACACTTCATTAACTGGGCTCAAGTTACCCAAAGCAAAAAACAAGGAGGACTAGGTATCAAGAATGCCACAGGAAATAATTATTCCCTTATTACAAGCCTCATCTGGAGAGCCCATAAAAACAGGAATAATCTTTGGGCAAAAACCCTTATTACTAAATATAAAAATAGAGAAACCAACACTTCCTATAAATGTCTCTCCTCTGACTCTTACATTTGGAAAAGCATTGTTAAAGCTATGACAAACTTTAGAAATGGCACTGCCTGGACTTAGGATCTGGTAACTCCATCAATCTTTGGCACGATAAATGGCTCCCCAATAACAAAACTCTGAGAGAACAAATCCAAGGACCCATACACCAAAACATGGTCGACCTTAAGGTTAGTAGCATCCTTCATGATAGAACTTGGAACTTATCAAACCTCGATTTTGACCTGCCACAAGATTTGGTCGAACTTATTCACAATACCTACATCCCACTCTCTCAAAACAGTGAAGACTACCTCTATTGGACCCCCCATGAATCATGCACTTTTAATACAAAAGAAGCTTACAAAGTCTATTAAGACTCCCTCTCCACAATCACTAAACCTCTTTATTTTGACCACACTTGGCTGTGGAGCCACCCCTGTCTTAACAAAATAAAATTCTTCCTCTACCTCCTCACTAGGAACAAGCTCCCTACTGTTGATTACCTGCCACACATACATATCCTAAACTCAAACCTCTGCTGACACTGTTCAACCCCTGAAACTATAGAACACATATCTTTCCAATGCCCTAAAAGAAGTCAAATATGGAATGCTCTAGGCATCCAGACCACCTTCGAACATGATATGCTCCATTGGATAAAAAACACTTGCCAATCCAACCTCACCATCATAGCGCCTAATGGCAGTGCCTTACCTACCAAATTTTGTGCCAATTGCACTATGGAACATCTGACTAAATAGGAATAATACCACATTCAATAACACAGACCTTAACACCTTTACTGCCCCAATCCTTTATCAAGCCTATGAATTCTACTATCTGGGCAACTGCAGTTTGGAAAATCATGCCTCCAACAAAACAAAAGATGCTATCAAATAGAAGAAACCACCTAATGACACTTTCAAGCTCAACACTGATGGTTCTTATCACCATGCTACTAAGCAAGGAGGTATAAGAGGAGCTATTTGAGATAGCAATGGTCACTGGAAAGTAGGTTTTGCAGCTAAGAGGGTTGTAAGATTAGCACTTCAAGCAGAGCTATACGCTCTAATGACAGGACTAGAAATTGCAATTAATAAGAATCTACAACCACTCAAAGTGGAAGTAGATTCTCAGTTATTAATTGACCTACTCACTAACAATTCCACGCAGTCTCCTTATATGAATGCTATTAATGACTGTAGGTCCCTCCTCCAAGCATTAGGGAATCCTCAGATTGAACACGCATACAAGAAAGGAAACAAGGTGGCGCACACACTGGCCACTGGTGGAAGAAATGGAAAAGAAGAAGAAGCACTAACTTATGGAGAAGCAATTTTTTGGGATGTTCCTCCAAACTTTATATTTCCGCATTATGACAATGACCTTTTAGAGGTAGCATCATTTAGATCTATCTCAGTTGTGTAAAAACTCTTAAATTTCAGTTTTTAATTTATGCAAGTCCTTCGTTTCAACAAAAAAAAAAAATGTGTCTGTTAAGGATGTTTCTAATGGTTTATGAGGGAGAGAAAAGAGCATCACATCAAGTAAATATCAATAGAACGAGGTACTTTTAACTAATTTTGTTTGGGGAACTTGCCCTAGACCTCTTTTTTAATGTTTTCCGGGATCATTATTTCAATATATGTGCGAGTACAACTAATTCATTCTTCAATTATTTATTGGTGATCAACAAAGGAATTTCTCGCCAAACTTGATTAGAACTTTGTTATATTGCATCATCAATTTGATTTCCCACCACAAGAATGAAGAAAAGACCAAGTTTTACATAAGTTAACCGGGGGGTGGGAGGTGGGGAGGGGGAGGGGGAGATGAAGAGAGCCTTAGAATCATAACACTTGATATAATTAGTAGGCGTTTGGCCATGCGTTTTCAAACCATGGTTTGAAACCATGACCCCAAATCAGCGTTTGGACATGCGTTTTCACTCATGGTTTCAAACCCCAAATCATCCAAAAAGGCATGATTTGGGGTTTGAAACCATGGTTTCAACTTTTTTAAATATAAAATTTAACCTATAAGTTTATATTTTGTAAAAAAAGACCCATAAGTTGGTATATATTTTTAACAATTACCCCCATCAATCATTTACCAATCTCATTAACTTCCACCAACCTTTATTTATGTCTACCAACCTTTAATTTATGTGGGAGGATTATATTAAAAAGTAGTTATATTAATATTCATGTTAAATTTTCGTTTTTATTGAACTAAAGTTTGATTAATTGATGTTGCATTTTTTAGAAAGGCCTTCTAGTAGTGTACTAATTTTGTTATGAACTATGACGTTCTCATTTGGTAAGATTGTATAAGAATTGAGAATGTGTTGATACTTTTCACAATTTATGGGGTTTTTATGTCTATAAGAGAAAATATAACTTAAAATATTCAAATTGCATGTCTAAACATGGTTTGAAATCATGTCCAAATGGGGCCTTAGATCAAGTTCGTGATAGGCTTTCAAAGATTTGAAAAGGCATCTTCTAGTATTCTTTTCATTCTTGAAAATATCATCTTCATATTCAGGCTGTGGAAATTAATTAAGCATCATCAATAAATATTATATTATCGTATGATTCTCAGAATATAAAGAAAAGGAAAATAAATTATCCAAATTTTGTACATGGTAGGTTGGATTTTATATAACTCTCTTTAAAACACCTATCAAACAATGCACTATATTATGATAGTTTTTATACATAAATTATTTCTTATAAAACACCAACCAAACTGCACCTAAAGGCACTGAGTGGAGCAATTTTCTTACATTTCTCAAAGATAACAAGCATTCAAATGAACTTTTATTGATAAGACATTCTGATAATTAATGAAGAAGACAGTTGTTAACTATTGGAATACTTCATGTAGAAAGTTGAACCAACCTTACTATTGTATACGGTAAAAACCGGGTCAATGTATGACCGGTGAGTCCGGAGCCGAGGGTAAGTCCAAATGAGTACAAGCATGTTCGGTCTTTTCCCCACACCGAGATATCATACCGGATGCAACTGACCCGAGACACGAAAAGCGTGTCCGTTGATCCGGGTATGTCGATCCAAACTCAACGTGTCCGTTGGTCCGGGTACGCCGATTAAAACTGAACGTGTCCGTTGGTCTGGTTAACCGGTTGCAATGTTACCGCGCGTCAAGAAACCGTTCTGCCATTTGTACTGATGATCGTACGGGTGTCAGACCGTACGGTCCTACCTTATCTTTTTTAGGGTTTCTTTATTCTTAAGGGCTTTTGCATTGAATTCAAGGGCCATAAGGCATACCTATAAATAGAGGACATTCTCCCACTTTTTGGGGTTAGCTTTTCAGATCCAACATTGTAATAGAAAAAATATATTGAAGCTCTCTCTCTCTCTCTTTCTGTCTTATTGGTCCGGATTTGTGGTGTTCTTTAGCTTATCCATTCAGTAAAATATATTACTCAACATATATATTTGGCATAAACGACACACACACACACACACATATATATATATATTGTAACAAACGAATCTATTGTCACTTCCGTCAGCCAAATAAATTAAAATTCATCCACATATCCGATACCTCACTTACAAATTTAATTGTTACCAAATTCGGGGTAAACAGTTTGACGCCCACCGTGGGGCTAGGATAATAGTGTTTTTTTTTTTTTTTTTATCTTTGTTTCTTCTTTTACCCGTTGATTGAGGAATTTGCTAATTTCCACAAAAAGGGGACAAAATGGCAAGCAGCGAACAGTCCGGTCATGTCAACAACAACGAAATTGTGGCTGAAAATGAGAATAATGGGTTACAAAACCTACCTGCAGACCCAGTCGACCCGAACTCCGTTGATTCGAGAGAAGGCCTCAACTGGCAGAATACCGTGAATCAGGAGAATGCCGCCTTTCTGGCCACCGATCCTTTGAATACTCATAACTCAATTACTTTATCCCGGGCTCAAGGCCGAAAAATACCGGATACTCCGGATGAGATTAACTTACGTTTAATATTTGAAATGTTGTAGGAATAGGGGACCGCCATAGCCGAACAGGGGATTGCAATAGCTCAGCTGCAGAGCAAAAATGACAAGGCAGCTCCGGAAAGGTCAAAAGGGGTCACTGAACCAAAGAGGGATGAAACACGAATTGTCGAGAGTAATGGATCCGGAGCTGGATCATCCACCGAAGTTCTGAAGATGCTCGAGACCTTGGCAAAACGGGTAGATTCAACGGAGAAGAGGGTGAAAACGTATAACTCTCGGGTAGATCAGATCCCGGGAGCTCAGCCGATTCTGAAAGGGTCGGATTCAAAGAGGTACATTCAAAGGCCTTACCCTTCTAGTGCGGCTCCGAAGTTAATCCTAAAGAGGTTCAAGATGCTGGATATACTAAAATACGATGGTACAATGGACCCGCAGGAGCACGTGACTTCGTACACCTGTGCCATAAAAGGCAATGATGTCGAAGAGGATGAAATTGAATCCGTGTTGTTGAAAAAATTTGTGGAAACATTATCGAAAGGAGCGTTGACCTGGTATGACCATCTGCCCGAGCATTCCGTCACTTCCTTCGAAATGCTCGCAGATGCGTTCATCAAAGCCCATGCCGGAGATAAAAAGGTACAAGCCCGGAAGGCGGACATCTTCCGAATAGCTCAAAGGGACGATGAGTTGTTACGAGAATTTGTGAAAAGCTTCCAAAGGGAACGGATGGAGCTCCCTCCGGTTCTGGAAGAATGGGCTGCACAAGCTTTCACCAAAGGGCTTAATCCTCGGAGCTCGACTGCTTCATTTAAGCTGAAAGAAAACTTGTTGGAATATAAGGCTATAACCTGGGCAGATGTTCATAACAGATACGAATCAAAGATTCGGGTAGAGGATGACCAACTCGAACTTCCCTCGAGACCCATAAATATGAGCAAGAGCTCTGAGAGGTCGAGAAAAAATTACGAGCCGGAGATGCGACCATCGAGGGAAAGGTACCGCCCATACTCTCATTCGGAAAAATCGAGCTTCAAGTCAGAAAAATCAAGGGTCGGCCTCAGTCACTTCTCGGGTAGGGTTGATAAACGGGCGGAACGCCCGTCAAACAGTCGAGGCCTATCATTTAGAAGTGGCACCGGAAGTTCGGCTAGCAAAAAAGACGTACCGAGGATATCGGAGTACAACTTCAACGTCAACACCTCGGACCCCGTCTCAGCTATCGGCCGTATCACAGAGGCTAGATGGCCAAGGCCATTGAGGTCAGACCCGGGTCAACGAGACCCGAGCGTGGTGTGTGAATATCATGAGACCCATGGGCACAGAACTGAAGACTGTCGTCAGTTAAGGGAAGAGGTGGCTCGTTTATTGAAGAATGGCCACCTTCAAGAATTTCTGAGTGAACGAACCAAAAACCACTACAAAGAAAGGGAGAGTCACAAACGAGCTGAGCCGGTGAAACCTCAACATGTAATCAATATGATAATTGGAGGGACGGATGCTCCACAAGGGCCGGTGATGAAACGAACAAAGGTTTCCACTGTACGAGAGAAGCTCAACCGGGACTATGAACCCGAGGGTTCCATCTCCTTCAGTAACGAGGATGCAGAAGGCATCATTCAGCCGCACAATGATGCATTGGTAATTTCTATCCTTATTTTCAAATCACAAGTTAACATATTTTAATTGACCCAGGTAGTTCGGCCAAAATCATCCGGTGGAGAGTGGTAGAACAGCTAAGGCTACTCGACCAGATTGTACCGGTAGCCCGAGTACTCAGTGGTTTCAATATGGCAAGTGAAACCATGAAGGGAGAGATTTCTTTGCCGGTCAACATTGACGGCACCATACAGCATACGGTATTCTATGTCATCGAGGGAGATATGAAGTATAATGCTTTGCTCGGCAGACCGTGGATTCATAGCATGAGAGCAATACCGTCAACACTACACAAGTTGCTGAAGTTCCCGACCCCAGAGGGGATAAAAACTATTCGAGGTGAACAGCCCGCTGCAAGGGAGATGTTCACGGTCGAGGAAGCGCCACTTTCTCTAAAACAGTCGGATCAAAGAGATGATGAATTAATCGGAGGCAAGGACACCAAATAGAAATTAAAGGATATGGGTTCGAAAGTGGAGCAGAAGGGACCGGACCCGGTTGGTGAAGAGGACGATTTCGGCGTGCCCAGATTGTTTGTACTACCGGATGACTCGGATGCAACCAAATCTACCGTGGAGGAGCTGGAACAAGTCATCTTGTTCGAATACCTACCGAAATGCCGATTGTTTTGCAAGGTCCCATATAGACATGACAAGTGTGCCACCGGAAGTCACGACTCATAAGCTCAGCCTCGATAGGAGATTTCCCCCGGTGAAGCAGAAAAAGAGACCGATGGCCGAGCCGAAACATGCCTTCGTAAAAGAAGAGGTAACAAAGCTCTTAAAAATAGGCTCTATCCGGGAGGTAAAATACCCGGACCGGCTGGCTAATGTAGTGGTGGTGCCAAAGAAAGGTAATAAATTTAGAATGTGTGTTGACTATAAGGATTTGAACAAAACATGCCCGAAGGATTCGTTTTTCCGATGCCTCACATCAATCGAATGATCGATTCAACGGCCGGGCATGAGATGTTAAGTTTTTTCGATGCTTACTCTGAGTACAACTAAATCCGGATGCACCCGGAGGACCAAGAGGAAACATCCTTTATTACCCGGTACGGGACTTACTGTTATAATGTCATGCCATTCGGGTTAAAAAACGCTGGAGCAACTTACCAACGCTTAGTTAATGGAATGTTCGAAGAACAGATAGGGAAAACAATGGAAGTTTATATTGATGACATGCTAGTCAAGTCCTTGGAAACAGAGGACCATTTGAAACGTTTACAGGATACCTTTGATGTACTTCGCAAATACAACATGAAGCTTAACCAGGAGAAATGCGCTTTCGGTGTCCGATCAGGCAAATTTTTGGGCGGGGTTTTGAAATTAACCCGGACAAGATCAAAGCCATCGAGGATATAGAGGTGGTGAACAATGTCAAGGCCATGCAAAGGCTCACCGGAAGGATAGCAGCACTGAGCCGTTTCATTTCGAGGTCTTCGGATAAGAGTCACCGTTTCTTCTCACTACTAAGAAAGAAGAATGATTTCGTCTGGACACCGGAATGTCAAAAGGCTTTGCAGGGACTGAAAAGATACTTATTGAGCCCACCTCTGCTGCACACACCGAAGGCAGACGAGCAATTGTTTCTATACCTTGCCGTGTCCGAGGTAGCGGTAAGCGGTGTTTTGATCCTAGAAGAAGCAGGTACGCAATTTCCAATATATTATGTGAGTAGGACTCTAGGGATGCGGAGAATCGTTATCCGCACCTCGAGAAGTTGGCCTTGGCATTGGTAAGTGCATCAAGAAAGCTTAAACCTTACTTTCAATGCCATCCGATATGTGTAGTAACTACTTACCCGCTAAAAAATATCATGCATAAACCGGAGTTATCAGGTAGACTGACCAAATGGGCCGTAGAGATTAACGGATATGATGATATCGAATATAAACCTAGAACAACCATTAAGTCTCAAATCTTAGCAGATTTTGTGGCAGACTTTACCCACGCCATGATTCCCGAGGTCGAGAAAGAACTTTTGCTAACCTTGGAAAAGGCTTCGGGTATCTGGTCTCTACACACAGACGGGGCTTCGAACCTAAAAGGTTCCGGGTTAGGCATTGTTCTCAAGACCCCCGCCGGTGATGCCATTAGACAGTCAATTAGAACTGTTAAATTGACTAACAATGAAGCCGAGTATGAGGCTATGATTGCAGGTTTGGAATTGGCATGGAGTTTGGAAGCCGAAATAGTCGAAGCAAAATGCGACTCTCTCTTGGTTGTTAACCAGGTGAATGGCGTCTTCGAGGTCAAGGATGAGCGTATGCAAAGATACTTGGAGACAACTCAGGTAATACTACACCGGTTTAAAGAATGGACCATGCAACATATACCTAGGGAGCAGAATAACGAAGCCGATGCATTGGCCAATTTGGGCTCTTCAGTCGAGGCGGAGGAAATCAATCCCGATACCATTGTGCAATTGACAAATTCGGTGGTAGAAAATGGGTAGGCCGAGATAAACACAATGGGTCTAACTTGGGATTGGCGCAACAGATACATCGACTACTTGCAAGATGGGAAGCTCTCGAGTGACCCGAAAGAATCACGATCACCCTGGACCAAAACAGCTCGGTTCTGTTTAATAGACGGTCAATTGTATCGACGGTCTTTCTTTGGACCTCTGGCCAAGTGTTTGGGTCCCGGAGAAACAGATTATGTGATGAGAGAAGTCCACGAGGGTACCTGCGGTAATCACTCCGATGCGGAGGCCTTGGTTCAAAAAATTATAAGAGCCGGTTATGACTGGAACCGGATGGAGGATGATGCGAAGAATTTTGTCCGGAAATGCGACGGGTGTCAAAGGCATGCCCCGATGATTCATCAACCCGGGGAGTTGCTGCACCAGGTGATGTCACCTTGGCCGTTCATGAAGTGGGGAATGGACATCGTCGGTCCTTTGCCATGGGCACCAGGTAAGGCTCTTGTCATTCTCTTTATGACTGACTATTTCTCAAAATGGGTCGAAGCGCAGGCTTTCAAAAAGATTAGAGAAAAGGAGGTCATTGACTTTATATGGGACCATATTATCTGTCGTTTCGGCATTCCGGCCGAAATAACTTGTGATAACAGCCCTCAGTTCGTTAGCAGCAAGGTCAATAATTTCCTCGAAGGGTTGAAGATCAAGAAGATAGTGTCGACTCCATATCACCCGAGTGCAAACGGACAAGCGAAATCCACGAACAAAACAATAATTCAAAATCTAAAGAAGAGGCTTGAAACATTGAAACATAAATGGAAGGAACTGCTGCCGGAGGTATTATGGGCTTACAGAACGACGTCAAAAATCAAGCATGGGAGAAACACCTTTCTCGTTGGTCTACGGGGCCGAAGCTCTGATTCCCGTAGAAGTTGGCAAACCGAGCCTCCGGTTCAAATACACCACCAGCTGGTCGAACGAGGAGGCTATAGCCGTAAAACACGACCTGGCGGACGAACTACGCGAAAATGCGCTGGTCCGTTTAGCAACTCAAAAACAAAGAATGGAGAGGTACTACAACCGGAGGGCCAATTTTCGTCATTTCCAAGTTGGGGACTTGGTACTCCGGAAAGTTACTTTGAACACCAAGAATCCCAATGACGGGAAGCTAGGTCCGAACTGGAAAGGGCCGTACAAGATAACCGGAGTAACGGGCAAAGGATCGTACCAGCTGGAATCCATGGATGGACAACGGTTGCGCAATAACTGGAATGTGGCTCATTTGAAGAGATACTATTGCTAAGGTATGGATGCCTACCCTAGTGATCACCTTTTATTAACCTATCCTTTTTTACAGAAGAAGCACCGAATGAAGTTAGGTCTGAAAACACGTGTTGCACAAGTTAGGTCTGAAAACACGTGTTGCACTCTTTTCCTTAGTACGGTCTTGTCCTGAAGTGGGTTTTCCGACAAGGTTTTTAATGAGGCAACAAGTACAACGTGTTACTTTGTGAAAACAAGGCAAAGTACCCGGAAATGGAGGGTCTGCCCCTCGATTGGGGACTTAATAGTCTTTACCCGATCATACAGCTCGGATAAACACTAGGGGACTACCATACCCACATCGAGGCATATCCCGGAACGGTAGAATGAGTTCAACTCACTAAAGCGGATGAAGAAACACTGTTAAGTGCTACCCCGGAAAGGTCCTCGAAATTTTACGTTTCTTATTTTTGGGTAAACCCGGACCTTCTGAGTTAGGCTTTGATGTAAGGACCAAACGATCAAAAACGAATCGTGTCTACTTAGTATTTGCTACGACAAATAACAGAAGGAAACAGATGAAATCCTTATATTATGTATGTGCAAACACTTGCAATATAAAGAAGTGTTATGAAAAAATACGTCTCGGACATGTCTTTTTATTAAATGCCCTATACCGGGGACTATCATCGAAATTTGGCAAAGGCAACAAGGTCACGCTGAACCAAGCCAAAATCTTTTAACACCCTCGGATGGGGACCGCCGTCTCAAAACTTGACAAAAGGCAAACGCAGAGATTCAGGTATCCGAACCTAATCTAATATAAGCAAATGGTCGGAAAAGGTTCAAACAACTTAAAAACCTCGACCCAAAATGCCCAACGTAATTCTGAGACGTCTGAATTCACGCAGCATAAACAAGCCCCGCGGACGAACCATTCGATAAAATCCTCAGTCAAAAACGTACCGAACGAAGAAAAATCCAATACTTAATGAGTTAAGATAGGCGCAATTCAGACAAAAAGATGACTCCGAACATTGGATCATCCCTTGCTAGATAAAATGACATAACATACATTCGGATAAAAGAATGAAGAAAACAATAGGGACTTTTGGGAAATACGCATTTCATATAAAAACAAGTCTTTACATTTGGACTTTTCACACAAGTGAAAAGCGAAAACAAAATAAAAAATAAAGGCTCATACAGGCCCTGATCTACCCGGTATGGTTGGAACCGGAATTCTTAGAAACCGTCTGCTCGGAATCTTCAGACTCAGCATCGAGAGCTTTCTTGGCCCTCTCATCGATTCTTTGGCTTTGAGTATCCAGGCCTGGAGGTCCCCTAACCCCTTTTCAACCT
The DNA here is from genome assembly GCF_019175385.1 of Lycium barbarum. Classification (NCBI taxonomy): domain Eukaryota; kingdom Viridiplantae; phylum Streptophyta; class Magnoliopsida; order Solanales; family Solanaceae; genus Lycium; species Lycium barbarum. The sequence continues at coordinate 36,246,035 of NC_083340.1, read as the reverse complement.
CTTCGAGGGTAATCCTTCGAGATTTCCACCGCTCATACTCAACCAGAATCGTAGAACGAGCCTCGGCAGTCTGCGTGTCTTTGAGGGACTCATCTAGGTCGGCCTTGGCTTTTGTCAATTTTGCCTCTAGTTCGAATCTCTCTTCGAGAAGAACTATTTGAATTTGATTAGCCGACTCAAGCTCGGCCTAAAGCACATCATTGGCCTCTACAGCCTCCTCGAGTTTGCTCTTGAGCTCGTGACTAATCCGGGCTCGTTTCTCGGCTTTCTGTTCGACCACCCTTAACTTCTCGGATTCAAGCTGCTGATGCCTTTCTGCCATCCTCACGACATTGACCTTGACCGAGTCAAGTTCACTTCGAAGTTGGGAAATGGTGGCCTCGAGTTCACCAAGCCTTGAAATAACATGGGCATTGTCTCGGTTAAGACCGGCATTATCCGCTTCAAGGAGCCGTTTCTTTTCAACCATCTCGGCCAACTCGGCCTTCAAGCGAAGATTTTCAGCCTTTGCCGCATTGAGCTCGGGTTGAAGGTTGGGAAGAGCAGCGGCCCGGCTCAGTTGGTCTTCTTTTTCCTGCAGGAGGAGTTGGACCTTCTCCGTTTCTTGGCCCTGGGCATCCAACTGGCCTTTTAAGTCGTCAACCTCGTGCTGGGCACGGACAAAGCCCTCATTAACAAGCACAACACTCTGCAGAAGAAGAGGCAAATCGAGTTAAGAAATTGAATAAAAGAGAGTCGAAAATCGCACATCAATATTATGGAAAGATGAGCGTAAAGTTTACCCGGTTGCCCGCACGCATGCCTTCGTTTATAAGGCACTGCCAAGGAACCCCGACCATCTTTCTCTTGTCCGAATCTGAAATAAGAGGCCTTAGATAACTTACTACTCCCACAGGCCGGGATAAAAAGCTACAATCCTCGGGGACGGTGATCACGGCCGACCTCGTCCTTCTCGGTTCTACACAGAGGCTCGGGAAAATACCTACAAGGGAATCCCTCGCGCCCGTATCAGTGGACCGGCTAGCCGCCCTCGTGGCTCGAGGAATAGGAAGATGTCCGAACCCAGCTGCTTCCCCGGTTGCTGGAGGAGTATCCGAGAACATGTCATCGAGGTTATCAGACCTCGAAGCAGGAGTAGGAGAAACCGGAACGGCTCCAGCAGCCTCGATAGCTGTAGGTACATTAGATGTAGTATCTTGGTCGCCACTGGGCAGTGGACTGGTAACCATTGTAGCCTCTTCACCAAGGGTGCCTCTTCGGACGAAGCATCACCTGAAATGTCGATAAATTCAATGGACCTCAGAGGAATCGAAAAAAGAACATCTTCTTCCCCACCTATGTTCGGGGTGGAATGGTAGTTCCTTCCTCAGTTGTAAACGAGGGCGGAATGGTTATTTCTTTCTCCGGAATGGATTCGACCGAGGGGCCCGCACCAACCCTTCGAATAATAATATCGAGCTCGAATTCATCCCTCATGGTCCTAACAACACTTCTCGCTCTCTTCTTTTTGGCCGAAGGCTTTCTCTGTCTCTTTCCGGCTGCAGCAATGAGCCGGGATGTCCCTTCCGTATCAAATTCGGGAGCCGGTGCGGCAGGCTCGGCCTTTGATTCAGGCCTTGGTTCCACCGAGCCCTTGAGCAAGCCTGAATACCAAAGGAGTTATAGAAAGAAAAAGCAAAACGAGAGGACGCAATAAGTAATGAATCAAGGGGAAAATTACCATGATTTTGGGCAACCCACCGGCCACGGGACAGGTCCCCCCAATGTCCGTTCACCATGACGGTGTTGGCTAATGATTGCCCCGACCCACTCAGGAAGGTTCCGGACAGCTAAAGGTATCCATGCCTCGGCTAAAAAAATAAAATAATAATAATAATAATTCGCATGTGCGTGAAAGAGAGCAAATTTGGACAAAGTGTAGAGGTAAGACAATTATAGAGAGGAAACAAATAAGAAACTTATGTCTATTGTTCCACTTTTCCGGAAAGGGCATGTGATCAGCCAGAATAATGTCTGCAGTCCGCACCCGGACATAACGTTCCAACCATGCTCGATCTCTATCCTCGTCGAGTTTGGAAAGAATCGGGTTCCGACCTCATTTAGCGACCTTTATCACGCCCCGTCGGAAGATTCTCGGAGAATACAACCGGATGAAGTGCGCTAACGTGAGTTCCCTTTTTGTGTTATTGGCCAGTAGGCGGAGGCAGGCCACGATCCTCCAGATAATCGGCCCAATTTGGGCCAAGGTCACATTGTACGTCCGACACATCTCGAGAATGACCGGATCAATTGGAGGATCGAGTTTGAGCATGAACGGATACGTGTAAACGTACAGAAACCCTTCTCTGTAGTCGCCGATGGACTCATTGGGCCCGGGAGCGAACACTTGCACCGGATGCTTATCCCATTCACAATCGGACCGGACCTGAGGGAGGAGATCCTCAGTAATAGACGAAGGGCATCGCCTTACGTCGAAACCCCTGTCCGCGATGGGTGATGGCTTCTCGACGTCAAATTCATGGTTGTAATTGGGCTTGGACGGTATTATGTCCAGGGAAGTCGGTTCCACGAAGGTCTTACCTTTAGGTTTTGAAACAGGCTCGGCTCCCGGAGAAGAAACCGAGGGAACGTCCTGGGAAGTAGATTCGGTGTTGGCAGACATTTTGAAGATGAAAGAGTATGAAAATTTGGGAATTTGAAGTGGCAGATGAAAATTTCACGACAAGAACAAAACAATGAAAGAAGAAATATTAGGAGTGGAGACCCAATTTGATCTTTGATGCAAGAAATTTTTGAAGATTTAGTTAGCAAATAAGAAGATAGCAAAGAGGCTTTTACGATCAAGAAGTAAGAAGTAGAGTGTGAAGAGAATGTGAAGTGAAAGTGAGATTGAAAATGAAAAAATGAAGCTGTTATGAGCCTTATATAGGCGTTAGACTGTAGCGGATACAAACAACGGCCAATCAAGAAGCGACACGTGTCCCACATTCAATGCAATGTGATATGAAGTGACGTGGGTTAAGGCGGTTCCCGAGGTCGACCACTCGGGACGAGACACGTGGCCGATGTCAGAAGGACGTGACATAACTGTTCCCACCAAATTTGAAGATAAGAACGAGCTTATGGAACCACCGGTTTTGGGATTTATCCACTTCTCGTTACTTCGGCAAAACTGCGATCCGGAAAGTGTGGGGACTAGCTGTATACGGTAAAAACCGGGTCAATGTATGACCGGTGAGTCCGGAGCCGAGGGTAAGTCCAAATGAGCACGAGCATGTTGGGTCTTTTCCTCACATCGGGATATCGTACCGGATGCAGCTGACCCGAGACACGAAAAACGTGTCCGTTGATCCGGGTATGCCGATCCAAACTCATCGTGTCCGTTAGTCCGGTTAACCGGTTGCGATGTTGCCACGTGTCAGGAAACCGTTCTGCCATTTTGTACTGACGACCGTACGGGTGTCAGACCGTACGGTCCTACCTTATCTTTTTTAGGGTTTTTTTATTCTTAAGGGCTTTTGCATTGAATTCAAGGCCCATAAGACATACCTATAAATAGAGGACATTCTCCCACTTTTGGGGTTAGCTTTTCAAATCCAACATTGTAATAGAAAAAATATATTGAAGCTTTCTCTCTCTCTCTTTCTGTGTTATTGGTCCGGATTTGTGGTGTTATTTAGCTTATCCATTCAGTAAAATATATTATTCAATATATATATATTTGGCATAAACGACATATATATATATATACTGTAACAAACGAATCTATTGTCACTTCCGTCAACCAAATAGATTAAAATTCATCCACATATTCTATACCTCACTTACAAATTTAATTGTTACCAAATTCGGGGTAAACAACTATACTGTTGCCAAACAAGTTTAGCATATATGAATAAAAAGATTCTTATCATTAGGCATGTTATTATCGAAGTTCATAAAGTCCTCTATTTTTGGATAAGATTCAATGAGTCATATCTCCCATTATGCAACCACCTTCATTTCCTTCTGATGCATAATAATTCACATTTTAAGTTATCAAACTTAGGATAGAAGAAGTATCACTAGTCAGCTACTGCTTATCAATTTTGTATATGGCCAGCTCTTTCATAACCTACTCATACTTTGCTGAAAAACTTATGACCGAAGTAAGCTATTATTTAAATCAATTCATTAAAATAATATTTTTTTAATTTTTTTTACAAAACTAGAATAAACGTATTAGGTAAAATTTTATTTAAAAAATCTAACGGGCAAAAAAGTTAGTGGTTGACGGTGTTAAAGGATAATACGTACTTGTGAATAACATTTTACCCTTAATACGTAACTGAGAGTAACGACTCTAAGAATTCGTGCATGAACAACTTTTGTACGAAATCTGACAATGATTGATTTTAAAGTCGTAACCCAAAGTTACGAATTCAGGCTAAAACGTAACCGACAGTAACGTTTCTACAATGATCCAGTGAGATGAGTTTAATATTTTGATTTCAAAAGAATGAGATAGATCATTGTCATCCAGTGAACTTATGACAGTGCATGCTAAAAGAATTATAAAAAAGATAAATACGTCATATTTCATTTTATTTGTATTAATTTAATTAGATACAGAATTTTAAGAAAATAAAAAAACTTTTAAATTTTGTGGTTTTAATAAATATATTATAATACTTCTTATATAACTTTAAACCTATTATGTTATATGTCGAAATAAAAATAATAGTATTAAATATAAAAAGTGCATTTAAAGAAAATACATAAATTGTCATCATAATTTTAATGTGAATTACAATTCAACGATAAAATATGTATTAATGTACATGTAGTTTTCTATGACGTATATAAGCGAGATATCATACGTATAAAACCAATCAAAATTCTTATGCAAAAACTTGAGTTTTTTTTTACTACAAGTATAATTGATTGGACAAATTTTCTTAAATATCTATAACTAAGACCAAATTCACTGTCAATTTTTTTTTAAAGTATATAAACTTTCCAAATAAAGGAACACTCTCAAACACCATATACATAATATGTTCTAAATATTGGCGGAGCTATGATTTAAAATTTCGGCATTATGAACTCATCATCAAATGGACAGCTCGTTTTACTAATTGGTTTACAATTCAAATGGCTATAATAAAAGTGATCTATCTCATTCTTTCGAGCCCAAATGATTAAACTCGCTCACTGGATCATTGTAAAAACGTTACTGTCAGTTACGTTTTAGCCTGAAATCGTTACTTTGGGTTACGACTTTAAAATCAATCAATGTCAGATTTTGTACAAAAGTTGGCCGTGCCTGGATTCTTAGAGTCGTTACTCTCAGTTACGTATTAATGATAAAATGTTACTCACAAGTACGTATTATCCTTTAACACCGTCAACCACTAACTTTTTTGCCTTTAAATTTTTGAAATAAAATAATGTCTAATACGTTACTGCGGAGTACGTTTATTCTAGTTCTGTAAATTTTCAAAAAAATATATTATTTTGATAAATTGGTTTAAATAATGGCTTACTTGGGTCAAAAATTCAAACTTATTAGAGTACAATAGAAAAAGGAGAATAAATAACTCATGTAGAAATGAATATTATTGAAAGTTGAAAAGAGGAACCATGTCTAGCTTGCTTCCATATGCCATTTGCACCGAGTATGAGAATGTCATGTTTAATTTATTATGTACATTTTATAAAATCATAAAGTAACGTTCTTTCCTTGTGATATATTTGAGATAATGGAAATCTAATTTCCACTATATTTCCTAAAATTTCTAGTTCCTGTTGGCTCTTTATTTGCTGGTCCTGAGTCACTATCTTAATTAACCTGGCTAATTCATTTTATTTTGAGCATAATTCACTCTCACAATCGATAGGATAGCAAAATAACCGGCCTAGAAACACGTTGAGGGATGGGGCTCCTCTTCATTTCTACTCTCTCCATTTTCCCCAAGTTCCTATTTGGATGAAAGACACATGTCATAGTTAATAATTAATGGTTGAGATCTAATTTCCCAAATCAAGGTCCCAACCATAGTTAGAATAACAAATATTTTCTTTATTTACTCTAAAAAATTTGACAATCCCAAAATTCTAATTAAAACATTATCTCACCCATAATTTTTTTTTCTTTTCCTATTTATTATGCGCTCTTCCTTTTTTTTTTTTTTTTTTTTTTTTTTTTTTTTTTTTGCTTCTTTTGAACAATTTTTTTTCTGTACAGTTCTTCTTAATTTTCCCCCCTACGTCCATCTGGATATGTTCCCAATTTTTTTTTTTTTGTATACTTCATGCTTTAATTTTAATTCAAGAAAAGAAAATTTATAAGTCATTTATATGACACGTAATAAATAGGAAAGAAAGAAAATTTTAGGATTAATTTATAGGTGAGATAATGTTTTAGCTAGAATTTTGAGATTGTCAAATCTTTTTAGAGTAAATAAAGAAAATATTTGTTATTCTAACTATGGTTGGGACCTTGATTTGGGAAATTAGATCTCAACCATTAATTATTAACTATGACATGTGTCTTTCATCCAAATAGGAACTTGGGGAAAATGGAGAGAGTAGAAATGAAGAGGAGCCCCATCCCACATTGAGGCCACTTAAGTATTAGTAACTCTTCGAGCCTAATAAAATATTTTGAAGACATGTCTGGACTAAAAAAGAAAGAAAAAAGAAAAAAGAAAAAAGAAAAAAGAAAAAAAGAGACAAGGTTAGTAAAAGTTTCATTTCTTACTAACCTAGGTTATAACTAAATTATATTGCATAATCACTGGTTGATGGGCTATTAAGTACTATAAATATAAGTTTCCACCACAAGATGAAGAAAAATTCAAGCTGAAAAATATCAAGGGCCTTAAAATTCATAACACTGGGTATAATTAGATCAAATTGTTGATAAGCTTTCAATGATTTGAAAAGGCATCTTCACGTATTATTTTTATTTTTCAAAATACGCGGTGGCATTTAAGGATCAAAGAGAAATATTGCATATTTATTACTATTTGATTCTAAGAATATGAACATGTAGTCTATGTCAGCGTTTGTTTGTTTTCCAAACCCTTTGGTACCTCCAATCATACGGAGCCAAGTATATTATTATTCCAAGATACCAACATTACCATGACAACATCCTTACATGTTGGAATGAGACTTCTCATTAAAAAACGTTCTAAACCAATGGCTTTAAAAAGTCAACACATTCAAAATGATGCAAGATGTCCAATTCATCTTTGGATTAAGTTACCAGCTCAAAAAGCTAAACTTCCCGTTTGGTCATCCAAATTATACTCTTTTCCAAGGTTTAACTTACGACTCAAACATCCTTAGGCTTCTACTTGGAAATTAAGATCATAAATTGATTGTCTATAAGCTGAGGTGTTAAGGTGAAGAAATAAAATGCAGTCAGCAATCTTTTGTTACCATTTTAAAAAAATAAATTTTGTTAAAAAGAGGACAAATCAACCTTTTATTAAATAATTAGAGTTTACGTATGCTAATCCTACTAGGTACAACTCAGATGCCCCTTAAAGTGAATCTTGGGGTAGTCTCAAATAATCTATCACAATTAAGAAAGTGAATTATTGAACCTGAATGAGAATTTTTCTCTTCCTTGGGAGCCACAACAATTATTCCAGAATATATTAATCCCATTTTCAACTCCTTGAAAAGGTCTAAGAATCTCTTTATATAAAGGATTCTCTTTCTGCACAAATAAGGGGGAAAAAAAAAAAAGAATAGAAAAGAGCAGTTGACACACAATGGGTATCTGCATATCCACTGCATCTTTAGAGATTCATGCTGTTGATTTTAGCAATGAAAATGTGGTTCATTATCAAGACAACAACAATGGGTACCAACAAGTTGGTTCTGTTTTTTCTCAACAAGGAAGCAAAGGACTTAATCAAGACTCTGCTATTCTCTATCAGGTTTGTCATCAATCCTCTTTCATTTGCATGTCCAGTGAGTTTTATTACTGAACTGAAAGGTATGTTCAAATTCATTATATGGGGTACCTAAAAATGGAAACTTTCGTTTTATGGCAGGGGTATGGTGTAGAAAATGGAGCTTTCGGAGGAGTTTTCGATGGGCATGGAGAGAATGGACATATAGTCAGCAAGTTAGTTGTGAATAAGCTGCCATCTTTGCTTCTGAAACAGATAGCCTCTCTGCCAAAGATCACTTCTCTGGGCAAGAATTTTAACAAGTGGAAAGAGGCTTTTCTGAGTTCCTTTAAGTTGATGGACAAAGATATTAGAAGTATAGAGAAATTGGACTGTTCTTGCAGTGGAACAACTGCTGTGGTTGCTATAAGACAGGTAATGAGAAAGTCTTTCTCTGATCATTCAGAGATCAGAACGTCATTTAGATTTCAGCAAAGGTTTTGGAGAATCTAATATAGAAATGTTTTATATCTTAGAGGAGGATGATCTGATTATCGCTAATCTTGGTGATTCTAGAGCTGTACTAGGAAGAAAGTCGGAGGAGGGAGTAATTGAGGCTGTTCAGTTAACTACTGATTTGAAGCCTAGCCTGCCTTGTAAGACTCTTAATTCTTCCTGACTATTGACATTATACTTGGCACAGTTCAGTCCCAAAATGTACTTACTGAACTGTTTGATGCAGATGAAGCAGAAAGAATAAGAAATTGTGATGGCAGAGTGCTAGCACTTCAAGAAGAGCCACATATAAAGAGAGTGTGGTTACCCCATGAAGATGTTCCCGGATTAGCCATGTCTAGAGCTTTTGGAGATTTCATGCTCAAAAACTATGGCATAATCTCCAAGCCTGATGTCTCCTATCACCATATATCTCCCCATGATCAGTTTCTCGTTCTAGCAACCGATGGGGTAAGCCTACTTTAACTATGTACTACTCCTATTATTTATTCTGTTTGAGGTCATCTTTTCTCTGTTTCTACAACACCTGACCTATCCTTTTTAATTGTAAAATAGGTGTGGGATGTGCTGAGCAACGACCAAGTTGTGTCAATAGTATGTGCAGCAAATAATGCAGCCGCAGCCTCAGAGGCAGTGGTACAGGCTTAGATGAATGGAAACAGAAGTTTCCTAACAGCAAGAGAGATGATTGCACTGCAATCTGCCTGTTCTTGCATCAACAAGCACCTCTGCAGAATAGTACTTGAAGCCAAAGCTATACACAAGTTCATTGTGCTTAAACGTAATCGACTATCTGACGTGCTGGAGTTGCGACAGTTTTGGGTGATGCTATTTCTATTTAGCAGTGTAGATACACGTAAACGACTATCTGTCAGATTTTAAGTTCAATGTAGAAATTTTGGAGACTACAAAGTCGTGAGATGAAAGTAAAGCGTTTTCTTTTGCTTTTTGAAAAACATATACAAACATTTTGTTTACATATTGCGCAGTCATTTATTTGATAAGACCCTTCAGGTCGAGCAATAAAAAAGGAGAAAGAGAAACCGAAAAATGAAAGGAGCTGCTTCACCATATCATTACTTGTTATCGACAAAAATCGAAAACCTTAGGCACCAGGCAATACTTCAAAATTATGGCCAAGATTTTTGAAGTTTTAATCAAAAGAATATACAGACAAAAATCAAACCTTAATGCTAGCAATCAATACGACTTGCTTCTCTCCACTGTTCTAAAAAAATTGCTATACTTTAATCTGATTTGGAACAATTTCAGGCCACTGCAAAGATATGTATTTACTCTTTTGAATTAGATGGAAAAAAACGACAGGGAAGAGAATGGATGCAAAAGTTCACAAGTGAAATTCAGCTTGAAATCCCGTCATATCAGGCTTTTAAAAAATCAAATTGATTCATTTATCAGATTCCCTAGTCTAAGCTGATCGCCATTTGCAACTCACATCAACTCTATACATCTTTCAGATCACCTTATCCCAGCATATTATACGAGCTATTCTCAAAACAAGCTTCTTTATTTTGGAGCAGTTCTTGCTTGAGCTTATCCTACTTAAATTGCTTCTGATATCTTTTTTTTTTTTTTTTTTGGGGATGAAGCATTAATGAACATGGGTATATACACATAATATGAGAACAAAGGATCGGCGATTGAAATTATGTATGCAACTGTGTACAAAACACAGCATGCTGTGCTGGAAAGATCACTAACATTACGAGAAACAGCTCCATGAGGCCTTTATTAAAGGTTTATTTATTCTTTTGTTTGATGGAAGGTAGAAAAAAAACCTTCAGCATTGTCGAAAATAATCATGCTTACTGAACCTGATGATGGAATTCATGATCTTCCAGGTTTGTGATAAAAGTGTCACATGCACAGGGGACAAATATAAACTAAATAAACAGTAAAGAATTATGACCCACCTCAAACTCCTTCCCTTTCAACATTATCTCTTTGTATGCATTTAGATCTCGCACTTCAAGGATTCTCCATAATATTCCAACCACCTGTTCGGAAACGCCTGCCATCGACCTGTAAATTTTACAGCAGCATCATCAACTAATCAAAACTGGAAACCATGAAAGGGAAACTCAAGAATCATATAAAAATGGTCTCAACAAACAAGATTCTCTTTGAGAAAGAGGACAGCAAAATAGGAAACTTATATGGAAAGTGCTAGATTTCAGCAAAGCATGAGACTGGAGGTTGAAAATGGGAACAGAATCAGGTTTCGGACAAATTTATGGTTAAGGGGAGGAGAATTAAGCTTGTTACCAATAAAATTTGTACAGTTGCATAATGTTAGGTGAATCTCACAAATGGTCACACAACTATACAACTGTAGTTTGTTTTGCACCAAAGTCACTCAATTTTCTTTTGTAACTTACAAGTCGCAAACACGGTAGCCTTGGTGGCCAAATGGTGCACGAGTGCAACAAAACTATGTTTATTCAATTTACGATAAAAACAAACTCAAATAAAATCCATCTATAGGTTTGAATATTGTTCAAGTTGGAACGAACTCACAAATAGAGAGCAAGTACTTTGCCTTTGATCTTTTTATCATGCTTGATGCTTCCAAATAGCAACCCTATAAAATCTACAAATGGCAAATACACTATACTGACTACAAATAAACATGTAGAAACAGAGAAAATAGAGATGAACCAATTAAAACCGTCGAATGCGGATAGCAATGTCTTGTGATGAGCGCCTAAACAGTGGGGTTTCATTTTCACGTTTACCCTATTTTGGGCTGGTCCTGAATTTTTGCTCCCCGTAACAAAATCTTTTCATGAAATAAGTTTATGTTTTCACACCATGATATTTCATAAATTATGCTCCGCATTTTAAATTTTTTTTATGTCTAAACAACTTATTCCTCGACAAGCATCACTTCGATTTTGACAGACAAAACAGGTAACTGGAGATTTATATACTTCGAACTAGGCTTCGGTTTGGGCCATTTGAACAAAGTAGCTGTTGGCTTAACCCATTAATTGGGCTGGATTTGGTAAGTGAATAGCTTAGTCTAGGCCCATTACTCTACATCCCTGTCTTTTGGCCGAAGTGCACACATATCTGAATTTGAGACCACAATTTAAGTCATACCTGTAATTTGTAAGGATTTTTTAAATCTATCCACTTTGAAACAACTTTAAACACGCAGTGTCTGAAATTTCATATGATTGAAGACTAGGCACGTATAACTGAATTTCAGTCATTTTACCTTGAACTTTAGGCACATATCGATGAAGTTCAATCATTTTTGTATGAACTTCAGACAGCTGTCTGAACTCAGTCATATGTGACTTTGGATTTTTTTATAGGTTTTGTCAAAGCCTAACTTCAAACACCGCATGTCTGAAGTTATTCTGGAATGGATAAATGTGCAAAACAAATTTTAAAATAATAAGTACATGTTAGATAGTGATGTCCAAATAAGATACCTCGTGGAATTTTTACCTTTCTTTTCCTAAAACTTCTTCAAGCTTTTGCACGAATTTCCCTTCAAATGCACTGGTCTTTAATTTTTGTCCTTATATCTGTGGTTTTTAATTTTTTTTCCCTTACCACTTAATGAAATATCCAGACCTGTTTCGTGCAACATAAGTTTTATAACATTTATCTTCGAAAACTAAACTATTGTGAGGTCAGGGGCGGATCCACGTTCAAGTGAGGGTGTTCACCCGAACACCCTCGGCAAAAAATTACAGTGTATATAGGGTAAATTTTCTGTATTTATGTGCATATATTAACTTTTGAACACCCTCAGCAAAAAATTATAGTGTCTATTTAGTTTTTTTTTTTTTTTTTTTTTTTTTTTTCTGAACACCCTGAATGAAAATCCTGGATCCGTCACTGTGTGAGGTATTACGTTACTTCACCTACAGATGCCCCCAATTTATAAGTATAAACAGAGAAAAGCTCAACAGAGAAAAACATTAATCTCTGTTTATAGTTTTTTTTTTTTAATTAATGTTTACAATATATTCTTTTTCATCTTGTGCGGGTAACTTATGGTGGTTTTGCTATTTGTAACATTCAAAATTATTTTAATCCCTAATCTCCCCAATATTTGATTTCCTTGATTTGTACCGGTCCACTCCAATGGACAAAAAAGCGTACAATAACGATGTGATGACATGACAAAACTAGTATAATAAGTGACAAGAAATTTCTCGTACAGCAATGCATATTTGTATTGCAATTGTCAAATTCTTGACATATTTTCGTGAGTTCTTATGGTTGTTACCTTTGAATTCTACGTCGTCCACATCAGTCCCTTGGTACGTCTCTTATGTTGGCACAAAGGAGTTTGAGCTCCTATAAATTTCTCATGCACCAATATAATTCATAGAACTCAATAGTCCAATTCACCTATTTCTCTGTTTTCTTTGTTCACCACAAAACACAATACAATGATATTTAGGTACAATATTGGTCTCGTATTTCTTGTTGTGCTCTCAATTTGGGCCAGCATTGAAGGTCGTGGAATTTCTAGATTCTTAACTGAAGAAACGGTAGGGACCAAATGGGCTGTTCTAGTTGCTGGTTCTAATGGATGGTGGAATTACAGGCACCAGGTTCTCATTGATTCAAACTACATTTTTCTTTAAATTGTCTAGTTTTCTAATAAAAATAGTTTTGCAAATGCCATTATCAGCAACTATATAAATAATTGAACATCCCGTCACAAGTATAAATTACTAAATCATTCTTGTTCCGAGAACTGAGTGATGACTGATGGAGTTGCTATGTTTTATCATACAACTATAGTGTTTAATGTATTCTCATTTAAAACTCCTCTATTGCCCTACCCCTCCCAATTTATTTTAGAGAACATATTTTATATGCTTAAGAAGAGGTAAGTTACACGTACTTACAGGTTACAAATGCACTAGTAAAATTACAAATGCACTTTAGTCCTCTAGATGTAATATCTAAGAAAGTCCTCTAAGAAAATCATTTACACCATGTGACGGACTTTGTTTTAAAAATTAAATGCCCCTTCAACTTTGGATAATAGATATTTCCTCCCACATATCTCAAATGAGCTTTTTAAATGCCTAATTTGCCCTCTATATTAGCAACATATATCACCCCCTCTCTTTACTTTTTCAATATCATGATGATTTACTCTTTTCTAAAATCTATGTTATGGACTTACCTATATAATAAATAAATTTCATTTTCAAAATGACAAAAAATGAAAATAGGAATCAATTAAGCATATACATCATTGCATGGCATAGCGAAATCTGAATGTTATATCTTAATTTCTTTGGCCATTGAATGATTTCAGGCTGATGTGTGTCATGCTTATCAAATACTCAAGAAAGGGGGTCTTAAAGACGAGAATATCATTGTATTCATGTACGATGATATTGCCAACAATAGGGATAATCCCAGACCTGGAGTCATCATCAATAATCCACATGGCCAAGATGTTTACAATGGTGTTCCTAAGGTTAGTGTACTTTTTTCTCTTTCGAGCAATTCAATCCCTCTATTTTTTTTATAAGGTTGGAATTAATGTGTGCTAATGGGGTTATTATTTATGTTGAGGCAGGATTATATAGGTGAAGATGTTAATGCTGACAATTTTTACAATGTTATCCTTGCGAACAAAAGTGGTATAGTTGGGGGAAGTGGGAAAGTTTTGAACAGTGGTCCAAATGACCATATCTTCATCTACTATACCGATCATGGTGGCCCTGGTATTGTCTGTAAGTAGCTTCCTCACACATAGTGTTCCTCTGTACTTCAATCTGCTTAATCTTTTCTTAGTTTTCTGGTTTCAAATTGAGTCGTCATAATTAATTCACCTACAATTATCAGCAATGCCCACTGGAGTTGTCTATGCAAACGATCTGATAAACGTGTTGAAAAAGAAGCATGCTTCTGGAACGTATAGTAAACTGGTAACTTGCATCGTTGTTTCAGCTTTAAAAGGCCTTCGTTTCCTGGGACAAAAAGGAAAATAGTGAAATCCGAGGTGTAATTTTATGTTGGATGATGTTTTCAATCTTCAGGTGTTTTACTTAGAAGCTTGTGAGTCTGGAAGCATGTTTGATGGTCTTCTTCCCGAAGGTCTAAATATCTATGTCACGACTGCATCAAAACCCGATGAAAACAGTTGGGGAACATATTGTGGTATGAGTGGTAAAGGTGAACCCTGCTTGGTAGAGTGTCCCCCTCCCGAGTTTAATGGTGTTTGCCTGGGAGACTTGTATAGTGTTGCCTGGATGGAGGATAGGTATGGACAACTCTCTTGTGGTCATTTCTCCAATATGCAGAGAGAAATAAAGTGATAGTTGATGTAAAATTTATTGATGATAGATCAATTATCCCATGTGAGTTATATTTGTCAAAAGTCACTGCATATATATTTTTCCTCTTAACTCCCAGAAAGTGCAATAACTTAATCGAGATGAGTGTGCCAAGTAATTAAAGATTCTTGTACATATTTCATTAATTCTAGGATTAAAATTTAAAGATGAATTTGATTTTGTTATTACGTCAAACTTATTAACCGTCTGTATTTGTGAATAGTGATGTGCAAGATCGACATTCTGACAGTTTGGCAGGGCAGTATAGCCGGGTAAGAGCTTGTGCTGTACTTGCGGACAAACTGTGCATATGCTTTAATCAATTTGTTCAATTATACTAGTGTAAGATCAATTTATTTCGTGTTCTAAAGGGAGATTTATAATTTCACTGTGGACATGCTCATCAGGTTGCAAATAGAACTGCCGCCAACCTAACACATGGATCCCATGTCATGCAATATGGTGATATCGTGCTAAGTTCTGACGCTCTTTCCGAGTATATGGGCGTTGCTTCCTCAAACCACAGTCATGCCTCTGTGAATGCCATGTCATACTCGAAATCATCGTCAAGGAATGTGGGTCAACGCAGTGCTGAGATTTTCTATTTGTTTTCTAAAGTATGGTTCTATATCTCTTTTTAATTTGCAATAAAATCGATGAGAAATTCTTCTTCCAACACCACAAGATTTCGATTTGTTCTTTTTGA
The DNA here is from genome assembly GCF_019175385.1 of Lycium barbarum. Classification (NCBI taxonomy): domain Eukaryota; kingdom Viridiplantae; phylum Streptophyta; class Magnoliopsida; order Solanales; family Solanaceae; genus Lycium; species Lycium barbarum. The sequence continues at coordinate 36,230,580 of NC_083340.1, read as the reverse complement.
ATGTTTCAGTACCAAGACGCTCCCGAAGGCTCTGCTGAGCATCTAGCCATTCGTGCGAGACTTATTGAAACTATTGCAAAGAGAAGTCAAGTGGATAATAGTGTAAAACATCTTGGAGAGCTTCTGTTTGGAGTTGAAAATGGTAATGAGGTACTACAGAGTGTTCGACCTGCTGGACAACCACTTGTTGACAATTGGGATTGCCTAAAATCATATGTAAGTAGTGAACCTAACTATAAAGGCCAAATTCTTTGTGGCACTTTAGTAGAATTTGTTTTTTCGTTCTTATGTCGAGAATGTGACTAGTCTTTTCACATGTATAGGTGAAGACGTTCGAGGCACATTGTGGAAAATTAACCCCGTACGGAAAGAAACACATACGTGGAATCGCCAACATCTGCAATGCTGGAATTGAGAGTGGGAAAATGGCTGATGCAACTGCACAAGCATGTCCTTGATAGTAAAGGGTACTCTTGGCAAAGATTAATGTATGCCACTAAGTTTGTTCATGGCTGCAAAATTTCACTTTCAATAGATAGCAACAATGAGAATAACATAAATGTTGAGTGTTGACAAGCACAATCTTATCTATATATAGTCGCCATGTAGTAAATTAAATAAAACTTTTTTCGGGTTCTTATTTATATGTAATTCTAAGTCTTCTTATTCTGGAACAATTTTGAATCAAAATCACGAAGGAAGACCAAGTCCAAATACCCAAAATTTTGAAATTGCCAAGTATAAATGATTTGCAACTTTCACATTTGATATAAATGTCATGTAATTCACGAAGAGAGAGAAAAAGAAAAAGGCAGAGAACATAAGCTCGACTTTCAAATACTCTTGGTTCTTCAGATTCAATTTCAAATACAAAATATTATATAAACACCTAACAATTTCATTATGCATGGCTTTCCTTATGAATAGAAAGTCTCAATCTTTTTCCTATACCGAACAAAGTAAAGGGAACCTAGAAAAAATTTATAATAACAAAATCAAGAATAAACGTATAAGGCAAGACATGCACATTAAAAAAATTAAAATCAAATGTATAAAAATGTAAAAATTAAATAGCCCCACAAATTATCGGGCAACATCTTTCTATTTTGTTCTTTTTACCATTCAAATGAAAAAGAAAATTATAAAATGGTTAAATCACACTATTGATTTGTGTCTCTGCAACTTATCATCTAACCAAGAATAGTAATTGTTATCATAAATGGAGCAAAATTTTAGTCTTTTCCTTTACGATAAATTTCAATATAATAAAATGTCTAACATAGTTGTTCTTTTTTAGAAATTTGTAAGCAACCTTTTGTCTGTTGGGACCATCCAAATCAAGAACGAGACATCACAGATTAACTTTTGCATTAAATTAACCTCAAACGAAGAAAATATAATCTATTGTTGTGCATAAATGTCTTCTTCCTTCAAATGAATCTCGATATCTTAATAAGATCGAACATAATTCAACTTTATTAATATCAATATTTTTCATTTCAACATGTTTTGACCATTCAAGTAAAACACATATACACGAGGAAACCTTATACGATTTGATAAAAGATAATAACTTTGTACTAATATGTGCACTAAACTTCAAACAAAGGAAATATAGTTTATTGTGCTAATGTATGATCAATGCCAAAATTTATCCATGTGGCCTTGGTTTTGTCTTTACATCTCTTCTCCTCTCGGTTATCTTAATATAACAAGTCTAGTTATACATGCCATTTTTCTATAGAATTTCCCTCAAGACTGCAACATTATTATATTTTCCTTTCAATTTATAGGATGTAGTTTGATTAAGAAATAAGTTGTTTTAAAAATATATGATCTTAAACATGTCTTACCATTTTTTGAAATATTGAAATATATCAAGATTAATAAAATAATAGTGTCATATAGACAAGCCAGAAGTATTTCTTTTCTCCTCATTTTTAAAATAACAATTATATTATTACCATAAGGGTTATGACAAACAGTAAGTTTCAACTAGTTTATTATTTTTAGCAAAAGATGTACTCATCTGACGAACAAAATGATAAGAAAGAAGAAAGAAAATAGAAAAAATAACAAAAGATAAATAAAAATAAACTGAATGTAAAATGTCGCATGGGTGTTCTTTTTTTTTTTTTTCCTACTTTCTAGCTTCCACGCACTACAATATGAAGAAAGTAAAGCATCTCTTCATGTCACTTGACACTATAGAAATGTTGTATGTTTTTTTATGTCTCATTCAATGTGGGTATCGTATTGTTACCTGCTTTGTTTGTTTGTTCTTGGGTAAACTACCTTTGGGGTCTTGGGCAAAATCTTATGCATCTAGTGATTGTACTTGACTACTTGTTGAGGAGGAGAAGGTGAAAACAATTTGGAATCTGATTATTTGGAAAAATAAAAAAGAGATTAAAATAAATTAAAAAATGCTTAAAATAAGTTAAAAACAAGAAGTTGGGGACTCTTAACTTTTTTCTTTTTAGCTTAACAGCCATCAACGATTTTACTTTTTTATCTCTTATATTTTCTTCTAATTCCAATATTACCCTTACTACCAGTGGCGGAGTCAGGATTTCCGCCGAGGGGTATAAAAAAGTAAACATACGAAGAAGCTTAAGGGGGTTCAACATCTACTATATATACATACAAAATAATTTTAACCTTGTAAATACAGTGTTTTTTTCCGCCGAGGAGGTTCGGATGAACACCCTCGGCATAGTGTGGCTCCGCCACTGCTCACTACTAAAAAAGTGCTTGACAACACTTGTTTACCAAACACATCAACAACTTATTTTCAGCTTCAGTATTTTTATCCAAACACGTAACTATTTATTTATAAAATAACTTTTAACACTTTAAAAGTACTTTAAATATTTATGCTTAAAAGCTGCTTTTTTTCAGCTAATCCAAACGGGCTCTATGTCCATTGGAATTTTACTTCTCAGTTCAGTGATTTGGTTTGTAAGCTGAGAGGAATCAGATGGGGTTACTCCTGACAAGCTGGCTGTTTTTTGGGCTTTCACCATTAATGGAAGGTGTGGAGTTGTACTATTGTTATCAGAGACAACTATTGAGTTTGACGGTCCAAAATTAAAATAATAATAAAAAAAAACTGCTCTCTCCTTCCCAATTTATACGAGGAAGTTTCATTTTACACGAAGTTTAATAAAGAAAAGACTTTTTAATCTTTTTTTTAAAATTATTTTTTATTACATAGGGGAAGGGAAAGTGGAGGAGAGAATTATAATGTGGGGATTCGAACTTTCACCAACAAGGTGAAAGTTCATGTAGTCAACCAACTGAGCTATTAGATCCCTACCACTTTTAATCTTATGGTCTAAAACAAGCTAAAGAAATATTTATGGCTAGAAATTATTTCATTAAGGATAAAATGAGAATTTTAAAATTAAATTGTTACTAAATATAAAAATGTGTCATTCTTGACTAACAAAAAAAAGGAAAGATTTTCATATAAATTGGGAAGGGGAGTATCAATATCGTCCCACCTTATTAAATGCTAATCAATATTAACTCTAAATTCATTTTTCTTTCATCCCTGTTAATTTAGAATGGTAAATATCGACTGCTTTCTTCATTCATCGCTCCAACCCGACCCAGTAGAACCTTTGTTTCCCATAGCCTGTAATGGTTCAATCAATCCCTTATTACTAAGCCATCATGTGACAATACCATCACAACAAATTTCACTTAAGCAGTCTCATTTACAAAGATTCTCTTGTAATCGTGAGGTGGACCAATCTTCATTATTAGACATAGCCATGAAATCAAAGATAATCTATTAATGTTGGAATATAGAACGCTAGAACTTCTTATTGATTTTTAATAACTTATTAATTAATAAAAAGATCTTAAGGAGTTTGAATCTCATTTTTGGGACGATTTGGTAAAAATTTTGAGGTGGTTTGCATAGGAATTTGAGCCAAATTCCAATTAGAAGATAAACATTGAAGAAGATGAAATGTGTATCCCCTATGTATCTTCGTGTATCCCATGAGTATCGTTTGTGTATCCCATATATATCTCCTATATATCCATGTATTGTGAGATACATATGTCGCCAATACAAAATTTGAACCCGATTTTCACTATGAATTTTGACTCCAAACTAATCTAAATCACTTTTAATCTTCCTCAAATTTTGTATATTGCCTTGCTATTATATTGACATACGCAATGAAAGGTTAAATGATTAAGGGGATGTTTGGTTGCTGGTTAGAGAAAAATTATTCGTGTATTAAAACTTGCAGAACTTAAGTACATTATTTGGTTACAAAAATGAGAAAAAATAAACCCAACATAAAATCTAACATAAGTTATACAATGTTTGGTTGGGTTTTTTCTCTTTCCACATGAAACATGCCATTGCTAATACAATGTTTAGTTCATGTTTTTCATTTCCGCATAGCTAATACATGTATAGGTATAAGAGAATCCATGTACTAATTTATGCATAATAGAAGACGGAATAACTAATACATGAACTAAACCCTACATAACTAAATTCTGCATAACTAACCTGCATAACTAATACCTGCATCTAATTATCCCTATATTACTAATATATGCATAACTAATTTATATATTACTAATACATGCATAACTCTAACCAGCAACCAAACGATCTCTAAGTGGTTGTAGACTTTTTATATTATTGGTCATTCCTGTAGTTCTCCCCAATAAGCAAAATGAAACCCTAGGCCCTCTCCTCTTGCCTCTCTCCTTTGAGACCATGGAGATTTAGGGCAGCCATGGCTGCCACCGTCTCTCCCCGGCCTTTGGCTGCGGGAGAGCCTCCCCAAAACCCTACAATCAACACTACAAACACCAATACACCCCCTACTTATGCCGATAGATTGAATCAAACAAAATCAACCGTTAACTTTTCTCAAACTAGTTTGATACCTATTGAAGCTGTTCATGGAATTCCTACATTAAAATTTACGTTGGATGAACGACAAACTTTCGCTAGGGAGGAGGAACTTCATTACGCCATTGTGGTTAAACTATCCACGGGATCACCAGATTTGCCAACTTTAAGATCGATTTTGCCTAAGTTCCTCGGCATTAAGGGACATTGTCTCGTCGGGTTGCTTGCTCTCGTATGGATCAATATGATGATTTTGTGGCTACATTATCAAGAGGCGTGAATTATTTCATGCAAAACGGCAAAGACCATCAAATTAGGATTTTCCCATGGACTATTGGATTCAACCCTAAGGAGGAGACTTCACGTGCGGGAGTATGGATTTTGTTTCCAAACCTATCGACTGATTTTTTGCTAAGAGATCTTTGCTTTCCATTGCTTCAGCAGTCGGAAAACCTATTGTTGTGGATAAGGTCACGCAAGTGAGATCAAGACCTAGCACGGCTAGGGTTAGGGTGATCCTCGACTTGTTGGACAAACATTCGGATCATATTCGACTTCAAAGTGTGGACAAAGTCACGGGCAAAATTATTGACGAGTTCCAGGAGGTCGTGTATGATAATTTTCCTCAATATTGCACCCATTGTAGGCACCAAGGTCATGATGAAAAAAAGTGCCGATTGTTAATTGGAAAAAACGTAGTGGTTCAAAAAGAAGATGTTGCGGCAATGGAGATTGAGGGAGCTTCGGTTGAGAAATTGCAAGGAGATGTACGTGATTATCTAAACACTAAGAAGCAACAACAAAAGAGAGCTAACATGGGAGATATTCCAGTAGGTCGAGCATTGGCTAGGGTGTCCGAAAACCTCGCTGAAAGCTCATGGGTTGGAAAGGAAGCTGCTCCAGATTTGCATCCTAATCCGAAAAGGAATGAGGGTAGTCCATTAGGAAATAGTAAATCTGAGGCAGTCCATTCTCTTGATATCAATGAAAATCGGGAGGTTTTGGTTGGAAAGGTGCAAGAGGTGGTGCAACAGGCCAAAATCAACGAGTTGCCTAGTTTTGGTGATATGGGTGTCGTAGTTGGGAATTTAACAGTTTCCGAGCAGGCTATGGATTTGAACAATGCTAAAGAAGATGCTAGAAGTGAAGGCTGTATAGTGGTCTCACGCAAATAATCTGTTAGTCCTCAAATTGTCAAAGAACTTAATATGACAAAGGAACAAGACATTGCAACAAAGGACATTGTGTGTCCTAACACTTTTGACGCTCTTTCAGTAGAGAGGAGCACCAATCTGCTTCAGGATGTTCTAAAAGTCATATTGCACATCCAAAATTGGCAAACATGCTAATGCAACAACAAATTGCAAGTTTGGTTTGTCCGGTCCCCGTCTTGAAGCCGTTGATGGTCACATTGAACACTTTGGCATTTGAGATCCCTACTCAGTCTATGGAGATAGTTGGTGAGCAACATGATGACTCTGGGTAGCAAGTAATGCCCACAGGGAATGACCAAGATGTGGATAAGATTGTGGCCTCCGCTCCAAAACGTTTAAGCAATAACGTTAAAACGAGAGTGACCAAAAAGGTGGTACGAGTATAAAGAGTTGGGCGGACATAGTGGAGGAGGATGGGAAGGTTTCATCCCCTTCAATGCGCAGCAAGTTGAGTCCAGTAGCCCCGGCATTTGTGCCAAGCCATGCAATGGTTCTTCCATCTTTAGCTGCGGGTCAACTGGTGGCTCAAATGAGTGCACCTTTGAATGTAAGTGTTCCGAATATTCAATTGACTCCTACTAATGTTCTTCATGCTTTAGTGTCACACGATATGGAAAATTTGAATGCTATGGATAATCCTACTAAAAGCAAGCCTATTGGAATTGCGGCCAAGCGGTATGAGCCAGGAGCTTTAGTGGAGGATCCTTTAGAGGCTTTTGATGGTGATTTGGGCTTTGACATATTTGATGAAGAAGATGAGAATGAAATATTGGATGAATGCTTTGCTAAGGTGGCTAGGGACGGAGATCTTTCACCTAGGCAACAAAGGAGTGGATTCAAGATAAAGAAGACCCATGGAAGAAAACATAGTTGGGATGGTAAAGTGTCTGAGGGGGTTGTTCTATGGCAACTGCCAATGAGAGTGACAAAACAGAAGGAGACAAGGTTAAACTACATCAACAAGTTCCAATAGATCCAAAAAGATTTGATGAAGTATCAAGAGATTTTGAAGCTGTTGGAAGAAGAAGATAAGGTGAAGAATCAGATTTTTATCGGGCTACATCTCCTAGAGGAATTCACAATTCGAAAAAAAACAAGGGCCTGACTCTATATTCTTGCTTATTTTAATATTTCACTATAAGTATTATCAGTTGTAATATCGTCATAGAGTGTGTTATAAACTCTGTGATGATCATAGAATATTTAGTGCTTTCGTCTTCTTAAAAAAAAAGAAAAAAAGTAGTTCTCCCTAATTATTATTATCACTATAAATTATTGCAATGTATTTTTGATTGGTTTTTGTGTTCTTTAGCTTTGGACTAGAACAGGGAGTACCGTAACCATATGGTTCGCATCTAACTGGAGTAGATTTGGCATAAAGGATACTTTGAGTTTTCAATTGGAAAAATATCCGTTGATTTTTTTGCTTTATTTTTGTGTTTTAGGTTAAAAAGTGTGTTCGGGGTTCCTTTTATAAATTTAAAGAGTTTGGGGTAAGTAAGGTTTCAAATTTATTACAATATACTTAAGTCTCTTTCTCTTCTCTTAAATACACTCGGAGCCTGTTTGGATTGGCTTCATTTAGGTGCTTTTAAGCCAAATAGCTTTTAAGCACTTTTGTAGTATTTGGGTAAAATAAAAAATTGCTTTTAAGCACTTGTTTTTAAGCAAAAAAAAAAAAATAAAAAAAAATCATAAGTTACAATTCCTAACTTATGGCCTCTTCACTTAGGCTTTTTCCTACTTGGTTATAGCTTTAGTGAAGATGGACTATCAATTGCTGCTGGTGTACATCAGAAAGGAAACACACACACACAAAAAAAAAAAAAAAAAAAAAGAAGAGGCTGCTGGTGTGTCACTTTGCAGACTTGGTTGGTTGCTGTTACAAGGTGCATAAATGCAGCATTATTGCTGCTGCTGTGCATCAAAAGGAAAGGCAGAGAAAAAAAAAAAAAAAAAAAAGGGAAAGCTATTGTCAAGTTGGAAACATCAGCATCATACTTGGTGTTCCCATTAATAATGAACCATCATGCTTAAGTCCATTTGGAGGAAAGCATGATGGTTTTCTACTCTAACAATGTGTTCTATTTGCAGGTTTAGCATGGACAATCAAGGTAGCCAAGGAAATTTATGCACCACCTGGTGCAAGATGGTCAGGGATCAGGAGGAGGTTTAGCATGGATTCACATGAAAGATTAAGCAAGTTCTTGGAAATATAGAACTTAGGATCTTAGTGAGAAAAAAAAAAAAAACCAGTTGGCAATCTGGTGTAATGCACCAGCTGCTAATCATAATCAAAGGCTGCAAGGATATGCAGCAACTGCAAAGGCAATATATGTTGCGAGCTACACTTGGACTAACTGCAAAGATGAAGTGCTGTGAGCTACACTTGGACTAACTGACAGTAGAAAATGGAAATGCTTGGCAGCAGAGGTACAAACTAAAGTTTGCAGAATGTCAAGCATCAAAGGAACAACTTACAAGGTGCAATCAAGAGCTTGTACAGGATTGCAGGCACTGATATACACAAATACAGTGCTGATAATCTACACAAGGTAAAGAGAAGAAGTTCGGGAAGATGAAGCAAGGGACACTGAAGCAACAGCTGCTGTACCTACATTACTGGTTTTTGCTACTGCCAGTTTGGCTGTACATGCTGTGCAAGTTCATTTTCCTACAAGGATCCTTGGAGGAATCTTCAACAATACTCAGATCAATGGGACAATCTCAGGCATACTATTGAGCAGTATATTATGTGTATACTGCAGTATATTAACACAAGTATACCGTGGATATACACAAGTATACTGCTGATATACATGGATTTTTGGCCAAGTTGTGCATCAAGGGATCAAACTTGGGACACAATTTGGTTGACAACAAGCAGAACATCACAATTCAAGTTTACTCAAGTTTTAGTCGTTTATCATATTCTTAATTTAGCAATTTGTAGTGCCAACTTAAGTCATCATATAAGACTTGGGTTGGTCTTTAGCTTAATTCCTGCATTTTATTAGCCTTTTTTGGCACTATTTGTAAAGACTCTTTATTTTGTGCTTTTGAAAATTTATAAAATCAGCACTAGGCTCACAAGCCTAGTGGACTTTGCTAAAAAAAAAAAAAAAAAAAAAAACTTATGGCTTTTAGCTTAGATCCCTTTCTCTTCTCATTTATCTCTCCAATCGGTCATCATTTCTCTCTCCAGTCGATCACCATTTTTCTCTACAGTTGATCACTATTTTTGCTCGTCTCTGTCACACTCTCCAGTCGTTGCTCGATTTAGACTTCATCGTTTTTAGGTATTTTGCCAATAACTTGTAGTTTGCTTGTAACCATTGCCTTTAGAAGCTGCATATTCTCTTGAATTAAGAAATAAACGTGTTTTTTTTTTCTCAAAGATCCATTCTTGGTTGATTCAACTTGGATAATATATTTTTTCTGGTTCTTTCGAATAGCTTTGCTAGGTTGGGTTATGTTTGTTGTTTCTTGTTGCCTCGACCCATTTGATCTATTTCGTGACTTGTCGTCGATTATTATTATTTTTATATCGTTGTTAGTCAACGACACTCCATTGTTTGTATGTAGAGAACAAAAAATGATAAGTCATGGAGGAGGAAAATCCTTAAAGATAATGACCCACCATGCTGCTCTACAAAAGAAAATGACAAGAAGGATTCAGGAACTACTGAAAACTCCAAACCCCAAACCTCAAATCCCTATTTGCAGAAGTCTTATGGACTATGAATAAATATATCATAAACCGGCCCATGTCAATGGTTAACATATATAGTTTCCACTTAACTACACCATTTATCAATAATCAATCACTTAGTATAAATAAGCTAGGCTACTCTTTGGCTAAATAAACAATAAATTAATAATTCAAATTAAATAAAAAAACTTAACACTATTTAAATATGATAATAATAATTCATTATATCATATGAGAGTCCCCATCATTTGAAGAAGTATTATCAACGGTAACAGAAAACACCTTGTTCAAGTTCTAATCAAGCAAACAATTAACAATAGCTTCTGGAATTTGCTCACCCTTATGATCAGGTATAAGGCGCAAATTCAGTATTCTTTTATGCAACACCCAGTATCTATCAATAAAGTGAACAGTCAAACACATATAACTTATTCCTTGCAACGATATTCGTGTGTCTGCAGTAGGGCAAATTTTTAGTTGTATTCCTCTTAGTGACTTCATCAAATTTTGTCTCAGTTCACCGTAAAGATCATACCAATATCTTGTTATTATTCTACAGGAAGGAAGTGAAAATAACTATTGGATTTGAATCATAAACTTCTTGAAATCTCCAAAGCTAAATGGTAGTTCACCCATAATTATCATCTCAACTAAATCCCTCCTAACTACTTCTTGATCGAATCTCCAAAGCAGCCCATACTTAGATTGAAAATTCAACTTTTGTTGAGCACAAATTTTAATGACAGGTTTATAAAATTTGTACCTTCTCAAATGTTGTTTCAATGCCGTTGTTTCATTATTTGTATTAGCACCATAAATTAGGTGACAATACATACATTTTGATTTACCAATACCATTTACAACGACCTTATCAAAATGATCCCAAGCCTCAGATCTAGATTGTATTTCTTTTCTTTTCTTTGTAACATGGGAGCCAAGCAAGTTGTCATTTCTATCATCTATATTAGGTAAGCTATCAGTTAACACCACAATTGCTCTACTTTCATTCGTTATCTATCAAATATTAAAAGAGGAACTATAAGACGACAAGGGGAAAAAAATCAGAATTAATACAGTACTTTCAACACTCAACAGTAGGGCTGGACATTAGAATCAGAATTATTGTCATCCATCTACACTTCTACAAATAAAAACACAATAGATTATTCAACAGAACCAAAAAAAAGTAGCAAATAATATTTGAAAGACTATTTGACAGTAAACACACTGGTTGAAGGGCTAAATACTGTTTGAAGGGCTAAATAAAGGATATCTAGTATTTCTCTATTTTCATAATGGAAATCTAAATGATGAATAACAAAACGAAATAAATAAGATTACAATTTGAATTTGTGCTCAAATTTTCAAGTCAGACAATACCACATAGACATGAATATAATATGGCAATGACTATTTTCTAGCCATTCAACTTCATTATCTTTGTCAAGAATATTTTCTGAAGCCTCATCGAAGCAACTCACTTAACAACAGAATGAGATTGCCAGGAGAAAATCGCATTTTGTTATCTCTTCTCACTATTTCCTTAAAAAGATAAAGAAAGATATAGTACCATGACCGTTGACTCTGATCAGAATCCAGGTCGAAGTCACTGGAAGCTGGTCGAAACTCGAAAATGGTTATCGCTCTTAGCCTCACACTCTCCATTAGTCTAGTGCTTCAGAGGCAGTGAAGCATAAAGATATTGCACAAGGGTTAGGGTTACTAGGAGATGGATAATAGGAAATTATGAATTAGGATATAAAATATTGGGATGGGTTTGGATAGTTGGGTTGGATCGAAAATATTTTAAGATTAATAAAGTATTATCTATTGGGAGCGCTAAAATATTATACCTCTTAAACCTATATCGTAGAAGATCAGTTAAACCAAAAAACTGGGACCCCAAAATCAGAACTGAATCGAACATCGAACTTTTAGGAGAAATAGAACTGAAATAAAACCAAAAAACCAAATCAGTTTGGTCCAATCTGATTTTTTGGTATTTACGCCCAACCCTAGTCCAGCCCAAGGTCGAATATAATTAAGTTTTGTGTGGACTTCCACAAATAAGATAATTTTATTTTTAGGTAATGATGTAAGGATTTCTATATGAAAATTTTTATGATGAGGGGGTGTTTGCATGAGTAATAGAATCTATTCTTATTTTCATCTGTTACAATAATCCAGTTTGATCTTTCATTCCGCTGCAGTTTGGGACTTTTCCAGTTTTGGTGGCCAGAGGGGCATCAAAGAGTATTTCTTTGTAGGAGTTCTTTCATGAAAACATATTGGATATCAGGAAGTTCCGGTGGTATGAAAAGTGAGGGGATGGTACTGGAGTGCCCAAAGTTGATCATGTTTTTGAAATTTTTGCAATTTGGAGAGAGGGATTAAGTTAATGATATTCAGGAGAAACACTAGTTGAGAAACAAATAGGCTGCATTGATTACTTTCCTAGTGTGTAATGTGATGACTCACCATGTCATCATGCCACTTAGGCGTCACGTGACACAAATTTCACGCATGTGAAAGGCTTGCATAAGAAAGATGCAATGGAGAGTTTCCTCGGAAAGACTCTAGATTCTAATGAACTATCTAGAAAGACTTTCTTGAGAGACCCTAGAATATTCTAGGGATGTCGAGAATTCTAGAGAAGGGACTTACTTATAAATACAGAGGAGTTTTGTAACAATTATTATTTATGCATTAGCCCCTAGATTACTAGTATACAGGGGGTCATTCATTTGTAACTCATCAAACAAACAATTCAAGTTCTCTCTCTAATACAAACCTTCCCATGCAGCTTCCATGTAAGTCAAGCAGCTATGTGAGGCCTCGACGCCTCGAAAGAGGAAGCCTCATGCCGATGGTACTGTTTATCTAATTTTTATTTACTTGCATATTTTTTTGATTTTTTTTCCTGAGGTTTCTTTCATATGAGTCTTGTATCTACAAGATCTCTAGATTTTATAGAACCTCAATAGACAAAATAAAAGGATTGTGGTTCTCCCGCTCTATCTTTCTAGACATCTTAAGATTTAATCCTTTTTCTTACTCTGTGAATTTATATCTTTCTCCCATTCTCTTTATCAACCAAAAAGGAAGATACAGTGGATGGGAGAAAGATATAAGTTCACAGCTCAAGGAAAAAATATATATTCAAGATATCTAGAAAGAAAGAAAGAAAGAAAGAGAGGACCACAATCCTTTTCCTTCCTTCAAAGAAGTTCGGTATTATCTAGAGATCGTGAAGACACAAGATTCATGTGAAACAAACTTTAAAAAATAATCAAAATCAACAAATATAAATTGGATAGCCAATACCATTATTGACATGACGCTTCTTCTTTAGAGTGGGCTGAGGCCTCAGAGAACTGCTTGATTGAGAAGGTGCCTTTAGGGCAAGAACCGATCTATAATCGTTACTCTTTGTTGTAGAATCTTTCGTATGTTCTCTCTCTTTGTTGTTATTTTTTTCAACAAGTAAAAGTTGAATGATTGTTTATATTTAATCTTCTAATTTGAGGTGATACTATCATGGAAAATAATATTTGTAGTCTTTAGAGGAATTTTCTAAGCAATTCAGTTACTAGACTACACACCGGAAAAGTAATAAACGCAACCTATTTTTTCCCCAACTATCAGTTCTCCTAACTAAGCATTGATTTTTTTTTTTACTAATTCATTCTACAGATATAATCCTACTTAGAGGCATTAATAAAACGTAATTAAAACTTTAATGTTCAATGACTCAAGTTTGATCAATATAGCAGTACCCAAATCTAAAGGTAGATTTTCTCTTGCTCTCTATCCCCAAGCCACTACCAAGACAATAAAAATCAGAAACATGTATCTAATCAATAGAAAATAGAAAAACTACTTTTGTGAGATAAACTTTAAAGTTGGATGACTTTTATGTGATAAAAAAAAAGTAATTTTTATGTGATAAATTTTAAAGTTGAATGCCTTTTATGTAATAGAAAATAGAAAAATAATTTTCGTTTAATAAACTCAAATTAAAGTTGGATGACCACCGGCAAATTTATCCTTTAAAGCTACTTTATCCATTGTTTAAAGATTTTGAGTCATAACGGTGATATTTTATCACATTAATATGTAAGGTGCATAAATAAAATCTCTCTAATCTAATTGTCAAATTTTTTATGATGATCAGAAACTGAATGATCCTTTCAGTGGTAGCCTATTGATCTCTCTCTCTCTCTCACACACAAAAAAATTTATGGAGTATGAAATTTGTATTAAAAATAATAAATTTGTAATTGTTTCAATATCCTAACATATGTTTTAATATATAACAAAATAACAATTAGAGGTTCTAGAATACTTACCTTATGCTTTGATATTCTACAGTGTCTCAGAGAATTTTGAACATGTTTGATCCTATCGTGTGCCCAATTTTGTGAAAATTAATTGATATTGTGTGTTGATGATTGAATGCGATGTTGAAATATGTTTGAGATGGTCATATGTGCATGGAGAATGATTTGGAGGTGAGTTGAAAGTGGTATTGAAGCAAAAAGAATGAAATTGTGGAGTTTGGAAACAAATCAACTCCCAAACAGTATGTAAAATAATTGTAACAACCCGTCATGTCGTTTTGAGTAGTAGCACCCTTTTCTCCTAAATGACACTGTAGGCTTAAAATGTGATTTATAACTTGAGGGAATGGGTGACACGGTTTCTGAGGCTATCAGATGAGTATCGAAAAAGAAAACAAAAAACTAGAGTTCTTGAGAAAAGATAAAATAAGGATTGACCAAAGTCAATATTTGGGTAAACACATTGAGATTTGAGGTTTAAAAGTTTGTATAGGCCCGAATGGTGATTTATGACTTAGTTGGATAGTTTGGACGAGTCCTAAGGGGCTGGGGGAGTGATTTAGATACTTTGGTTATTTTCAAGTTGGATAAGGATTTAGAATTTACCATGGTCAAATATGAATGTAGATGACCCCGCGTTGGTGTTTTTAGCATTCTAGCAGGTACATAGGGTAATTTTGGAGCGAATTGCATATTTGGTTTGCATTTCGAGGGGTTCTGGTGAATTCCGAGGGGCTAAACACATTAAATGAACTGTTGTAGGATTTTGTGCCTTAGCTGATGTCTGGCGCAGCCGCACATGCGGTGACTTAGCCTCACTTGTCAAGGGGAAAGGTAGGAGATTTCTACATCTGCGAAGGTGGAAGCGCACCCGCGAGGTCGCACCTGCAGCTAGTGTGTCGCACCTGCGATGTCCCTCAACAATATATAATATTTCTTCAAGTCGGGATTTGACATTTCAAATCATATTTTGAGCCCTAGACCTCGTATTAAAGAGATTTTAGAGGGAATTTTCGAGATTGATCACTGGGATAAGAATCAAGTATGGCTTAAAATGCCATTCATCAAATCCATAAAAGTAGCTGCGGCACTAGTAAGCCCAATAGACATAACAAGAAACTCATAGTACCCATATTGAGTCCTGAAGGCTGTCTTAGGAATATCTTCGGCCTGAATCTTCAACTGACGATAACCCGATCTCAAATCGATCTTAGAAAACACAGAAGCCCCCTAAAGCTGGTTAAATAGATCATCAATATGAGGAATAGGGTACTTATTCTGAATGGTGACTTATTCAACTGGCGGTAGTCAATGCACATCCGCATAGTCCCATATTTTTTCTTCACAAAAAGCAAGAGAGAGCCCTAAGAGGAGACGCTCTGCCTAATAAACCCCTTACCCAGAAGGTCCTGAAGCTGCTCCTTCAACTCTCTCAACTCTGCCTGTACCATCCGGTATGGTGGAATAGAAATGGGGCGAGTCCCTGGCTCCACATTAATACAGAAATCAATATCACGATCGGGTGACAAACCTCGCAAGTCCGCGGGAAACACCTCCGCAAACTCACACACCACAGGAACTGACTCAAGCGATGGAACGTCAGCAGCAGTATCACGAATATATGCCATGTAAGCCAAACAACCTCTATCAACTAACTTCCTGGCACGAAGGAAAGAAATAATCTTCTCTGGGGAGGGACTAGGGGTATCCTTCCACTCAAGTCTAGACATACCAGGCATAGTTAACATGACTGTCTTGACATGACAGTCCAGTCTAGACATAAGGAGCTAGCCAACTCATACCCATAATAACATCAAAGTGTACTGTATCAAGAATCACTTAATCAACACATGTACCATAACCTATAAATGTGACAGTACAAGACCGATCTATTTTATCTACAACCACTGAGTCTCCAACTGGAGTAGATACATGAATAGGGGCAGCAAGCAAATCACAAATCACATTAAGACCCATAGAGAAATACGTGGACACATAAGAGAATGTAGAATCCGGATCAAACAACACAGAAGTCGTCTGGTGACAAACTGAGATGTTACCTGTAATGACTGCTTCGGAACCCTAAGCCTTTGATCTTCCAGGAAAGGCATAGCAATGAACCCGTTCGCCACTAACCTGCGAACCTCCACGATCACCCTGTCCTGACTGAGCTCTACCCCTACCGGGCTTATGTCCACCTCTGCGTAAATGAGATCCGTCTCTGCTAGGCTGGGTGCCACCTCTAATAGCTATGTGGCCACTACGCCCAGTCTGAGCAAGGTCACTACCATAAGATCCTCCTTTTCTAGCTGATGAAACCTGAGCCCTGGGAGCCTGGTACTGAGCACTCTGGCCACTCTGTCTAAGTCTGGGAAAATTTCTCTTGAAATGTCCCTGCTGATCACACTCAAAGCATCCACTGTCTAGCGTCGACCGCTGAACAGAAAACGAAGAAGTAGAATAACCACCATGATTTGAAAATCTGGCCTGTAAACCCCTTGGCTGACTAAAAGAGTATTGATGGACCCTTGATGGGCCTCCAACAGAAACCTGCATGGCTGACTGAATAGGACGTCCCGAATAAACCTGGGAACTCTTTCCTCGGGAAAATGAACCACCGAAGCTACCACCCTTGCGAGCCTTCTTCTCTGCATACTTACCATAACTATCCTGTCTAGCACCCTTAACGGTCTTAACATGATCTACCACATCCTGAAAAGAAGATCCTAAGGCTACAAGCTGAAGAGCTGACAACTGAAGAGTAGTGTTCAACCTTTCACAAACTTCCTAACTCTCTCCTCCTCAATAGGCAATAGCTGGAGAGCATAACGGGACAAGGAATGGAACTGGGACTCATAAGCAGCAATTGAAGAATTTCCCTGCTCAATGCTACTAAACTCATCACGCCTCCTATCCCTCAAAGTACGCGGGATGTACTTCTCCAAGAAAGCTGAATAAAACTGGGTCCAAGTCAATGGAGGCAACCCCGCTTATCTACACTCCACATAAGCCCTCCACCACAGCTTGGTATCACCTAAGAGCTGGAAGGTCACCAACTCAACACCATGCTTCTTAAATGCCCCCAACTTATAGAGCCTCTCGTGACAGTCAATAATGAACTCATAAGCATCCTCAGTCTCAGCGCCATAGAAAACTGGAGGCTTCATCTTAGTAAACCTCCAAAACAAATCATGCTCCTCACTGGCCCTGCCACTGGTCTAGGAAATACCTTAGGTCCTGGAGCCTCATTCATTCGTGAATCCAGAGCTGTATCATGTTGTGCCACTAGGGCACGAATCCTGTTCGGATTCGGATCACCCAATCTCACACCCTGGCATTGGAGCGGATGGTAACACACCTGACTCGGTCAAACCATTCAGCAGGTTTAACACTCGAACCATAACATCTTACAACACTGGAGTTGCTCTAATGTCTGGCTGAGCTGGTGCTGCTGTAAACTCTGCTGCCTCATCTGGATCTACCTGAGGCATGAGGGATCTAGCACAAGCCTGACCAGTCGCAGGAGCCTCGCCTCTGGCTGGTGCTGCACCCCATCCTCCACCATGACCACAACCTCTGACCTGGCTTTCACCACGAGCTGCGGCCCCTGCGGCCGGCTCTGGTGCCTCATCAACGACTTCCCTAGCACGAGTCCTCACTATTTGTGAGGGACTAGAAGGAAAAATCAGATACTAATTTGAATCATCTAGATACCAACTGGAATCAAGTAGCACGAAGGAAAGAAAGAATTTGAGTTTTCTTAGTGTCCCATAGCCTCTCGAAGATAAGTACAGACGTCTCCATACAGATCTGTAAGACTCTACTAGACATGTCTTTGTACAATGAGATCGACGAAGCTAGGGATCTGATACCAACTTTGTCACGATCCAACCCATCGTGATGGCACCCACACTAACCCCCCTGTTGGGTGAACCATCCCCTTTGCTATTTATTCGATCAATAAACTAGTTATAAATCAATAACAGGGAAGATAGTCCAACTGTCTAGTCATGCCATAATAAGATAAAAATGCGGAATACTAAATTATTACAACCCCAAATATCCAAAAGTCATCGTACAAGGACTCTAAAACATAAAGTTGTCCAAACAGTAAATAACTGTCTGTTATAACATAAGTGTCTAGAAATGAAATAGACATCAGCAAGGAAAGATCTTTAGGCGTCATGACATGGATAGGAGCTCACCCTCTGATCTGAATGGAAAATGGCCTCATGCTAAATAGGAGGTCTAGAAGAAGTCTCTGGCACGCTGCACTCAAAAAAGGTGCAACAAGGTAGTATTAATACAGTCACTATGTACCGGTAGATATCATAGGCCGAATAAGATTAATATCATGCAAACATTCGTAAAATCAACAAAACAGGAAGATAGGCACAACAACACTATAATAGCAAGAGTCAATTATCAACCAATCAATAATGCATCACAAGAATAAGATAAGTCCAATGCAATACAAACAATGATAGTATGTCAACCGCACACACATGCTAAGGGCATTGTTCGCACAATAGTCATGACCTGCAGAGAACCCATGGTGTCCATGTACCACTCGCTCCAGAAGTGAACTCGGATCACGAGCCCATAACTAGGCCATATCCTCACCCCTGTCAAATATATATATATATATATATATATATATATCAACGTGGTTTAGGTTCAGGATTCAATATGAAGCATCATCAATAAATAATATCAGTGTCAATGAATACAAGTCCTTATGCTACAAGTCATATCACAACAAATACACCTCATGTTCAATACATAAAGTAATGGCGACAAGCCCACATAATCAGAAGTCATAAAAACCTAAGTAGTATCCAACCAGACTTCATGCCTGAAAGCCTAATCATGTTTTCTCCCGTCAATTCTGCTATATATACAAGCTACGAATCAAAGTCTAACTCAAGTAAACCACAACCTACCTCAGATGCAGAATTGGAACAATCACAACTACTTCGCTAGAGCTTTTCCCTTCCGTAATGCCTCGGAACACTCAAAGTCTAGCAATATAGTGCTAAGTAAGCAACAAACCATCTAATCAAACAAGAATCAACATATGAGAAATATTACCCAAAATACCCCTAACCATCAGAAAGGACGAAACCAGAATTTAAGGGTGAATTTATCCTACCCTCAGTCCAAACAATCATAATCCTCCAATTTATAGGTTCTAACCACTTAGATCTTTCAAATCAGAATTTAGGCAAAAACTCCCAATTTGGTGAAAACCACAAGTTTCAACATATAATCCCAAATAGTTAAGCAATTCCATCCAAGAAGGTGACAACCTACACTTCTAGATAATATGAACAGTAATATAATCAATAATCCACAATTTTAAATAAGGATTTACTGATTCTGTGGTTCTAGTATTTTCTTACAGCGTTAGAGAACCTAGAACTAGCGTAAGAACTTAATGGAGGAATGAGAATGAACAAAGTAATGTTTAGGGCTTACCATCAAGGATGCTTCCACCAAAGTAATGAAATAAATTGCATCTATTGCTCTGGGAACTATTTATGGGAATTTATGGCTAATGACTCGTACTTAGCAATATAAAAATGGGTTACTATTTCCCCAAGATCGCTGCAGTGGTCGATATTCCCGCCCTAGCGGTCCCGTTATAGCATCCAGACACCGCGCTGTGGCGGACCGCATTAAATGGCACGACTCACCATAGTGGTCCAGACGGCGCTGTAGCGGTCACGTTATGGCGGCCTACTACCCGCTATGGCGGACTTCCCCTAAACCCAACTCACCGTGGTGGCGGTGAATGCTCCGCTGTGGCGGTCCCGCTGTAGTGGCACCACACCGCTACGGCGGTCACACCAGAATCAAAAACTTCTGGTTTTCACCAATTTTTTTCAAAATCTTGACATCAGTCCGAGGCCCCACGTACACAAACTGAATATGCACACATAGGTAAAAGCACACTACGGACTCACCTGTGGCCTCGGAATTTCCAACTGAGGTCTAATTTACTAAGTCAACCCCCAAACGGAATAAAACAAGTTTTCCAACAAGTGCACAAAATACAACCAAACATCTCGAGAACCGAACCATCCATCCCACCTAGTCATAATCGACGCTGACCTCACGGACTTGACGAAAGTCCGAAAAAGGTCTGTTTACCCAAAAGTCAACTATTTGTCAAATTCCTTCACTTAAGGGTTCTAATTCCTTAAGTTTTCACTAGACTCGTTCCTAGTCTCGGAAAATGATCAGCAGGGGTAAAATGGTAAAAACGCACATAATGACCTAACGGGACGTTACAGTTGCACTTTGACTTGTTTATGTTACACTAATTTGACTTGTTTTGACTCAATAGTTTGATAGGTCACTTTAAATTCTACCATCGGCTCAAGTTAATAGAAGAGCCGTTACCTAACACGTTTAAAGTTGGATGAGTTACTAAAAATTAGTTATTATTCCACCTCTAAGACCCTTCTCTTATTATGATCTTTGTTAATTACGTTTATTGATATTTGTAATTGTCAACAGTGATGCCTAAGATCGACAAACTGAAACTTTGGATAACCGGTATAGCATGGTAAGATCTTCTACTAATCTCGACTGTGTATGTATTTTTAGAAAATTTTCAAATAATAGAAGATCATATTTATGTTTTCTCATAAATTATTGCTTGTTCTAAAGAAAGACTAATAATTTCATTACGGACATGATGTTTAGATTGCAAACAGAACTGCAGCTAATCGAACATATGGCGCTCGTGTCACGCAATATGGTGATAGTGTCAAGTATTGATGCTCTTTTCCAGTACATGGGTGCCGCTTCTATAAACCACACTTATTCCATGAACTCTATATC
The DNA here is from genome assembly GCF_019175385.1 of Lycium barbarum. Taxonomy (NCBI): domain Eukaryota; kingdom Viridiplantae; phylum Streptophyta; class Magnoliopsida; order Solanales; family Solanaceae; genus Lycium; species Lycium barbarum. The sequence continues at coordinate 36,209,577 of NC_083340.1, read as the reverse complement.
ATTCTCAACATCGTCACAAAATGTGGATCAGCATGACACTTTCTACTTGACATCAAAAGTAATTTTGATTCACTAATCTAACTATTCACTTGGTACTTATGTTGCACGTATTATAATATAGAAAAAAATTCTGAGTTATTCTTAATCTTGGCAGTACAACGATGCTCCCAAAGCCTATGATGAGCATTTTGACACTCGTGTGAGACTTATTGAAACTAGAGCACAGAGAAGTCAAGTGGACAAGAGCGTAAAATATATTTGAGAGCTTTTGTTTGGAGTTGAAAAAGGTAATGAAATAATGCAGAATGTTCGACCTGCTGGACAATCACTTGTTGACAATTGGGATTGCCTTAAATCCTATGTGAGTAATGTGGGACTTTAGTAGAATTTGTCGTTTTTTTTTTTTTTTTTGTTTTTTTGCTGAGAATGTGACTACTTTTGCACATGTATAGATCAAGACATTCGAGGCACATTGTGAAAAATTGACCTCTTATAGTCATATGGAAAGAAACATATATATGGTGTATCACAAATATTTGCGATTAATGGTGCAATTGAGAGTGAGCAAATGAGTGCTGCAACTGCACAAGCATGATACTCTTGGCTGAAGTTAATGTCTGTTTAGCCTATTTGTGTCGTGGTTGCATAATTGCAGTGTAGCCCGGTTGCATATTTGCTCTTCCAATAAAATATTGCAACAATGAAAATAATATGAAATGTTGACAAACACATGCATGTTGTCCCGTCGCCATGTTGTAAATCAAATAGAATTTCCTAAAGGTTCTTATAAGCAATTCTCATCCTTTTATTTGAACAATTTTGAATCAAAATCATGAAGAAAGAAATAAACACAAACATCCAGAAGTTTGAAATCATCATAGAGTATTTTTGAATATTTTTCCATTTTCACATTTGATTAAAATGTCATGTAATAATTACGGAGAGAGAGAGAGAGAGATAAATAGCAAGGTAGAAAACATGAGCCAAAACAATAAGAATGATTTAACAGAACAAGCCAAATTAAAAACACTGGGATCCAATAAAAATTTCAAGGCTTGGTCCCGCTAGCTATTTTCCATCGCTTTTTGCCGATGATTTAGTACTTGACATCAAGAATGCCTCCACCATTTCCAGCATCTTTCACCTGCCGAGTCACAAATTTGGTCAATTAACTTCAATAAATCAAACATTATTTTCTCAATAATGTTTTAAAGGTAGATCGTCACACAATTTCTAATCTTCTAAGCATACCTACGGCTTTTGCTTTTGGCAAATACCTTGGCTTCTGTATGTGAAATTACCATCGCAAATTACAGACTACCAATATATTTTTTATTCACTTAATCTCCGGCTGCAGGGCTAAGTATCTCAATTTCTGAACCTCACATGGTGTACAACCCTGATTTGTTCAACCCTTAACGCGATATTAGCATATGCTAAGCAAATAAATCTATTACCTCCGAAGATTCTCCATCACATTGATCAGATACAACACAATTTCCTTTTTGGGACCATGTACCAAAGAAAACACCTTCATCTTGTTAATTGGTCTACTGTTACTTGCACCAAAACAATTGTGGCCTGGTTATCCCGAACCTACGTGGAGAGAACATCTCCTCATTATCCGATCTCAACTGGCGCTTACTTACTAATGTTACTTCACTTTGGGGAACCATTCTTGGTGGGAAATATTGTGCTAATACTTCCCTCTCCTCTCTCTCATCCTTACTCGTCAAACAACACCACTCGTACATCTGGAAGTGCTTAATTAAAGCTAACCAGCTTCGCTACCAGGCAATTTCCTGGAATATAACTACTGATGCCCAAATTCTTCTTTGTTTGGATCATTTTTTTTTTCAACGGTAAAAATCGGACATATGTTAGAACCGGTAAGACCAGAGATCGAAGGAAAAGAGGGAATATCGTCATCTGGTCCGGTTCCTCCATAGCCGAATTGATCGCGGCCGTTGGTCCGAACTGATTGTGGCCGTTAGTCCGGGAAATCCTGGCCGTTAGTCCGTTTTGGCCCGGTCTCTATGCCACCGATGGTTCGGGGACTCTTCCCGAGGGTTCATCACCGTTGATCCGGACAGCCGTTTGCCCGTGTATCCGTTGGTCCGTTATGACCGTTGCTGAAGCGCATCAGTGGTGTCACATCATGGTCGGCTACCAACTATGCGTGTGTCAGACGGCGCCGTCAGTCTAATCGCACCAAATCCGTGCAGAGCTGTCCTTGTTGATATTATTTTATTAGCTCACATCATATGAGACCCATGGAGGTCACACTATAAATAGAGCACATCCCTCTCCTTTGTAGGGGCTGGCTCCCGGGGGATCATCAACATTTTTGTACTAGAAGATATATACAAATCTCTCTCTCAATATTAGATTTTGGTCCGGAATCATTGTGTTCATCTCTATTACTTGTTCAAACAAATAATATTTATATGTTAGTAGATGTATAAATCCACAGTGGTCCTCTAAGCATCATCGTTTTCTTCACATCTTAACCATACGAATCTTGTATCCATCAAATATATCGAGATTCAAACACATATCCTATACCCGCGTATAAATTCAATTGATTTACCAAATTCGGGGTAAACAGTTTGGCGCCCACCGTGGGGCTAGGATAATAGTGGTTTTTGATCTTGATCTTTATCTTACCCATCAAAATCAGAAACATCTACTGTTCGTCTCTGAAAAAACGGGCCAAATGGCTAACAGTGGGCAATCTGGTCACGCCAACAACAACGAGATCGTGGCCGAAAATGAAGGCAGCGGGCCACGAGGATTGCCAAACCCCACTGACCCTTTAAATACTAACAATTCGATTACTTTGTCCGGGACACAAGTCCGGAAAGAACCGGGTACCCCGAATGATAATATTGACTTGCGTTTAATTTTTGAAATGTTGAAGGAACAGAGAGCGGCGATTGCTGAACAGGGAATCGCAATAGCCCGGTTGTAAAACGGAGGAGATGAAGCGACCCCGGGGAAGACGAAGGGTGTTGTTGAAATTGGAAGAAACGAGCCACGGATGGTCGAGAGTAACGGTTCCGGAGCCGGTTCCTCCACCGAGGTTCTAAAGATGCTCGAAACTTTGGCAAAACGGGTAGACTCGACCGAAAAGAGGGTCGAGACGTATAACTCTCGGGTGGATCAAATACCGGGGGCTCCACCTTTGCTAAAAGGGCCAAACTCGAAAAGGTACATTCAAAGGCCTTTTCCTCCGAGTGCGGCCCCGAAATTGATCCCGAAGAGGTTTAAAATGCCTGATGTCCAAAAATATGACGGCACAACGGACCCTTGCGAACACGTGACCTCATACACCTGTGCTATAAAAGGCAATGATATGGAAGAGGATGAAATCGGATCCGTGTTGCTGAAAAGATTCGGGGAAACTCTGGCAAAAGGAGCATTGACTTGGTACGATCATCTGCCCGAGCATTCAATCACTTCTTTCGAAACGCTCGCCGATGCCTTCATAAAAGCACACGCCGGAGCCAAAAAGGTACAGGCTCGGAAGGCGGATATTTTCCGTATTGCCCAAAGAAACAATGAGTTACTGCGTGAATTTGTCAGCCGGTTCCAAAGGGAACGAATGGAGCTTCCCCCGGTTCCGGAGGAATGGGCTGCACAAGCTTTCACAAAGGGGCTCAATGTTCGGAGCTCGACGGCTTCGTTCAAATTAAAGGAAAGCTTGGTGGAATACGAGGCTGTGACATGGGCAGATGTCCATAACCGGTACGAGTCGAAGATTCGGGTGGAGGATGACCAACTCGAGCTTCCCCCGGGGCCCGTAAATATGAACAAAAGTCTGGAGAGACCAAGGAAGAATTACGAACCGGAGGCCAGATCGTCGAGGGAGAGGTATCGGCCATATTCTCATCCGGAGAAACCAAGCTTCAGGTCGGACTAAGGTATGGACTCCTCGTGTTTTTCTATTGACCTCTTTCTTTTTTTGCAGGAATTCAAGTACCGGATAAAGTTAGAATCTAGGTCTGAAAACACGTGTTGCACTCTTTTCCTTAGTACGGTTTTGTCCCAAAATGGGTTTTCCGACTAGGTTTTTAATGAGGCAACAAGTACAACGTGTTACTCAACAAAGATAAGGGACCAGCACCCGGAAACTCGTGGTCACACCCTCCGAAGTGGGGGCTTGATAGCACTCACCCGACCTCGCAGCTCGGATAAATACTAGGGGACTTATACCCACATCGAGGTTTACCCCGGTTAGTGGAAAACGGAGGGGCTCAACAAGTCAAGACCGGACCAAACGATCATAATGAATCGTGTCCCATTCAACATTTGCTACGGCAAAACTAAGGCCCGGCCACCGGCCATAGCCTTCGACGTAAGGACCAAACGATCATAACGAATCGTGTCCCATTCAACATTTGCTACGGCAAAACTAAGGCCCGGCCACCGGCCATAGCCTTCGACATAAGGACCAAACGATCATAACGAATCGTGTCCCATTCAACATTTGCTACGGCAAAACTAAGGCCCGGCCACAGCCTCCGATGTAAGGACCAAACGATCATAATGAATCGTGTCCCATTCTTCATTTACTACAACAAGGCAGAAGGAATTAAAATTCTCATATGTACAAACATTTTGCAAACGCAAAAGCTGGTATAACAATATCTCGAGTGTCTTCTTGTTAAAATACTCTACCCCGATGATTATCGCCGTATTTCGGCATTACTTCATTCGTATACCCTATTCCGGGCACTACGGTCGAAATTCGACAAAGGCAACAAGGTCATAGTGAACCGAGCCAAAATAGTTAACCCCTCAAACGGGGACTATTACATCAAAATTTAGTTAAGGCTGAGATTCAGGTGTCCAAAAAATACCGGCCCTAAAAATGTCTGTCGTGATTCGGAGACGTCTGAATTCACAAAGCATAAGATAAGTCCCACGGGCAAAAACTCCATCAAACTTCCGGACAAAACATACCGGATGAAGAGAAAAGCCAATATTCAGGCACAGCGCGGAATAATGACTCCGAGTCTACTTGCCCTTAAATCGGACCGACAACTCGGGCGAAGGTCATAACAGATATTCAAGCAGAAAAATAAAGAAAATCAAGAAAAATGCGTGTTCCATTTATGCGAAGGTATTTACATCGAAAACCCCTACAAAAGCAAAAAACAAAAGGCTAAGTACAACCCCTGGTCTATCCGATATGGATGAATCCGGAGTGTTCGGACATTGTCCGCTCGGAGTCGCGGGAGTCAGTCTCGAGGGCTCTCTTAGCTTCTTCCTCGACCCTCTTAGCCTCAAGTATCAGGGCCGGAAGATCCGCGAAACCATGCCCGGCTTGCTCAAGGGTGACCCTCCGAGACTTCCACCGTTCATAATACAAACGATGAACCAAAGGGGATAAACGGTTAAATCAGCAACAGACCTGAGATGGAAGATGATTAGAGGTGACGAAATGAAGAGAGAGTAAAGTGAAGTGAAGAAAATAAAATGGAGGAAGAATGAAATGAAGCCGTGATTCATCCACTTCCCGTACTCCGATAAAACTACGGTCCGGAAAGTGTGGGGGCTATCTGTATACGGTAAAAATCGGACATATGTTAGAACCGGTAAGACCAGAGATCGAAGGAAAAGAGGGAATATCGTCATCTGGTCCGGTTCCTCCATAGCCGAATTGATCGCGGCCGTTGGTCCGAACTGATTGTGGCCGTTAGTCCGGGAAATCCTGGCCGTTAGTCCATTTTGGCCCGGTCTCTATGCCACCGATGGTTCGGGGACTCTTCCCGAGGGTTCATCACCGTTGATCCGGACAACCTTTTGCCCGTGTATCCGTTGGTCCGTTATGACCGTTGCTGAAGCGCATCAGTGGTGTCACATCATGGTCGGCTACCAACTATGCGTGTGTCAGACGGCGCCGTCAGTCTAATCGCACCAAATCCGTGCAGAGCTGTCCTTGTTGATATTATTTTATTAGCTCACATCATATGAGACCCATGGAGGTCACACTATAAATAGAGCACATCCCTCTCCTTTGTAGGGGCTGGCTCCCGGGGGATCATCAACATTTTTGTACTAGAAGATATATACAAATCTCTCTCTCAATATTAGATTTTGGTCCGGAATCATTGTGTTCATCTCTATTACTTGTTCAAACAAATAATATTTATATGTTAGTAGATGTATAAATCCACAGTGGTCCTCTAAGCATCATCGTTTTCTTCACATCTTAACCATACGAATCTTGTATCCATCAAATATATCGAGATTCAAACACATATCCTATACCCGCGTATAAATTCAATTGATTTACCAAATTCGGGGTAAACAGAAGGATCTCTTATATATGCGCCACAAATTCTTGCTATCCCTTAGCTACATTATACATAATGGCAACCGGAATCATTATCTTTTGATTTGTCTAACCCGATACTCCAACTTATATTTAATACCTACATTCATTTGTACTCCAACCCCGGAGACTAGACCAACCGTATTGGCACCCACAGCACCAGGAATTTTTTCCACAACCTCCGTTTATTCCTTCTTATTTACACAGCCACACCATAATTTCCCAACTTCTATAGACATTCGTTGGGTTTGGCATATATTCTGATTCCTAATAAACAAAAATATTTTTCCATATAGCTACTTGTTCATCATAAACTAACAATTAATGCCATATTATACACCCGACAAATTTTGAATGCTTTGTGCATAGTTTGTCATCACCCTTGTGAAGATTCTCTTCATATCTTCACATAACGCTCTCCAGCCATAAGATCTGACATTGCTTCCATATTAACTAATCCATCCAGGACCACATACCATGGCTACAATGACTCTCACCACCTTATTCACTCCATCCCTGTCCCAAAACCAACCCTTAATCCCTTCATTCTATGAAATATCTGGCTAACTAGAAATTACAGTCAATTTAATCATCGCACTATTAAAAACCAAGGATCAAGTGCACTAATCCTATTTAGCAATGGATTATAAAAATAAAATTGTTAGCTATGAGCAATTTAATTAGAAACGGATTAGAGATGATCTTCGTAGCTAATTCCAATATTTTTTTACACATAATCATTTGTCAAGCTACTGAATACCATTACTTAGTTGCTGCTCCTAAACCATTGGCACAAAGAAGTCAAAAAGGTCCCATATAATCCATGAAATACACATAATACTATTTTGAACATGAATACAGGCCCATAGTGTACATGCATGGGACTTCTATAATGACTGAAGATTACATAAAAGGAACACTAAATATAAGAATACTCACTGGTACAGTATCAGGCTCATCGTAAAACACTAAAGGAGTCGATAGCTAGCCTGTATGTTGTATTCTCGTTCCCAAATCCACATGCACGTGCATGGGGAAAACATAAGTATTGTCACGCAATACTGAGTACATCTACATTGTAATCCGCAGGTATAATCAACTCCCTAATTTAAGACAAGACAATACTTTAAAGAAGACATTATGCGAAGCATATGCACTTCAAATCAAGAAATACACCTCATAAATCATATCTAATGTTCAGTAACTTTCAAAATGGACTAAGAGATCAACGAGAGGGACCTGCTGGAATTAGAGACACGAGTTCAACGCAATGGCACATGTTAGCGGAAACGTAAAAGAAATAACATAAAATTTAACGGGGTTCGGATCCAAATGATCTTACATCCACCAGAGAACAGTTGCTTTTATATTATTAACAAAGAAAGGTGAGAGATCCCATTTACACCTAAAAGAATTGTTCTCTCAACTCTCTACACAATACAATGTATTGTATGATTTTTGGGATGCCAAACAAAGAAGAATTGCCTCTCACTTTATAGGCATAAAAGGACTTGGGCTCCAAGTGTGTACATGAGCTCTTCAATTCTCCTCCTCATCTTAGCATTCTTTGGCTCCAAGCAATACATCCTTTGGCTCCAAGTAATTGAGCATCCTTTCGCTCCAAGTAATAGAAAATCATCCAACACATTAGTTTTTCTATCACGTAACAAAAACCAACTCTTTCAATCTCCACCTTGGTTTGCGTGCCAAGCATGCGTATGAACAACTCTGGCCAAAATTTCTAAGCTTACTGGGCAACCCCGTTGTAAGAAACAAGAAGAATCAAACCATTGTTGAACATACCACCTCCACCTAACAACTGTTCTCCCGGAGTTGCATCAGTTGATGCGTACTCCCGCTCGAGTTGCATCAATTGACGCATACTCTCGCTAAGTCCTTGTAGTGTGAAAACTTAGCGAGCGGGACTACTTTGGTCAACATGTCTGTGGCATTATCTTCTGTGATAACCTTCACGACCTTGATAGTTCCCTCTTCAACAACATCTCGAATAAAATGAAATTTGACATCAATGTGTTTAGTGCGCTCATGAAATCTCTGATTTTTAATTAGATGAATAGCATTCTGACTATCACATCTAAGGGTTGATTCCTGCTGAACCAAACTCAATTCCGCCACCAAACCTTTCAACCAGATAGCTTCTTTCACCGCCTTCGTTGCTGCCATGTATTCTGTTTCTGTCATAGACAAAGCGAAAATTGACTGCAGAGGCGATTTCTAACTAACGGCACTGCCAATAAGAGTAAAGATGTATCCAGTTGTGGATCTCCTTCTATCAAGATCCCCTGCTGTTACACCTCGAAAAATATTTGTGTCGTTTCCCAGTGAATAGACTAACGTAGGGTAAGAAGTATATGATGTTTCTACGAGTAAGGAGTAGTACTTAACGGTTTCCATTAAGATTCCAAAGACGTTCGAAGCACGAGAAGAAAGTTCATTAAAGAATGACAAGCATAAGTTGTGTTTTGAGGAAAGGTTTGCAAAGCACCGAGTTAACGTTGATTCAATGATGTCTTAGAGAAGAGTTATAACGCCCCTTGGATTGTTAATGAAGTGTTAAACAAGTATTAAGAAGGTTCCATAAGGATTGGAGGCAAAACGAGTCGACGAGGACAAGCTTCGAAAAACTGTGAATTGTACGGTTCACAATACGGACCGTACAAAAGATGCGGCCCGTATATATGACCGTATAGCTTGCCCAGAATTGGGGTCTCCACTGGAACCATTATATGGTCACACATACGGACCGTATGTGTGCCCGTATAACTTTGTCGGGACAGATTTTTAAGTTTAAATAAGGGACCCAAGTTTATTTCTCTTATTTCTCATTTTCTCTCCAACACTCTCCACACCTCAAGAAATCTCTAGAACTCTCTCCACACTTCTTCTACAAGAATTCAAGATAAATTAATGACCAACTTCATCAAACCAAGGAAATCAAGTGCAAGAAGCTCACTAGGGTTCATACAAGACAAGAAATCTCTTTGGATTGAAGCTAGGGTTTTTCTTCAAGTGAAGGATTATCATCCAAAACTTATTTATACATAATAAAAGGTGAGTTTTATGATCATTTCATATTGTTAAGAATATTGAATGGTTTAAAGACTTAGATTATGGGTGAAAGGGGAGTATGGAACTCATATGTGAAATTATGGTGTTCCTGAATAGTAGTTGACATGAATCACAACCCTTGAGATATTATGAGTATAATCTTGTTAAAAATAATATTAGGAATGTTGGAGAAGCATGATATGTGAATGAATGTATTGTTGTATTATGATCATGGTAATAGATGACCTTGAGAGGAAATTGTGGGAATTGGATAATGACGAACTTGACAAAGTTATTGATTATGATATTATGAATGTTATTATTGATGATTGGGAATTGTTATATGATATGAAGAAAGTAATAGAAACAAAGGAGATGCTTCCTAATTTTCTCTAGCTTTAGTTCAAGCATGCTCATGTTATCGATTATCTAATATTAGTACGACCTCTCTTGAAGGTAGAAACGTGAATATTGGAGGGGAACGTTCAAGTGATAAAGTAGCTAAACGAAAAGGTATGTAAGACTAGTCCCTTCTTTCTAAGGCATGATTCTTACGACATGATTTTCCTTATCTCTCCATGACTTTCTTACATTCCGGAAATTATGAGCCTATGATATAAAGAGCTTCTCATAAGATAAAGTTAAGAAATATGTTATGATAATGATGAGTCTAAGTCTAGAAGATTCTAAAGCCCATGATATGAGATTTCTACAAAGCTAATGATCCTAATTATGATTCTTCGATGTTGTCCATTGAGTTACCTTATAATGTTAGTTCCTTCAAGGTGAGGTAGAATGCTTATCAATACTCCATAATGGAATCGGGGGTTCACGACCTTATGTCACCCCGATAGAGTATAGTCATCTTTGAGTTCTTATGCATGCTCTATGATAAGTCTATGATGATGATATTACACCGCGCCTATATGGCCGGGCAGACACCGCTAAGGTGGGCGACATATACACCATGTCAAGAGGGCATGGGCAGACACCACTAGTGGGCGGAATGAGATGTTTACCCCGGACGCGGGAGGCCTGGACGCGGGCTAATGATGATCACACCGTACCTATATGGTCGGGCAGCTTATATATATGCATATATGATATGATGATGTTTATGAAGTAAGTTCGCATGCATTATTCAGTCTTAAGTGACAGTCAGTTACAGGTTGTTACTTACTTGATGTCTCCTTATTTCATCAATGTATTATTATTGATTATGCCTTACATACTCAGTACAATGTTCGTACTGACGTCCTTTATTTTTGGACGTTGTGTTCATGCCCACAGGTAGACAGAGATGTGGCCCAAATTCATAGGAGCTATCAGTAGATTTACAGGAGCACTCCATTACTCCGGAAGTGCTATTTTGAGATATTATTTTTGTGTACATATTTGGGCACGACGGGGTCCTGTCCCGTTCTTATGTCTAGTACTCTAGTAGAGGCTCGTAGATACATACGTGTGGGTAAGTTGTGTCCCGTGATGATGTCAGTGTACATTTTTGTATATAATTTTTGTGGCCGTACGGGCTTATATATATATAGCTTTGGGGTTTACATATATACGTTCAGGTCGTGTATGATGAATAGTCTAATGAGTGGTGCTCGGTAGTTAGCTCCGGGTACCCGTCATGGCCCTCTAGTCGGGTCGTGACACCTGTATAGTCAGAATCCACATAATCGAGAATTGAAATACCTCTACCACCTTTTTGAAAGGTCAGACCAACATCAGAAACTCCCTTGAGATATCTCAATATCCACTTGACAGTTTCCCATTGCCTCTTTCCTGGGTTGGACATGTATCTGCTTACCACACTTATAGATTGAGCAATATCTGGACGTGTGCATACCATAGCATACGTAATGCTACCGACTGCGTTGGCATAAGGAACCTTTGACATATGCTCCATCTCATCTTCAGACTGAGGCATTTGTAACTTTGAAATTTTAAAATGGGGAGCTAACGGTGTACTTACAGGCTTGCACGTATGCATATTGAATCTCTCGAAAACCCTTTCAATGTATCTCTTCTGAGAAAGATGTAAAACATCGTCTTCTCTTGAAATCTCCATACCAAGGATTTTCTTTGCAGCTCCCAAATCCTTCATGTCAAATTCCTTACTCAATAGTTTCTTCAAAGCATTTATCTCTATAATGTTATTAGCAGCAATAAGCATATCATCAACATACAATAGAAAATAAATCATTGAGTTACAAGGCATCTTCTTGTGATACACACAACTATCAAATGCACTCCTTGAGAATTCATGTGTAGTCATGAATGCACCAAACCTCTTGTACCACTGTCTAGGGGATTGCTTCAAACCATACAAAGATTTCTTCAGTTGGAATACATGATCTTCTTTTCCCTCAGCTAGGAAACCTTCAAGCTGATCCATATAGATTGTCTCTTCTATATCATCATGCAAGAAAGCAGTTTTGACATCAAGCTGTTGAAGCTCCAAGTCGAATTGTGCAACCAATGCTAGTAGCATGCGAATTGAGCTATGCTTCACGACCAGAGAGAATATCTCATTGTAGTCAATTCCTTCCTTCTGACTGAAACCTTTTGTAACCAATCTCGCCTTAAATCTAGCATCTTTGACTTGAGGAATTCCCTCTTTCTTTATGTAGACCCATTTGCATCCGACTGTGCTCTTCCCTTTTTGCCTTTTCATAAGACCCATGTTTGATTCTTGTGAAGAGACTCCTCTCTTCAGTCATGGCTAACCGCCATTGTGCAGCATCCTTGCAAGAAACTGCTTCAACATACAAGGAGGGTTCCATATCCTTAATATCTTCTTCTGCAGCTACAAACACATATGCAATCAGGTTTGCTTGATCTGTAAGGCGTTCCGGTCTTCATATTTGCCTCTTCTCCCTTCCCTTCGCAATTGTGTATGGTTCATTGACAGAAAGTTCCTCAAGATCTACATCTTTTGACTCATCTTTAACATAAGTCTCTTGATCCTTTTCCTTGGTAAACTCCACCGGAAGCTCCACCTGCACGTTGTTCTCGTTTCCTGAAAACTCCACTGAAACTTTACGGGGATCAAATATAGAGGATTCATCAAAGGTAACATCTCTACTAACTATAATTTTGAGTAGAGACAAACACCAAATCTTGTACGTTGTTACTCCATCCACATACCCTATGAATATGGCCTTTTTAGCCCTTAGTTCAAGCTTTCCTTTATTAACATGATAATAAGCTGGACACCTAAATACTCATAAGTATGAATAGTTAGAGGGTTCACCTGACCATACCTTATTCGGAGTCTTAAAGTTAATCGTCGATGTTGGAGATCGATTGACAATATGAGCAGCAGTGTGAACTGCTTTAGCCCAAAAAACTTTGGACATTTTGGCTTGTAGGAGCATACAACGAGCCTTTTCAAGAAGAGTTTTGTTCATCCTCTCAGCAACTCTATTCTGTTGTGGGGTGTGCCTGATAGTCCTATGTCTTGAGATTCCATGAACCTTGCAGAAATCATTAAACTCTTCACTGCAAAACTCCAAGCCATTGTCTGTGCGAAGACCCTTGATTTTCTGCTCCATTTGATTCTCAACCAAAATCTTCCACTCTTTAAATGCTTCAAAAGAATCACTTTTCACCTTTAAAAAACGCAACCAAACCTTTCGTGAGAAATCATTAATAAAGGTGAGAAGATACATTTTTTCGCCCTTCGATGGAAGTTTAGAGGGACCTCATAAATCTGAATGGATTTAGTCTAGCACCCCTCCTATCTTGTGATTGCCAGTGCTGAAGCTGACCTTTTTCTGATTCCCTAGAACGCGGTGCTGATCTTCTCACCTTTTAAAAGGTTACGATTGCTCAATATCTCCAGTCTACATGCGCTCATATGACCCAATCTCATGTGCCATAATCTTGCCTTGTCATCATTAGATAACTGCACTGTAGACGTATTTGCAGAGCCAACAATGGTTCTTCCTACCAATGTGTAAAGGCCATCCTCCAGCTTGCCTTTCAACATGACTAAAGAACCTTTATTCACCTTCATAGTTCCTCCTTCGCTCATGTACCTGTAGCATTGTTCATCCAGAGTACCCAGGGAGATCAAATTCTTCTTCAAATCAAGAACATGACGGACTTGTGTAATAGTCCTCACGGCTCCATCATGGCAGCGAACCTGAACTAAGCTAATGCCAACTATTGCACAAGTTGCATTATTTCCCATTACTACGGTTCCTGCACTTGTCTCATAGCTGCTAAACCAGTCTCTTCGAAATGTCATATGCTGAGTACAAGCATAGTCTAACACCTATTTGTTTCCATAACTTCCATTATTGCACGATGTTGTAAGTACACAATCATTATCAAAATCATGTACCTGTTCAACTGTGGATGCACTCGCCTTTTCTTTGGACTTTGGTGTTGGGCAGTCTCGTTCAAAGTGCCCCTTCTTGTTGCAGCCCTAACAATCTGTATTCTTCTTGTTCACACGAGACTTTGATCTGTGCTTTGATTTGTTCCTTCCCTGTTGGCTAGTCCGGCCTCTCACAAAGAGTCCACTTGCCTGATCATCTCTGTTTCCTTCAAAATGCCTCCTCACATCACTAGAGTTAAGTGCTTGCCGCACTTGCTGAAGGTTGATAGGCTCCTTGCTATACATCATTGAATTCTCGATATCACGATATCCTGAAGTCAATGAAAATAGCAAAGCACATGCAAGTGTCTCTTCGTCCTTTTTAATTCCTGCAACCTGTAAATCCATGACAAGTTTATTGAACGCGTCTAAATGATCTTGTAACGAAGTACCTCACCCCATCTTAAATATGTAAAGATGTCGTTGTAACAACATCCTTGTTGTCACCGATCGGTCCTAGTAAACCCCTTGCAGCTTATCCCATAACTGTTTGGCCGTCTCTTCGGTACTTGTACTCACTTTACAAAGTATGTTAGGTGCAAGAGACAGTTGGATTACACTCAATGTATCCCCTTCAATCTTCCTTGTCGGAAGCCGATGTACCATCGGGATACTTTCCGTCAATAGCATGGATTGAACCTTCCCTCCGCAGTAACGCCATCATCCGGATCTTCCAGATATTAAAGTTGTTGCGTCCACTGAATCTATCCATTTCAATCTTCATGGAACTCATCTTTGCTTGTTCTTGCTCCTAGGATCTTCAAAGATTCCTAACGCACTGATACCAATTGTTAGCGAAAACGTAAAAGAAAGAACACAAGATTTAACGTGGTTCGGATCAAAATGATCCTACATCCACTATAGAACAGTTGTCTTTATATTATTAACAAAGACAGGGGAGAGATCTCAATTACACCTAATAGAATTGTTCTCTCAGCTCTCTACTCACTATAATGTATTATATGATTTTTGGTATGCTAAACAAAGAAGAATTGCCTCTAATTTTATAGTCATAAAATGACTTTTGCTCCAAGTGTGTACATGAGCTCTTCAATTCTCCTCCACATGTTAGCATTCTTTGGCTCCAAGTAATTGAGCATCCTTTGGCTCCAAGTAATTGAAAATCATCCAATACATTAGTTTTTCTATCACATAACAAAAATCAACTCTTTCAGCACCTCACCTCGGCCAGCAAATAGATGGAAAATAAAGAATGTTTTCATAGCAGCAATAAGCATGCCACACCCACTTGGACAATGTTTTCATAGCGGCAATAAGCGTGCCAGGCCCACTTGGGCACTAATGTCGAAAAAAATATACTCTACAATAAAAGATGAAAATATAAAAATAAGAACAAACAATGACACACAATATAAAACAGTTAACAATAAAAGAAGATATAAATATTGGAAGTGAAAAACCAGTTCGAGGCATGCTATGGTTGGCGCACTCTTTAGAGTAGAAATCTGCCTCTACTGGAGTGCAATAGCTGAATGATGTCCTACTCCCAAGATACAACGAACCACTCAGGAACTTTTAGTGTGCACTCAAATAAAAGTTCCGAATAACTCTTAATCTCTCAACTTCTTTGTGTAGAAAAGGAAGAGGAAGAATGTAGAATTTTATGTTGAAGGAATTTTGTATTGCTAGAATATTTGTAATGCTGGAATATTTTCTAAGTGCTGAAAATCTACAGGAAACCTACTACTCCCTCTGTCCAAATTTATGTGATACACTTTCCTCTTTAGGTTGTCCCAAAAAGAATGATACATTTAATTATTTGGGAACAATTTTACTTTAAACTTTACCTTTTACGCTTAATGAAATGATCTATAACCACACAAATATCTTTGGCTTGTTTTAGACCACAAGATTCAAAGTCTTCCTTTTTTTCTTAAACTCCATGCCCAGTTAAACTATATCACATAAATTGGGACGGAAGGAGATATATAAGGTGTAGAAAAAACCTAACATATCTTTTCAATGAAAAGTTGCAACCCCTAAGAATAGAAGGAACCTATTCACACTAGGAATTTTGAATCACCTAAAGTTAACTAACAACCCCCCACATGATTCAAGATACAAGGATAACAAAGCAGTCTTTTATAATGCAATCAGTGAAGGTGACTTGTGGAATTGAACTTCACTTAGTATGAGTGAAATTGATCGGAAGGAACATAGTGAACTTGATTCTTGAACTAGAACCTTTTAGTCTGATCTTCATCATACACATTATATGAGATTTTTATTGAGTTCGTAAACGGGGTCGCACTTTAACGACCTTATGCAGTATCTTGATTCTTGAGTGCTTTAGAGAAAAGCCCAATCTCATAGGTTGCGGCCTCACAACCACACTCAAATTGGTGCATTCTTCAAGGATATGTGTAACAGAAGCATACCCTATATATTATGCTATGAATTCATTCAGAACATGTGCTCTTCCTAGCCGTTACATTAAGTACCATGAAAATCTCAATGGGACTATGAAATTAAGAAAAAATTGTGGTACTTCTCCAATTACTTAATAGCTTGTTGTTGCCACATTGAACCTTCATCATAAGATCTCCAATTAGTAAGGTTGGGTTGCCACTATTAGTAATTACAGTTTTTGGGGCTTCAGTCCCATCTCTCTTGAAAACTCTATGACTTGTTTTTGAACAAGTCCTTTTGTCAGCGGATCCACGATGTTACTTAAAGAAGGAATGTAATCCAATGTGATTACTCCATTTTTAATCAAACTCATAATTATTTTTTGCCTCAAGCGGAGATGTCATTTTTGCTCATTTGAGTTCTTTTGCTTGCATTTTCCAATAGCCACTTGGTTATCACAGTGAATACAAATTGCAGGAATTGGCTTTTCAATGATTGGAATATCCATTAGTAATTTTTTAAGTGCATGTTGTGCGGTCGTATCTAAGGTGATCATCGCAGATGCCATAGTGGATCAAGAAATGCATGTTTGTTTGGAGGATTTTCATGCAACTATACCTCCATCTAAGGTAAACACATATCCAGTGGTAGTTTTTGTTTCATCTGAATCAGAAATCCAGTTTACATCACTATAGCCTTCAAGCACAGCAGGATATCCTAGATAATGTATACCAAGTGATATGGTACCTCTTATGTATTTTAATATCCTCTCTAAAGCCATCTAATGATTTTTATTAGGATTACTTGTGTATCTACTTAGCCTTCCCACAGTTGGTGCTATGTCAGGACTAGTAGCATTTGTGAGATACATAAGTGTGCCAATAATTTGGGAATATAACAATTGAGAAACAGGCTCACCAACATTTTTCCTTAGTCTCACATTTGGGTCATAAGGGGTACTCAAGGGTTTACAATCATACTTATTGAATTTCTTCAATATTTTCTCTACATAATGCGATTGAGTAATAGTAATACCCATATGATCTCGTTGAATCCTAATTCCCAATATAACATCTGCTTCTCCTAGATCTCTCATATCAAAATTATTTGATAAAATAACTTTGGTTTTGTTAATAATATTCAAGTTGCTACCAAAGATGAGAATATCATCAACGTACAGACATAATTTAACACATCTCAATTCAGAAGTCTTGCTATAAACACACTTTTCTGAATCATTTATTGTAAACTCATTGGATAATATGATTTGATCAAATTTCTCATGCCATTGTTTTGGGGCTTGATTCAATCCGTATAAAGATTTTATTAATTTACAAATCTTATTCTCTTGTCCAGGTATAACAAATCTCTTTGGTTGCACCATATATCTCTTCTTCTAAATCACCATTTATACAGGCGGTTTAACATCCATTTGATGGATCGCCAATTTATATATAGACGCCAAAGCTAACAACACTCGAATGGTTGTCATCTTTGCTACAAGAGAATAAGTGTCGAAATAATCAAACCCTTCTTTTTGGGAATAATCTTTTGCAACTAGTCTTGCCTTAAACTTTTCTACTGACCCATCTGGCTTAAGTTTCTTTTTAAATATCCACTTACAGCCGATAGGTTTGCACCCCTTTGGCAATTCAGTCAGAATCCATGTCTTATATCAAGCAAAGACTTCATTTCAGAATTTATGACATCTTTCCAAAATACTGAATCTATAGATGACGTGGCTTCTTTGAAAGTTCGAGGATCTTCTTCAATTAGATATGTATAAAGGTCATGTCCAAAATGTTTCTCCATTCTTGCTCGTTTTCTTCTTCTAAGACCTTCTACATTGTGGTCATCTTCTTCATCATGCTCTACCAAATTTGGAGTGCAATTAGAAGGATTTGGTTTATTCAATGTACCTTTAAAAGGAAAAATATCCTCAAAAAATACATCTTCTGACTCCATGATAATGTTGACACTTATATCTGTGATTTCGGATTTTATTACTAAATTCCTATAAGTAACACTATCCTGAGAATAACCCACAAGAACTTCATCAACCGTTTTCGGTCCTAGTTAATTTCTTCCTTTTAATTTCTGGAATCTTCACTTTTGCCAAGCACCCCCACATTCTTAAATAACTCAAAATTGGTTTCCTCCCTTTCCATAATTCATATGGAGTTTTCTCTAAATTTTTATGAGGAACTCTATTTAGAATATGACATGCTCACATTAATGCCTCATTCCAAAAATTATTAGGGACTCCCAAACATGACAACATACAATTTATCATATCTAATGAAGTTCTATTTTTCCTCTCTGCAACACCATTTTATTGAGGTGTATAAGGAGGAGACACTTGATGAATGATTCCATTCTCACTACAGAAATTAGAAAATTCTGCAGAAATGTACTCTCCACCTCTGTCCGATCGAAGGATCTTTATTTTCTTTTCCTTTTGATTTCAACTACATTTTTATATGAAGTAAACATAGCCAACACTTCATCTTTTGGTCGAATTGGAAATACATAACAATACTTGGAAAAATCATCTATGAATGTCACAAAGTATCTTTTGCCATTTCTAGAGTAAACTTGAATATCACAAACATCACTGTGCACAAATCCTAATATACTAGATTCTCTAGTCATAGATTTAAAAGGTTTTCTAGGTAATTTAGATTGCACACAAGTTTCACATTTTTCATGCAAATTTATATTAGATTTTGGAATAAGATTCAGATTCATCATTCTCTTAATTGAAGTATTATTAACATATCCTATATTAACGGCCATGCCATATATTAGAGGAATCATGAGAAATATTGTAAAGCAAAAAATTATTACTGTTTTTCATATTATTGCTATCATCACGACAAACAACATTTGCAACATTTAATTTAAACAGACCCTCAAATACATATCCCTTACTAACAAAAGACTCATCTATACAGAGTACAACTTTATTAGACTCGAATAGTAACTTATAACTAATAACCATCCTTAATAAGAAGAGAACACTAATAAGATTTTTCCTAACATCTGGCACATGTTGCACTTTATGAAGCATCAAAGTCTTTCCCGAAGTCAACATCAAATTTATCCTTCCTTCTCCTTTGACTTGTGCAACTTCAGCATTACCCATGTTGACGGTTTTTCCGTCAATGATCTGATATTTTGAAAAGATAAATCGATCAACATATACATGAATATTTGCACCGGTGTCAATCCACCAATTTGTAGATGTACACACTAAATTGACCATAGAAATGGTTGAAACATACCTTTTGTCAATTTGACTAGTCACGACATTCACTTGTGATGTCGGTACCTCAGATGTTTTCTGCTTTTGCGGTGTTGACAAACTCTTTCCATGTGCCCCGATTTTCCACAAACAAAACAAAATATCTTTCTTTTCTTGTTAATATCAGATTTGCTCTTCAAGAAATTATTATCCTTGGAAGACTTCCTCTTTTTCGACCTTGAGGTTTTCCCTTCAACAATATTTACTTTATTTTCACACTCATTGGACATTTTGTCTTTATCTCTCTCTTGTTCCTCAATTTGAAAAGCAACAATTAAATTGTCCATAGTTAGTCTCCCTCTTGTGTTTTAGGGACAAACCAAAAGATTTCCATTTTGGAGGAAGTTTCTCAATCAAAGCACCAACATGAAATTTTTCACAGATTTCAATCTTCTTTTGAGTTAAATCATGAATAAGAAGTTGAAAATTTTGTGCTTGTTCTACTATGGGCTTGTAATCAGTCATTTAACAATCCATGTATTTTGAAATAACATAGCTATCTAGACCCTCATCCTGTTTTCCATATTTCTTTTCTAATGCATCCCACAATTCACTGGCAGTCTTTGTAGTGCAAAAAATATCATAAAGATCGCTGGACAGGGCAGACAGAATACGACCATGACAAAGATAATCTTTATCTATTTCAGTTTGTGTGGTTTTTTCTTTTGCACTTGCAATAGCATTAGCATCCGCGCTGGCATTAGAACTTTCATTTTGTGGATCTACAGAATGGAGATGACAAAGAAAAGTCCTAAGGTTGTTAACCAGTAACCCATTTGATTTTTCCATCTACGAAAATTTTGACCAGTGAATTTTTCAGGTTTAGCATAAAGTTGTTCTTCTAAAGAAGTCATCTTTTTTTTTTTTTTTTTTTTTTAAGCGAAAATTTCTACTCTTAAATTGTTGGAAAAAATGTACTCTACAAAAATTGATAGAAATATTAAAAGAAGAACAAACAATGACACACAAGATAAAACAATTAACAATAAAAGAAGATATAAAAAACCGGTTCGAGCACACTATGGTTGGCACTCTCTTTAGAGTAGAAATCCGCCGCTACCCGAGTGCAATAGCCGAATGACGTCCTACTCCGACGATACAACGAACCACTCAGGAACTTTTAGTGTGCACTCAAATAAAAGTTTCGAAGAACACTTAATCTCTCAACTGCTTTGTGTAGAAAAAGAAGAGGAAGAGTGTAAAATTTTATGTTGCAGGAATTTTGTATTGCTAGAATATTTGTAATGCTGGAATATTTTCTAAGTGCTAAAAATCTACAGAAAACCTACTATATATAAGATGTAGAAAAAACCCAACACACACTTTCAATGAAAAGTTGCAACCCTTGAGAATAGAAGACACGTATTCACACTAGGAATTTTGAATCACCTAAAATTAACTAAACAACTAGAACTGGCACGATGGACAGCTTGCCACGGTGATCATAACGATCGCTCAAAAAAGCATATAAACGGTTGTGATCAGGGTGAGTGAAAAAAACCCCACACGTTTATGTCACAAGTTTAAGAGTTGTAGAAAGGGAATTCAGCCTTGCTAGGACATAATCACACAACAAGGAATCTAACAAAAAGATCATGGATTTTGGTCGAAACAAAAGGGATCAATCAAGAACCTCAAGGGACTAGGGTTTAAAGAATCCCTTCTAAAGGTAATTTTCCATGCTAACTTGTTAAATTATGATATTTCCAACGTATAGAGAGTATTGACAGCAAGTATAAGCGCAGTTATTGGGAAAATTGTGCAAAGTCATTAATGGCTATCTTGAAGCTTTATGTGAAGATGTGTTTAATGGAATGGTATGAAATCAATGATACATATTGCTCTTGATGATTTTATATAGAACAATAATATACTAGAGTGGATTCAAACTCAACTCTGGAAAAGGGGATCTATTTAAATAAACGAATAGAACTAGTTCTCAAGTCTAATTCTAGATGTAGATATTGAACTACTTAAGCGAAAAATAATGATTTGTTAAAATCCAAATCGTAGAGTTATCAATTTTGATACGTTTATTAGGTAGACGTTCTTTAGGTGCCTGCACGGCTCTTGGCCTTGCGTCGTGACATTCAAAGAAAGTTATTACACTTTCTCTGCCACATATCACTTAGGGGGATAATATTTCCCCTTCAAACAAGAAGAAGGGGTGGATAGGTATTTCATAAAGCTAATGTAAATGACTTTTTCGAATAAATTTAGAAGGTCATTTATGTATTTTCCCAGTGGGGAACTTATAGTGGAATATTTGTGATTTTGTAACATTTAAACTAATAAGTTAATAACATTATTTAATCCATCTCCACTGTATCTGATTTCCATTATTTGTATCAGCCTACTCCAATGGACAAAAAACGTACAATAACGATGACATGACATGACAAAGTTATCACAAGTGACAAGAAATTTCTTGTAAAACAATGAAAATAAGTGTATTGCAATTGTCAAGTTCTTGACATATTTTCGTGAGTTCCTATGGTTGTTTTTCCTTTTAGACCTTTGAATTCTACGTCGTATCAATCCCTTTGTACTTCTCTAACGTTGTTGGCACGAAGGAGTTTGTAACTCCTATAAATGTTTCATAATCTTTCATACAATTCAAGATTCCCATCCTATTTGAGTTCTTTCTTTGCTAATCTCAAACAGAATACAATGATATCTTGGTATAATGTTGGTGTCTTATCCCTTGTTTTGGTTTCAATATGGGTTAATATTGAAGGTCGTAGTATCTCTCAATTCTTAACCAGAGAATCAGAAGGAACCATATGGGCCGTCCTAGTTGCTGGCTCCAGTGGCTGGGATAACTATAGGCATCAGGTTATCATCCTAAATAATTCTTTGTACATTGCCCAATAATTTTTGATAATATAAGTTACTTCATTTCTTTGTAAACGTTAATAGTCTTGATGATAGTTTGATTATAAAACTACGTATTGAACATTTCTTATATAAGTATAATTACTTAAAATAATCCAGATGGGGATACTATTTTGTATCGTACAAATTTAGTATTTAATTCTTATCATACCCGTATTTCTCTTTCCCCTCTCTATTCTTTATATAGAAGGAATATATTATATTTTATGTTAAGTGATAATCGCTCTCAGTGTTTTAAAAGACAGTTTTGGGACTCGTCTCGGGGCTCGCCCTGTGGCAGGGCACTGGCAAAACGTCTCGAGGCTCACGTGTGGGGCTTAGTTCTGTGAGACTTACACCTTAAGCACCCGATTGTATGCCCTAAAAACGCCTAACGCCCAACCCTCAGGGCGTGCCTAACAGTTCTTACACAATATGTGTCAAATTTCTTAGTTAACACTGTTGACTCTCATAATACTTTAATAAATGATTGATGCTTAATAAATTTTTTCATCTATAGAAATAAAAAGAATTATAGTTAACTCAAATAACAAGCCATAGTATCGCATATTTAGTACTTAAGATCACCGTAGGGGTGAATATCACTTAACATTTTTAGAAAAATACATAGTTGAATTTTAGATATTCACTTGTCATTGGTCTTCATGTTTTTATCCTATACCCTCAAAATTATCATATTTTATTATATCGCAATTTGAAAGTAATTTTTTTTTTTTTGGGTAACTGTCCATTTTTCCATAAATTACCAAAGTAGTATTTATAAAATAATAGATTAACACAATTTGTTAAGCTGATGAGGAACTCCCAATGAACTCTAAAGTAAACTAGAACTGATACTACAAAGACAATAAGAAACAATTCTAGTCTAAGGTACCATATCTGCAGGAAAATGAAACTATTCTCAGAATTGACAGTTGTGTAGTCAAATCTACATAGCAGTGATGCTCGAACATTGCAAACACATGCTATCTCCTTTGCTATAGGCTCCCAGTGAGTGGCCTTCTTCTAAAAAATACGAGTGTTTCTTGCCCTCCATATTGCCCAGATGAACTCAGCAGCCATCTTGATGATGAGGGCATGTTTACTTTTACCTCAGCATAATTGAAGCATAGTCTCATATTGCTGCATCCAGTTGGCAGTTGCAGGCCATTGGAACTCCAACCACAGAACTAAACGAGCCCACAGTTCCTTAACAAATTTTCAATAAAAAAACAGATGATCTCTTGTTTCATTCTCTAAAAGACAGTTAACACACTTTGTCTCCACCTGAATACCCCACTTAATGAGCCTGTCACTTGTGGATAATCTATCTTGGACTTGTAGCCAAAGTAAGAAGGTGGCCTTTGGGATAGCTGTATTGTGAAACAACAAATTCCTCCAAGTAACTCTAGGCAGAGTACCAAGCATACCAAGGTAAATATGTTTAATAACACTTCTAGTATGTGCTCTGTCTGTCTGCATATGTACCAGTCCACTCCTTGCACTTATAATTTTCCTGACCGTCCAACTTGTCTGTGGAGGAATTAGAATATGGTCAAGAGATCTCCCTTATATATAATAGGTATGTATCCACTTGATCCACAGTTTGTCCTGTTTTCTAGTCAGGTCCCAACATGTTTTAGTTACTACTGCTTTATTCCAATTTTTCAGATAGGTCAAGTTCATACCACTAGCTGATTTAGGCAAACAGACCCTATCCCAAGAGACTAAAGCTCTCTTGGTAATAGTATTTACCCCTGACCAAATAAAGCTTCTACTGTGGGCATCAATTGCTTTCATCACCATGGCTGGAAGAATGAAAAGTTGAGCCTAGTAGGACCGAACACCAAATATAACTGTTTTAACCAACGAAACTCTTCCTGGATAAGACAGTTTTTTTTGTTGTCCAAGAGGAAATCTTTGCAACCACATTTTCAATCAAAGGTTGCCACTGAGATACAGTAAGCTTCTTGGAAGTTAATGGCATTCCTAAGTACTTGAAAGGCAAATTACCTGAAGAGTAACCCAAGAATTGAGTGATTCTGAGGCTTTCAGCAAGTTCAACCCCTCCCATGTAAATATAACTCTTAGCTAAATTAGCTTGAAGACCAGAAGCTTTAGAAAAATCTAGTAAACTTTTCATGTAACTTAGTGACTGCAGTTGCAGTATACTCCCCTTTCACAAAAAGTAATAGATCATCTGCAAAGCATAGGTGTGTACCTAGCTTTGTACAACTGGGTGGTATTTGAAATCCCTATCCTCCTTTAGTTCATTGAGACTTCTACTTAGATACTCCATTGCTGACAAATAG
Organism: Lycium barbarum; assembly: GCF_019175385.1. Classification (NCBI taxonomy): domain Eukaryota; kingdom Viridiplantae; phylum Streptophyta; class Magnoliopsida; order Solanales; family Solanaceae; genus Lycium; species Lycium barbarum. Next base: position 36,184,918 of record NC_083340.1, on the reverse strand, counting down.
GTAAGGGGACATAGGATCCCCAAGCCTCAATCCTTAAGTAGCAGAAAAAGGCTTTGTTGGTTCACCGTTAATTACTATGGGGTAATTGACTGTAGTAACACAACCAAATATCCACTAAACAAATCTTCCAGGGAAGCATAATTCCTCTATAACTTGCTTCAAATATGTCCAATCTAAGGAATCATAAGCCTTCTAGATATCCACTTTAATCATACACCTAGGAGAAATATGTTTTCTAGTGTATGATTTACCCAAGTCATGGGCCCGGATCACACTATGAGTTATCGTCCCTCAAGGTATAATTCTAAATTCGGAAAAGGGTCAAAATTACCCCTGAACTTTGGGAAATAGTTTATTTATACCTTTCGTTATACTTTAGGGTCAATTATACCCTTACCATTATATTATGGGGTCAATTATACCCTTATGTCTAACAGCTACCACGTGGCATCATCCTAGCCCTTCAAAATTATTTTCCCCTCAAATAATTTTTTACCCATTAAAATAACTCAACCCGACTAGATTTTTTTTTTCCAGCCAAGGGGTAATGGGTTGGGTCCGTATCACTTTGGTTGGAAAAAAAAAATTCGGGTCTGGTTGGGTTGGGTTATTTTAGTAGGTAAAAAATTATTTGAGGGGAAAATAATTTTGAAGGGCTGGGATGATGCCACGTGGCAGCTGTTAGACATAAAGGTATAATTGACCTCATAGTATAACGGTAAGGGTATAATTGACCCTAAAATATAACGAAGGGTATGAATAAACTATTTCCTAAAGTTCAGGGGTAATTTTGACCCTTTTCCGTTCTAAATTATACCTGTTATTAATTACTATGGAGTAATTTTGTTTTTATTCATGAAGGAGTGTTGTTTTAATTATAATACTGATAAATTTTATTAACTATTTTCTTTAGAGAGGTAAATTGCATAGTATATTAGTATGATAGTAATATATTTTATGAAATTATGATTCTTTTATTGCTTGAAAGTTAAAGTGCTGAGTTGATTTGTTTCTCATAATAACTATTATATCAATGTATTATTTATACTTGTAGTTATAGTAGAAGTTTTGCTTTCTATGAGTTTCTTTAATCATGTTTTTAATTTTTGAAAAATATTAATGTATTTTTTAAAATAATTTTTGTTTTATTATACTATTTTGTTTTTTACAACTTTTGTGTTATTATACTATTTTACTACACTATAAATTAAAAAATTAAAGATTCATGGGACTTACGTCCCGTGCCTCAGGGCTTACGTCTCGCCACGTGCTAAGTAAAACGCTCCGCCTTTTAAAACACTGCTTGCACTTTGCACATAGGTGTAAAATAGGATCTCATTGTTACTTAATGAGGTTGTCTTTTGATTATTGATTCTCCAATGCACTACTAAATTGGTTGTGCATCTTATTAATTTTTAGTATCCTAATTTCAAACAATTTTAGTATTCTTGCATTTTTTGTGTAGCAAGTCGAAACCACGTCATTTCATATGTGTCTTTATAGAACATTGTCACAGATGAGGCAAAATTAGGAGAGTATTTTTAGTAATAGAAAATAGAGGAGATAAACTTTGATAATATAAATTTCAATAAAGAATTTTTCAAATCAGCCTTAACTAAAAAGATAAAACAACAGGAACAATGGATAGAAAACCTCTCACAGAAAAGGGACAAGAATTTCGCGCCAGTCCTCGTTTGTCCCTAAATAATATTTTGGTATGAGTTCAACTTATGCATACGGAAGGTGTAAAAAAAAATCTGATCACATTATCCAAGAAATATCTACAAGTTACCCCTCATAAAATGTGGAATCTATAAACTTAAAATAAGACAGCTTACCTTGTAAAATTCCTTACACTAGTAATATATAAACTCTTTTGGTATTAGCAAATAATGAGGTTCAATTTTGCAAATTGAACAATTTGTTCAATGAAAAGTCAAAAATCACATGGCTGTTTTTCATTTGTTATCGTTTCCCACATCAACACGAGTGAAGTATATATCCTACTCCCTCCGTCCCATATTAGTTGACATATTTCACTTTCCCAAAGTCAAATGGTGTAAAATTTGACTACCATTTTAAACTATAACTTTTTTATCGAATTAACATGAGAAAAATTGCAATTTTTGAATACTTTTTATATAGTTTTTGAATATCTAAATTTTAATTGTAAATTATTGAGTTTGATCCAATATAATGTAGCTTTAAATGTCTGAGAATGGAACATGACAAAAATATGGGATAGGAAGGAGTATTATGTTAGCATTTTGTGCTAAATAGGCACATAATTAATGAAGTTGGAGAAGGTACAACAAACAACTGCGGCTGCTCTTTTATTTTGACCAATAAATGTTAGGATTGGAAAAGTCTTCTATTCATAACCGGAACAGAATTACAATAGGAGGAGCAACTCTCACACTCAACTATTACAAAAAAGCAATCCTAAACTGAATACCTATATCTCACTCAAGTGTTTTCCTTACTGTTTTTTTTCTCTTGCTCTTGGTGATGTTACAAATGATAGAAGGCTTCCCTATTTATAGGGATGAAATGAACCTATTGATGTCATTTGTGACTCAAGCAAGCACTTGACAATTTGCCAAATACAAGGAAGATGTTTTCTTCCTTAAAACAAGGAATATGTTTTCTTTCTCAAAATAAGGAAAATGTTTTCTTCCTTGTTTTCTTCCTTAAAATGAGGGAGATGTTTCCTTCCTCAAATTATGGGATGGACCCAACAAATCTCCCCCGCCAGTCCCATACACCTGAAGGAGAGTACACTGGCTTTTAGTTTGAGTGTATGCCGACAAGTTCTTTGCACAATTCGAACTTGTCTCTCGGTACCACCTTGGTCAGCATATCTGCATGGTTGTCGTTTGTGTTGATCTTGGAGAGCTTCATTTCATGTTGCTCGACTGCTTCTCTGAGCCAGTGATATCGAACGTCAATATGTTTTGTGCATGAGTGGTACCTCGAGTTTTTGCTGAGATCCATAGCGCTTTGACTATCACAATGAATTGTGTATTCTTCTTGTCGGAAACCCAGTTCTTGAAGGAAACGTTTCAGCCACATAAGCTCCTTCCCAGCTTCAACTGCGACAATGTATTCAGCTTCTGTGGTTGATAGTGCTACACACTTTTGTAACTTGGATTGCCATGACACAGCTCCCCCTGCAAATGTGAATATATAACTCGAAGTTGATTTCCTGCTATCATAATCTCCTGCCATGTCAGCATCAGTGTAACCTTCCAAAATCGGCTTAGCTCCCCCATAGCACAAACATAGTCTGGATGTACCTTTCAGGTACCGTAGTATCCACTTGACAGCTTCCCAATGTTTTCTTCCTGGATTTGATAAGTATCTGCTCACAACAACGACAGCATGAGCAATGTCTGGCCTTGTGCACATCATTGCATACATCAAACTTCCAACTGCTGAAGAGTGGGGCATTGCTTTCATCTTCTTCTTTTCTTCTTCGGAAGAAGGACAACTTTCCTTGCTCAACTTGAAGTGATTTGCTAGTGGAGTACCAACAGGCTTGGTATTTTTCATGTTGAACCTTTTGATCACGCGTTCAACGTATTCCTCTTGTGAAAAGAACAACTTATTTGCCTTTCGATCACGAATGATTTTCATGCCCAAGATATGTTGTGCAGGGCCTAAGTCTTTCATATCAAAGAACTTAGACAAATCTTTCTTCAAGTTGTTGATCATAGTTGCATCCTGGCCTACTATCAGCATATCATCCACATAGAGCAGAAGGATGATAAATTTTCCATCGGGGAACTTCTTCAAGTACACACAATGATCTGCAGTTGTTCTTTTGTATTGATGTTTCAGCATGAATGAGTCGAACTTTTTGTACCATTGCCTTGGGGCTTGTTTGAGACCGTAGAGACTCTTCCTTAACTTGCAAACGAGATGCTCTTTCTTTGGGATTCGGAAACCATTGGGCTACTCCATGTATATTTCTTCCTCCAAATCACCATGCAGAAAAGCTGTTTTCATATCCATCTGCTCAAGTTCAAGATCCATACTTGCCACCAATCTGAGAACCACTCGAATAGACATCATCTTCACAACCGGCGAAAAAATCTCATCAAAGTCGATTCCTTCCTTCTGTTGGAAACCTTTGACTACGAGCCTTGCCTTGTACTTCACGATATTTCCGCTAGCATCTTTCTTGAGCTTGAAGACCCATTTGTTCTTCAAGGCCTTCTTTCCCGGAGGAAGTTTCACCAACTCATATGTTTGATTCTTTTGTAAAGAATTCATTTCTTCCTCCATGGCCTGTCGCCAATTGGATTTTTCACGATGAGATTGAGCTTCTTGAAAGCTCTTTGGCTCCCCCTCGCTGGTAAGAAGGATCCATTATGTTGGCGAGTATGACCTTTGAGGGATTAACCCTCGTGCAGAACGTCGAACTTGATTATTTCCAGCTGCGTCTTGGGGTGAAGGCTCCCCCTGCTAAAGAATTTCTTCGTTTTGATCATCATCAACATCTGCCGGATCAATGTTTTCTTGTTCATCATGGACATTATCATGAAGTTCCTCGTTGTTGAGAGGAATGTGTGGTGATTCAGGGACATCATCTGGAGCATGATAACTCCGTTACTTGTTGACTGTTGGAGCACACCCATGAAACTGGTTTTCATGGAACACGACGTCTCTACTTCGAATCACTTTCTTCATTTCGGGATCCCACAGCCTGTATCCGAACTCTTGATCTCCATAGCCGATAAAGATACACGGAGTTGATCTGAGATCAAGCTTCTGCCTCAACTCCTTGGATACATGCATAAATGCCTTGCACCCGAACACTTTCAAGTGAGAATATGAAATATCTTTCCCAGATCATATCTTTTCTGGAACTTTAAAGTTCAATGGGACTGAAGGTGACCTGTTTATAAGATAACAAGCTGTCAGAACAGCTTCGCCCCAGAATGGCTTTGGCAGTTTAGCCATACTGAGCATGCATCAGACTTTCTCAACAATAGTGCGGTTCATTCTTTCATCTACACCGTTATGTTGTGGTGTTCGTGGCACCGTTTTCTCATGTCTGATCCCATGTTCAGCACAATATGCCAAAAACTCCCGGGAAGTGTACTCGCCTCTATTGTCGAATCGGAGGCATTTCAGCTTCTTTCCAGTCTCCCTTTCTACCATAGCATGGAATGTCTTGAAACGATCGAATACTTGATCCTTCGATTTGAGACAATAAGCCCAAACCTTCCGTGATGCGTCGTCGATGAATGTCACGAAGTATTTGCTACCACCAAGAGATTCTTCTTCAATGGGTCTACACACGTCAGAGTGGACAAGGCTCAGCAACTCAGAACGATTCTTTCTGGTGGAACTGAAAGAAACTCTATGTTGTTTCCCGAATAAACAGTGATCACAGGGATCCAAAGTTACGTCTTTATCTATTGAGATGGCTTCTTTCTTTGCAAGAGTCGTCAATCCCTTCAGACTCATATGGCCCAATCGTCTATGCCACAAGTTTGGCAATGTCTCTTCTTCAACTGCATTGAGACTCGGTCGATACAACTTTACATTGGTTTTGTAAAGAGTACCACAAATATGTCCTCTAGCAATAACCATAGAGCCTTTGGACAGCTTCCACGTACTATCCTTGAACAGATTTCCATACCCCTGTCGATCCAGAGCTACTCCTGAGATCAGATTCAATCTTAGATCTGGAACATGACGAACCTCTTTTAACACAAGTGAGCTTCCATTGCTGGTTTTTATGTACACATCACCAATGCCAACAATGCTCGAGAAACTGGTGTTGCCCATCTTCACAACGCCGTTGTCACGAAGTATTTTCTACCACCAAGAGATTCTTCTTCAATGGGTCCACACACGTCAGAGTGGACAAGGCTCAGCAACTCAGAACGATTCTTTCTGGTGGAACTGAAAGAAACTCTATGTTGTTTCCCGAATAAACAGTGATCACAGGGATCCAAAGTTACGTCTTTATCTATTGAGATGGCTTCTTTCTTTGCAAGAGTCGTCAATCCCTTCAGACTCATATGGCCCAATCGTCTATGCCACAAGTTTGGCAATGTCTCTTCTTCAACTGCATTGAGACTCGGTCGATACAACTTTACATTGGTTTTGTAAAGAGTACCACAAATATGTCCTTTAGCAATAACCATAGAGCCTTTGGACAGCTTCCACGTACCATCCTTGAACAAATTTCCATACCCCTGTCGATCCAGAGCTACTCCTGAGATCAGATTCAATCTTAGATCCGGAACATGACGAACCTCTTTTAACACAAGTGAGCTTCCATTGCTGGTTTTCATGTGCACATCACCAATGCCAACAATGCTCGAGAAACTGGTGTTGCCCATCTTCACAACGCCGTGGTCTCCAGATTTATAAGTACTGAACAAATCCCGGTGTGGAGTGGCATGGAATGATGCAGCAATATCAATCACCCACTCAATATCATTTGTGCGAACGTGTAGGCATGCTTCCTCTCCGCATGTAACAAGTGCAATGTCTGGTGACACGGTGACCATGGTCTCACCATCTTCCTTGCTCGAACTCTGGTTAGTTTGAGGCTGCTCCCGTTTAAGCTTTCGACACTCCACCTTCTTGTGGCCATAGTTGCCACAATAGTTACAATATCCCTCGAACCAAGTGTTGGTATCGACGGACTTTCCCCGCTCTCGTGATCTCCCTCGAACTTGAGATCTTCCTCTACTTTGACCTCGACCTCTACCTTTGCCTCGGCCTCTTCCTCTACCTCCGCTTCTACCTCCGTTGCGTCCACTATTTTCGGAAACAAGGGCATATGATTGATCTACCCCGGCTTCTTTTCTTCGCGATTCCTCGTTTATTAAGGCGTCCGTGACCATCTGCATGGTCACCTTACCATTGGGGGCGGAATTACTGAGAGTGACGACAAGAGTCTCCCAGCTATCAGATAGAGAACTTAGGAGCAAGATTGCTTGCTCTTCATCTTTGAGAACCCATTCGGCTGCACTTAGCTGGTTCACGAGATCTTGGAACTGACTTGTGTGTTCTGTGACAGAGGTACCGCTACGTAGCTTGTGATTTACCAATCGCCTCATCAACAATGTTTTATTTCGAGCCGTTTTTGCTTGGTAAATGCTCCCAAGCTTTTCCCAAAGTTTGTAAGCACTCGTTTCCTGCGCGACATGATGGAATACACAATGGTCAATCCACTGTCGAATTTGTGCGACCATTTTCCTATTCATTCTTGCCCATTCTTCGTCTGTCTTCTTGTCGGGTTTGACACCTTTATTTTCGAGCGGCTCGGCTAAATCCTTCAAATTTAACAAGTCCTTCATACGAGGTTTCCACATGTTATAATTTGAGGATGTTAGCGGAATCATGGTATCCGATGATGATTTCTCCATGATAAAGTGCACCTAATCTGCTTGTACTGGACTGTGGAAGTAGAATCAGGCAAAACGGGACTCACGGTTGAATCCGGAATGGTCGAAAACTTAGGAAACCGGTCTGACCAATCTGAAAACCGGTCAAAAACAGAGTGAACCGGGCTGCACTAATTCAAACCGAATCGGGCCAGTTTAACCACTGGCTGGTTGAAAGAGTCAACAAAAGGATGATGTGGCAATTGGACTTTGACCAGATCTGGTTCTGGTCAAACGGGTTGGTTGGATCGGGTTTCTCCGGTCGTCTTCTCCGGCGAGCTGGTGGCCGGAAGGTGGCGGAGCGGCGGCGGCGATGGTGGACAAAAAAACTTTGACTGGACTTTTGGAGGCCTTCCGGTGGTCGAAAAATTCCGTAAATTATATATTCGGAATCCTCGGAACGAGATCTTTCTAATGGTATACTCAGAGCATAATTTTGGGACAAAAAATTTTTGACTGAAAATTTTACGAAACTTTAAAAGATTGGTCTGGAAGATTAACCAAGCTCTGATACCACTTGTTAGGATTGGAAAAGTCTTCTATTCATAACCGGAACAAAATTACAATAGGAGGAGCAACTCTCACACTCAACTATTACAAAAAATCAATTCTAAACTGAATACCTATATCTCACTCAAGTGTTTTCCTTACTGTTTTTTTTTCTCTTGCTCTTGGTGATGTTACAAATGATAGAAGGCTTTCCTATTTATAGGGATGAAATGAACCTATTGATGTCATTTGTGACTCAAGCAAGCACTTGACAATTTGTCAAATACAAGGAAGATGTTTTCTTCCTTAAAATAAGGAATATGTTTTTTTCGTCAAAACGAGGAAAATGTTTTCTTCTTTGTTTTCTTCCTTGTTTTTTTCCTTAAAATGAGAGTGATGTTTACTTCCTCAAATTATGGGATGACCCAACAATAAATCTGAATGTAATATCTTAAGAACTTATTTAGTTGGTCATTGACTGATTTCAGGCTGATGTATGCCACGCTTACCAATTACTGAAGGATGGCGGTCTTAAAGACGAGAACATCATTGTATTCATGTACGATGACATTGCCAACAATACTGATAATCCCAGACCTGGTGTCATCATCAATAATCCACATGGACGTGATGTTTACAAAGGTGTCCCCAAGGTTTGTTTTTCTTCTTGCTGTGTTCAATTTCTGGCAAAAAAAAATTCAAGATTAATAGAATGTGTACTAATGAGGGGTTATTTTTGTTGAGGCAGGATTATGTAGGTGAAGATGTTAATGCTAACAATTTTTACAATGTTATCCTTGGGAACAAAAGCGGTATAGTTGGGGGAAGTGGGAAAGTTGTGAACAGTGGTCCAAATGACCATATATTCATCTACTATACTGATCATGGTGGCCCTGGCATTGTCGGTAAGTAGTCTCCTCACATTTTCACCCTCTGTGTTTTGCATTAATTTTGCGTAGTATTCTTTTATGACATTTTAAAATTATGATACTGTCACATTTTAATGAGGAAGGGGTTCTTGATTTCCAAATGTCAATTGAAATATTGAATGCTGAAAACTTGGTGACAGTATATATCAGTAATCAGATATTCTGTCACTGTAGTTGTGAATGTGCATAATCAATTACCGTTAGGAACTTGTCTTGGAATGCCACGGTTAGGCAACTGGAAAATTAAGCTAATACTCGTTACAAAATAGAAGCTTGATCTATAATATTTGCGATCTGAAACTGGCTAGGATGCATAATTGTTTTCATGCTTTTATTGTTGTCAGCAATGCCAAGTGGAGAACTTGTTTATGCAAACGATCTAGTTGATGTGTTAAAAAAGAAGCATTCTTCAGGGATGTATGACAGACTGGTAATTAACTTGCTTGTTTTAGTTTCTCAGGCTTACTTTTCCGTTGCGCAAGTTTTGATCAGTGAAATTTGACGTCTGCATTTTAAGTTGGATGATGTTTTCCATCTTCAGGTGTTTTACCTAGAAGCTTGCGAGTCTGGAAGCATGTTTGATGGTCTTCTCCCTGAGGGTCTTGATATCTATGTCATGACTGCATCAAAACCTGATGAAGATAGTTGGGCGACGTACTGTGGTGAGGGTACTCCTGATGATCCCTGCTTGGTTGAGTGTCCCCCTCGCGAGTTTGAAGGTGTGTGCTTGGGAGACTTGTACAGTGTTGCCTGGATGGAGGATAGGTATAAACAATTTCTATGACTTCTTTTCTGGTAGTCCAAGAGCAAAAAGTGAGTAGATGCATTTATTGATATTAGATTTCTTCCCATATGATCTACTTTGTTAACAAGCCGATATATTTTGCTTCATTAACTGCCAAAAAGATTAAGAAAGGTGAGTCTGTCATGATCTGTCAATACCTAAATTATAAGCTTGTCAAATAATTAGGAAGGAGTATGCCAATTGAAGGTTCTTGTATTTTCTTAGATGAATTTTATATATACTTGGAAGATGACATAGTACTATGTCAAACTTGTAGTAACTGTTTGCATTCGTGAACAGTGATGTAGAAGATCGAGATGCTGACAGTGTGCAAGGGCAGCATAGCCGAGTAAGAGTTTGTACTGTTGTGAACAAATATAACATATGCTTTAAACAATTTGTTCCAAAAATAGAAGATCAATTGTTAATGCTTGAGATCCTATATGCTACATCTATGCTTTCTTTTAGTCCATGTTTTAATGGAAGATTTATGATTTCATTGTGTCGCTCAGGTTGCAAACAGAACTGCAGCCAACATAACAGATGGTGACTATGGCTCCCATGTCACGGAATATGGTGATATAGTGGTGAGCTTTGATCGTCTTTCCGCGTATATGGGTGAAGCTTCCACAAACCACAGTCATGCCTCTGTGGATGCCATGTCATTCTCGAGATTATCAAAGAATGTGGATCAGCGCAGTACTGAACTTTTCTATTTGTTCACCAAAGTACGTTTCCACCTCTTTTTGTAGCACAATTGATGTAGATTTCTTCTTACTGCACCACATGATTGGTTTGTTTTTTCTGAATGTTTGTAGCACCAAAATGCTCCTGAAGGCTCTCATGAGAAATACGAAACTCATGTGAAACTTAATGAAGTTATATCACAGAGAAGTCAAGTGGACAACAAAGTAAAACGTCTAGGGGAGCTTCTTTTTGGTGTTGAAAAAGGTAATGAGGCACTACATAGTGTTCGACCTGCTGGACAACCACTTGTTGACAACTGGGATTGCCTTAAATCCTATGTAAGTATTTAACTTGGCGATAAAAGCAAAGATTCTTTGTGGCACTTGAGTTGAATTTTCGTGTTTTTTTTTTTTTTCTTTTGATGAGAATATGACTACTCTTTTTCTGAGAATAGGTCAAGATATTTGAGGCACACTGTGGAAGATTAACCCCATATGGGAGGAAACACGTACGTGGTATCGCCAACATCTGCAATGCTGGGATTACGAGTGAGCAAATGACTGCTACATCTGCACAAGCATGTTCAAGTTAGTAGAGGGTACTCGTGGCAAAGAATATATATATCGTATGCTTAGCCAGTTTATGTCAAGACTGCAAAATTTCACTTTTAGCTACACTCAGAATAACGCTGCTTAGAATTAGCAGATCTTTGCCCAGTTTCCATGTACTAAAGCTTTACTTTCTCAATAAAAATGCCTTTTGACCTTTTTATTCGCTCAAAGTCTTGTTCAGCTTCATCCAAGTCCAATTTTATCTGATTTTTTCGTGGAAAATGATGTACATTCAGCAGCTACTACATGTCCCGCCAAATCATTAACCTGGCAGCAAAAAACTTCTCAGAGTTCTCGTACATATTCAAGCCTTCTTATTTGAACAATTTTGAAGAATGTAAGTAAAGAGGGTAAATTTTGCAAATTTATGGCTGTAGTGTAAGAGCAAGCAAAAAACTTGAGTAAGGGTTTATCTATTTTAAGAAGTGCTCCGAGAAAGCAAAAAAGAAAAACGTTAAACTACAGTTGGATAGACATGGTTAATTAGCTTATAAAAGGCAAGTTGTGAAAGCAAAAAAGAAAAAAGACATCCAGAAAAGAGAAGATTCTGCTGCAAAAATATATTTCCTTCTATCACTCTTAAAACATTATGATTTTGTCAGTACATAGCACAGTAAGATTACTGGGCATCATGTATCAGAAATGCATATTCACAGAACTCATCTTGCAGACAAGATTATTTATAGGGGATAATTAAGGCTTAAGAGACTCTGTAACTTGGTGTGAAGCCACTTCTCTTACCTTAAAAAAACATCTGTATTATATGCTTCTCTTTGTTCTAACCATCTTAAGACTTATTCCTGCAACAATGGCATCTTCGAGAGAGATGACTATTGATTTTGTTAATTTTTAAAGGATTTCGAGGGGCTTTCATGCAGTAATAGAAAAAAGAATGCACTTCTGGCAACCTTGAATCTGATTTACGTTCTCACCACTCCAAAGCTTCTATATGCAAAAGATCTATGGGGAGAATTGGACAGAAATATAGATGAAAGAAGACGTGACAAGTAAACAAGTTTCTTCTGACTTGTTTTTCTCAATTATAAGCTGACTGATGTTAAGCCTTTCATGAGATCGACTTGCTAAAATTGAGAGAATTATTAATACCTTGGAACATTTGAAACACATTGTGGGTCGTTATCTCAGTATGGAATGAAACATATGCGCTCCATTGCTAACATATGCAATGCTGGAATTAAGATGGAGCAGATGGTGGAGGCATCAGCACAAGCTTGTCCCAGCGTTCCATTAGCCTTATCTGACCTCTTTTTATGCTTTTTATTGAGCCGAGAGTCTTTCGGAAAACGGCCGTACCTTGATAGGAGTAAGGTCTGCGTAAACTCTACCCTCCCCAGACCCCACGTTGTGGGATTTCACTAGGTTGTTGTTGTTGTATTAATACCTTGGAACAACATAAGATACATATAGATAACACTATCACTTTGGTCTGTCGTCCAGAAAGTTGTCTGTCATGAAAAGATCTTTTTTTAATTCAATAAAAATCAAGCTTACATTCCCTTCCAAACAAACTTTGTCCAGGTAGAGCTTTTGCATAGTATGAGTTATCTACAATGATGACGAACTATAACAATAGTTACAAATAAGAAGTGTGCTTCTAATCTGTATTTTACAAGGAAGCAATTACGCTAAAGAACAACCATTTTACAATCACTATATCAATCTTACTGATAATTGCGTATAATTTTACTAGCATCTAGGCGTGCATATTGCACATTACATGCAATTCATGCACTAAAACCCCTGTGGAGGGAACTCCAAATATTGGATGGAACGCTGGGACAAGCTTGTGCTGATGCCTCCACCATCTGCTCCATCTTAATTCCAGCATTGCATATGTTAGCAATGGAGCGCATATGTTTCATTCCATACTGAGATAACGACCCACAATGTGTTTCAAATGTTCTTACCTGTACACACAGGATCATATAGTCACATTGCTGATGAATAAAAATATATCCATACAAGCATTATACTAGAACAAAATTGTTTCCTTCCCACCAGCTAATTCTAAAGATATTGATGAAAATGGGTTGTGTTTTGTGTACTTACAAAGGATTTAAGGCAGTCCCAGTCGTCAACAAGAGGCTGACCAGCCGGGCGAAGACTACTCAGCACCTCTGGACCTTTTTTAATTCCAAACAGAAGCTTACCGACAAGGACTATGCTGTTGTCCAAGTGCACTCTGTGTGAAATTGCTTCATTTAATTGTTTCTGAGCCTCAACTTTTCGAACAGAGCCTTCAGGAGCCTTTTGGAACTGCCATTTTGGACAAACAGAATAAGAAGTCAGAAAAAGATCTCATGACGAAGAATATCAAATACAAAATTTCAGTAGTTCTTTGAACAAGACATTATGTAGGGCTTCTGTAGTAGCTAGGCATCCTCAAATATGGTTAACAATTAAATTATTCAGGCACCTAATGGTGCAAAGGCATTTTGTTAAAAGTCAAAAGCTTTACTTCCTGCCGTTTACAGGTGTAAATTACTTCTTTCAGCTTTGGGATGCTAACTGGATACTAACTTGTATCATAAAATACATATAAACTTGGAGCATACCTTGTACCAGAAATGCACAAGATCTGCATCACGCTGGTTGACAGCCTTTGATCCTCGTAAGGAATTGTCATCCATAAAAGTATAATTATCATTTGCAGGATTGGTACCCATATATAAGAATAAAGCATCCTTGCTGAGATGTACATCGCCATATTGCATGACATGTGAACCATATGTAGGATTTCCACTGGCAGTTCTCTCTTTGACCTGCAAAACCAGGCATTAGAGATGACTGCACACAATTCTTTAACGGCATCATAAAAGAGAATTGCATTCAAGGAATAATATCCATGGTTATTCGTAGCAAGAACCAAATCATCAAAGTATAAATGACATCCACCCCCACACTTTTTTCCTTTTTCTCAATTTCACAGCTGAGATTGTGGGATTACACTGGGTAGTGACCAAGACAGCTGAGCTTCACTCTCTATGTTCTTCATTTTTACTATTATTTTTAACTTTTCTGCTGAAACATGCACTCTATTTTATTACCCCTATTCTCTATGTCCTTAAACTCTTACCAGGTGATATTGCTGCTTCAAACTTTCAGTCCGCAGGTTGTGTTTTTCACTGCTCAGGTAAAACGAAACAGAGTCAGCAAAAAATTATGCTAACTAATAAAAGCTAAGTAGCATATTCATAATTCATAATGAAAAAAGTTGAACGTAAAGGATTTAAAAATGGAAAGAAATCCTCATATAACAAGCCCCAGCTCGCATTGGCAAGTCACCAATTATCGACCAGTAAATTGGGATCTTTAAATGTCAGTCGTAGAATTCAAGAATGTCTTCATGACAATGATATTTATAGGCCTTAACAAACTAAAGTTTTGCAAACATAATTGTCTGCTGATGCAGAAGTGGTAAAACTTCCAACATTGAATTTGAGAATGTATTATTTCTATGGCAATGATATTTATAGGACTGACGAACTCAGGATTTCAAAACATAGCCAAGCAAGAAGCTAACACATTTGACAAATATCATAGTCAAAAATCACATCTTTAACTCAAATTTCTTATAGTTGTTTCACGTCATATTTATGTAATTATAGAAAAGCCGCATGTACCTGTCCTCCATCCAGGAAATACTGTACAAGTCACCAAGGCAGGTGTCGTATTCGATAGGAGGACTAGGATACTCTCCTGGGCAATAGGTTCCCCAGCTGCTCTCCTCAGCATTTGATGCTGTTGTGGCATAGATGTTTAAACCTTCAGGAAGAAGACCCTCAAATATACTTCCAGACTCACAAGCTTCAAGGTAAAATACCTGCAGATAGAAGACAAGAAAAAATTCAGAGAATGAAAAATGACTCAAAGAACCTACAGCAGCAGGGGTCTGCAGGAAATATAAAAACTCACCAAGCTTTTATATGTTCCGGAAGAATGCTTCTTCTTCAAAACATCAATCAGATCATTCGCATAGAGGTAAGGATCGGTAGGCATCCCTAGAGTACATGACAGTGTAATTAGTTTATGAAGTGAAGGAACTATAATACAGTATTCATGTAATAAAAACACCAAGCAAATGCAAAATACAATAGATGCACAGCAAGCCTTCGACACGTTGATCCGACAAAATATGTCATGTCACAATTATCTACATCCATCTCCAAGAATACCAACTACCCATGACCCACTAATGATAAAACTCCACATACAACAGTAATTGCTCAAAGTTTGCATGGTCAAAAGAGAAGATGGTTCATAAGACACATA
The DNA here is from genome assembly GCF_019175385.1 of Lycium barbarum. Taxonomy (NCBI): domain Eukaryota; kingdom Viridiplantae; phylum Streptophyta; class Magnoliopsida; order Solanales; family Solanaceae; genus Lycium; species Lycium barbarum. The sequence continues at coordinate 36,169,713 of NC_083340.1, read as the reverse complement.
ATAAAACAACAAAAATGAGAGACTGTGAATTAAATTTTGGCTAGTGATTTCTTAATGAGTACAGTAGCTTATAGCCTTATATCATCTTCAAAATCAAAAGATGTTCTTGTTAATTAGGAAGGGAGCTCAATCATGGGAATATTGCTTAACAGTTAAAAGAATAGGTTCACTCGGCAAAGGTATATATGCTTGTAGATAGTAATTGTGAACCCTAGAATAACAATATGTCTATAATAAAATCAAGAAACTGCTAATCGCCCTACTGACACAATTAGTAAAGTCGACTGCCCTACGTTTTCAACCAAAAGGAGTTCTCCAAATATTTACTGTGGAAACAGAATTTCAATGAACTGTTGCAGATTCAACCGAGCATAACCAATTTAAATCATATCTGTCTAAAGTAACAAGAACCAGTAGACATCATTTGTCTAACACTATAAAAACAACATTTCTCATTATGGACTGTAGAGGAAACATGAACAGAAATGGATCAAAGATTTTCATGAAACAATCAGTATTCTTAAGAAGTACAAATAAGCTACTCACCAAGCACTCCAGGACCACCGTGATCACTATAGAAGATGAAGATATGATCATTTGGACCACTATCCACCACCTTTCCACTGCCTCCAGTAAGAGCAGTTTTGTTCCCAAGGAGAGCAGCAAAAAAGTTGTTAACAGTAACATGATCCCCAGTGTAATCCTGCCTCAGGGACAATATCAGAAACAGGTATCGCTAGGTAGATAAAATATGATGAGGAACTACACCTACCTTAGGGACTCCTTTGTAAACATCCTCACCATGAGGGCTATTAATGATAACTCCTGGCCTTGGGTTCTCTTCATCGTTAGCAATGTCATCGTACATGAACACAACAATGTTCTCGTCTTTGAGACCACCCTTCTTCAACAGTTGATATGCGTGACATATATCAGCCTGAATCAAGATTGGCAAGGCATATTAGTATATTCGAAACCATGTGGATTCTCATAATCACAAGAAAGTTCATTTTTTTTCTCTTCTTTTTTTCCTAGAGGATCTCAAATTTAATTTATCAAAACAACGAAAAGGAATGGTCCATATGTATGGTACCAACTAGTTAGAATTAACACTTAGTAGTTCTTGATACGTTAACATTAGGTCCAGTATTTGCACTAATAATTTAGTACGGTTAGATATTGTATATTCCTGCAGACATCTAGTTTTAAAAGAATTCCTAATTTGTCTTTGAGACAAGTTTGAAGACAAATTATAATTAGCATTGGAATGAAATAAAAAGAAATAAAGGAAAATGGATATAAGAGTTTCATAAAGCCAATCCCAGCATACTTTGCAATTGAGCCACGGTGAATTGATTGTTTACTGAAGGAAAATGTTACTTACTTATTTTGCAAAAATTATTACCCAAATAGTAATAACTTTTAGATATGTGGGTTATCTTAAGAACCTTCTAAATTCATAGAAGTAGCATATACATTAGCAAGGTCATAAAAGTAAAAGGCCTAGCTAAAGAAAACAAGAAAAGGACCCCTTAATCCGGCTCAACAAATTTGGTGGCCTAAAGCCAAACTACAATATAAGGCCTTAATTTATTTTGTGTCATTTATTCCAATGACAAATGTAGGTGACCCAAAAAAATCTATATTCAGAGGTATTGTAAAGACTAAATAAGTTTTATTTTTTCAACACTAATATTAATCATAATTTCAAAAAAAATCTTTTTGGTACCTGTTCCATCCCAACGTACTTGTCATATTTCGTTTCTAAAGAGTCAAATCGTATAAATTTTGATCAACATTTTAAGATGTATTTTTTCATCATATTGATATGAGAAAAATTGCAACTTATAGTACTTTTCATATAGTTTTTTAATAGCTAACTTTTAATATGTGAATTTTTCAAATCTAATTTAGCTTCGAATATTAATCAAATTGACTCTCGAGAAGTAAACGATACCAATTATTTTGGAATGAATGGAGTAAATATTTCATGATTTCTACACTATACTTTTTAATAAAAAAAAATAAAAAATAACATATACACATACAAAAATTAGAAAATGGAGCCCCCAAAATTTGGGGACTCAAGCAATAGCCTTATAGCCTGTTTGGCCAAGCTTACTTTTCCCCCAAAAGTACTTATTTTTTCAATAAGTGCATATTTGAAAATAAGTGAGGTGTTTGGCCAAGCTTTTGGGAGAAAATAAGTGCTTCTGGGTTGTAACAGAAGCAGTTTTTCAGAAGCTAAAAAAAATAGTTTTTGCCTAAAAGCACTTTTTTGAAAAGTATTTTTGAGAAAAATACAAATAGAATCACTTTTTAAAAGCTTGGTCAAACACTAATGACTGCTCAAAAGTACTTTTTTAATTAATTGATTAAATACAAATTGTTTTTTGCCAAAAATACTTAAAAAAAAATTACCTTTTAAAATAAGCTGATGCTAATAGACGCCTTACCCTGTAGCCGATCCTGCTCTTTATTAAACCAAAGAATAAATATATCAACTAACACCAGCAGCTCACGAAACTGGTCCTACTTAATGGAGTATATTAAATTGAAACAAATATAAGGAAAATATTCGTGGAGAAATATCTATTGTCTTGGTTGGGCCCATAACCAACATCCGCACTAACATGTCGTTATCTTACCTCTCTGAGTCATAATTAGGCCAAATAAAGAAAATGTTACACGATAGGAAAGTCCATTGATGATATATAAAGATTTCGTAAGAAAGCTTCGCTGTTGTGGGTGTCATCAATAGTGACCTCCTACCATGTCCAATTAATTTTCAGTTGACAAATAGGACACGACACACCTTTCACCTTTATTTATCAAAAAAGTACGACAAAGTTTCACCAGAGAAGTCTCAATTAACAAGTAGTATTTTTCTTACAAACTTTTCTTGATTTCTATTTGACAAATCTAAATCAAATAAAGGTTGTGTGGACCTCAATTTATCTTTGTAGTCTGTTTTATAGCTCAAAAAAGCATGATAGATGAACTTGCTAACCAAAATTGGAGTATGTGAGCTCTGGACTCGCACTAATTAGTATTCTACAAATTATTAATTTAGAACTCAGTAATATTAAATCATTAGAATCTCGAATCCATAAATTTCAAATCATAGCTTCGCCTATAAACATAATATTAACATATATGAACTTATATCATCCTCATGCCACTAGCACTCACAGACAAAATATTTTTTTTGAAAAAGAATTAACGTAATTATTCTCAAGAGATGAAGGACAGAAAATGAAAACAACAGGATCAGAGTGGAAATACTTACAAGAAAAAACAATCAAATAAAATTATAGTATGTAGGACAAATAGCGTGAATAATAAACCTGATGACGGTAATTCCAATAACCGTTTGATCCGGCAAGCAATACAGCCCATCTGGTACCAACGGCGTCATCATCCTTACTCTCATCAGCATCAAAGAATCTAGAAACTTCTGACGGAAGTTTCAGAACATTACGACTCTCTGTAACGACGACGTTTAATGAGAGTCCAATAAGGAACAATATACCGGCGATGTAACGAATCATTATCGGCTCCGGTGATACAATTAATTAAAAATTAAATAAAAATAGAAATAAAGGAGGCGCATTAAAGGTTTAGTCATGGATATGTACATTTATAGACTTGAAGAATATTCACTTAATGTGACGTGTACGGCTGAGATTGAAGTTTGCTTTTTGAATGGATGACGGGGGTTGTTGGTGGGTCCCACTAGCCGTCTTTAAGTCGACCTATGTTACTATTTCCTATCTTTTCTTTTAGAAGCTTCTTACGTAGCTGCCGATGATACCTTTCGTTTGCTATTTCTTCTTTCAGTGGTACAGGTAATTTCCTAAGTACAGTAATTGTTTTTACTATTCAGAATCTGGACGGATTTATGGGATATTGTTCTGTTTATCTAAGTGCCGTTTGCCCATAAAAATTATTTATTTTTTTTCGGAATTTTTTTCACTTTTTTCTGAAATCAGTGTTTGGTCATGAAAATTCCTTGTATTCCGGAATATCAAAAACTTAAAAAACTTGTTTTTAAAAAAAAAAAAAAAAATCATTTTTTACAACTACATTTCGCCAAAAACTACAATTTTAAAAACTATGACCAAACACAACTCCAACTCTAATTCCAACACAAAAATTCTAAAAATAAAGTGATTTTTTTTTTGTATCTATGGACAAACGGGACCTAATCTTGTTTTATGGTAAATCAATATTGGAGTATAATCTAAGATTTATAAGCATGAAACTCCATCAGTAAAGGTGCGATAAGTAACTGAAAATTTGACCTTATAGCCTGTTTGATTAAGTTTTCAGATTTTACTTATTTTGAAAATTGTTTTTTAATTAAGAAAATACTTTTGAAGAGTAGTAATTTGTATTTGATTGTTTAAATTAGAAAAATGCTTCTAATATTAAATTAGAAATTTATACTTAGCCAAGATTCTTTAAGTGATTCTGAAAAGAAAAAAAAAGTACATTTTTCAGCTTTTAGAGAGCAATTTCTACTACTTCTATAACTTAGAGCACTTTTTTTTTTTAATTTTTGAAACCATGGCCAAATACCTCAATTCTATAAAAATAAATATTTTTTATATACTTTAAATTTTCTGAAGCTCGGTCAAACAAACTAGTATTAGGGTGTGTTCGGTATGAATGAAAATATTTTTTTGGAAAATGTGTTCTTGGAAAATAAGTGAATTTCTACTTATTTTCTCATGTTCATTTGGATAGCGGAAAACAAGTGAATTTCTTACTTATTTTCTAATGTTCATTTGGTTGGTAGAAAATATTTTCAGGAAAATACTCACCTAAGCCTCACAACTCCACCCTAAGCCCACCCCCCAATTTTTTTTTTTTGAAATATTTAATTTTTTTCTGGATTTTCTAAACCATCTCCCCCCCCCCCCCCGGGTGTGGACCCATACCACACCGACCCCCACAACCACCCACCCTTAATATTTTTTGGAGGGGGTGGTGGGGTGGGGCAAAAAACCAAAAAAACAATCAAAAAAAAATTTTTCAAAACAAAATTAATTTTGGGGGGTGGGGTGGCGTAGGGGGTGGGGTGATGCAAAAAAACCAAAAACAAAAAATCAAAATTTTGTTTTCAAAACAAAATTAATTTTTTTTGGGAGGGGGGGTGGGGGTGGCACAGGGGTGGGGCAGGATGGGTGGGGTGGGACGTGGAGAAGGGATGGGGTGGCGTGGTGCAAAAAATAAAAATAAAAATAATTTTTTTTTTCAAAACAAAATTAATTTTTTTTGGAGGGGGGTGGGGGTGGGGTGGTGCAAAAAACAAAAAAAAAATCAAAACTTTTTTTTTCAAAACAAAATTAATTTTGTTGGGGAGGGGGTGGGGTAGGCGAGGCAGGGTGGAGAGGGCTGGGAGCAGGGGTGGATGGAGTGGGGGTGGGGCAGGAGTGGGGTAGGGTGGTGCAAAAAACAAAGAAAAAAATTCAAAACTTTTTTTTCAAAACAAAATTAATTTTTTTTGGGAGGGGGTTGGGGGTGGGGCAACGGTACGTGGGGTGAGGATGGGGTGGGGTGGGGGTGGGAGTGGTTGCGGGTGGGTTGGGTGGTTGGTGGAATGCACTTATAGATTTGTTTTCTCTACTTTTATTAGAGAAGTCATTTTCCCTATTTTGAGGAACTTGTTTTCCTAAAAAAAATGTTTTTCAAAATTTTTGATCAAACGAACATGGAAAAATTGAAAAACATTTTTTGCAGAAAATGTTTTTCTCCGTACCGACCACACCTCTAGGGAATATTTATACCGTTCCTCTAAGAAGTTATAAGAATTGGCTCCCATTTTTTTTTACACCTAAGAATCGGCTTTATTTATTTATTTTGCGGTTAATTCTGTTCACCCAATTCGTAGGAGCTGAGATTATCTAGGAAAGTTCGGCAAAGAGACATATACGTCATTTTCATAGTTTTCATTATTGTATCAATTATATGAGCTTTGATAATAATATAAAAGAGATATTATTATGCAAGAAAATTTACTAATATACATTTATATTTTGTGCAATCCTCATCTAATCTTACTTCCTTCCTCGAGAGAAACCAAATAAAGAGCAAGAAATATGGGAATTAATATAGCTTTGTTTCGAATATGAAATTATAGATTAAATGGGGAAATTTTGAAAGAAAATGTTTTTCATAGTTTGAATATCTGTGTTACTATTCGAAGTGGATTCCGCTTTTGTATGGAAAAGGAAAAATTAAAAATTGGATACAACACAATTTTATTTAAGTCTTTTCAATTTCTCTGAGTTCCCGAACTTATTTTGATTCCTTTCCTTCAGCTTCGAGGAAAGTTCTTGATAATAGACTCATGTGCGCCTTGTTTATACAAATTTGTCAAATTAATCACAGAAATTAATCTATGAAATGACTTAAAATAAAGTTTGCTTCAAGGCTAATAAACAGACGTGAGGAAAATGTACAAATTTGCAAACAACTAAAGCTGAAATAGAAAAAGCACATTTATATTGCTAAAACTCATCCGTCACATTTATATTGCTAAAACTCATCCTTCATAAAACAGGTGATAAAGAAATTGAGTGACGTGTACATTCAATTAAGTACAGTGATAAATGTTTAAAGAATTAGCCTACTTTTGTTTTCTTGCTTTCATTTTTATTTAGCGGGCAGTGCATTCTTTGGGTTAGATTTAACCTTCTCATTAAGTATCTTCTTTAATAGCCTGATTGACCAAACTTTTAAAATTAGCTTATTTTGAAAAATATTTTTTTATGAGAAATAGTTTGTGTTTGACCAATTAATTAAAAAAAATACTTTTGAGCGGCAATTATTGTTTGGTCAAGCTTTTAACAAGTGTTTTTAAGTGTATTTTTTCTCAAAAGTGTTTTTCAAAAAAGTACTTATGGGGAAAAGCTACTTTTTTTAGCTTCTGAAAAACTGTTTTTGCTACTCCCCAAAAGTACTTATTTTCTCCTAAAAGTTTGGCTAAACACCTCACTTTTTTTTTAAAAATAAGCATTTTTTTAAAAAAATAAGTACTTTTGAGAAAAATAAATTTAGCCAAATAGGCTATTCCTAGTGAGAAACAAGTCATTATGACAAGGATTAAGCAAGGGTTTTAATTGTTAGTAAGTCAGGATCTACTATATGATTGTTTCTGTTCATATCATTTCATTTTAGTCGAAGTCAAAAAGAGGAATTGAAAAAGGAAGAAAAGGAATGGCATCGTATTGTCACCGAATAAATATTGACAATAGTCATTTTAATTTTCTCCTCTCATACCTTCCTTCCAAACAAAGTTTTTATTCTTGCCCTTTTTCTACCCCAAAGAAAAAGAGACCTAGGAAAAAGCATAGAGCTCGACCGAAACTATTAAAAAAAAAAAGTACAGTTGGTAATATACTCAAAAGTAAGAAAGTAATAGTAGAAAGATAAAACCAATTAAAGTCAAGGATCAAAGCAATTATGAATCTTATGCCACTTTTCTATTTCTTTTACTTTATTCACATGAAGCGACATCAGATAGCGTGTTATGTTAGGGTAAAGATACCATTCACCGGCGTAAATGGCGTTTCAAAGCAAACAGAGGGAGCCCAACTACAGCTCGATCCCTTCGAAATTTTGTGTTTGAGTTAGCCGATTAAAAGTAGTTGATAAACATTAAGTGTTAAAATTAATTTTATAAATAAACAATTATGTATTTGAATAAAAATATCAAAATCAATAATAAGTGTTAGTATGTTTGATAAAAAAAAATGTAGATAAGTACTTTTCTGTTAAAATTTACCTTGAATTGTTTACAAAGAATATAAACTAAAAACCTCCAACAAAGAATGCAAATCTAAAGTACGTTTACATAGAAAAAGGAAGAATGATGGAAATAAAATAGAAATATAATAAAAAGTTGAGTTTTAGGAAGAGTGTTTTGAAGATTAAAATGAATATTACGGATAAAATTGTAAAAACAATTGCATATAAGCTGTAAAATCATAAGTTTGGAGTAATAAACTTATGGCTATTGACCGATTTTGGCTTATAAACATATGACTTATAAAAAAATCGGTATTACCAAACATGTAAAGAAGCCGAAAAGTGTTTATAAGTTAATTTGACAACGTAATAGAAAAATATTTTGAGATTATTGAGTACCTACCCTATATCATCATGGCTCAAAATAATTGTGCTCTCTAAACTTGGCGTGAACGTGAAGCTTTAATTTTGGGTTGAACAATTATTAATTCCTTCTCTACCTTGATTATTGGGAATACTGATACCTTGTTGCTTTCACAGCATCAAACAAATTAAGATTCGTTCATCTCTCACAATCTAACTCAACATTCATATTAGAGGTATCAAATTTAGCTCCTAAGAATATAAACAGTCCAATAATTGGAGCGAGTTAAATGGGCAAATGATGATTAGCGGTTATTTTGGACATAGTTTAAGGGGCAATTCGCATGAATGTCCTTATTTCGAGGTGGTCTTTAATTTTTGCCCCTCAAATTGCTGGTCTTTAATTTTGCCCTTCGGCTAAAAAGGTGGCCGAAAATACCCTGACATTCTGGGTTCAAACTTCAGCAGAGTAAAAAAGAAAATTCGCAAGGTAAGATTTCATAGCAAATTATGTCTATTAGGGGTAATTAAGGCATAACTTATGTAGTATTCCAGCAGAGGTAAAAAAGAAATCGCAAGACAAGATTTCATAACAAACTATGCCAATTCGGGGTAAAGATATACCTTTAGACATAGTTCTGTAGAAATTAAGTTATCGTAAAAGCTATGCCTTAATGCATGGTCTCTATATAGAAGTTATGCCTTAAGGCATAACTTTAGTCGTTTGGTACACGGTATAAGGTGGGATATCCCAGCACTAGCTTTGGGATTAATTTTGTACCATATTTGGTAGAAGGTATAGATTTATCCTGAAATTAATTTATACCTTCTACCAAACAAAGTATGAGATGAAGCTCAAACTTAATGATAGGGATATCCACCTTATCCTATTAACCTTGGGATTATTTTATCCTACCTCCCAGATGGGATAAATTAGTCTCAGGATTATAATCCCGGGATAATTTAGTCCACGTACCAAACGACCCCTTGTCCGACATAATTTTGTAGGATACTATAGAAGTTATGCCTTAACCCCAAATAGATATAGTTTCTATGAAAATCCTGTCTTGCGAAATTATTATTTTTTTACTCTGCTGAGATTCGAACCCGAATATCTGATTTCGTAGATGCGCGAATAAGGGCAAGACCCACAAATTTTCATTAAATGAGAAGCAGAGGCAAAATTAAAAACCACCGATTTGAGGGACAAAATTAAAGACCAGTTCATATGAAGGGCAATCCGCTCAATTTTTTGTAGTTTAAGTTTAGCCCATTTAAAAGCTTGAGCTAAGATCCGCAAATTTCAATTGCATTTCCAGAGATTTTTATATTTTGATTTGTTAATATAATCATGATAAATAAAAAATATTTTATTAATTTAATGTGGTATTACACAATTATAAAATACTTCTTCTGTTTCAATTTATGTGAACCTATTTCTTTTTTAGTCCGTGCTAAAATAAATGACCTCTTTCCTAGTTTGAAAATAAATTCACTTTATCAAATGATTTACCGCCACACAAATATTCAAGACTTATTTTGAACCACAAGTTTCAAAAGTCTTCACTCTTTCTTAAATGTCGTGCTCAGTCAAATGAGTTCATATAAATTGAAACAGATTGAGTATGAAATTAGAAAAGAATGAGTGAAGCAGTAAAGCAGTAAAATTATGACGCATTATTTTTTCCAAATTAATAATCCCACAAACAATCAAAACCTATATCTCCAACAATCCAAATTCCATACGGAGGAAAGCCAAATCAACAATAAGTGTGGCCAAATTAACATTCAAATTGGGAAAATAAATATTGGGGGTCTCTGAAGGTTTGAACCTACGTGTCTAAACCTACTTTTGTTGATGCAGTGCAATCCAAACTTCCCTCACTCAACAATGGAAGCCCTCCGATGGAGATGAAACATGAAATACACTTGGGAAAACCGACAGTATTTTTTAATGTTGAAGATTACTTCATAATGCTGGCCCATGAATGCAAATTAACTATCATTGGGAAGTTGTACAGAAGGAAATTTACGATGGAAGAAATCAGGAAAACTTCTGTGAGTCAATTTCACTTGACAGATTCTGTTAAAATCGCTTATTTCAATCCTAAACATGTGTATCTTGATTTTACTAACGATGTAGATTATAACCACATATTCTTTTGTAACAAGATTAAGGTCTTGTCACCGGAAGAATGAAGAACAAGAAGAAGAAGAGAGAGAGAGAGAAGAGAAAAGGGAGAGAAAGGAATATTTTTTATAATTTCGATGAGGTATGCCCTTCAGTACAAACGCATATATAGCCACCTATAATCCAGCTGCATCCTCTAACTACTTGACACCTGTCCTGACTACTAACAGAATTCCCAGGACTAAACTTTCTTACAATAAACTACTTTAAGGGACCTAATTGACGAAATAGAAACTTAGACTTAAAATATAAAGGGGCTAAAACAAATGCCCAGAAATGATAATTACTCTTAACTACTTAGCTGAATCCATAACAATCCACCTCCCTTAAGAAACTTGTCCTCAAGTTTCATCAAAGTTGGGGAATTGTGACTTGATGAAAGAGTAATCCTCCCAAGTTGCTTCTTCAGGTAGTAAATTAGCCCACTGCACCAAAATTTGAACGTTAGCCTTGTTGCCCTTCTTCACAATTCTTCTTTCTAGTATTGCAATTGGCTCTACCAATGGTTGACCTTCTGGAGAACAAAGAGGAGGATCAACTGAAGGCACCACATGAGGTCCCACCTTCCTCTTAAGTTGTGAAATATGAAAAACTGGATGTATCTTGGCTGTAGGTGGAAGGCTCAAATGATATGCCACAGGACCAATCTTTTTAATGATGTGATTAGGACCATAGAACTTGGATGCTAGCTTCAAACTTTTTCTGATAGCAACAGATGTCTGCTTGTAGGGCTGCAACTTAAGGAATACCCAATCTCCTTCTTCAAATTCTCTTTCAGTTCTCTTCTTATCAGCATAAACTTTCATTCTATTCTGAGCCTTTTCCAAATTTCCTTTCAGCAATTTAGCCATAACCTGCCTATCCCTCAGTATTTGATCAACAACAGCTACCTTGGTTTGTGCAATCAGCTCAAAAGTGAGCTGAGGTGGTTCATAACCATATAGTACTTTGAAGGGAGTCATTCTTAAAGCTGAATGATAATTACTGTTATACCAGAATTCAGCTAATGCAAGCCATTTATTCCACTCTTTGGGCTTGTGTCCTGTCATACGTCTCAAGTAGTTTTCCAAACATCTATTCAACCTTTCAGTCTGCCCATCAGTTTGGGGGTGATAAGCAGAGCTATAAAGTAACTGCACCTGTAGTTGCTTAAAGAGTTCCTTCCAAAAATTGCTAAGGAAAACTTTGTCTCTATCAGAAACTATGCTTTTTGGTAACCCATGTAGTTTATAAACAGAATCCATGAATATCCTAGCAACTTGAGAAGCAGTAAAGGGATGAGACAGGGCTATGAAATGACCATACTTGCTATACCTGTCAACTACTACCAAAATAGTATCATGTCCCTCCGATTTAGGCAAGCCTTCAATAAAATCCATAGATATATGTTCCCAAGCTCTTTCTGGTATTGGCAATGGTTGAAGCAGCCCTGGATAAGCCACTTGCTCATCTTTGCATCTTTGACAAATTTCACACTCTTTCACAAAAACTTTGACATCCTCAATCATAGAAGGCCAATAAAAAACAGCCTTCAGTCGTTGATGAGTTGCTCCTACTCCTGAATGCCCACCCAATCCTGAACAGTGGATGGTTGATAGTAGTTGGTGCCTCAATGTTCCTTTGTTGCCCACCCAAGCTTTTCCTTTATACCTTAACAGTCCTTGTTGAACTGTAACAGTATCATTACTGGAAGAATTACTGCTAGCAGTAGTTAAGGCTTGCAACACTTCCTCATCATCCTCATAGCTGGACAGTATTTCATCAAACCATTTAGGTTGAATTTGAGTCATCACTAAACATTGTGGCCCTTCATTTGTTTGATCAACTTTCCTGGAAAGTGCATCAGCTACTACATTTTCTACTCTTTTTTTGTATTGGATTTCATAACTTAACCCCATTAATTTGGTTAAGCCCTTGTGCTGCAAAGAAGTGGTTATTTTTTGTTCCTGCAAAAACTTCAAGCTAAAATGGTCAGTTTTTATGATAAAGTGGTGTGGATGCAAATAATGCCTCCACTTATCCACTGCCAAGAGTAGGGCAATCAACTCTTTTTCATAAGTTGATAGCCCTTGATGTTTCTTGCTCAAAGACTGGCTCATGAATGCCAGTGGTCTCCTGTCTTGCATTAATACTGCACCCACTCCAATATTGCAGGCATCCACTTCCAAAATAAAAGGTTTGTTGAAATCTGGTAAAGCCAACACTGGAGCAACAATCATAGCTTGTTTTAGTTCTTGGAAAGATCTAGTTGCTTCCGGATTCCAAATGAAACCACCCTTTTTAAGCAAGTTGGTTAATGGTCTACTAATATGAGCATATTTTTTGATAAACTTTCTGTAATATCCAGTAAGACCAAGGAAACCCCTTAACTCCTTCAAAGTAACAGGTTGAGGCCAATCAACCATAGCAGCCACTTTGTTTTCATCTGTACTCACCCCATCGCCTGAAATAATATGACCAAGATATTCTACTTGGGGTTGGCCAAATTCACATTTATTTCTCTTTGCAAACAACTGGTTCTGCCTTAAAAGGTGTAACACTACTTCAAGGTGCTTCAAATGTTCCTCCATGTTTCTACTATATACTAATATGTCATCAAAAAATACTAGTATATACTTTCTAAGCTGATTCTTGAACACATCATTCATGAGTGATAGGAAAGTAGCTGGGGCATTAGTCAATCCAAAGGGCATCACCCTGAATTGCCATAATCCATGATGTGTCCTAAAAGTTGTTTTAAATTCTTCCCCAATTTTCATTCTAACTTGATGATAACCAACCCTAAGGTCCACTTTAGAAAAAACAGTAGCTCCAAACAATTCATCAAGTAAATCATCAACCATGGGGATGGGGTACTTATTTTTAACAGTCAAACTATTTAATCTCCTGTAATCTACACACAATCTCCAAGAAGAATCCTTCTTCTTGACCAACAAAGCAGGAGAAGCAAATGAGGACTGACTAGGTACCATTGTCTCAGCTTTTAACATCTCATTAATAATGGACTCAATAGCATTTTTTTGATCATGAGAATACCTGTAGGGTCTTAAGTTGAAAGGTTGTGCTCCTGGAATCAGATTGATTACATGATCACAATCTCTCTTTGGCGGCAATTCTGTGGTTTCTTGGAACACATCAATGTACTTTGACAATAATTCTTCAATATAGTGATTGTTCTTTTCTGATCCTTGAGGATTTGATTCAGTACTGATCGTGGTAAGCTCAGCTACTGCCTCAAAAGTGCCACAGTGTAACATTCTTCTGAAAATTTCTACTTCAACTTGTGTCACTTCTGGTGTTTCAGTTACTCCAAACAATGTCACCATTTTGCCTTCTTTCAAAAAACTCAGGCTGTGAGGCCTAGTATGCAGTATAACAGGAGCTATTACATCAATAAAATCCATACCTAAAACCATATCACAACCACCCACTTTTAACAACCCAACTTTAAAACAGAAACATTCATTCTGCATTTTCCATTGGAATAAGGGACTCTCCAGATTGCTTCTCATAACTTTCCCATTGGCTACTACCACTCTCAATGGTCTTTTCATGGGTTGTATTGATAGCCTTAGCAGTTTGATAACATGAGGGTCAATAAACGAATGGATGGAACCACTATCTATCAATATAGTCAATGGGATCTTTCTAGCATATCCTAGTATCTTGATAGTGGAAACAGGTCCACTACTAGTGTTCAAGCCAGACATAACATTCATTGATACCTCAGCATGCTCTTCCACTGGTTCCTCAGGTAAAGTTTCAAGTACATCAACAAATTCTTCCAGTTCTGGTTCTTCTATGGCCTCCACACCTTCCAGAGCATGTAATGTTTTATTCTTACATACATGACCGGGAAAATACTTCTCCTTGCATCTATAGCATAACCCTTGTTCTCTCAATGCATCAATGTTATTAGGAGGGTTGTTTGGTTTGAGGGGGGATCTATTATTGACTCTCTGGTTAGGGTAGGTGATTCTCAGGGGTTGGTGGGGGGCTGGTAGTTGTGCTGGTCTAATTTGAGTGGAAGATCTGGGGTATGTAATAGCTAGTGCTCTGGGATATGTGATGTTAGGGTTAGGTCTGGTAGGCAAAAGAGCTGCTAAGGCTGTGAAAGATTCTTCATATAGCCTAGCAGTTTCATAAGCATCTATAACAGTAGTGGGATTTGCTAATTTAACCAAGGGTTTTAGCTCAGGTTTAAGGCCACTGATAAAGCTAGATACAAAATGAGCTTCATTCAACAAAGGGTTAAGGATAGTCATGTAGCTAGCTAATTCTTCAAACTTCTCCTGAAACTGGTCTATAGTACCAGATTGCCTTATTTTGTTGAATTCATCAACAATGTCCTGAGGTCTTATGTTACCAAACCTCCTACAAATTTCAGTACAAAATCGTTGCCAAGTAACCCTCCCTCTATGATTAGAAACATAGCTATCTAGCCAAACATCCACCTTATCAGATACATGAACACACGCATAGTTCATTTTTTCATGGTCAGGAATTTTATAGAGCTCAAAAAACTTTTCACACCTTCTAAGCCAGCTTCTAGGATTAGTTCCATCGAATTTAGGAAAGTTGAGTTTTGGTTTCAAATTTTGGTGGGATGAAGAAAAAGAATGGGTTTCTGTGTTAGTTACGGGAGTGGGTAAGATACCAGTACTAGAGGAATAAATGGGGTTTTGAAAAAGAGGGGGGCTAGAGAATACTGGAGCTGGGGGAAACGTAAAACCTCTACCTACAGGGTAGGTTGAAGGGGTAAACAAAGATTGATTGTTAACAAAAGGGGATTTTGTTCCTGATCCTGAGGATTGTCCTGTTTCATGGACAGCAGTCATATTATGCGGTGTAGGAGCAAATGGAGTACCAGTTGGAGTTACAAGTTGCTCAGTACTTTCGTTTGGTGGTGTAGACGATGACGGGAGCACCGGAGCTGTTCTCGTGAGGTCCAGGTTCGACAATATGAGATCCAATTTCCTATTGGTTTCTCTAACTTCAGTGAGCTGAACTTGAAATTGGTTTTGATTGGATTCTAGTGATTCCAATCGCTTACTAGTTTCTTTAGAGAAAGAGGAAATTTGAACACGCATAGCTGTCAACTCATTATGAAAACTCAGAAATTCCGGCGTGGTGTTCGTTGCCGCAGACGTCGCCGCCGCCATGATTGAACATAGCTCAGTTCGTCATCCTCACCACGTCATTGCCATGTCAAAAATTACCAACCCTTCATTTTTTATTTTTCTCTTTCTTCTTCTTTCTCCTCATCTTACCATAACCACCCATAAGAACAACACCCACATCTTTAACCCACACCCACCACCACCACCATCATCAACCCACCAAATTTCATCTCATTCCTTCTCAAATTCGTCCAAATTGGTTATTTTGGTTGTTATTGTTGGCTATTATTATTATTATTATTAGCAACCCATTTCTTCCATAATCATTATTCCATAACTTTATTTTTGAAAGAAAATAAAAATCAAAATCAAGAAACCAAAAAATGGTGAAAATGGTAAGAAAAGAATGATGAGAAGATAGAGAGAAAGAGGAATTTGTGATAAAGAAGAAGGAGGAGGAAGGTGGTGGGGGTGTGAAGAAGAAGAAGGTGGTGGGGACGGGGCTGTGGAGTGAAGAAGAGGGGGCGGGGCTGTGGGGTGGGGTGGGGGTTGTGAAGAAGAAAATGGTGGTGGGGACGGGGTTGTTTGGTGAAGAAGAGGGCCAGGGCTGTGGGGCGGGGTGGAGAGGAGCGCGTGGGGGTGGGGGTGCATTTTGATTTTTTTTAATTATATATTATTTATATATATATATAAATATATCAGCGGGCCCACCTTTTTATATTTTTCACTCTCTTAATTTTTTTTTAAACTTTTTTTTACCCCGTCAGCATTTGGAGTTGTATTTAATTAAGATGAAAGTTGTTAAGGAGGGTAAATAAATACAGTTAAGTTTAGTTGTCAAATTGAGTTTTCGTGCCAAGTTCAAGGGTCAAATTAGAAGAGGAAACTTCTATAGTCTCGAATTCCATATGAATTTTAATTCATCAACTGCCTTGGTACCTATTTAATTGGCAAATATTATCCAAACTGCTCAGTGATATTAGGGTAGTTATTTCCCCTTATTAAGTAACATATATCCGAATCAAGAGGTATTACAGAAAAATTGAAATCGACCTTTTGAGATCAAATTTGATTGGGCTACAAGAGGCAATGTGGTCAATATATTTCACTAATTTTTTGTATAACTATTCTCAAACTCTTTTTTGAGAATGTCTTAAACTTTTTCTCGGATTCATTGTATAGTTTACATAAAATATATTTGTATAGACGTGTACACATGGATTATATTTTTTTTCTCTTTTTAATTTGTGACTTCTGTTTTCTTTTCTCACCCCACCCCAGCCAATCTTGATCCCAAAATCATTTTTAGTTCTGTCTCCAAAAATTTGGTTTCAACATTTGGTTCTGTCTCTAAAAATGTTGGACACAAGATTACATACCAATCATATTGTGTTACCTGATGACAAGTCATTGAAATAGCAGTGTTGCAATGCCTCATGACAAGTTATTCCTTTATTTGGATCTCAAACATTATTTTCTATTTTGGTGGGAAGGGGATCAGAAAAGAAGTCAGTAGAAAGAACTCTCATCATATACGCATGTGGTGGATTATAACAATATTTACAAGGTACTTATAGTCAAAAGGTCTAGCGCATCCGGATCTAGCCCTTTCATAGCAATTTCCAAACCGTGCTCCACAAATAGAGATTGCAAGGTAAGAAACAATACTTGTTTGTGTTGATATTATTATCTCTCTGAATGATTCACCCCGGGACACTCAAAAGCCAGTGGAAGATAAAACATCAAACAATAAGATTAAGACATGCAGCAATATAAACTAATTGGCAGACCTGGGTATCTAAGCGATGGAGCACAATTCTCTATTGTTCCAAAATAGATGTTGCCCTTTTTCACCATTTCAGGCAGACATACATCCAAACCCAAATATCAATAGGAGTGGAGTAATTTAGAGCACAAAGTAGTTGCTCGAGTTTTGTATACTCACGTGTACACTTCTAGAAAATTGAGGACACATTGTGATAAGACCAACCAATATGAGATGAAAATGTGACATCAAAGGTACTTTGGTTTGAATTTTAAGAAAATTGTGTCTTGTTCTGTATTATGATAATATTGCACAGATCTGGTGCCAATGAATTGCACTTATAATTGTTCTCTCTCACATTGGTTTAGTTGTATATTTATTTGTATTGTTAAATAATATATTAAGTTAGCAAAACGTTAGCCATTTGTTTCAATATACTATATTGATTTTGTTGTCAAATATCATATTAGTAAGTATAAAGATTTGAGTTGATTAATTTAAAATTTTAAAATATTAGGCAAAACTCTGTCATTAAAACCTTAAAAAATTAAAATAAAAACTTAAAGATTTAGAAACAAGATTTTTACAAAAAGGAAAAGAAAGAAAATTTTCATTCCACTTAATTACACGGACGGAGCTATATTGGCCGAAAGGGGATTAACCATATATCTTTTATTAAAAAAATTACTCTATATATTATTCTCATACATGTATATTATAAGTCTTAACTCTCCTTAATACTTTTAGCAGTATTTCTCAATTAATCACTATTTAAAATCAAAATTCTTTATTGATGAGTGTGGCTACTGATGTCTAATGCCAGCTTGCGGTCACCACTAAATTTTTGGTTTCCCAACAAATATCCTTTATCACTTGGGATTGCATGGATGGCCGGATGGGATCACTTGGGCGGAGTACAAAATTTGAGTAGAGAAATTCATCATTCAAGGAATGTAAAATTATACCTAAGATATGAGTATGAGATTTGAGTAAAGAAATTCAAAAATATAAAAATATCATACCTGAAATATATTTAAAGGAATACAATAATTCATGTATTATAAAAATAAAAATAAAAACTGTTTGTATTTTGCTGCACAATATAACTTTCAATTAAATAATGAAATTGAACCCCTTCATCAAGTATAATTGTGGCCCTACCTTCAGGCCTTTCAACATTATTGATCAATCCCCTCCCAAGAAAATGGATTAGAGTAAGAAAATTAATGCGTTTAATTTCAGAACAAATACTGTAAGATTATAGAAGTACAATAGCCACGACATTATACAGCTAAAAGATGCTTTTGATATGTTTGAGAAATTTATAATAATATTTTAATTCTTAAATAATATTTATAATAGTACTTTTATCGGAAAGGAGTGGAAGACTAAGTTACTGACTAATGTGGCAACCATAGCTCGACCCACCATGATATCGTCATCGGTATATCTATCACTAATAGTTTGATTAACTTTCATTCCGGTGGATAATTCTTATTTATCTTTCGAAGATCTCACTAACAATAGAAAATAAGATATGTTTAAAATAAAAAGGTAAATAGAACAAAAGTTATAGAGCCTATTTGGATGGGCTTATGCCTATAAGCTACATATAACTTATAAGCTAAAAAAAATAAGTTGGGCTAGTCTAACTTATTTTTTTGGCTTATAAGCTACTTTAGATAAGTTAAGTCAAATGGGCCCAATTATTTTTTTGAGCTTATTTTAAGCACAAAATGACTTTAAGCTGGCCAGCCAAACAATCAAAAAAGCTGAAAACAGCTTATAAGCAACTTATAAGCCAATCCAAACGGGCTCATAATGTGATTTCAAAGTAGACGGTGAAGAGTGACATTCCCGCTGCCGTATGACATCATTTGGTAAGTTAAGAATTAAAAAATAAAGGGAAATGCTCTTAACGTATAAAAATGGCTCAAAAATGCTCTCTTTCCGTTTATTAGATCAATTTTGCACCTCTTTGCACCTATCGATTCAAAAATGTCTTTAACGTATTAGAAATGACTTAAAATGCTTCCGTCTATTGGATCAATTTTGCCCATAAAGTTATTTTCAAGCTCAAAATTGTCCCTTCATTAACAACACAATTATATGATATTTAATTAAATACGTAACTTTTATTTATTGATCCACATAAAATCTTGATCGAATCTAAAAGGACCCCACCCATCCATGACCCAACATAATACAAATTCCGTCTTAAATTAACGCAACTAGGTGATAAATTATTTTTTCACCAACCATTTTCAATTAATTTCTGTTATAGAACATTATGCTCAATTAGCAAAAAGAGTCCATATTGAGATAAGGAGTGAATTGTATAGAGCATTGTTGCTCCCAACACACACGCAAGTATACGCGGTCGCCAAGTAATATAGTGACTTTTGAAGTCGGTTATCGTATCCACAAAAACTTATGATCAACGGTTCTACGAAAATATACTATCGCCACTAATTATGCAAGCAAATAAAAGGATGTTTGTTTAGGTTACTAAATAAAGCAAAAAAGTAAATAACTATTGCTTATGTAAACAATTTGTAACAAACGTGGTTATAAGTTGAGTTTATCACAGAGAGAAGACATTCTAGGTTTACGGCACGATCGTATTCATGTTACACATGCACTATCGTTGACTCTTATTCTTTGTCGAGTTGCTGATTGACAGGGTTAATTTTATGACTACGAATCTCTTGAGTTCTCTAGTCACCTATTCGTATTACTTTCATGCCTATATCTCTGTGGTCATGAACATTCATACAGACACATTCATAATTCCTGTATATCAACCAAGTAGGGCGAACTAGGTATATATCTATCCTAGACGCGAGTCTGCTCCCCGATGCCCAGGGGTAGGATCCTACTCAGCTCAATCTTCATTCTATCTTAGTATTCCTCTCTCAAGTTCAATCTAAGAATCAAATATATATCCTGCTAGTCGCGAAGCAGTAAAATAGTCGTGCACAAGATTAAACAAAAAACTCATATGATAAATAGAATAAATGTCAACTCGGGTTCATACGATAACAATCATACTTTGGCCATAACCCCAAAATAACAGAGCTTAGCCACTCATAGTCAGATTACAACAATTAAATTCCATGTTCGAATGAAGAAAAGATGAATTTAAGAAGATAAAAGTTCAAACCCTACGATGATAAGTCTTACTCCTTGCTCTCTGCGAAATAATACGTGATACCCCTCAAAAAACGACCAAGGGTACTATTTATATTGTTGAGAAATAGCCCTACAAAGACCACCAAAATCGGGTCTAAAAATATGCATGAGTGCACTTTTCTCCATGTAGGTCGCTGAGTGACCCCTAAAACTTGCCAGGGCCTCGCCTTAAGCCACGCTCGGTGAGGCCCCTGCTCCATTTCATACTTAGAAAATTTTCCAGAACTTTTGCACTTTTGAAGTCCTCGCTCAATGAGCGAGGTCCAAAACTTGACTGTGCCTCGCTTTGAGCCACGCTCGACTAGGTCACACTTCAGTTTCACACTTGACCAATTTCTCTGATCTTTTGCGAATCCCATGCTTCGCCTCGCTGAGCAAGGTCCAGGGCACGCCTGTGGCTCACTTTGGGCTAAGCTCGGTGAGGCGCCTCTTCATTTTGATACTTAGTCGAGTTTTGCATGCAGTTTCCATTTTCATCCGAATAACCACATATTTTCTTCAAAATTCCCTGATTGCAACAAACACATACAATTTAGCTCGTAATGCAAGAATAATGATTAGTTAGGTGTATTTAGCTTAATTCGTCCTCTTAACAAGGTAAAGTATGAGTAATAAACGGCGGATAAGCATATGAAATACACCTAACATCAAGCATAGACACAGTACAAATTATACAAACATATGAGCATAAATATAAAGATAATGAAAGTATATTTTATTTAAATAGAAAAATTCAATAGAAAATGGTTGAAATTCAATAGAAGACGGTTGAAATTATATAGAGAAATAAATTTTTAGCCCTTCAAATTTTATGTTTTTTAATCTTTTTGCAAAAGATTTTCATTTTTTACACCTAAAAAATCTAAAAAATAAATAAATAAGAAATCTGAAAAAGTTATTTTCTTCTATTCAAAATGTAAAAAGGCAAGATATCTCATTTTCTCATTATATTAGACTACCCAAGTTAACATACAAACCAAATATTTTAGAGAGCGTTGGTGGACTTGGTTTGCTATTAAACGTTTTGGTGGGTATCTTTTCTGAGGGCCCGTTTGTCCATGAGAATTATTCACTTTTTTCCGGAATATTTTTTCATTTTTTTCACTTTATGGCGTTTGGCCATAAAAATTCCAAATACAATTTGAAGTTGTATTTGGAATTTGAAAAACAACCTAAACTTGTTTCACTTCTTTCGCTTTTTTTTTTTTTCTCACTTTTTTCACTTTCAATACATTCAAACAACCAAATACTCTTTGCAACAACTATAACCAAACACAACTCCAACTTCAACTCTAACTCCAAAATACCAAATAAAGTGAAAAATATTTGGTTTCATGGCCAAACGCCTACTTATTCTTTCCATGCATTTAGATGGACTTGGTCTGTAACAGAACAGTATTAGCAATTAATTGAAAACGGAAGGTGAAAAAACAATTTTATTGCTTAGCTGCGTTAATAAAATGGAATTTTTTAATGTTGGGTCATGGATGAATGGAGTCGAAATTATATGTGAACCAATTGTTGGGATCAAAATAACCAGGGCGTCATGCGAAAGCTAATAATTGCAAACCTTGAACAATGATAAATCAGACACAAAGAAAAGTATACTAAAGAAACATAACTTTAATATGATTTGGTCAATCGACCTACATATGAGGAAACTAATAAAAAAATATAAAAAATTATTGAGAGAAGAATCTCCCCCTAAACAAAACTCTCTAAATGACTACAGTGTAAATGCTATTATATTATTTTTGTTTGAAGGGAATATCCTCAATTTATAGAAGTGCAAAACTTCTTCTCCAAGAAAAGGGATAAATATGGTAGAGTCCTTTTCCACAAAGAAATCCTTTTCTACCAAGAAATCCTTTTTGAAGTAAAATAATATTATGGTAGAAACCAAATAAGATAGTAAATTCAGGGCAAATCTTAACACAAATAAATAAAGGTCACGTGTTTAACTGAAATTTAATTAAATGGCATATAATTGTATCGTTGATGGAGGGGCAATTTTAAGTCTAAAAGTAATTTAAAGGGGAAAGTTTGATCCAATAGGTGGAAGGAGAGCATTTTTTAACCTTTTCCGAAAAATAATTTTTTGGGGGAAAAAGTTGGGAGTCCTAAATAGGTGGCACAAGGGGTTCTTGCTTTCCTTATATTATCTTGGCCTCTTGGACAATCTTCCCCACATAAGCTAGTTTTTGGGGTTTACTTAGGCCAAATGTTAATTCAATAACATGATATCAGAGCCAGATTTATCCTAATTCATCATTTCTGATCCCCCCCCCCCCCCCCCCCCCCCCCGCGGGTCTTACATTGTCCACGCTCTAAATGTCCAATCCTAAGCCTACGGGGGTTGATGGACTTATACATTGGTGGAGCAAGCAAGGTGTTCTTGGTCTCTTTATATGGTTGGAGAAATCCTCCCCTCATAAGCTAGTTTTTTAGATTGAGTTAAGCCTAAAGTCAATTACTTTAACAAAAAAATTATGCCAAACTTAGATTTGTCCGATATCAACCGAAATTAATGTCCCTTCGAGAGAATGGGGTCAAACTATAAACAGGATAGCATTAAAAATAGAAGGATAAGCTTCTAAAGTTTGATGTTGATATTTGAGGTTGCTATTACCTTAAGGTTGATAAATTTGTCTGCTACCTCTAAAAAAATTCTTCTAAATTAGATTTGTTAAAAATATAAAAGCTCTAAGTTAAGCTTCTATTAATTTTAGGCTGAAGTAACTAAAACACCCTTAAATTTGGCACGAATTACAATTTTAGTCCCCAAACCATTTCTGCACTTCAAGACACTCCTAAGCTTGGCTAACTGTGTTCTAATACCCCCCCCCCCCCCCCCCCCCGCGAGTAGACATGCATGTGGAATGCACTCGCCATCCACTTGGCATTTTCATCCTATATGTCCTCCACATAGATAAATTATTTTGAAAAAAAAAATGTATAACTGATTTATTTTTTTATAAAAAATCTAGAGCAATGAAATATTTATTTAAAATCTGAAAAATTTGATTTAAAAAAAAAAAACTGAAAAACTAGAGTTTTAA
Organism: Lycium barbarum; assembly: GCF_019175385.1. Taxonomy (NCBI): domain Eukaryota; kingdom Viridiplantae; phylum Streptophyta; class Magnoliopsida; order Solanales; family Solanaceae; genus Lycium; species Lycium barbarum. The sequence continues at coordinate 36,146,268 of NC_083340.1, read as the reverse complement.
TTAAAATATATGTAAAAAATGGATTTTTTTTTAAAGAAATAATGAAAACTTGATATTTTTAAAAGTGTCCTAAAAAATCCAGATTTTCATGATTCTTTTAAGACACTTATTTAAAAAAGAACTGAAAAAACTGCTTTTTTTTTTAAAACTATGGAAAACCCCCTTTTTTAAAAAATTATCCCGAAAAATTAGATTAGTTTTTAAATCTAGAAAAAAATTATCAGTTTTCCACTTTATTCTTAAAAAAATCAGTATCCCCGATTTTAAAAGTCCAGGTTTTTAATAAAAAATTCAATTTTCCAGATTATTTTTTAGAAAAATGGGTTTATTTTGTTTTCCAAATTTTAAAAAGTGCAGGTTTTTTAAATAAAAAAATCAATTTTTGAGATTTTTTTTAAAAAATAACGGGTTTCGCACTTTTTTTTTTTAAATTCAGTTTTCAAAATATAAAAAGTTCCAGATTTTTTATTAAAAAATCCAGTCCAGATTTATTTTTAAAAGATCGGTTTTCCACATTTAAAAAAAAATAGTTTTTTCTTATTTTAAAAAAATATACTTTTTAATGAATTTTCCAAAATTGATTTTTCTTTTTTAAAAAAAAAACAAAAAACTTATGTGGCACCTCTCACACGCCTATTGGCGTGTGACTACACTTGTTGTGCCATGTGACAACTCGGGGGTGTATTAAAACCCAAACAACCAAGTTTAGGGGAATCTTGAAGTGCAGCAATTGTTTGGGGATTGAAGTTGCAATTCGTGCCAAGTTTAGTGGTGTTTTAGTTACTTCAGCCTTCTCTACCAACACTACAAGAAATATGACTTTTAACGATCACTTCTTAACGAAGGGACATGAAGCCGGTCGTTATAAATATATTTATAGCGACAAACTTTTTTTCCGGTCATTAAAGCCAATTTTTAGCTTAACATTAACAAGGGGATAATATTCCGTCTTTAAAACACATAATAACCGGTCGTTGAAACTATAATCAATAAAAAATAGGCGCTACTTTTTCCCTCTTTTTCCTTTTCCCCCAACCCAACCCCCCTCTCTCTCAAAAATAAAACATTATGCATCGATGAAAACACACGCACAGTTCCGAAGAATAAAATAACTCCAACATGGTCCACCAGCAACTGCTATCAAAAGTAAGTTCTAGGAGAAGCAAAACTGTTACAGTACGTTTATGGGAGAAGAAAAAATTGTTCGTCACCTCTGTCGGCATCAATTGTTCATCTTAGAGATCCTTCTCAAGGTATGATTCGAAACTTTACCTTTTTATATGTTAATTTTGGTTCAGATTAACAAGATTATGATCACACTTGTAGATATATGGATGTTGGTGCTGCTTTGGTGGTGTTGGTGTTCAAGAATCTTATCGATTTCAATTATCCTAATTTAGGGTATTTTTAATTTGTGCTTTAGAAGAAAGAATTTCTGGTATGGTCGATTTCAATGTGCAGTTTCCATATCCACTGCTTTCGATTTGTGTTATTCTCTTTTTTTCTCCTTCTTCGTGGACTAACTTCTGTGTTCCTTTATGTTGAGTTTAAAATTTAAGTCTTTCTCTAATTAGTTTTTCAAAAATTTAGAACCCTAGAGGAATAAAGCACAAAAACAGTGATTCTGATGGTGGAAGCTTAACTGTGATTTGCTTTTTGTTGGGTGCTATCATATAAAGGTATATCTATTGATTTTTAGGTATTTGCTTGATGACGGAGTTTTAGCTTTTCACTGAATTATTATATTTTCAGTTTATAGCTTGTTGGAACAAATCACGTGATGGTTTGTTATGCTTTATTTAATTTTGCACAATCTCTTTTAGAGAATTGTTGTTCAGTTCTTATGGAAAAGGTGACATCTTTTAGGTTCTTTCTTCCACCTAATGTGATTATTTCTTTATCTTTGTTTTGTTTATGTGCAAGTTTAAGTTAAATAGATAGCTTTATTCTATGTAATATTGGGGTTAAATATAAAATGTGCATTTTGCTTTTGCTCTATGAGCTATTTACATACCCAACAAGAAAAGCAATCAAGAAAATTATTTGTAGCATAGGAATGAGACATTTTAAGATTTTTGGACTTTTGGACTTGCTTTGTCTACCATTGAAGTGAATGACTTAATTTTTCGGTGTGACCCTGCATTGTTGGTACATATTCAGTGGAGTGCTAAGAGTCCGTATTCTTTAATAAAATGGTGCACTTTTAGGAACGAGTTGAGCTTCCGTCACATTTTTTAAGGAGGCAACCTCAAGTGAGTTCTATCAGCAATAAAAGAATGCACAGTTTATTGATCATTTTGTCTGAAAAACATCTCTAAAACCAAATTTACTGTTAAATTTCTCCTTGCTGCTATTCAGAAAAATAGTTTATTGCGTCGTTCCAAAATATAAGCATCTAGATTCTCAAAAATAGAGTTGTCTTTTATTAATTCCCCTTTTTGCTCTTTTATCTGGCGCGAAAGAAATAAATCTTTCTACTTTATAGTTTTGGCCTCAGAGATTCGTAAGAGTAATCATGATAGCTAGGAAGAATTGAAGAGTAGATAAAATCATGATATATAACTATAAAATTAATGACCCACTGCGTCCTCCATTATGACCTTATAGACTACATTTAGTCTTACTGCATTACTGAACAAGAATCTATTTTTTGTCATTAGTCGGAACATGGAAATGATATTTTGGCATGTTCGCTGTATTCTTAAGCTATGTTTCTTCAATTTCTTACTAAAAACGACTGCAGTAATCGTACTTAGATGATACTCTGGCATTGGCTTATTTTTGGTTTCGTTGTTTCCTCTCATACATGGACTAGAAGCAAGTTTCTAGAAGTAATCCAAACAACTAGAGATTACATTTAGTTTTTGTTCCTTCGGCTTAAAGCTATGCTACGCACTTATTTACCATTTTATACTTAATATGTATTGTTCTTCTCTCTGTTTTAAATGTATTCTATTTCTTCTTCTCTCTGTTTCAGTTTTTTGTCTTCAATGAAGCGAGCGCTTTGCTTCTTGCGTCGCACTTTAAGCGAAGCGAGTCCTTGTCTCTGTTTTCTGATTCGCGCTTTCAAAAGAACTGATCATATAAAGGTAAAAGGCTAGCATGTTGTACGAAAGGTTCAACCTCGTGATTATTTTGACGTGCAAAAAAAGGATGATGAGTTTGAGGAATTAACTAATAAGAATATGATGCTTTATTCTGAATGTGTATCTATGAATCTGATTGTGCTTCTGACTATTTGTACAGATGGAATTTACTTAGTGTTAGATTGTTTCTCTGTATAGCGTGTTTGTGTTCCTGTATATTCTCTGTAATAGTTATTGTATAGTTCTTGAACTTGCTAAACTTCACCAAGTCTCTTTAATAGTCATTGTATGGTTCTTGGGTTAGCTTAAACATATTCAACTTCTTTTTGTATTAGGTTGACATGAATCCATCAAAATTTTATAAGCCTGAAACCATCAACTTCAAAGACTGTTAAGCATGTATACATACCAGCTGGTGCCTTAGCAAGGGGACGAGGACAAAGCATAAGAACTTTGGGCTCCACTAGATTAAGAGCTTGTTTGAATTAGCATATTTTCGGTGCTTTTAAGCCAAGATAGCTTTTAAGCACTTTTGTAGTGTTTGGGTAAAATAAAAAAGTGCTTTTAAGCACTTGTTTTTAAGCTAAAATGACAAAATTTAGCCAAAAGTCATAAGCTAGAATTCCTAACTTATGGATTTTGGCTTATAAGTCAAAAGTCATAAGCCCATCAAACGGGCTCTAAGTGTTGATAGATAACTCCAATTGGCAAAAGTAAAATAATAAAGCAGTAGCTTTTTGTCGAATGAGCTAGTACAGAATAATAGCCTTGTGCCCCCTGGTTTTGATCCAATGGAATATGATGTTCCCCTCGCTCAAGAAGCTGAAGTGATGCAAGACACTCAAGAGAAGTGAAATAAGTATTTTATTTTCTCAAGTTGTATTTTTTTTGTTAGTGGACGCGAGGCGATTTGTATGTTTGACATTATAAACTGAAATTTGCAGGTCCATGTGAATATGAAAAGGCAAAAAAAGAGTGAGGAAAGAAGAGGTGTAAAGATGTTTCAAGCCTCAAAGCTGGAGAGAAGTTGAGTTATTTTTTATCAGAATCGACTTGTTGGGAAGCATCACCGCTCATATACGAGATAATTAGGTGTTAGTTCATGATTGTAATATGTGCCCATTGCAGGTACACTCTTGGGCGGATATCGAGGAAGAGTAGTTGGAATATACGTGGGAAGCTGCAACTATAAGTTAAGCATTACTTTCTTGATTTATTTTTCAAGCTTGATGCATGTCAACTAACTTGTATGTGTTCTTTTGCGTGCCATAATATTTACGCTCGATGTATTTATGAACACTCCATTATTTTGAACTTTTTGGTTTTAACTTTTTGGTTTTGCTGTTGGTTGTAAACAGTCCCTGCAAGACACAAATCTCAGTTTCATAAAATCTACCACAACTCTATTAGTCACACATAGAACTAGAATAGTTATCAAGTCCTTGCTATGAGTTTCAAGAATCAAGATCCTCTTCGTTTCCTTGAAATAATACCATAGATTTTGCAGGATTAATTTTTGGTGTCCACTTAACCTATTTAAATAAGTCTCTCCCAAAAGAAACCATATGGTTCATTTCTTTATAGTGTTGCCCTCCTATTTCAATATTATCTGCCAAACAAAAGTGACAAAATGATGTTGTGATGTTTTTAATTTTGAATTGTACTGTGCAAAATGAAAATAAGCAAGTAATCAAAACTAACGGCTGAGTGACTGTCATTGTTATTTAGAGAACTCACTTTATCGCTTAAATAGCATGGAGGCTAGGGGAAGCGAGTGGGGCCGCCCCAGAAGGCTGAGGGTGACAAAGGGTAGCATGAAGCGACCGCTTCTGTTCAAGAGGCAGAAGCGACTGAAACATGAACTTCATTTATTTTCACAAAAAAAAAAATCGACTTTAAAGAGAAAAAGATGCAACTTTTTTATCTAGTTCACTGCTCTTTGCCTTGGTCTGGGGTTTGCAAGTCACGACTGATTTATCTTCTTTGATGCTCTCTGCCTCCTCTGTTATCACTGCTTTTTTCTCTTCTTCTTTTCTCTGATCTGATATCACTGCTACTGCTGCAGCTTTAATTTTTTTTCGTTTCTCCTTTTGTGTTATCTATTGCTGCTACTGCAGATACTTTTTTCTTTCTATTCTTCTCTTATATTGTTGTGTTCATCTGCTTCTTCGGACTTCAGCTATTGTTTTATTTATTTTTTGTGTTTCTTTTTTGTCTTTATTAATTTAATTGATTTATCTAATGTGTTTTTTGTTTTTCTATTTGCTCTCCCTTTTTCTATTTGCTCTCTATTTTTCCAGTAGGCAATATCTCTGTTGTAGACTTTCATTTAGTTTCTCTTTGCTTCATTCATTTGCAACTGAACAATATAATGCATGCACTCAAACGCTCCTGCTGCAACAAACATGGTCGTTAGCGAATTTTGATCGTGATAACTTGTTCATCTCAATGTTGATGTATGAAAAATCACTCATTGATCTTAGAGCCTTACTTAGAGGTCCTTCTGTAGTTCAACCCAGAAATTGAGGGTAAAAAACTAGTTATGCCTTTTTTTTTTTTTTTGGTGTTCCATATTTAAGGGAGAGATGATTGACTGACTTCTCCTCTTTACAAGAATGAGGTAGTTTTTTGTATATGTTTTAAAAGTTCGAACCTAAGCAGTCACTGCATATTAAAAGTTCGAATCTAAGCAGTCACTGCGTTTCTGCAGTAGAACTTAGAAAACTCAAGTGCACAAGTTTGAGCATAGTTACTTTTCATTTTTTCCAAGGAGTCATGTTTAGATTGCTGTACATTAGAACTAGATTTAAGGAGTTTAACAGAGACATTTGAGGTATAAGAGTCGTATTTTTGGTGCTCCAATTGAATTGTTTGCCTAACTAATAACAATCTACTTGGCTCAATAATATTCTGTGTGCTATTCACATTATAGAGTTCCTACAACAATCTGTTTCTTATTCCTTTGCCATCTGTAACACATTCGAGAATTTTATGAAAGACGCCGTTTTTTTTTTTTTTTTGCTCAGATGAATATTTAAGGACAACTGAAGAAAAGCAGTTTGATAAGTTAATTACAAAAAAAATGTCAAAACATATTGGGCACTATAATTACAAAAGCTTCCCAAGATCTCTCCTATCCTTTAAAGCGATAATGTTGTTCATTTGATTCACTAGAGTTTTTTATTCTCTGTGTTTATTTTTTGGTTATTGACATTCAACAATACAAGAAAAAAGTGGACACATTTCTCTTTCTTTATGTTGGGAAATCATCTAAGTTTGCTGGACTATCTGGTATATATAAGTTAGTGTTCATTTGCTTTATTAGATACTTAATGTTTCACATCTCTGTGTGATGACTGAGCACAAATTGAGGTCTCCTCTTTCTTCATTTTGATGGTTTATTTGTTGTTGCTAAACTGATATAAATTTCTTCTTTTATCAGATTAAGAATTCGAAGTCGATCCTATCCTTGAAGAAAGTGCAGAGCAAAATTGAAGTACAAAAAGTTTTTATTTTGTTAGTGGTGGTTTAAAGATGATGTCTTATGCACACATGCTACTTTTTTCTATTTTAGGAGTAATAAAAAATGATGTCATGCAATTTGGATGTGTATATTTTTTGGTAATGTGATACTTTAGTTCTTTGTATTGACGAATAACATTGATGTTTTAATGAATATTGATTATTTGGTTTATTTTAGGATGTGTCTGTGGGTGTGAAACCATATGAAATAATTAAGCATTACAATTTGGTATATAAATTTTTGAAATTATATATGTTTATTAAAATTTCACATTAGCGAAGGGAAATATGGTCGCTAAATGCACTTGCGATGACCAATTAGTTGTCGTCATTAAATACTTTTAACAGCCGGATAGTTGATTAACGAAGGGACAATCCTGTTGCTATAAAGGATATATAACGACCGGAATATATGTCGTCGCTAAAGAATCTTTAACGACTAGATTTAAAAACCGGTCGTTAACTTTTAACGACGGAGCTTTTAATGACCGGCGACGACTGGATTTGTTCCGGTCGTTATTGACCTATAGCGACTGGAATTAGACTTTTAACGACTGGATTTCCCTTCGCTAAAAGCCTATTTTCTTGTAGTGCAATCTACCGTATTTTATTTTCCAAAAGAATGGCGAATTACATATTTTTGATAGAAAAGGTTTTAGCTTAGGTAATAAATCGTTGGAACATTCTTAAAATTAACTGGTTCAACAAATATCGACAAAAAAAGATCTAAGGCGATGGCTCTCAGCGTACTTTAGCTTAATGTACGCCGTCATGAATAGCCATAGCTAGAGGCAAAGGCAAAGCTCATGGTAAAGCTCCGGTTCAGGGTAATGGACAGGGGCGTGCTCGTGGGATACCTCAGAAGATTCCAATTGCAAGTTTTTGTAGCTCCGTCTGGACTCATGCTCTTGTAGTTGATGATATTGATCCTAAGAATTCCATACCGACGGAGCTAGCAATGCGGGATCTGGGGATGAAGGTGATTATTATACCGAGTTTGGGTCCTCTTCGAAGACCATAGTAGTTCAAAAATGACTTGATTTGAGCTCTCCTCCCTTAGGTTCTCAAGGGTCAACTCTGCCCTCGCTAAAGTATGATGGTACTACCCCGGTTGGGCAAAATAAAGTCGATTCTCCTGTGATTGATCTTGTACAGGTTGATACGGAGGAAAACCAGGCTCTACCTAGGCCATGTACGAATCTGTTTAAAAAAAATAGGTCAGCGACAAATGGACTAGCTCTTACCCTTATTCCTCCTCAGTTGGTTGATGATAAACCGATTATGAAATTGAACAAGGAACCTTTTGGTAAGGAGGAAAGTAAGTGGAAATGTGCCCTAATAGGATACTTCATAGATGAAACCCTCGGATATAATGCCATGTCTAGATACATAGCTTCGACATGGTTTGATGTTGTTGAGCCGACTTTGTACCTACACGAATAGGGGTATTATGTCCTTAATTTCAAACTGATTGTGATATGCATTAAGTATTACTAGCTGGTCCATATACCATTAATAACAGGCCATTAATTCTTAAACAATGGACATCCACTTTTGATTTCAGTACCGAGTTTTCCACTGTCATCCCCTTATGGGTGAAATTCTATAATCTTCATATGTCCTATTGGGATGCTGAATCTTTAAGAATGATTGCTAGTGTGCTTGGGAATCCTATTACACGGATGAGTGTATTGCTAAACAGAGTAGAATTTCATATGCCAGAATTTTCATTGATTTTAATATTACTGAGCCCTAGCCCTCTGTGATCACTTTGGTTGACCCCTATGAAAGAACATTTAAACAGGATGTTATGCTTGACTGGAAGCCCCTTTATTCTGATGTATGCTTGTCGGTTGCTCAAAAGTGTGACCCCTAAGCTAAAGCTCCAGCCTAATAACCTAGACCCTAAAGGAGGAGATGTGGTAAGATTACTCAAGAGTGGCATTCTAAAGGCCCCTTGCCACTAGTTACTACTCAAGCTGAATGAATGGAGGTGAAACCTGATCCTAGACAACCAAAAGTCACAAATTCCCATCAACCAATAACTACTACACCAGTGACTATTGAAATGACTCACTCAAAACTGGGTAATTAGTTATTGCTCCCCAAAATCCTCCAAAGAGTTCCAATGTCATAATTGATGGTAGACCAATTTCCATATTGAGAAGATCTCCTGACAATACTATACACAACAATACTGAGATTTCAGTGCAAACTAGCCCAGCCCTTGATCTGACCAATTTTCTAACATTTTCTAACACTCCTCTCAAAAATAGTTTTGTAGTTCTTAGTGTGGTTCCTGGTAAGAAACTACAACCTCCACTTTTGAATTAGGGTGGGGGTCCTACTACTATTTGATGAAGTGGCTGTTTTGGAATATGAGGGGAGTTAATAAGAGACATAAGCAAAAAAAAGCTTAGAAGCTATATCAAGAGTAATAATATTACTCTTGATGGTATTGTAGAAACTAGAGTAAAGGAACTAAAATCTGCTAAAGTAGATAGTTGTGTAGTGACTAATTGGGAGCTGGTGACTAATTACTTATATGCTGCTAATGACAGAATCTAGGTCTTATGGGATAGTAATCACTTGATAGTCACTCCTATTAGTAGAGGGGCACAATTTATTCACTGTCACATTAAGGGCACTACAAAGGATATTGACTGCTTAATAACTGTTGTGTATGGTTATAACACTCTGGATCAAAGAAGAGCTTTGTGGACTTCTTTATAGGATTTGGCCTACGGTATTGCTCAACCTTGGCTTATTTGTAGGGACTTTAATATTGTCCTCTATCCAAATGACAGACTTATGGGTAATATTACTTTTTTTTAGATTCAAGACTTCTCTAATTGTATGCATAACCTGTCTCTTTCTGAATTGCCATGGGTTGGGGAATACTATACCTAGTCTAATAAACAAAAGAGTGGTGACAGGGTGTGTAGCAGAATTGACAAAGCTTTTGGAACCTATGAATTGATGATGACTTAGGGCTATGCGGAGACAAACTATGACTTACCCTTGACTTTTGATCACTCTTTCACGATGAAATCTCTATATCCTTCCATATAGAAGGGTAAGACACTTTTAAACTCTTCAATGTATGGGCAGATCACCCTTCTTTTATCCCTCTCATTGCTACCATCTGGAATCAATTTGGTACTAAGGGTAAAATGCAAAAACTTTGGAACAAGCTTGAAGATTTGCAACCCCATCTTAAGCAATTAATCAACTTGGAGTTCAGATGTATTAGCCAAAGTATAGAGATTTCTAGAGTTAAGCTTGCTGTTGTTCAAAGGAATTTTATCTCTTCTTATTCTAATTCACTGCCTAAGGTGGAGAAGATTCTATTGCAAAACTTGGTGCATTGGTATCTCATTGAAGTTGCAATAGAAGTCAAGGGCTACTTGGATCAGGTTAGGGGACTCCAATACTAAATATTTCTCTGCTATATTGAAAGAAAAGACCCACAGGAAATAAATTTCAGAACTTACAGCACTAATGGCACTGTACTTGTTGATGCTGAAGATATCAATGTGGAGATCTTGGGAGTCTATAAATCATTTATGTTTTCCTCTGCTGGTATCTTCGCAGATATTAATAAGAGATATACGCAGAATGACCCTGCTATTTCTCATCATCAAAAGCTTGATCTTTGTGCTCAGGTTACTGATCAGGAAATTTTTTACAGTCTCCAAGCTATTGGTCATACAAACGCAGCTGGTATAGATGGTTACAATGTTTTTTTTTTCAAGAATTCATGGGATATCATTCAACAAGATGTGATTGGGGCTGTTAAGGAATTCTTTCACACCAGTAAGATATTTAAAGCTATCGATTGCTCTACAATTACTCTCATTCCTAAAATTGATAAGCCTTAAACTAGCAAAGACTTTAGACTTATAGATAATGTACATCTTGCTCTTGAATGGGTTCAATCTTATGCTAGAAAGAATATATCCCCTAGATGCATGACAAAAAACATATGACTCTGTGGAATGGATTTTCCTACAACAAATTCTGAAGGAACTTGGCTTTCCAAATAAGTTCATTTCAGGGTTTCTTCAGTGTGTTAAGACTATCAATTACACCATCCTTATTAATAGTGAGCCTACTGCCCCATTTGATACTGCTAAAGAATTGAGGCAAGAGGACCCCATTTCCCCTTTCTTATATGTTATTTGTATGGAATATCTTAGCAGGTGCCTAGTTGGGCTAAAAGGAAATCCATAATTTCATTATCACCCTAACTGCTCTAAGACGGGCATTACCCATCTTAGTTTTGCTGATGATTTATTATTATTCACCAAGGGAGGTCTTAATTTTCTCAAAGCTGTATATTCTTGTTTTGTCTATGGCTTCTGGTTTACAAGCAAACTTGCAAAACAACTCAGTGTATTTGGGAGGGGTGATTCAGACAACTCAAATAGCTATTTTGCATCATCTTGGTTTTGCCCTTGGTGAATTGCCTTTTAAATACCTTGGCATTCCTTTGTCTATTAGGAAGGTTTCTGTCATCCAATGGAAACCTTTAATAGATAAAATCATGTCTACAAGATCCTCTTGGACTGCTAACATATGTTGGGAGGGTAAAATTAGTACAAACTGTCTTATTTGGTATTCAAGCATTCTGGGCTCAATTGTTTATCATCCCTACCAAGGTACTCAAGCTTATTGATGGTTATTGTAGAAGATATATTTAGTCCAATGCAAATGAAATTACAAAGAAGTATCTTATAGATTAGGAAATAGTATGTATTCCTAAAGCCTCTGGTGGCTTCAATCTATCCAAGTTGCAAAGTCTGGAACAAAAATGTTATAGCTAAACTTTGCTGGGATTTGGCCAGTAAACAAGACACCCCCGGGATTAAACGGATACACTCTTACTACATCCAAGGTAACCTACTACAGGAAATGCCTGGAAATGCCTATTGCTAGTCAAGCCTGCTAGATGTTGAGGAAAGTTATTAGTGCTAGAGATACTCTTGCTCTTGTACATGATGATTTTCAGAAGGGGCAAAGTATGATCAGGTAGTGGTATTATATTTTACTTAGTAGATCTCCTCATGTTATTTGGAAATTTCTTATGTTCCAGAATTCTTCAAGACTAAAAGCCATTTTCATCATGTGACTTCATCTTCATGGGAGGTTTCTTACTACTGACAGGTTTCTTAAATAGGGTACTTCTGTGGATCCAAGGTGTAAACTTTGTCAAAAACACAATGAGTCAAAGACCCACCTCTTTGTTGATTGCTCTTTTACTTTGCATTTATGGACAAGGACACTGGTTTGTTTGCAAACAAATGATCTTCTTGGAGTGGGTTGGGATCAGTATGTGCTATAGTCTACCTCAGTTGGTAAAGGAAAATCACAAAAGTTTGTATTTTCAGAATGGTCTTTGCTGAAGTCATACATGCCATTTGGAGTGCGAGGAACTCGAGAATCTTTCAACAGTCGTTTAGAGATTTCGAAAGCATAGCTAAGGAGGTTGCATATGTTTGCAATGTTAGAGCTCCTCCTGGTTGTGCTCAGTTACTGCATAGTTACCGTTTTTTAGTAGGGTGACTTTCTAATGTAATTAGAGTTTCTTAGATTTCTGCTTATGTTTTGCCCCTGAGATAGTGTGACGACCCAAAATCGGGGCCGTGATGACACCTAACCATCCCACCATTAGCCATTAGGCAAGCCAAACCCAAACACACAATCCAGAATCAATAACTTTAGTTTAAACGTAAAGAGTCGAAGAATATCCAACAAAGTCTTATAGCAAGAAATACTGAAAACCAAAAAAAAAAATTGAAAAAAATACAATGCTACATAAGATCCGTGTCAGAAGTACAAGAGTTACTATGAAATATGTACAAGTCTGAAAATGTCAATACATAGCCTGAATGTAGGTACACTGCCTAGATAGTAAAGTGAAAGAATACATAAAAGATAGAGGGAGATGTGGTCCATGGAATAACCGATCAGCTCACCACAATGCCGAATCTCCAAGCTCGGACTCAGAAAGCTCCACGAGATGCGCTCGTGCTCGGAATCGAATCTGTACAACAAAATAGTGCAGAAAGTGTAGTGAGTATGACACCACGTGTACCCAGTATATCTCATAGATAAACAACGTTAGAAGTAGTAACGGAGTAATTAAGAAAAGACTAGTTATGCCATTACCATCTCACCCTATCCAAGAAACCTTTATCCATCCGTATTAGGAATATTCATGTTACATCTTGGAAATTTCGTGTTGTTTACATTATGAGTAAACTAGCGCAAAACTAAAGTGTATATGAAGCCCTAATTAAAGTGTAAATAAAGCCCTTATAAGGTTAAGAATGTTATCCAACAATTCCAAGTATGTACCTTAAGGTTTCAGGGTCATATGAAGCTGTGGAAGTAAGTTTGTTGAAAGATTGGAATTTAAGTCATGTTTTGGGAAGGTTTCGTATTGTTTGAGTTATGCGTTGTGTGGTAATGTATTAGGAGGGGGGGGGGGGGGGGGGGGAGCTATAAGGCCCCTTATATGGTTAATGAAGTTTTATACAAGTTCCAAGAAGGTTCCATAAGGATTGGAGGTCAAACGAATCGAAAAGAATGCGATTTCGCGAAATCGGAGAAATTGGGGTAGTGTGCGGTTGCATATTGAGTATATCATTTTGATAGGCTTGCCGGCTTTTGTATATATGGGCATAGTTGGTGATGTTTTAATAAATGGTGCCTTAGCCCGATGGAAATTACGTATATATGGGCATAGCTTTTGTATATATCATATTAATGCATGATAATTATGAGATAGCCATGTGGCTCATCTAAATATAATTATGAGAGTATGATGATAGGTGCTCGACAAGTTAGCTCCGGGTGCCTGTCATGGCCCTCCGGTTGGATCGTGACAATTCATTTCTTATTTAATCCAATTCAACAGTTAATCAGAATAATAGACAATCAGGTAAGGCAAATAACTCAATTAATCAATTAAGAGCAATAACACATATATTCAACCAAGGGAAGAATAATGATACAATGCAAAGGCAATACAATGACATGTCTCAACTAAACGCTCCAAACCTGTATATACACGACACTCCTCGGTAATCTTTGGGAGTTCGTGACCCATAGGGGACTTGCGAGGTCCATATACGCGTTGCAGGCATGCAACTCGAGCCAACCAACATCTACAATCCGTTGCAGGCGTGCAAACCGAGCCAACCATATATAATTCATTGCAGGCGTGAAACCTGAGCCAACCATATGCAAGTGTATGGTATAACACGTAAAACAATCATCATCTCAAATATGGACTTACTATGTCAAAGGTTCAACATCAAAAACAAGAAACCAGAATTCATAGCCGACAATTTATTAACATGTTATTTCAAGTATACGAGGTTTCTTGAGATGTCATAACAACAATAAAGTCTACACATATCACATAACAGCTAATGCCCACTTGCTTTGGCATTCTGACCACAGACATAATGAATCGAATACGATACAAACTCCAAATCATGGCACCGTACTCGTACCAATGCAGTCACATCATGGATACGAGACCCTCCTATTATGCCCTTACCCCATTACTATTATCATTTTTCTATCTTTACTTAGCAAAACATCCCTCAAACGAAGTCTAGAAAGTCATAACATATCTCGAATGCCGAGCAAACGCGCCACGAACCCTCAAGATTTTGTCTTTCCTTTCCGTAAAGCTTCAGAACACTCCCAATCAATCAAATACATGCTATTCGTAAGGAAACGAGTCTGTAAACAATCATATTTCAATACTTAAATTTGAAACCCAAAAAGGTGACCCCAAAGCCCATAAGGGAAAATTGGAATTTTATTAGAAAATAGGTTTACCCATAACCTAAAGGTTACGAATCTAAAAAATCATCGAAATTTGATCACGAATCGATGTTCAATTTCACATTTTAGGTGAAAACCCCAATTTCCAAGCTAAATTCATGGATGGAATCGCTAAATAACGGATGAAATCGCGAGGAAACACTAAATTTAAGATTAGAAACTTACCCCCGATATCATCATCCAAACTCAATTAGTCAAACTCATAACCAATCAATTAACAATACATCCCAAAATGCTAACAATTGAGGAAAATTAATACATTTTTTCCCTGTACACGAATGGGCAGAAGCCTAAAATAAGGCACCAGTGACCTCCCCAAAGCATTTCACTTTGAAGTTAGGCACCAGCAAATACATTCTACGAGCTAACCAATCATTATCCAATGAATTATCCAGTCATTATCCATTGTCTACAACTATTAGAATTATCATTAAGTGATCATAAGCCTAACAAAAATTATATAAGAAGCATACCTTATTTCCCTTCACTTCCTTCAGCAAAAATTCCTTCCAGTTGCTTCTTCCATGAAGTGCTATGCTCTTTTCTTTTCATTTCCTTGCCAAAGATAAATGTATTATTTTGAAACCCTAGGCCACTAAGATGTATGGGTCATAGAAGTGGGCCTGACCCAATGACTTAGCATAATAGTTTTCCCAATTCACTTAATCACTTTGTGCACTTTAAAAATTTACTCACTCCGTCAAATACTTTATTTACCAACTTATATTTTATATGAGTGCAAATAATATTTCTATGAATAAACTATTCATAATCACTAAATAAATATATTCTAAAAATACCTGTTAATTAAATAACCACAGTTAAACCAATAGCTCAAAATTCCCATTTAAATTGACGAAAGGTTCAATTAGGGAAAAAGAGTCCTAGTGCTCAAAACGACCCAGCGGGTCGTTACATTATCTACCACTTAAACAAACGCTCGTCCTCGAATGGTAAGAAAAGAAAGTACCTATATTGTCTAAAAGTTGAGGGTATCTACTCCGCATGTTCGACTCGGTCTCCCAAGTAGCCTCCTCGACCGGGCGATGCCTCCATTGAACTTTTACCCAAGCTATCTCATTCGATCTCAACTTCTGAACCTGCCGGTCTAAAATGGCTACTGGCTCCTCCTCAAATGCCAGATTCTAATCAAGTAATAGTGAATTCCACTTAATCAAATGAGAACCATCCGAATGGTACTTCTTCAGCATCGAAATATGAAACACAGGGTGAACAACCGACGAACCAGGTGGAAAACCTGACTCATATGCCACCTCACTAATATGTTGAACGATCTCAAGTGGTCCTATATACCTCACGCTCAACTTGCTCTTCTTTCTGAACCTTATCACACCCTTCATGCGTGAAACCCTCAACAAAACCCGTTTTCCAACCATGAACTCCAAATCACGAACCTTCCGATTTGCATAACTCTTTTCCTACTCTGAGCTGTGAGAAGACTATCATGAATCGATTCGATGTTATCCAATGACTCTCTCAATAAAGTCGTACTCCAAGGCCTAACCTCGAAAGCATCGAACCAACCAACTGGAGATTGATATCCCCTACCATGTTGTCACGACCCAGCTAGGGGCCATGATGGGTACCCGGGGCTAGCCACCGAGCACCACTCGTGCTACTACTTATCTTGCTCATTTAATGGTCTGTTATTAGCTTTATACTCAAATTGTAGGAAAATCATGTTTTATATGGAAACATAAATACTTTTTAAATACATTTGTCTTTCGGCCATCAAAATAATATATACATATAATAGCATCTCGTGAGACCATCTAACCCACACTGCGCATCTACGAGCCTCTACTGGAGTACTAAACATAAGGACGGGACAAGACCCCGCCATGCCCAAAAATACATATACATGAATATACACAGAAGAATCATCATAAGCACCTCCGAACAAAGGAGTGCTTTCGATCGGCTGACAGCTACTGCTGGTCTGGGTCGAGCTCTCCTCCCTGTCTACCTGTGGGCATGAACACAGCGTCCAAAGAAAACGGATGTCAGTACGAACATTGTACTGAGTATGAGAGGCATAAACAAAGAAATAGAACAATGACATAATGGAAATATCAATATGGAACATCTATATCTGACGGCCATGCATAAAGAATTAAGTCATGCTGTCTTACTCATACTCATCATCATATCATGTATGCACAATGTATAAGTTGCCCGTCCATATCGGATCGATGTGATAACCATATCATTAGCCTGCGTCCAGGCCTCCCGCATCCGGAGTATCATCTCATGCCGCCCACTAGTGGTGTCTTCCCATGCCATTTGGCCATGGTGTATCGTATAGCTGTCCGCCTTAGCGGTGACTGCTCGGCCAACTAGGCGCGGTGTTATATCATCATCATACATGCTCATCATAATATTCTTACCGTAACATACTTATCACAATACATGCATAAGGCTTATGAACAACTTTACTTTATCGGGGTGACGTAAGGTCGTGATCCCCCAATTTCATTATGGAGCAATTATCGACATCCTGCCTCACCTTGAAGGAACTAACATATAAGGTGATTGTGAACAATAAATAACATCATGCCATTTTAAGATCATCATATCATATCTCTTATCTTATATTACCATTCATGGATATAGGCTTTTAGCTTTCCGAAATATAGGGACTCATGAAGAGGAGGAAAATTATGCTATGAGATTCATGCCATTAGAAAGAAGGGACTAGCCTCACATACCTTTCACGTTTAACTAAGCTATCGTTCGCTTGCTCTCCTTCGATATCGCGTTTCTACCTTCAAAAGAGAATTCGCCTTTACGTTAGTTAATCGACTATAAGAACGTGTTACTAATTCTAGGGAAAATTTGGGCAGTACTTCCTTTGGTTATACTACTTGTCCCATATTCTATATTAAATCCCAAACGCTCACAACAACGTTCACAATATTGTATTCAACAATCATCATTTATCTACGTTTACCACATTCCACCATTTTTCTCCAATTTCTCCACATTTATGGGTTCTAGCTCATCATCACATTTTCTCATACATCACACCTATTTCATGGTCTACACGTCATTTATAACATATTTATACTCCTAACTCATCAACATTCATAATGCAATCCAACTATCATTCAACTATGGCACTATTCACATTTTATGACCCATTTTACTACACTCTTCTATAATCCAAGTGTTTCAATGTATTAATGCTTCAATAATCATGAGAAGGTCATCAAACTTACCTTGGGTAGTATTGGAACAAGCCTTGAGCAACAACACTCTTTTATGCTAAAAACCCTATTTCACTTCCTTTGCAATTTCTTGGTGTAGATGAACTTTGATGAGCTTCACACCCTTGGTTCCATGGATTTCATGTAGTTGACCACTAATTTCCCTTAAATTCTTGAGGATGAAATGTTTGGAATATTCTAGAGTTCTCTTGAGTTGTGTAGATGAGAAATGAAATGAAAATGAATGAAAAGGGTCCCTTATATTAATCACAAAAATCTGATTTTTATGAACAGTAGTCGGGATGCACAGTGGTCGTAAACCCAGTTTACGGGCCGTATTCTAGTTTACGGTCCGTCCTTCAGGACCGTATTTAAGCATATCAGAAACAGAAAGGTTTGCTGGAGTCATGGTGGTTTACGGTCACAGTTTACGGGCCGTATTTCACTTTACGGTCCGTATTCTGAGTCGTATTTAACCATTTCGTCATTTGGCAGAAATTTGAAGTTTTTGGAATGTTGAAGGACGATGGCAGTTTACGGTCCGTAAACTACTTTACGGGCCGTCTTCTATTTTACGACCAACTAGGTCGAAGTGCAGATCTGTAACTTTCTCATTTCCAAAATTCATAAATAGTCATTACCTACTTAGTAAAACATCACACACTCATACACTTCGTTGTTCTGCTCGTTTTACGTTCACGGAGAAATTTCCGTGGTGTAACATTCTCCCCCCCTTTTGGAACATTCGTCCTCGAATGTTAAGTCATCAGGGATTCTAGAAAAATTTCGCCAGAGTTTCCCTGGTAATTTGGCACCATCAATCTGTCACAACAACCCATAATATCATCGCCTCAAAGGGCTACATCACAACCTCGACATATCTATGGCCACACACGACCAAAAGCATGAAAATAAACATATATACCTTATATCGCAGGCGTTTCCTCTTGAATCTCTCCTGGGGGTCGAAATAATTGTGGATACTTAGACCTCATACTCTCTTCTGCTTCCCAAGTCATTTCTTCCCGGTTATTGTTTCGCCATAAGACTTTAACTGAAACCACCTCTTTGTTTCGGAGTTTTCACACTTGCTTGTCGAGGATAGCAATAGGCACTTCTTCATAGGTTAGATTTTCTGTTACTTGCACATCATCTATCGGAACAATCTTTGTGGGATCTCCAATACACTTGCGGAGCATCGAAACGTGGAAAACTGGATGGACTGATTCAAGCTCCGAAGGCAAATCCAATTCATAGGCTACTTGACCCACCTTGCGGATAATTCTGTAGGGTCCAGTGTATCTAGGGCTTAGCTTCCCTTTCTTACCAAATCTCATCACCCCTTTCATTGGAGATACTTTCAAAAATACCTAATCACCAACTTGAAACTCCAAGTCTCGTCGGCGATTGTCTGCATAAGACTTTTGGCGACTTTGGGTTGTTAACAATCGATCTCGGATCACCTTAACTTTTTCCACCGCTTGTTGAATTAATTTAGGGTCTGCTAGTTGTGCTTCTCCTATTTCAAACCACCTGATTGGGGATATACATTTCCTTCCATATAAAGCTTCATACGGAGCCATTTGAATACTGGAATGATAGCTGTTATTATACCCAAATTCGATTAACGGTAAATGATCATCCCAACTTCCATCGAAATCCAACATAAACGCTCGTAGCATATCTTTCAAGGTCTGAATAGTACGCTCGGTCTGTCCGTCAGTCTGCGGATGAAATGTCGTGCTAAGCTTCACTTGAGTGCCTAGACCTTCTTGGAAGGAATTCCAAAACCTGGCTGTAAACTGTGCTCCCCTATCTGTGATAATGGATAATGGAATACCATGAAGTCGCACAATTTCTTTGAGATATAACCTTGTGTAATCTTCAGCTGAGTATGTAGTCTTAACTGGGAGAAAATGGGCTGCTTTCGTTAGCCTGTCCACGATCACCCATATGGAATCATACTTGCCGCGGGAATGAGGTAATCCCACAATAAAATCCATGTTAATCACTTTCCATTTCCAAGTAGGGATTTCTATTGCTTGCAATAAGCCTCCTGGCTTCTGATGTTCAACTTTTACTTGTTGGCAATTTGGACACTGCGATACAAATTCGGCTATGTCTCTCTTTATGCCATCCCACCAATACATCGTCTTGAGATCATGATACATTTTAGTTGCACCTGGATGAATAGAATACCGATAACAAAGTGCTTCTTCTAGAATTCGTTGGCGCAATTCTGCTACATTCGGCACACATAATCTGCCTCGGTACCTGAGAATTCACTCCATAGGAGCTTCAAATGGAGATTTTTCTTTTCCATGAGATGTGTCTCGGTAGTGACGCAATTGAGGATCTTCATATTGTCGTTCCTTCACTTCTACGTCCAAGGACGAAGTTGTGGGGTCATTGATGCCAATCCCTGCATTACCCGAATCAATCACCCGCACTCTAAGATTAGCTAATTGGCGGAGCTCATGAACCATCTCTTTCTTTTCAGGGAGGACTTCACATAAACTGCCCATTGATCGGCGGCTAAGCGCATCGGCTACTACATTCGCTTTTCCGGGGTGATACAAAATGTCCACATCATAATCCTTCAATATTTCTAACCACCGCCTCTACCGCAAGTTCAACTCCTTCTGCTTGAAAATGTACTGAAGGCTTTTGTGATCCGTATAGATATCAACATGCACACCATACAAATAATGCCTCCATATTTTTATGGCATGAATAACTGTAGCCAATTCGAGATTGTGAGTCGGATAATTCCTTTCATGTTTCCGTAATTGTCTCGAAGCATATGCAATAACTTTACCATGTTGCATCAATACACACCCTATTCCAACACGGAAGCGTCACAATATACAACATAGCCATCTAGCCCTTCTGGAAGTGTTAAGATCGGAGCTGAGGTCAATCTGTCTTTTAACTCTTGGAAGCTGCGCTCACAAGCATCATTCCATTGAAATTTGGCTGACTTCTGGGTTAGCTTCGTCAATGGGGCTAAAATAGATGAAAAGCCCTCTAAGAATCTTCTATAGTATCCCGCCAAACCCAGAAAACTACGAACTTCTGTAGGCGTCGTAAGCCTTGGCCAAGTCTTCACAGCTTTAATTTTCTGAATGTCGACTCGAACGCCATCATTGGAAATGACATGGCCCAGAAATGTTACAGAATTCAGCCAAAATTCATACTTTGAAAATTTTGCATACAATTCTCGGGCTCGAAGAATGCCAAGAACAATTCGCAAGTGATCTGCGTGTTCTGATTCCGTGCGAGAATACACCAGAATATCATCAATAAATACTATCACGAATAAATCCAAGAGAGGCCTGAATACGTTGTTCATCAAATTCATAAACACGGCCGGAGCATTAGTCAACCCAAACGACATCACTCGAAATTCATAGTGACCGTATCTCGTTCTGAAGGCCGTCTTGGGAATATCCGCTTCTCTAACTCTCACCTGATGGTAACCCGATCTCAAATCTATTTTGAAAACCATTTGGCACCCTGTAGCTGATCAAATAAATCATCAATCCTCGGAAGAGGATATCTGTTCTTTATCGTCACTTTATTGAATTGCCTATAGTCGATACACATTCGTAGAGATCCGTCTTTCTTTCTTACAAACAAGACCAGTGCTCCCCACGGTGATGAACTGGGTCTAATAAACCCCTTTTCAAGCAAGTCTTTCAACTGCGCCTTGAGCTCTTTTAATTCTGCCGGAGCCATTCGATAAGGAGGAATAGAAATAGGCTTGGTGTCCGGCAACACATCAATGGCGAAGTCAATCTCCCTTTCTCGAGGAAGTCCTGGAAGTTCGTCTGGAAACACATCTGGGAATTCATTCACGACCGGAACTGATTGGAAAGTTGGCGGCTTTAACTCGATGTCATGAACCCGAACGAAATGATAAATGTAACCCTTGGCTATCATCTTCCTTGCCTTAAGGTAGGAAATAAACCTACCCTTTGGAGATGCTGCATTACCTTTCCATTCAAGCACGGGCTCTCCCGGGAATTGGAATCGAACCACCTTTGTGCGGCAATCAACATTTGCATAACACGAGGCCAACCAATACATACCCATGATTACATCGAAATCTATCATTTTCAGCTCAATCAAATCAGCTCTGGTCTGACGATCACATATCACAATGACACAATTTTTGTACACTTGCCTTGCTATCACGGGATCACCAACCGGAGTGAGTACCTCAAAAGGTTTAATTGGCTCAGGTTTCACCCCAATACAACCAACAACATATGGGGTAATATAAGAAAAAGTAGAACCCGAATCTATCAGTGCGTATACATCACGGGAGAATATAGACAATGTACCTATAACCATATCCGGGGAGGACTCAAGATCCTGCTGTCTGGCTAAAGCATATACACGGGGCTGAGTGGCACCTGAAGTAGATGCTGCCCCTCTGCCTCTACCTCGGCCTGCTGACATCTGGGGAGTCTGCCCTACCGGGCGCACCGAGGAAGAACCAGTCGCTGAACCTGTAGGCTGAACTCCAACTCTGCCACTCATCGACGGGCAATCTCTCATCATGTGCCTAACTTGGCCACAAGTATAACAAGCGTCCGAACCCTGGCGACACTGTCCGGAATGCAATCTACCGCACTGGCTACATCGCGGTACTGGGGGTCTCCTCTGGCTATAATCTTCCCTGATTTGGGAATCTGGGGCCCTCGAACTCTGGCCCTATCCTGAGCGGAAGGAGCAATCAAATATCCTACCTGTAAATCGAGGAGGTGCACTGGTCACTGACTGGCCTGAGTAACCAGAATATGTCTACCTTGATCCCCCTCTATAACCACTGCCTGCTCCCATAGATCTGGCCCTCTTGCCTTGCCTTGCCTTGCCTTCTTTCGTTATCGCGGTCACTTCTTGGTGGTTGTTGTCGCCCCTCTAAATTCTGAGCATGGGCCTGTATTCGGGAAATGTCCATCCCATCTTGCAAGGACGCCGTCAAAAAATCTCTGAATAAATGTGGCCCTAGGCCACTCACAAATCTATGTACCCGATCTCCCATGTTGGCCACGATAGCCGGGGCATATCTAGCCAAAGAATTAAATTGCATGCTATACTCCCGGGCACTCATATTTCCTTGCCTCAGATTTAGAAACTTGTCCGATCTAGCTCGTCGGACCTCGGGTGGCAAATAGTGACGAATAAATGCATCCACGAATTCTTGCCAAACCGGAGGAGGCGCATTCTCTCCCCGTGACATTACCCAGTTGTTATACCATAAAACAGCCACATCCCGGAGTCTATAAGATGCCAACTCCATGGATTCAGTTTCGGAGGCATGGACAATCTTCAATATCCTCAGTACCTCATCTATGAAACCTTGTTGGTCTTCGTCCGACTTTGACCCGAAAAACTCCGGAGGATTTAGGCTCATAAAATCACTGGCTTTGGTACTTGCTGCCCGATCACTCGAACTCGCACTTTGTCGTTGTGCCTAGGCGGCAACCAATTGTGTCAATAAATGAATGGCCTCGGTCATTTGTTGACCCGAAGCAACTGGAGGAGGGATTGGAGCTGGAGCTCCTCCTTGCTCTTCCACATTCGGCGGGGTAGAAGAGGTATTAGACAAGGCCTCATTGTGTGATTCGCCTTCTTCTATGTTCATCGGAGGCTCCCTTTCTACCTGCCTATTTGCCGTAGTTTTTCCCTTCTGGGCAACTGTAGCCTTCCGCTTTGGCGGCATTCTGAAATCACAACACACTATTAGGGAGGATAAAATCTTATACATGGCTCTATCGCACGATCTCATAGGAAGAAGAATGGTCATTTTTCCTAAATGCCCTGTAGCCTCTTGTTTATTGATGTAGCGCGCAACACACCATAAACAAGACTCTACTAGACATGGCTCGTAGACACCTCCTAGGACTGAACCGCTCTGATACCACTTTTGTCACGACCCAGCTAGGGGCTATGACGGGTACCCGTCATGGCCCTTAGCTGGGTCGTGACACATGTATACCTCAAATAGTTCCATCTCAATGCTCAAATAGTAACTGTTGTTGTATGAAAACTCTGTTCAAGACAAGAACGGGTCTCAATGACCACCAAAGTCGATCAAACATGCTCGCAACATATCCTTAAGTACTTGAATAGTCCGTTTGGACAGACCATCAGTCTGGGGTGAAAGGTTGTACTAAGCTCCAGCTGAGTACCCAACTTCTTCTGCATCGATCTCCAAAAGCAAGATGTAAATTGTGTGCCACGATCCGGAATGATGGAAATGGGTACCCCATGCGACCAAACTATCTCCCGAATGTAGATCCTCACTAACTTTCTCTGAACTGTAGGTAGTCTGAGCCGGAATGAAATGAGCCGACTTGGTCAATCAATCCACAATGATCCAAATAGCATCAAACTTACCCAATGTCCTTAGTAATCCTACCACAAAGTCCATAGCAATCTGCTCGCACTTCCACTCGAGTATGGGCATCCTCTGAATCACACCACCAGGCTTCTGGTGTTCATACTTCACTTGCTGACAGATCAAACATTGAGATACAAAATCCACTATGTTCCTCTTCATTCGACACCACCAGTAATATTGTTTTAAGCAACGATACATCTTAGTAGCCTTGGATGAATAGAATATCTCGAACTATGGGCCTCCTCCATGATTAACCTAGTCAAATCACATGTTCAAGGAACACAAAGTCTACATTTTATCCTCAAAACACACTCATCATCTAGAATTGCCTCCTTGCTTCCCTTCCTCTCCCCCCCTTTCAATACCATATCCTGAATCTTGCACAATTTTTTATCATCAAACTATTAAGCCCAAATCTACTACAATAAAGACGATCTCGCTTCCACACAAGCTAGAACCCTGCCTGATTCTGAAATATCAAGCCTAACGAAGCTATTGGCCAATGATTGAACATCCATAGCCAAAGGACGCTCTCCTACCTGCAACATAGGTAAACTACCCATGCTCACCGCTTTGCGACTCAAGGCATCTGCCACCACATTAGCCTTGCCTGGGTGATAAAGGATAGTCATATCATAATCATTGAGCAGCTCCAACCATCTTAGTTACCTCAAATAGATATCCCTTTTATTGAATATGTATTGAAGACTGGATGATCCATGAACACATCACAATGCACACCATAGAAATAATGTCTCCAAATCATCAAAGCAAACACTACCGCGGCCAACTCCAAATAATGAGTGGGGTAATTCTTTTCATGCACCTTCAATTCCCTCGAAACATAAGCTATCACTTTGCATTTCTGCATCAATAGACAACCAAGACCAATCCGAGAAGCATCATAATGCATGGTAAAGCCTTCTTCATCTACGGGTAAAGTCAAAATATAAGCGGTAGTCAATAAAGTATTAAGCTTTCGAAAGCTCGCCTCACATGTATCGGACTACTGAAAACCCTCTTCCTT
This sequence comes from Lycium barbarum, assembly GCF_019175385.1. NCBI lineage: Eukaryota > Viridiplantae > Streptophyta > Magnoliopsida > Solanales > Solanaceae > Lycium > Lycium barbarum. Next base: position 36,121,131 of record NC_083340.1, on the reverse strand, counting down.
TTGAGTCATTCTACTCAATGGGATGCAATGGATGAAAATCCCTCCACAAAATGCCGATAATAAACTTCCAGACCAAAGAAACTCCAAATGTTGAAGACTGAAGCAGGTCTAACCCAATCCCAAATTGCCTCAATCTTCTTAGGATCCACTATGATACCATATGTAGACACTACATGTGCCAAAAATGTCACCGAACTAAGCCATAACTCGCACTTTGAAAACTTAACATAAAGTTACTTCTCCTTTAAAATCTCAAGCACAATCCTCAAATGTTGTTCGTGCTCCCCGTACTACGGTCTGAACACCCCGTTCATTAAGTCCATAAAGTCTGTTGGGGCGTTGATCAGCTCGAAGGACATCACCAAGAACTCATAATTACCATACCAAATCCTAAAAGCTGTCTTAGGGATATCTTCTGCCCTAATCTTCAACTGATGATAATCAGACCTCAAATCAATCTTAGAGAAAACTAAAACACCCTGAAGCTGATCAAATAAATCATCATTGCAAGGTATCAGATAAATATTCCTGATGGTTACCTTGTTTAATTGTCGGTAAGCGATACACATGCGCATGGATCCATTGTTATTCTTTATAAATAGCACTCGGAGTACCCCAAGGAGATACACTTAGTCTAATGAACCCCTTACTCAATAAATCCTGCAATTGCTCTTTCAACTCAGTCGGTGCAATCCAATATGGCGGAATAAAAATGGGTTGAGTGCCTGGCTCTAAGTCGATATAGAAATCAATATCATGATCGGGTGGAAGTCCTGTTAGGTCTATCGGAAAGACCTCAGAAAACTCACTTACTACCTGAATGGACCCAAGCGGAGGGGTCTCCGCACTAGTATCCCGAAAAACACCCGCCTGAGTCATCCCCTCTAGAATCCCCAGCATATGAACCAAGGTGTCTTGTAGCACTAGAGTAGGAATAAATCCAGGTGGCACATGTGCTGGTCCATACTTCTCATTATGATCCGGCTCATCCTCATGAACTATCTCCAAATTAGGAGATACTACTGTGGCACGGCCCTGAGCAGCTGCTGGTGCTCCGCCTATAGCAGGTGTTGTACCACGGCCTCGGCCTCTACCTCTACCTCGACCTCACCTCCTGCCTCTACCTCGTGCAATGCCCTGGCAGCGGGTGCGGGTGCGAGCTTCTGATCTCTACCCACAGATGAATGAGTCCTCCCCATCTGTGACAAAATGAAACAATAAAATTAGAATCCAAATAGAAACAAGTATACACGATAAGGAATGAAAAAATGAAAGTCTCTTAAATGTCTTATAGCCTCTTGAAGATAGGTACGAACGTCTTCGTACCAATTCGCAAGACTCTACTAGACATTTCTTTTGTACTCATGAGACTAGTGAACCTAGGGCTCTGAAACCAAATTGTCGTGACCTGAAATTGGGGACGTGAGGCACCTAACCATCCCACCATTATGCAAGCCAATCCCAAACACACAATCCATAATCAATAATTTTAAGTTAAACGTAAATAGTCAAAGAATATCCAATGAAGTCTTATAGGAAGAAATATTGAAAAAAATACAACGCTACTTAAGATCCATGTCACAAGTACAAGAGTTACTATGAAATACATACAAGTCCGGAAATGTCAATACATAGCCTGAATGTATGTACACTGTCTGGATAGTAAAGTGACAGAATAAATAAATGATAGAGGGAGATGTGGGTTGTGAAACAGCCAAGCAGCTCAGCACAACTCCGAATCTCCAAGCTCTAACTCGGAAAGCTCCACGAGATGCGCTCGTGCTCGGAATTGAATCTGCACCACAAAGTGCAACAAGTGTAGTGAGTACGAAACCACGTGTAGCCAGTATATCTCATAGACCGACTATGTAAGAAGTAGTGGCAGAGTAATTAAGAAAAGACCAGTTATGCCATTACCATCTCGCCCTATCCAAGAAACCTTCATCCATCCGTATTAGGACTATTCATTTCTTATTTAAGCCAATTCAACAGTCAATTAGAATAATAAACAATCTGGTAAGGAAAATTAGTTAATTAGGAGCAATAACACATATATTCAACCAAGGGAAGATAATTATATGATACAAAGGCAATGCAATGACATGTCTCAACTAAACACTCCAAACCTGTATATACATGACGCTCCTCGGTAATATTTAGGAGTTCGTGACCCATGAATTATCCAATCATTTAGCCTAATCATCATGCCTACAATAATTAGCATCATCATTACCTAATCATAAGCCTACCAAAAATTATATAAGAAGCGTACCTTATTTCCCTTCACTTCATCAAACAAATTCTTCCAGTTGCCTCTTCCATAAAGTACTATTCTCCTTTCTTTTATTTTCTTTGCCAAAGGTAAATGTATTATTTTAAAACCCTAGGCCACTAAGATGTATGAGTTATAAGAAGTGAGTCTGGCCCAATAACTTATCACAATTGTTTTCTCAATTCACTTAACCACTTTCTGCACTGTAAACATTTATCCACTCTGTCAAATATTTTATTTACCAACTTATACTCTCTATGGGTACAAATAATATTCCTATGAATAAACTATCCATACTCATTAAATAAGTATATTCCAAAAATACTCGTCAATTAAATAACAGTAGTTAAACCAATAGCTCAAAAATCCTATTTACATTGACGGAAAGTGCCACGACCTATTTTGCCTAAGCCGTGCAGAAACTTACCTCCCCCACCTCGGTGAGGGAACCCTCAACCCAATAATAAATAAAGATATAAATAAATAAATAAATAATCAATCAATCGGAAAGAATAGGTACGTAGGTCTCACGATAGATATATCTTAGTAAAGATAGTGCGGAACAATAATAATACCGCCAGGGTATAGTCTAAGTCATACAAGAGCATCTAAAAGGAAATAATACAAGTCTGGAGTAATAATACATAAAAATGTCTATGTCTCTGAATAGGAATAAGACATAATTAAAAAGAGAAGTCTTCAAGGCAGCGAACGGCCGTGCTCACCCAGAAGACTCGGTGCTAATACTGAAAACGACAGTCAGCTACGGGAGATGGAAGTAGACCCAATCTAATACTCTGCATTCATAAAGGAATGCAGTGAGTGCAGGTCAGTACAAAACAACAGTACTGGTAGGCATCATCGGCCGACTAAGCATAGCTAACGCAATTTAGATGATAAAGCAAGATAGGAAATTAAACCAACAAGTATAAATCAAACATAATAGAAGCCAAGCATGCATCAACGCCTAAGTAGAGCATCTAATCCCAAGTGTGCCAAATCTCAATATATCAAGTCCGAATCCAACATCACAAGTACACCATCAAATCATCTCCAAAACGACCGTGAATGCAACGCAATGCAATAATATATGAATGCAATGCAATGCCATGCAAATGTTGTGTACACATGTACTCCGGACGGAAATATCGACATCTCAGTAGCACAACCCAACGTGACTCGTGAAGTGCCACCAGTCCCGAATCTTTGGCCAACGACAGATAGGACCCTGGATCTTTGCCTACGGGGGTTTCTCACCGGCACCGCCATGGGGGACCCGCGGAGTCCATGCACTCACTCAATCCACGATTTCGAAATAAACATCGGATATCGGGCTCTCACATCACTCAAGTAAAAAAAGTTTTAATCAAGTATCAATTCACTCAATCCATAATTTCGGGACGAACATCGGATATCGTACTCTCATGTCACTCAAGTACAAACCGAGCCTATCTCATCACAGTGTTTCATCAAGTATCATCAAGATATCAACGGTGCAACATGAATGGATGAGAATGCGTGCAATGCATGTATCAACATCAATAATCTGATCAATATCACAAGTACCAACATGGGCACGCCAATAATATAATCAATGTCACAAGTACCAACATGGGTACGTCAATAACATATCATAGTCATAAGTACCCACATGGGCACACCACTAATATATGTGTCACAAGTACCAACATGGGTACGCCAACAATATCAGTGAAGACTACACAAGTCATATAGAACTCTATCCTCGTATCGACATCAAGCCATAAGGTACTACAATATCACAATTAAGATGGACAACATATCCCAATATCTACTAACAACACATGACATCAAGCCAACACAATAGAACAATCAAGATGGACAACATATCCCAATATCTACTAACAACACGTGGCATCAAGCCAATATAATAGAACAATCAAGTCCCAACACAACCGGGTGGCTAGCCTCAATCACGCAACAGGGCCCATCCTAAGACAATATCCATCCCAACTTCATAACCGAAGGTTTACATGTTGTTTCCGACAATATCATCTAAATATATGCTTCGCTACATGAAGCCTCACCAAGGGTAAGCCATAACCTACCTCGATGGCCGAACCGCAACACCAATAACTCACTCCTTTGCCTTGCCTTTCCGCTGAGCCTCAGAACCAAAATAGTCTAAATATAATCGAAATCTAGATTAGAAATCATAAAGACTGATATTAATATTACTACTAATCAATTTAGGACAAATTCAACCCTAGAAATTGGGGAACGGGGCCCACAAGAGCAAAACGGGAAATTCGAAAGCAAAATATCAAATTAAGCACTAGGTGATCATAACCCAACCACTAATTGCTGATTTAACTCATGAAATCCCCTAATTTCGAAATTGAAGCAAAACCCCCCAAATTTGGGTCTAAATCCTAACTCTTTGATTCAAGAATTCAACACTAATAATGGGATATAAAGGATTAACAACCTTAGATTCATCAAAATCTAGCATAAACCCCACCAATTTCATCATTAATAAGCCTAGATAGAACAATAATCAAAACCCACTTTTAATCTTCCATAACTAAGAAATGCATAAGGGAAGGGGAATCCTAAGATGATTAGGATTAATGGAATAGTAAAAGGATTAGGGGAACTTACCACTAAGAACTTCCTCTAAGAATCCTCTATAAATGCTCCCAATGTGAACCACATTCGGAATAACAATGAATGAAAAGACTTGAGGTTTTATATCATTTAAATATCCCAGTCACAGCCCGATCACTGCTTCCGCGGTCACTCAGACCGCTTCAGCAGGCTGCCCCAGCGGTCAAGCCCAGTTGGCTTAGACTGCTCCAACAGCAGGGTGACCGGTCCAGCGGTACCGTTGCCGCGGTTCTGGTGCCGCCAAAGCGGGCACCAAACACCAGAATTTCATCCAAGTTTCACAATTCAATCCGATTTTTCGACTAATTCCCGAGGCCATCTACTCACACACCACACACATAGACACACATAAAAACACGCTACGAATGCGCCTGTGGCCTCGGAATTCCCAACGGAGGTCTCGTTGACCGAGTCAACTCCCGATACCTTAATTCTAATTTCTCAACCCAAGTCCTAAAATGCATCCGAGTGCATTGGGAACAGAACCAAATATGCACACAAGTTCCAATGACCATCCGGACCTCTCGGAATCGACGGATTTCCGAAAAAGGTCCGTTTACCCAAAAGTAAACTTTGAGTCAACTATTTTTCGCTTTAAGCCCAATTTTCACAAAAAAGTCACCCGAATCAAATCTAAACACCTCGGGAAGCGTGCCAACGGTGGCCTTGGGTCAAAACTAAGCTAACCAAGCTCGGAAAAGGGCGAAAATGCCGGAAAGACTATAACGACCAAATGGATCGTTACAGGAAGGTTCAATTAGGGAAAAATAGTTCTAGTGCTCAAAATGACCCAGCGGGTCGTTACAGATAGCAAGTTGTATTTCAAAGCTTTTCTATGGTTTTGTAATTGACACACTTGGTGATTAGTACAATTGTTAGTTACAAAAAAAAAATAAAAAAATTGGAGCGAATCGAAGTCCATTTTGATGTTTAATCAGTAGCAACATAAAGTAAGAAAATAATAAAGAATGATAAATGGAAGAAGAAGAAAATCCGTGACAAAGTAACATGATTTTTTTTAAAAGTTCCTTTCAGTGTTAGAATACATCAATATCGAGAAAGATGACTTGGGAAAGAATCTAATCAAAGTATCCTGGACTGAAAAACAAAACAGATATTTCCCATAACAATAACGTAAATTGGTAAGGAAACATAAAAATACTGTTTTTATTTCTTGCAACTTGTCCCTTGCCGCGGTCTTTGATTTTTCCGTTTTGACAATACAAAAATCATTCTAAGTCAGTTTTTCATAATTAGTTCATTAGAAATAGACGATAAATATTAAATGTTGAAAAATATCTTTTGATATTATATTTAATTTTATTAATAGATAATTACATGTTTGATTGAAGTATTGAAATTGATAGTAACTATGATGTGTTGATATTATTATCTCTCAGAATGATTCACCTTAGGACACTCATAAGAAAGTGAATAAAAAGTCGGTGCAAAGCTAGACAAACCAGGCCAAATTTGGTCATTTGGCAAACCAGAACCATAGAAGCACAAAAAAAAAAAAGTACAGTTAGTCAAAAAATTATCTAAAACAGAGGAGAAGTTGAAGATAAAACATCAAACAATAAGAGTAAGACATGCAAAAATATAAAATAATTGGTAGGCCCAGATACGTGAGCGATTGAGCTCAATTCTCTGTTGTTCCAAAACAGATGTTCCCCTTTCTTTACCATTTCGGCAAACATACACCCAACAGCCCAGATATCAACAGGAGTGGAGTAATATGGCGCACGAAGTAGTTGCTCGAGTACTGTATACTCATATGTACACTCTTGAGAAATTGAGGATATACTATGATAAAAACAAGCAATATGAGATGAAAATGTGTCATCAAAGGTACTTTAAATTGAATTTTAAGAAAATTGTGACTTCTTGTGTGTTATGATAATATTACAGACAGATCTAGTGTTAATGGAGTTGAGCAGAGTAGGCACAATAATTTCTCTAACTTCAAGCCGCTTTCTAAGTTCATTTTTAATTGAGTAAGCTCATTCGGTAAGTTGAATAGCTAATAGACCGAAAGAATTCGAGATTTTTTGAAACGATTCCGTGGGAAAATGTATTGCACTTATAATTCCTCTCTCACACATAGGTTTAGCTATATATAGTTCCTCTCTCTTACATTAGTTTATTTGTATTGGTAAATATAATTTTAAGTTAGCAAAATGTTAGTCATTTGTTTCAATACACCACATTGATTCTTTTTGTCAAATATCATATTAACAAATATGAAGATCTGAGTTGATTAATTTAAAATTCTAAAATATTAGGCATAGTTCTATTATTAAAACCATAAAAAATTAAAATAATAACTTAAAGATTTGGAAAGAAGATTTACAAAAAAGAAAAGAAAGAAAAGTTTCATTCCACTTAATTACACGGACGGAGCTATATTGGCCAAAAGGTGAATAACCATATATCTTTTATAATTACATTATTAGTGATATAATTAAATTATTATTATTATTATGATTATTATTATTATTATTATTATTATTATTATATATAGTCAATTCTCTCTATAATGACAGTGTTTGTCTGAATATTTCATGGCTGCCATAATGATGTGTTGCTATGTATGTATACGGACATTTGATGTTTAGATCTCATTTGTACTTTTTAAGTTATAAACGAAAATAAAGTATTCGTTACTTTTAAAATCTCAATTGATTTTTAAATTTTAATAATTACAAATTGAAAAGACTGATAAATTCATAACTAGTTGTACCACATGCCGATAAAGAATTAAAATTAAGGAACATATGCATTTAAAATCAATTGAAAATTTAAATATTTCAATTTTGATGCAAGAATTCTATAATTGTAGGTTGTTTCGTAAATTTCAGTCTCTTAGTGATAATATAACGCTTGAATTGACAAAAAAATTTGTCTAAACTTTCAGCAAAAAGGAATTCAATAGCTTTCCCTTGAAGTAAACATTTTTTTCCTTTTAGATATTCGTACTTGAAATTTACTATGTGCGTGACATTAATGATTATTATCATAAATTTTTAATATTTATTTTTATACATAATATATTTCTTACAAATTATTATTACACAATGTTTAAGTATGACTGTTATAGAGAGGTAATTTTACAAATAGTGTAATGCTATAATGAATGTCATTGTTGTTATACGTTGAATGTTGCTATAACAATAACATATCCAAAGTAATCACACAAGTGGGGTCTGAGGAGGGTAGAGTTTTCGCATACCTTGCCCCTACCTCGAGAGATCGAATATTGTTATAGAGAAGTAAAATATAACATGAAAAATCGGTTCTGGAGAAAATCATGCCGTTATAGTGAAATGTTGTTATAATGGATGACAATGATGGAGAGGCTTGACTATATATACATACAACAACAACAACAACAACAATAACAAATCCAGTTTGATCCACAAGTGAGGTTTGGGGAGGGTAGGATGTACGCAGACCTTACCCCTACCTTTGTTGGTAGCATCCATGGCAGTTGAACATCTCTAAAGGACATAGATGAAGCTTAGGAAGTTCCAAGGAGAGCCACGACAAGATCTCAAACAAGGAAATTTCAAGACAAGCTCAATGGGCTGCAATTAGCAATTAAAAAGTGTCTTGTGATAGAAGAAGAGATCCAGCTCCATCAAGATATTTTGCTCAAATCTTACATCTATTTGGAGGCCCCTATTAAAGTCCAAAATGAAATGGAATGAAGCCCAAATCAGCCCAAAAAGGAGAAAATCCAGCAGCCCAAAACTAGTTTCTAGAACCTTTATTTATGAGTTGTTTTAATCTATGTTGACTTGCATTGGTCTGAGTGTGACAACCTTCTATGCCCCTAGGGAATATAATTCTTATTTACTTTTGCCTTTGACTAGCTCCCTTCTTTACTACTATATAAAGGGGTGCTTTGTCCTTCATTGTAACTGACATTTTGAAGAATATATTATAATTGAGAGTTCTTTTGAACCATAGATTATTTTGAGATTTATCTTTCAACCTAGATACATAGTTCAAGGTACTGAGATAACTTTTTCTTTGATATATTTGATTTCTTCTGTGTATTATTAGAAGGCGATTAATATACATACTAATTGTTGTCTAACATTACTCAAGGAGCGGTTAAGATCCGAATTCTAAGTTTGATTCATTTCTCAAGTGAAGGTGTTTAGTTCATCTAATAACTAATTTGTTATTACTTGGATCTTGTCAATCTTCAACACTTGCGTTCTTGGAAGTTTTTGGAACTATTTACTTAAATTTCCCAAATCTTTATTTTCTACTTTTCAGACTCTTTTCTATATTTGCTTCGACACTTCTAGTATATTAATTCTAAATTTGTGATCCCTCTAACATCGTTGTTATTAAGTGGTATCAGAGCGGTTCTATCAAGTTTTCCTTCTTGATAATTTGGGGATTTCTTGAAGAAAAAAGAGAAATTAAAAAAAGAAGAAGAAGTATTGTAGCAGTGAACAGTAACGTTAATAAAAGAAGAAAAAAATAAGTATATTCTTTGCTTTCCAAGAAACGTCTTTCATCTCTTTGTTTTCTAAAGGTTAAGATGGAAAAAAAGAAGAAGAGGGGATCCTAGATCTTTAAGGATAAGAAACAATCATTTTTTTTTTTACTCCTTTGGTCTTGTTTGAAAAAAAAAACCCCTTTTTGTTCAAGTTTGGTTTCAACTATATCCTAATGCCTTCTAGGATTAGTTCACTTTCTTTAGTGCCCCAAAATTCTTCATTTTACTATTAAGGGTTATATACGAGTGGGATCTAATTATAAATCCACAAAATATTTTCCCAAAGGTTATTTGAGGGGAAAAAAGACAAGAGTCTGTGAGACAATTGCAGGAAAAAGCCAAAAATTTGAGTGATACATCTTCTTCTTTTTTTTAAAAAAAAAAAAAAAAACTATGTCTTTCACAGGTGCAGGGAAAAGGTTACAAAACACACTCCAACTTTGGCCGAAATTGCTATAACACACTTTAACTTTGCGGGGGCCCTATGACCCCCATGAACTATTTTTTTGTGTATTATTGAGGGTATCATCGGGTGATATGGACAAAAAAGTGAGCACATGAAGAAGGATTATTTGGAATTCAACATGGCAAATAGAGACGAGTCTGTTCAGTTTTAAGTCCACCCTTGTGCGCTCAACCAACATGTGCTCACTTGCTTGTTCACGTCACCCGATAATACCCTCAATAATACACAAAAAAATAGTCTAGGGGGGTCATCGGACCCCCGCAAAGTTGGAATGTGTTATAGCAATTTCGGCCAAAGTTAGAGTGTGTTTTGAACCCTCTTCCCCAAGAATATATGATTGTGAAGGATTGGCCAAAGTGTAGTAGTCATGTGGTACTACCAAAATTGTGCATGTATGCTAGTAATGAAACATACCTCCAATGGGAATATTACACGGAACATATATTTGCTTGTAACAACTATAGGGAGATAGATAAATTGATGTTTAACATAAGGACCTTGTCCCATAAATTTCGGAAATTAGTGGATGATTATAGTAACCCCCATTAGGTGTGATTTAATTGACTACTTTTGACTTGAGATGATTTGAAGGAGGAATTGAGGTGTATTCATGCTATAACACAGTTTCAAGATGAAGTTAACTCCAAAAGTGATCATCCTACTCTTTCTAATAAGATTGTGAAGTATGTAATCTTCCAAGAACGAGAGTCAAGTTGTGAACAAGGGAGTGACTCTTCCTCATTTGTCACTTCTCCTACACAAATAGAATCTCCTACACCTCCAAAAAGAAAGAGAAGATGAGAGAGTAAAAGAATCTAGTGAAATAGAAAATGATAAGGAAGAGAGATACAAAATTAAGAGGAATAAGGAACATCAAAATGACAACTCAAGAGAGGAAAAAGGGGAGTTTCAGTTGAGAAGAGTTGTCACAAGAAAAGAGAGGATAGAAAGACAAAAGCAAGAGTGAAAAGAAGTTGAGCCAAAAGAAAAACAAGAGAGTTTGAGTGAGCTTAACTTTTATTCTTATACTAGAACTAATGTTGCTTCTTCTTTTTCTTTTGGATGTACTCTTGGGAAGGAACAAAAGGAAGAAGCTAACTATGATCTAAATAGTTTAATCTTTAGTTCTGTTAGTTTCTTTTATTTACCCAACGTTTATGAAGTTTTCGTGAGCCAAAATTACTTTACTTAAGAGAGATAATCTTTATTGATTTTGATGATGTTTGGTAGTACCATAAATATATTCAATTTGATGCATGTCATAGAGATACTTTGATTAAGTTGCTGTGTGACCATTCATGTGCATTTCCTTCCATACCATACCCCAAGTGGATTCTTGGTTGGAAAGATGGTTTGGAGTACATAATTGGTGAAACCAAATTAGATATGCAAGTTTTATTCCTTAAACATATTGGTGTTTTGAAATCTTGTGAATATTTCTTTCTCCCATTCTAAGTGAGTAGTGAATTGGTTGAGAGGACAGTCTTTATAGGATTTTATGGTTCTTGGATATATCATAAGAGTGTGCATTTCAGGAAGGAAAATTTTCCTACCAAAAGAAGATCGAAACTAGACCCTATTCTTACATATTTAATCTTCCTAGTGAATATAAAGTTAGCACAACCTTAAATGTTTCTAATCCTTCCTTATTAGGTTTGAATTTGAGGACGAATTCTCTTCAAGAAGAGGAGAATGATAGCATCCATGGCAGCTCAACATCGCTAAAGGACATGGATAAAGCTCTGGAAGTTCCAAGGAGACCCATGACAAGATCTCAAACAAGGAAATTTCAAGACAAGCCCGATGGACTACAATTAGCAGTTAAAAAATGTCTTGTGATGGAAGAAGAGGTCCAGCCCAATCAAGATATTTAAGTCTTACATCTATCTAGATGCTTGAATTAAAGATCAAAATGGATGAAATGAAGCCCAAATCAGCCCCAAAAGGAGAAATTCCAGCAACCCAAAAGTAGTTTCTAGAACCTATATTTAAGAGTTGATTCAATCTATGTTGACTTGCATTGATCTAAGTGTGGGTAGCCTTCTATGCCCCTAGAAGATATAATTCTTATTTAATTTTGTCTTTGACCAGCCTCTTTCTTTACTGCTATATAAAGGGTTGCTTTGTCCTTCATTATAATTGACATTTTGTAGAATATACTATAATTGAGAGTTCTTTTGAAGCTTTGTGGCAGTTTAATTTGAGATTTGTCTTTCAACCTAGCTAGTTCGTAGTTCAAGATAGCAAGATAACTTCTTCTTTGATATCTTTGGTTTCTTCTTGGTATTCTTAGAAGGCGGTTAGTATACACACTAATTATTATCTAATGTTAATCAGGGAGCGGTCAAGATCCAAATTCTAAGTTTGATTGTTTTCTCAACTAAAGGCATTTGGTTCATCCAATAACCAATTCGTTGTTACTTGAATCTTGTCAATCTTCAAAACTTGCGTTCTTGGAACTATTTCCTTGAATCTCCCATATCTTTAGTATCTAATTTTCAAAAAAAATTCTTCTATATTTACTTCCGCACTTCTAATATTTTTAATCTATATCTGGAATATCTCTAACCTCGTTGTTATCATTTGTGAGGTAGAGAGGGTGTTTCTAGTAGACCCTTGGCTCAGAAGAAAAGAACATGCCGTAGGAATGTAGGAAAATAGATAGCAAAATAGCAAGATACAAAACAAATGTAACAATAGGTAGTAATACACATCAAGGAAAAGAATAAGAAACTACGCGATAATTTAATACTACTACTAAAAGGAAAAGAGGAGAGGAGGAATCTCGCCCCCTCCTCCCCACACGGAAGGCGACAACACTTAGCTACCTGGTAACCTTCTACCCTAATTCTCGATCTCCAAATCTTCCTATCTATGGTCATGTCCTCAGTTAGCTGAAGTTGTGTCATATCCTGTCTAATCACCTCCTCAGTTCTTCTTCGTCCTACCTCTACCTCTCATAGCTCCTGTCACAACTAGCCTCTCCCACCTCCTTACTGGCGCATCCTCGAACCTCTTCTTCGCAAGCCCAAACCAGCTCAGTCTCGATTCCCTCATCTTGTCTACCATTGATGTCACTCCCACTTTGTCTCGTATAATTTCGTTCCTAATCATATCTCTCCAAGTATACCACACATCCATCTGAGCATCCTTAAATCTGCTACCTTCATCTCCTAAATGTGGGCATTCTTAACTGGCCAGCACTCTGCCCCATACAACAATGTTGGTTCAACCACCACTCTGTAGAATTATTTCAACCATCCTTTTGTTCTATATATATAGTTTTTAGCGATATTTTTTACTTCATCATTATTTGAAATCAAATAATTTTATTGACTAGCGTGGTAATAAACGTCTAATATTTGCAGCTTGCAGTCACTGCTTAATTTGTGGTTTCTGTATATGGTGAAAATATTACATAACACGTGGAATATGGTGGAGTAGATATGTGGCAAATGAAAGCGAACGATGACATGTTTCATGATAGAACTCGAAGACAATGATTTCATGCGAGCTCGGAGCAAAGGTTTTGGAGCAATTGTCATGGATCATTTATGAGTTTCAGGCATTTCATAACCGGTCCTATTATGTAGCCAAACATTATGTCTCTGTGATTGATTAGCATTTATTGGTTATTATTGTTCATTATGAGACACAATTTACAGCTTGTTGCTGATGATTACCACCAATAAAAGGAACTCAAACTCATTATAATAAGGCATCCAATTCCAGTTGAACAATTCATATTTAGACACAAAAGCAAATTATATTATTTTAATCTACTTGTATTGGTTCCAAAGTGTTCTTCACGGTTGAAGTGTCCATCCGAAATTGTTCTCAGTGAGAGATTCCTCCGAGTTTATTCGGCCCAGACTAATTTCATTACATTTTTGTTCTATAATTACTTAATTTCATTACTTTTTATTTACTATTTATTCCTATTGATAACAAATCAATTCACGTATCCTTTCAATCACTAATAAATTCAACTGTACCTTTTTAGGGTAAACAATATCCCAACAAATATCCTTTATCACTTGGGTTGTATTGATGGTATCACTTGGGCAGCAAAAGATTTGAATAGAGAGATTTAAAGGAGCGTAAAAATACCATACCTAAGATATGAGTATGAGATTAATTGAGCAAAGAAATTCAAAACTTATAAGAAATATCATACCTAAGATCTATCTAAGGAATTCAATAATTCATATATATTTTTTTTAAAATTGTTTGTATTTTTTCTCAAATAACTTTCAGATAAAAATGATTGTTGAGGCCTTTCAATATTGTTTATTGATCCCCTTCCCAAAAAAATGGGTTGGTGTAAGAAAATTAATGCGTTTAATTTTCAGAGCAAATACTGTAAGATTCTTTTATCTAAATTCAGACAACAATTTAAACTTTATAGTTACATACTTAAGAATTATATAGAAGTACAGTAGTCACAATTTTGTATACGAAGGAAAACACACAATCCACAAGAACACAAACAATTCTCCCAAAACTCACCTAATTTTATTTCACTAGTCGACGGTGTAATCACATACAAAGATGAACTACACCATATAAAGTCACAGTCTAAGTCGTACCTAAATTATAGAGAAGAATATTGCTCCATTAATAACGCAAAAATCTTCCACAGAAGTTCTTCGCCACAAAGAAGAAGAGAGTTTTTTTACTTGTATCTTGGAGAAAGAAGTAGAGGAAAAAAGTTATTTGGTTTCTTCTGCAGAAGCCTATTTATTTGGCTGAACGGATACAACTTTTGGGGACTTTTCCTAAATTTTATATCTTTTCCCCTTTTCCATTTTTATTCAGTACTCTATATATATATATATTTACTTATTTGGGTTGACCCACATGGGTGGCCCAAATCCAAATTACCCACAGTATAGCTAAAAAAATACTATTGAAATGTTTGAGAAATTTGCAATAATATTTTAATTATTAAAATAATAATTGTAATAATACTTTTAAGAAAATGGGTGGAAGAGTAAATTGATGACAAATGTGGTCTTTTTGACAAGCAACCATAGCTCGAGCCACCATGAGATCGTCATCAGTATATACATCCCTGATAGTTTTATTAACTTTTATTCCAATGAATTATTCTAGGCATAATAAATAAACAGGCCCTCAAACTTGATCTTAGCTGACAAGTATGTCCTCCAACTTTGGATGTGCACAGTGAGAGACCTCAACTTGTCTCCGCTTTGTCAGTTAAACACTCTAACTTACAAAATGATCATCTAGACATCTCCAAAACTTATGTACCATGTCAGTGTCACGTCAGCATTTGTGTTAAAGTTGGTACAAGTTGAGGTGTCTACTTGTGCACACCCAAAGTTGAAGGGCATACTTGACAGCTGAGCCCAAATTGGAGGGTCTTTTTATTTATTATCGAACGAAGTTCTCACAAATAATAGAACATAAGATATGTTTTTAAAAGAGTAAATAGAACAAAAGTTATAATATGATTTCGAAGTATACGGTGAAGAGTGACATCCCTAATACCGTGTGACAGCATTTGGTAAGTCGAGAATTAAAAAATAAATCTTTAGGGAAAAAATGTTGGAGTCTCATATCGGTGGGATAAATGGTTCTTAATCTTCTTGAATTGTCTTGATATCTTGGGTAATCCTCCCTCATGAGCTAACTTTTAGGGTTGAGTTAGGCTCAATATCAATTTCTTTAACATGATATCAGAGTCAGGCTCTTCCCAAATTCATTGTTCTTTGTGGGCCTGTTTATATACTGTCGTACGAAGTTCTCACAAATAGTAAAACATAAAATATTTTTCGCAAAAGGCTCAAATATGTCATCGAACTATCGGAAATGGCTCATTTGTGCCACTTGTCAATAGTTTGGCTCATTTATGCCATAGAACTATAGGAAATAGCTCATTTATGTCATCGAACTATAGGAAATGACTCATTTATATCACTCATCAATAGTTTGACTCATTTATGCCATTACTCGTTACCAAAATGACTCATCCATGCCATTTTTCATTAACGCCGGTTTTATAATACAAGATATGACACGGGGCCTCCAACTAGATTATGGTTATGGGTGGGGCAGGGTGTATGGGTTGGATTTTTTCTTAATTTGATATTTAAAATTGGGTTGGTTTAATTAAATGACGTAGATCTCTAATTGGAGGCCAAGTGTCATATCTTGTATTATAAAACCGGTTTTAATGAAAAATGGCATGGATGAGTCATTTTGGTAACGAGTAATGGCATAAATGAGTCAAACTATTGATGAGTGGCATAAATGAGCCATTTCCTATAGTTCGATGGCATAAATGAGCTATTTCCTATAGTTCGATGGCATAAATGAGCCAAACTATTGACGAGTAGCATAAATGAGTCATTTCCGATAATTCGATGGCATATTTGAGCCTTTTCCGAATATGTTTTAAAAGACCAAATAGAACAAAAGTTATAATGTGATTTCAAAGTAGAAGGTGAAAAGTGACATCCCAATGCCGTGTGACAGCATTTGGTAAGTCGAGAATTAAAAAATAAATATTTAGGGAAAAAAGCTATAGTCTCATATCGGTGGGATAAATGGTTCTTAATCTTCTTGAATTGTCTTGATATCTTGGGTAATTCTCCCCTCATGAGTTAACTTTTACGGTTGAGTTAGGCTCAATGTCAATTTTTTTAACATGATCTTTGTCTTATATTACCCACTCTCCAGTCTAGCCCTGAGCGTGCCCAGATAGTGTTGGAGTCCCATATCGGTGGAAAAGGGATCCTTGGTCTCCTTAAATGATTTTGGACAATTCGCTAGCTTTTGAATTTGAGTTAAACCTCAAATCAATTTTTTTAATAAAAAATTATGCCAAACTTAGAAATTATATTTCCACAATTAATTAAATTTAAGACAAGGAAAAAAGGTCATTATATGATCAAATTAAATACTCTTTGTCTCAATTTCCCCTTAGATTTGTCCAATATCAACCTCTTTTTTTTTTTTAACAGGATCCAATATCAACTTAAATTAACTTCCCTTGAAGAGAATAGGGTCAAACTACAAATAGGAGATCATTAAAACTCAGAAGGATAAGCTTCTAAAGTTTGATGCTGGTACTTGAGTTTGCTTTCAGCTTTAGGCGGATAAATTTTTCTGCTACCTCTAAAAAATATTCTTCAAAAATTAGATTTATTAAAATTTTAAAAGCTCTAAGTTAAGCTTCTATAATCTCACTACCAATCCACCATATCTTTTTTTCGAAAAGAATGGCGAATTACATAATTTTTTGTAAAAAAAGTTTTAACATATTTTTTGTAATAGTTGGAACTAGAAGTGGCAAAATCAACCTATGTAAACATGACCCACCCAAGTTTGGGCTGATTACTAACCCGCTCAATTATTAGCTTAGTGCATTTCAGCCCATATTAAACAACAAGAAATCTTGTCAAAATATTTTTAAGAAAGATAATATCTTAAGTTGATATGTTATACATAGTCCTAATAAAGAAAAAAATAGTTTTATTAGGTCCTAAATGAATATAAAATAACAAATAAAGAAATACAAACTTAGTAAGAATTGGACGGGTTGGGTTATAACTCAATTTTAGCCCATTTCAACTCAATCCGTCCATTTATCAACTAAGCTCAACCCGCATATTTGACCGTCGGAACGAATCAAAGTCGACTTCGATGTTCAATCAGTAGCAACATAAAGTAAGGAAAATAATAAAGAATGATAAATGAAAAATAAAAGAAACATCCGTGACACAGTAACATGGAATTTTCAAAAGTTTCTTTCAGTTTTGGAATCCATCAATATCAAGAAAGGCGGCCTAGGGAGGAATCTAATCGAAGTATCTTGGACGAAAAATAAAATAGCAGGATATTTCCATTAACACAACGTAATTGATTAGGAGGCATAAAAGTTCTGATGACTTTTATTTCTTGCAACTGGTCCATTGCCAGCCTCTGATTCCTCTGAATTTGACAACACGAAAATTACTAGCAAGTCCGATTGAGTTAACATATTAAAAGTAGTTGGTATTGATTTTTTTTTATTAATTATGAAATTAATTTTGTAAATAACTAATTACTATGTGTTTAAGTAGAAGGCTCAAAATTGATAATAAGAAAACTTGATGTATTTTGGTTAAAAAAAAATGCAGATGAGCAATTTTTAATTAAGATAACTAATATGTCTTTAAAGTTATTTACATAAATAAATAAATTAAAAGGTATCTGTCCAAGGAGAAAAGGACAGACAACAATGGAATAAAGAATGAATTGTTTATTTCGGAAAATATATTTTGAGAACTTCAAAAGTTATTAGGGATAAAAAATAATAACATACTTGATCAAATTAAAAGTTCTTAGAATCTTATAACTTGAAAAATAAGTTGGAGGTGATTAATTTATGGCTTTTGCTAATAATGGCTTATAAACACTTTGGTTGTTTATCAAATGCATAAATAAGTAAAAATTAATTATAAATTAGTTTGACCAGCTTATAAATTTACCCGAACACCTTCTATTTCCCCCCACTAATGTCATATTGTTAAATCATTTCAATTTATAGAATGACATCATCTTTTTTGTTGTAAAAATAATGATAACTTTCTAAATTTATACAATTTAATTTAAATTTATCATTTTACCCTTAAATGACAAATTTTTATAAAATAAAAGTACTATGATGCATCGAAAACACACAAGTTTTACAACTTTCTTTTCCTTAAATATTGTGTTCAGTCAAACTCTGTTACTTAAATTAAAACGGAGGGAGTGACTCTTTTGCTTAATTAGTGAAGCAACCACACCTGATTGCCTGCGTTTGAGCTGAATTTTGCGTCTATTACCTTCTGATAAGCATACCTTGGTATATTTGACAAAACGTATGAGGTTTTATTTTCTGTAATCACATTTGTGCATCTTATGACATAATCTCTTTTATGTCACTGTTTTCTCTACAAAATTGCAGAAAAAACAAATTTTTAATTTGCAGAAATTGAAACAAGCTTTTGCAAAAATCAACTCTTTTCACCGCACGCTTTTGCCAGGTGCTTTTTTGATGAAGTAGTATTCGTACCCGCACGATGCGCGGTGTTTAAGTACATTGGATCAATTATTACTTTAACAAAATTCAATTATGATCTTATTTTTTAATGCAATGTACTTAATAACAAAATCTTTATGAAATTAAAACAGACGAATGTTAAATGTTAGAATATCTCGTTAGTTCCTTAAATAGATATAGAATTTCTTTTACTATCTTAATAATTTATTTATTTTTGATCAAAATTATAGTATCATTTTTATGGATGAAAATCATTTTCTCCCTCTAATTTTGCTTCTAAAGTCAAACACCTTCCCCCGATTTTTAACAACAATACCCCCCCCCCCCCCCCCCCCCCGCGCAAACACACACACACCCCACATGCACATCTCAATTGAACTTGTTAAGTATCTTTTTACCCTCTAAATTATTAACATTTTTCTTCTTTTAGTTTTTAATATTATGATATATAGAATCTTGTTCAAAGAAATTAAAGTTGAATGCACAAAGCTTAAAACTCTAAGAATAAGAGGAAGGAATACTCTCCTTCCGGAGTGACATATCTAAACACTCTAAGATTTGCAAGGAGTAATGTAGCACAATGAATTGTTGAACTATTAAACAAAGAAAGCTATAAATTTACTACAATCAGGACTTCAAATAATATGTGCTTCTTTATACACGAAACTTTGTGCATGACTCTCTCTACAGACGAACCCCCTATTTAGATTAACCATGAGACCTTTATCCATCCATGGCTTTTCGTGGTAATTGCTCCACCTTGATATCTTGAGCCCGGTCAGTTGCGAGTCAAAATCGAATCTTCTAAAATATATAATAAATTTGAGACATTGAGCAACAAAACAAATTAATCCTCATTAACAATAGGAACTTATCTTGAGACTTTCTACAACAAATAAATCCACAAAAATGTCATAGAGAAGTTGAAATGCACAAGCAAAAACAACAACAACAACAACAACAACAACAATCAATTTACATAAATAGTGTGATTAAAAACGTGAGTAAGGAGAATTATAACGCGCTAAAGAAAAAATAAAAATTATGCTTTAAAGAATATAGAAAATATCACAAAAGAAAGAAAAAAGAAGATTAATGAAAAGACGGATAGTATATAAAAAGAAGACACTAAATTTGAAATTAATATCATTAATGCATAGCGTACCCCCAAATGCTACTAAATATCAAGAACATGACACAAAAAATTAATGTGAGCATAGCTTTAAGATGAAATATGTAATCATACAATACAGAATTAGAATTCTCATACTATTGTAAATGAAAAACCTGCCGAGCTTTGTGAATGTTGATTCCCACATTGAATTTGAAGGGGTTAAATAGGAAAAAGAAAAGGGGGTACAAATTATATGTCTATTCAAAACTTTTACATTTCAAATTCAAACACGTTATCTTTCCGTAAATGTTATTATATAGCATACTAAACATTGTAATTATCTATTTATACTGAAATTTTGAAATTTTTGCTTTGGTTTCGTTTTTTAAACTCGATGGTTTCGTTTTTTAAACTTGATTTGCCTTATCTCCAAATAGGAGATAAACTCAAATTTTAACAGATAATTTCAAATTCAATTTAGGCATATTTTTATGTTTAAATTTTGAATTATCAGCAAAGAAAGCTATCACATTTGTTTTAGTTTAAAAGACAAATAAATATGCTATAGAAAACACAATTGCGTCGATTACCTTCTGATAAGGGTAGCTTGGGATATTTGACAAAACGTATGAGGTTTAATTTCTGTAATCACATTTGTGCACCTTATGACATAATCCCTTTTATTTCACTGTTTTCTCTACAAAATTGCAGAAAAACAAATTTTAATTTGCAGAAATTGAAACAAGCTTTTGCAAAAATCAACTCTTTTCATATTTGTGTTTTTTAGTAACAAAACAGAGAGCTCGTTTGGATTGGCTTTTAAGTTGGTCAAACCAATTTATAAGTTATTTTTAACTTATTCAAAACCAAAAAGTTGTTCAACCCTAACTTTTTTTTTTTTTTGGCTTAAAAGCCATTTTGGTTTGACCAACAACTTTACCTTTGTATTCCTTATATTTTCTGTTAATTCCAATACTACCCTTACTTCTAAAAATCCTTTAAGCACTTTTATCTAAACACGTAATTACTTATTTGTAAAATAATTTTCAGCATTTAAAAGTATTTTACGCACTTATATTTAAAAGTCACTTTTTTTCAACTAATTCAAACGGGGCTCCGAAGGTCAGCTAAGCAATAATTCTTTCACATAAATTAAATAGAGGGAACTATAATTAATGCCTAAAGGCCTATCACTTCAAGATTCCAATCAATATAATGGTGCAGATGTAATCACAAGTTGATTCCGACACGTAACCACAAACAAACCTAGCAATGAGAATTACGATAATATCCTTAGATTCTTTAATTTAGTATCTTTTGAGCAGTTTTCTGTCATTATCCTACAAATGGATATCAACTTTGTAAACCGATAACGATCTTCAAGTATATGAGAATTGAGAAGGATAACAATGTTTCGGCTTATCTCCAATTTCTTGTAGGAATCTGCCGCTTGATTCAACCTGATTTTGACACCATGAATTATTATTGACTTTGTAAGTATAGTTACAAGACCAGTCCTTTTCTAAAGTACAAGCAACCAGCTGTAGAACCATCAAAGTGGAGCAACCTAAAAGGAGGGAGGAAGACTAATTATTTTACATACATAAAAGCAACATGATGTCTTATTTATTTTTCTTTAAGCCATTCACAAGGCTTGAATTTGCGATTTTTTTTTTATTGAAGATGAAGAAAATTTCATCTATCCCATCACATCTCTTGATGATTACTCAGGCTAAAAACAAGTTTAGGAGAGTAATCTAATTAGCCTCGGAGTACGTATAGGCCCACGTAAGAATAACGGATCATTTGAATACTTGGACACAACTAAAAGACAAGTTGGAAGTGTCCAGTCACAAAACTGCAAACTTGAACAATTTTGCTAGGTATGAAACTGGTAGAGCATAGAAAGGTAACGTCGTTCGTTACTATGGTTGGTTCATAGCCAATACTATTCTCGTTAAATGGGATATTCCACCTTCTAAGTAATTTTTCAGGCTTAATATTGATGGTGCTTATGATGCTTCGACTAGCACGGGGAAGGTAGATCTGCAAAGAAAACAGCGGCTACTAAATCAATTTAATTAAGCAGAATCGCAATGGACTTTGACTACTCTTTGATCACTGTTGCAATCGGCAAATGGGCCGTTTGCTTCTCCACGTTAACTGTCTGATCACATTTTGAACATTTGGAGATAAAATCAAGCTATTTCTCAGTTCCGTGTGAAAAAAAAAAAAAAACACTTCTAGCGTAATCCTATTAATTAAAACAATTGATATGGAATAAGATTTAAATATCTGTAAAGAAAAACAGCTTATCTTCATAAGTTGTGAAAGTTATTTTCTCCATTTTGATTGAAGAAAACGTTTTTTCTGTCATTCAAAAGAGTCAAATCTTTGAAGAACTTTCCGTGTGTCGAAACCATTATTATCGAGAGAGGTGGGCTAATTGAAAGGAATCTAATATAGTAGTATCTATATTCTAAAAACCAAAATAGAACAATTCCAAAATATATACAGGAGTAGCTGATGTAGACACATAAAGTGACAATGCCTACTTCTCTTTCTAGCAACTTGTCCATTGCTATGGTCCTCTGATTCCTTCGATTTGGAAGAACGAAAATCTCTCTTTGTTTGATTTAATTTATGTTGCTTTGCTTAAGCCACTTGGCGCTTGTTTCCAAAGACAATTTCAAGAAGATAAAAGATTACGACAAAACACCATTAAAGGCCGACAACCTCTCCCCTGTCGATGAATTTCCTAAAAGGGCATAGATTAGACAAATTGCTAGGACTCTACCTAGTAGGTAGTACTCTCTCCGTCCCAAAACAATTATCTTACTTTCCTTATTACTTTGTCCTAAAAAGATTGACACATTTCTATATTTCAAAATAATTTAATTTTATGAGATAATTTATAGTCACACAAATATTTAAAACATATTTGGACCACACATTTCAAAAGTCTTTCTTTATTTCTTAAATTCCATGTCAAGTCAAACTAAGACAATCTTTTTGAAACAAATGGGATAGTATTTAATAAGAATTTGGTAGGGACTATTTTCCTTAACTAGTTTTAGTACTTGCGCGATGCGCGGAAAATATTAAAAAAAAAAACTCAATTATATATATATATATATATATATATATATATATATATATTGATTTAACAAAAAATTAATTGTCACCTTGTTTCTCAATGCAATGTATTCAATAACAAACACTTGGTAAAATCAAAGAAAAAAATTCATATAAACACAATCATCAAATAGCTTGTCAACGAACTCAATATCGCAATTATATAATTTAACTCTTGCTAATTTATAAAAGTTGATAATACCAATAAAGAGACAGATTTTTTTAAGAATATTTATCTTTGTTTAATTTTTTTTAATTCAAATTGAAAAACTAATTAATCCCCCAATTCAAAGTTTAATCTGTCAATTTGAATTCAAAATTAACATACATATTACATTATGTATTTATATTTTTCTAAAATATTCAAGGGAATTTTTCTTAAAGCGCCAGCATGCTTATTTTCACAGTTGACTATCCTCCTTTTATGGTCAGGTTTTATTTTTTCTCTGCAAATTTATTTTCACGGTTAACTATCCTCCTTTTATGGTCAAGTCTTATTTTTCTTCTTCAAATTTGCACTATTTTTTTTCTTTTCAAAAGGGGTGTTTTTTCCTTCATTGTAATTGACATTTTGTAGAATATATTATAATTGAGAGTTCTTTTGAACCTTTGTGGCAGTTTACTTTGAAATTTATCTTTCAACCTAGCTAGTTCATAGTTCAAGGTAGTAAGATAAATTCTTCTTAGATACCTTTGGTTTCTTCTTGGTATTCTTAGAAGGCGATTAGTATACATACTAATTGTTTTCTAACGTTAATCAGGGAGCGGTCAAGATTCGAATTCTAAGTTTGATTCATTTCTCAAGTAAAGACGTTTGGTTCATCCAATAACCAATTCATTGTTACTTGTATCTTGTCAATCTTCAGAACTTGCATTCTTGGAACTATTTACTTGAATCTCCCATATCTTTAGTATCTAATTTTCAGATTAATTTCTATATTTGCTTCCGCATGTCTAATATTTTTACTCGATATTTGGATCTCTTTAACCTCATTGTTATCAATTGTGAGGTAGCGAGGGTGTTTTCGGTAGACCCTCGTCGTCTCCGACAACACTTAGCTACCTGGTAACCTTCTACCCTAATTCTCGATCTCCAAATCTTCGTATCTAAGGTTATGTCCTCAGTTAGCTGAAGTTGTGTCATGTCTTGTCTAATCACCTCCTTAGTTCTTCTTCGTCCTACCTCTATCTCTCCTAACCCCTGCCACAACAAACCTCTCACACCTCCTTACTAGCGTATCATCGAATCTCTTCTTCACAAGCCCAAACCACCTCAGTGTCACTTCACTCATCTTGTCTACCATTGATGTCACTCCCACCTTGTCCTGTATAATTTCATTCCTACTCATATCTCTCCAAGTATGCCACACATCTATCTGAGCATCCTTATCTTCGCTACCTTTATCTCGTGAACGTGGGCATTCTTAGCTGGCCAGCATTCTGCCACATACAACAATGTTGGTTCAACCACCACTCTATAGAATTCCCTTAAACATTGGTAAATAATATACATATATACAGTCAGACCTTTCTATAACGGCACCCGCACATAACAACACCTCTCTATAACAGCCAACTTTTTTCGGAATCGATTTTTTATGTTATATTTTACTTCTCTATAACAACATTTCACTTATAACAATTACAACCAAATTTATAACAGTACGCTCTTTGTAAAATTACCCCATGTAATAACTATCTTCTTTTTTTGGTAATATAATAATTAGCCATCTTTAAAACAAAATAGAATATCTAGGATTACC
The DNA here is from genome assembly GCF_019175385.1 of Lycium barbarum. NCBI lineage: Eukaryota > Viridiplantae > Streptophyta > Magnoliopsida > Solanales > Solanaceae > Lycium > Lycium barbarum. The sequence goes on along the minus strand of NC_083340.1, from coordinate 36,096,164 downwards.
AATAATAAGTGTAGAGATTTTGACAAAATATTTGATCATTTAATACACTATTACAACAAAAAATATTTTATAATATATATATATATATATATATATATATCATTAAATGATTTACCTCATTATACAAAGTGTGATTAAGCTTAGAATTTGGAAATTTAAAATGAAAATTAGATTTTATGCATCTTTTTTGCCTATAGCAGTGAAATATTATTTAATTGTCAATGATGTTATAGGTTTATAATAGTCATTCTCTATAATAGCTGAAAAATTTCAGACCCAACGATGTTATTATAGAGAGGTTTGACTGTACACTATATTTATTATTCTGATACATGTATATTAAGTTTTTAGCGATATTTTTGACTTCATCACTATTTGAAATCAAATTTTTTTATTGACTAGTGTAGTACTAAACGTCTAATTGTAGCTTGCAGTCACTGCTTAATTTGTGGTTTCTGCATACAGTGAAAATATTACATTACACGTGGCATATGGTGGAGTAGATACGTGGCAGATGAGAGCGAACGATGACATGATTCGTGATAGAACTCGAAGACAATAATTTCATGCGAACTCGAAGCAAAGATTATGGAGCAATTGCCACGGATCATTTATGAGTATCAGGCTTTTCATAACCGGTCCTATTATGTAGCCAAACTTTATGTCTTTGCGATTGATTAGCATTTATTGGTTATTATTGTTCACTATGAGAGACAATTTACAGCTTGTTGTTGATCATTACCACCAATAAAAGGAACTCAAACTCATTGTAATAAGACATCCAATTCCAGTTGAACAATTCATACTTACGCACAGAAGCAAATTATACTATTTTAATCTACTTGTATCGGTTCCAAAGTATTATTCACAGTCGAAGTGTCCATCTGGAGTTATCCTCATTGAGAGATTCCTCCGAGTTCATTCGACCCAGACTAATTTTATTACATTTTTATTCTATAATTACTTGATTTCATTACTTGTTATTTACTATTTATTTCTATTGATAACAAATCAATTCACGTATCCTTTCAACCACTAACAAATTCAACTGTACCTTTTGAGGGTAAACAATATCCCAACAAACATCATTTATCACTTGGGTTGTATTGATGGTGTCACTTGGGCGGAGCAAAATATTTGAGTAGAGAGATTTAAAGGAGTGTAAAAATATCATACCTAGGATATGAGTATGAGATTAATTTAGTAAAGAAATTCAAAAATTATAAGAATATCATACCTAAGATCAATCTAAAGGAATTCAATAATTCATATATTATAAAAAAAAAATTGTTTGTATGTTGTCACAAATAATTTTCCAATAAAAATGATTGATTGAACCCCTTCATCAAATATAACTAGGCCCTACCTTGAGGTCTTTCAATATTGTTTATCGATCCCCTTCCCAAAAAAATGGGTTCGTGTAAGAAAATTAATGCGTTTAATTTTCAGAGCAAATACTATAAGATTCTTTTATCTAAATTCAGACAACAATTTAAACTTTATAGTTACATACATAAGAATTATATAGAAGTACAGCAGTCACGATTTTGTATACGAAGGAAAACACACAATCCACAAGAACACATACAATTCTCCCAAAATTCATCTAATTTTGTTTCACTAGTTGACAGCGTAATCTCATACAAAGACGAAGTACACCGTACAAAGTCACTGTCTAAGTCGTGTCGAAATTATTTATTCCATTTATAGTAATTCCTTATGGGTAATGCAAAGTTAAAGAAGAAAGCGTCTAGATTCATGTTTAATGTATGAAAGATCTAGATTAATCCTTGAGATTAAGTGTGATTTATTTCACAGAATGAGTGATTAATCAATTTTTGTAACTGTTGAATCATTATGACCATTATTAAACCCATTGTAACTCCTCATTCCTACACCTCCTATATATTCCTATGTCTTCTTTGTGAGATAGATAACATAGAAAATGAATAGTTTCTCCATCCGTTGTTTAATTTCTTTGTGAATTTCTGGGAAAATGTGTTTATGCAAACTCCAACTTTCAGCCACTAGTGCTAGTGTTTGGAAGTGCTGTGGAAGCTTGAGTTATGACCGGCCTTAACGATTTGCACCGGAGTCGGGCCGAAATCTCTTTCAAAGCAGTAGCTTACCACGATACAGCGGTGATTCGATAAGTTGATATTTCTATCCTTTTGTTTGCTTTACTGATTAATATTGCTAATATTTTTAACAATTTGAAAGCGACTTATTTTATACAATATTAATCACTATTTTCTTTGGAAAAGAAAAACTGTATTCGGATGATGAGTCGATTGCACTTGACAACAATTTCGGAGAGTTCACAAGGAAGTAATGTAAGCAAAGGTTTACTTTGTCACGCCATCGTTTGGGAAGATTGAATGGGTTGATGACAATTAGAGTGCATTATATTTTTACTTACTCAGATTTATAATTAGATTTTGTAAGTGATAAGGTAAAGATATTTTAGTGATGGAATCATTTCTAAATAATCATACATGTTTAATTTAGAAGTAGCATGCGTTTAGATATTATTCTTACTTCTCTTACCAGGAGGAGGAGGCTTGTCTTTTTGTCATGTTTTGGTTGTTTGGAGTACTGCAACCACGGATCTTACTAGTATAGACTTTATTCCTTTATTTACCATTAACTGACGTTACGTGATGTCAAATATTTCTGAGATTAATATCTCAACAATTCGTGGTTTGATTGGAAAAAAAAAAAGGAAAAAGTATTTTCTGTAAAAGGGACTTTGGTTTAATAAGGTGTATAAACTATATAGAAGTAAACCCAATCAAATTACTAACACGTCCAAGATGTGAATAAAAAAAAATTAAGAGATTGTTAGATTGTTATGCCCACCAAAATAATGGTTGGGCCCATCAAATTTCTTGATGTCAAATATTTCTGAGATTAATATCTCAAACACTCAAAGTTCTTGTATCACTCAAAGTTCTTCTAAAGACACTCTTCCAACAAGAAACCTTTGAGAATTCAACTAATACAACTAAACTAACTCTAGCCTAGTGTACCACTTAAGAGCTTGTGGAAGCAAACTTGAGACTTTAAGACACCTACACACAGCTTCTTTTTTGGGAAGAGTAGGTTTACTGTTTAAGCATAGGTAAACAAAGAATTAGAACAACCTAAAGAACATAGATAAATATCTTGTATTTGGATCAGGTTCTTCGGCTTGTCGATGACTTTGTTCTTAAGAGCACTTGAGAAACATGTATCGGCAGATTCTGCATAATTTAGATTAGGTTTTTTAAGTCTACCAAATATGTTGCCATCATGTTGTATATATAGTGGGAGCATAAGGGATGAAAAGAGACCATTCTTCAAATTTAACCTAAAGCATAGGACAACTCACAGCTGTACTTGAGTGCAACAAATGGCTCAGCTTTACAGCTGTCTCTGCCAACAGTGCAAGGTGCACAGAGAGCAAATTACAAACCAGGTCTCTATCTGGTTCTGAAACAGTTTGACAATCATCAAAACAGAATGCACTTGGAACTATCAGAAGACATATAAGCAGTCAATATGCACTATGTATCCTATCCCTATGACGTGTGATAGTGTTTTGTGAGATTGAGTTTTACTCTTAATCTATAGCCCGTTGTGGGGGTGTGTTTGAGACGCACTTGATGGATTTACTTGAGTTTTGCTCTTAATATTTCCATTACCCGTTTAGTGGTGCTATTGAGAAGCACTGAATGGATTCACCGCTTGATATGAGAAAGGTTGAGCTTATATTGCTCTGAATGATACCATAGCCTTAAGGTGGTTTATTTGAGATAGACTTAATGGAATCGCCTACATGAGTGTAAAGATTTGACCACCTTTTATGAAAAACTTGGGCAGCTTTTCTAGAGTACTCATGAGACCAAGGTTTGGTGCATGGCCATAAAAGCACTTTATTAGTATCGCGGAGTTTGCATAAATTTAAGGATATAGTATGTGTTGTGGGGGTCTCAACTTATATCCATTCAGTTCAAAAGTACTTCACTTTGTGGATATTAGTTGTTGCCTGATTTCGCTACGTGTTAATTCAAATCAAAAGATATTGACACTTAAGTGCATGTTCCTTCCTTTTGCCCAGAAATTATTCTTATTTTTTACCTATGCATTAGCGGGAGATTTTTGAAATTATTTATTCCACTTATAGTAATTCCTTATGGGTAATGCAAAGTTAAAGAAGAAAGCGTTTAGATTCATGTTTAATGTACGATAGGTCTAGATTAATCCTTGAGATTAAGTGTGATTTATTTCACATAATGGGTCATTAATCCATTTTTGTAACTACTGAATCATTATGGCCATTATTCAACCCATTGTAACTCCCCATTCCTACACCTCCTATATATTCTTATGTCTTCTTTGTGAGATAGATAACATAGAAAATGAATAGTTTCTCCATCTGTTGTTTAATTTCTTTGTGTATTTCTGGGCAGATGTGTTTATGCAAACTCCAAACTTCCAGTCACTAGTGCAAGTATTTGGAAGTGACGTGGAACATTGGAGAGTGACCGGTCTTAGCACTTTGCAAAGGAGTCGGGCCGAAATAGCTTTTAAGGCAGTGGTTTGTCACAACGTAGCAGTAATCCGATAAGTTGATTCTATGCTTTTGTTCGTTTTACTGATTAATATTGCTAATATTTCCAACAAGTCGTACTTGAATTATAGAGAAGAAGATTGCTCCATTAATAAAGCAGGAATCTTTCACAGAAGTTCTTCGCCACAAAGAAGAAGAGAGTTTTTTTTACTTGTATCTTGGAGAAAGAAATAGGGGAAAAAAGCTATTTGATTTCTTCTGCGGAAGCCTATTTATTTGGCTGAAAGGATATAACTTTTGGGACTTTTCCTAAAAGTTATGTATTTTCCCTTTTTCCATTTTTATTTAGGAATATATATACAATATATTACATATATTTACTTATTTGGATTGACCCACATGGGTGGCCCAAATCCAAATTTCCAACAGTATAACTAAAAAGGATACTTTTGAAATGTTTGAGAAATTTGCAATAATATTTTAATTTTTAAAATAATAATTGTAATAATACTTTTAAGAAATGGGTGGAAGAGTAAATTGTTGAAAAATGTGATCTTTTTGGACAAGCAACCGTAGCTCGACCCCACCATGATATCGTCATCAGTATATACATCCCTGATAGTTTGTTTAACTTTCATTCCAGTGGATTATTCTAGGCATAATAAATAAACAGGCCGTTAAAATTTGACCTTAGTTGACAAGTATGTCCTTCAACTTTGGATGTGCACAGTTAGGACTTCAACTTGTCTCCGCTTTGTCAGTTGAACACTTTAACTTACAAAATGATCATCTAGACACCTCCAGAATTTATGTACCACGTCAGCATTTGTGTTCAAGTTTATACAAGTTGAGGTGTCTATTTGTGCACACCCAAAGTTGAAGGGCATACTTGATAGCTGAGGTCAGGTTTGAGGGCCATTTTATATATTAATTAAATTTAAGATAAGAAAAAAACGTTATTATATGATCAAATTAAATACTTTTTGTTTCCATTTCCTCTTAGATTTGTCCAATATCAACTAAAATTAACTTCCCTTGCAGAGAATAGGGTCAAACTACAAATAGGAGATCATTAAAACTCAGAAGGATAAGCTTCTAAAGTTTGATGCTGATATTTGAGTTTGCTTTCAACTTTAGGCGGATAAATTTTTCTGCTACCTCTAAAAAACATTCTTCAAAAATTAGATTTATTAAAAATGTAAAAGCTCTAAGTTAAGCTTCTATAATCTCGCTACCAATCCACCATATCTTTTTTTTTATTTTTTATTTTTTGAAAAAAATGGCGAATTACATAATTTTTTGTAAAAAGTTTTAACATATTTTTTGTAATTGTTGGACCTAGGGCTGGGAATATATACCTGAAAGTACAAGAGGGGGGGGGGGGGGGGTGGATTGTAAGCCCGTTAAAAAATTCAGTCGACTACTGTTTGGTGCCAGTCAACTGATAGCGAGACAGCCTGCACAAAATTATCAGTCCTTCGATTTGCACAAGTATAAACCACAATAAATAGTAAGGGTGCAGAATATAATATGATCGCAATAAAATAAATGACACCAGAAATTTTTATACTGGTTCGGAACCAATGTGATATCCTAATCCAGTCCCCTTGGGTTGCAAGGAGGTTATCTCTTTAAGCTCTTTGTAGTTTGAGTTGAGTACAATCTTTGTGGTTTTCCTCGTTCACCACCAACGTTTACAAGGTTGGTTTTCACTCACTCACCAACAACGACTCTTTGATTTTCACTCGCTCACCAAAGAAATGAACAATGACACAACCTCTCAATACAAAGCCTCACCAACTATACTATATCTCTCCTCTCTTTTTTGTTTACACAGTAAGTCACTCAGGATTACAATGCTTATGAAAAGTAGAGCAAAGAACTTGAGAAGGTTGAGACAAAAGTATTAGTGACTGCGTAAGTCTAATTGTTGCAGATGTGTTCTCTTTTATACTTGGCCTTCTAGTCGTTGCTCTGCCCAAAACAGTGGTGTGTTACTGTTGTAGCCAAATATCCTCCTAGAAGATTTTCTTGAACTTTTCCTTTTTTTTGTGTGCATATTGTATCTTCTACTTGCCTTGATGTACGTGCTCTCCATGATTGTGTAAGTCAGTATGGCTCCTTGAAGATTCTTTTTCTTTGATTGAGCATTAATGGATCTACCTTGTTTAATCAATTAAGTCCTCAATTCTTGGTAAGGTAAATCCCAAAGAATAAAAAATAGTAAGTGATCACTATTTCTTTTCTTGTCCAAGTATCCATTAAATATGGATCCTTTTCATTTCCTTGATACCCTCTGTGCCTGAATCTTCTTTTCCATATTTAAATATTACTCCCTTGACATCTTCAATCAAAAGTCTTCCTTCTAAAAATATAGTAACTCAATTGTTACTGCTACCTTCAGCTTTACTTGTTGAATTGTAATTAATTCTAGCCGTAATTAATATACGAAGATCTCTCATATCACATAATAAATATTTTCCATAATAGGGCTGATGCAATAATATTCCATGCTCAACATAGCATATTTGTTTCTCGAATAATTCATGCTATCTCTTTCCAATAAGTATTCAATAATATCTTCCATATAAATGTAGCAAGTATATTCAAATCCAAATTTGAATATTTCCTCCCTTTCATCTTTCCAAAATAACTAATATTCTTTCCATCAATTTCTTCGAACTCTTTTTTTGGCTTGTACAAATATGAACTTTTATTTAGGCAACCCAATAGAATTTCAAGATCCTCTTCATTCACCGTGAATCTTGATTAGAATATAATCACATTCGTCTTCTTGAATTTGGACTTTAATCACTTTAAATATGGACTCTTTTGTGAACTTGAGACTTCTTGATACTCCATAGATTTTGGGTCTTCCTTGAGCAACAAATTGATCTTGATCTTTTCCTTTTATAGAATATTTCCCTTCCATAGGATCGTAGTAAATATTCTTCTCATAATTCTTGCACTTTGATTTGAGTAAGTCTTTTCTTCCACGCCTTCTTCCGCAATTCCATCTCATCATATCTTCTTTTCCATATTTGATTAGATCTTCACCAAATCCTTTTTAATCAAATAAACTTGTACCAAAAATAAATTTGCCACAAGTAAATGTTCTTTTATTAATAGTTATGTTGGTTTGTTATCATCAAAATTAATAGGTGAAACCTTGGACCTAATAATACCGAAAACCGAAAAACCGAACCGAACCGAACAGAAACTTCAACAAACCGAACCGAACCGAACTAGTTTGGTTCGGTGTTTGGTGTTCACCTTCAAAAAACCGAAACCGAAATAGCCGAACAGAAATTTGATAAAACTGAACCGAAAAACCGAACACACACCGAAATTTAATACATTACCCAAAAAAATTTAAATAGTCCAGGCCCATTAAGTTTAAAGCAAAAAAAAACCCAATTGTAACAAGCCCTCTTTTGCATTTGTATCCCTAATTTTCTACTTCAGTTGAGAAAATCAAATATGTTAAGGAAGGCAACTAGGATGTGTCTTTAGGATTAATGTATGTCCTTTATGTGTTTTCTTAATTATTCTTACGGTATGTATATAACACCTAGTAATCCTATATCATGGTTATAGTTTTCTATTCTTGTATATCCTATTTGTTTGATTTTGATTTCAATTTATTAGTTTTATGTTTTATTACTTTTGAGAATATGAATTAGTGTCAAGGTAATTGCTTCTAATATCATATCAAAAAAAACGAATTGAAAAAACCGAAACCGAACCGAATTTTAAAAAATCGAAACCGAAAGAACTGTTCGGTATTCGGTGTCCACCTTCAAAAAACCGAACCTGAAATAGCCAAATCGAACCGAAAAACCGAACGCCCACCCCTAGTTGGAACTAGGAGTGGCAAAATCAGCCCATGTAAACATGACCCGCCCAAGTTTGGGCTGATTACTTACTCGCTCAAGTATTAGCTTAGTGCATTTTAGCCCATGTTGAACTACGAGAAATCTTGTCAAAATATTTTTAAGAAAGATAATATCTTAAGTTGATATGTTATATATAGTCATAATAAAGAAAAAAAATTTAGTTTTATTAGGCACTAAATGATTACAAAAGAACAAATAAAAAAATAGAAACTTAGTAAGAATTGAACGGATTGGGTTATGACCCGATTTTAGCCCATTTCAACTCAATCCGTCCATTTATCAACTAAGCTCAACCCGCATATTTGACAGTTGGAACGAATCAAAGTCCAATTCGATGTTCAATCAGTAGTAACATAAAGTAAGGAAAATAATAAAGAATGATAAATGAAAAATAAAAGAAATATCCGTGACAAAGTAACATGGAATTTTCAAAAGTTTTTTTCGGTTTTGGAATCCATCAATAGCAAGAAAGGCGTCCTAGGAAGGAATCTAATCGAAGTATCTTGGACTAAAAAATAAAATAGTAGGATATTTCCATTAACACAACGTAATTGATTAGGAAAGCATAAAAGTTCTGATGACTTTTATTTCTTGCAACTGGTTCATTGCCAGCCTTTGATTCCTCTGAATTTGACAACACGAAAAGTACTACCAAGTCCGATTGAGTTAACCGATTAAAAGTAGCTGGTGTTGAATACAACACCAACATACTCTGTGAAATTTCATAATGTAAGGTTTGGGAAGGATAAAGTATACGCAGACCTTACCCCCACCTTGGGAGGTAGGAAGGCTATTTCCGAAAGATCCTCGGCTAAGAGTAGTTGGTATTGAGTCTTTTTATTAATTATGAAATTAATTCTGTAAATAACTAATTACTATGTGTTGAAGTAGAAGGCTCAAAATTGATAATAAGCAGACTTGATGTATTTTGGTAAAAAAAATACAGATGAGCAATTTTTAATTAAGATAACTATTTAAAGTTATTTAAATAAATAAATAAATAAATAAATAAGTATTTGTCCAAGGAGAAAAATGACAGACAACAATAGAATAAAGAAGGAGTTAACACTTTTATTTCGGAAAATATATTTTGAGAACTTCAAAAGTTATTAAGGATAACAAATAATAACATACTTGATCAAATTAAAAGTTCTTAGTATCTTATGACTTGAAAAATAAGCTGGAGGTGAGTAATTTATGGCTTTTGCTAATAATGGCTTATAAACACTTTGGTTGTTTACCAAGTGCATAAATAAGTAGAAAGTTAATTATAAATTAGTTTGATCAGCTTATAAATTTACCCAAACACCTTCTATTTCCCCTCACTAATGTCATATTGTTAATTCATTTCAATTTATGTGATGACATTATCTTTTTTGTTGTAAAAAGAATGATAACTTTCTAAATTTATACAATTTAATTTAAATTTATCACTTTACCCTTAACTGAAATTTTTTATAATATAAAAGTATTATGATACATCTAAAACACACAAATTTTACTACTTTCTTTTCCTTAAATATTGTGTCCAGTTAAACTCTGTTACTTAAATTAAAACGGAGGGAGTGACTCTTGCTTAATTAGTGAAGCACCCACACCTGGTTGCTTGCGTTTGAGCTGAATTTTGCGTCTATTACCTTCTGATAAGGATAGCTTGGAATCTTTGACAAAACGTATGAGGTTTTATTTTCTGTAATCAATTTTGTGCACCTTATGACATAATCCCTTTTATGTCACTGTTTTCTCTACAAAATTGCAGAAAAACAAATTTTTATTTGCAGAAATTGAAACAAGCTTTTGCAAAAATCAACTCTTTTCACCGTACGCTTTTTTGATGAATATATACGCACAATCTCTCTGTGCGTAGCCTTACCTCTCAGGTTATATATGTGTTGTTTAGTAACAAAACTGAGAGCCCGTTTGAATTGGCTTATAGGTTGATCAAATCAGCTTATAAGTAATTTTTAACTTATTTGAGTGTTTGCAAAAATAAAAAACAGCTTAAATTAAGTTAAAAGTGTTTCAAATAAGTCAAAATCAAGAAGTTGCTCAACCCTTACTATTTGTTTTTGGCTTAAAAGCCATTTTGGTTTGATCAACAATTTTATTTTTTTATCCCTTATATTTTTTGTTAATTCCAATACTATCCTTACTTTTAAAAATCCTTTAAGCACTTTTGGCCAAACACGTAATTGCTTATTTATAAAATAATTTTCAACACTTAAAAGTACGTTAAACATTTATACTTGAAAGTCACTATTTTTTCGGCAAATCCAAACGGGCTCTGAAGGTCAGCTAAGCAATAGTTCTTTCACATAAATTAAATAGAGGGAACTATAATTAATGCCTAATGACTTATCACTTCAAGATTCCAATCAATATAATGGTGCAGATGTAATCACATTATCACAAGTTGATTCCGACACGTAACCACAAACAAACCTAGCAATCAGAATTACGATAATATCCTTAGATTCTTTAATTTAGTATCTTCTAGGCAGTTTTCTGTCAACTTTTCAAACGGATAACGTTCTTCAAGTGTATGAGAGTTGAGAAGGATAACAATGTTTCGGCTTATCTCCAATTTCTTGTAGGAATCTGCCGCTTGATTCAACCTGATTTTGACACCATGAATTATTATTGACTTTGTAAGTATAGTTACAAGACCAGTCCTTTTCTAAAGTACAAGCAACCAGCTGTAGAACCATCAAAGTGGAGCAACCTAAAAGGAGGGAGGAAGATTAATTATTTTACATACATAAAAACAACATGATGTCTTATTTTATTTTTCTTTAAGCCATTCACAAGGCTTGAATTTGCGATTTTTTTATTGAAGATGAAGAAAATTTCATCTGCTCCATCACATCTCTTAATGATTACTCGGGCTAAAAACAAGTTTAGGAGAGTAATCTAATTAGCCTCGGAGTACATTTAGGCCCACGTAAGAATAACGGATCATTTGAATACTTGGACACAACTAAAAGACAATTTGGAAGTGTCCAGTCTCAAAACTGCAAACTTGAACAATTTGGCTAATTATGAAACTGGTAGAGCATAGAAAGGTAACGTCGCTCGTTACTATGGTTGGATTCTACCAATCCTATTCTCGTTAAATGGGATATTCCACGTTCTAAGTAATTTTTCAAGCTTATGATACTTCGACTAGCACGGGGAAGGTAGATCTGCAAAGAAAACAGCGGCCACTAAATCAATTTAATTAAGCAGAATCGCAATGGACTTTGACTACTCTTTGATCACTGTCGCAATTGGCAAATGGGCCGTTTTCTTGAGTAAGCATAGGAATCTATGAAGGAGTCTGCTACTCCACGTTAACTGTCTGATCACATTTTGAACATTTGGAGATAAAATCAAGCTATTTCTCAGTTCCGTGTGATAAAAAAAAAAATTCTAGCTTAATCCTATTAATTAAAACAATTGATATGGAATAAGATTTAAATCTGTAAAGAAAAATAGCTTATCTTCATAAGTTGTGAAAGTTATTTTCTCCATTTTGATTGAAGAAAACGTTTTTTCTGACATTCAAAAGAGTCAAAATCTTTGAAGAACTTTCCGTGTGTCGAAACTATTATTATCGAGAGAGGTGGGCTAATTGAAAGGAATCTAATATAGTAGTATCTATCTTCTAAAAACCAAAATAGAACAATTCCAAAATATATACAGGAGTAACTGATATAGACACATAAATTGCTATGGCCCTCTGATTCCTTCGATTTGGATAAAACGAAAATCTCTCTTTGTTTGATTTAATTTATGTTGCTTTGCTTAAGTAGTCAAGCAACCACTTGGCGCTTGTTTCCAAAGACAATTTCAAGAAGATAAAAGATTAGACAAAACACCATTAAAGGCCGACAACCTCTCCTCTGTCGATGAATTACCTAAAAGGGCATATGTTAGACAAATTTCTAGAATTCTACCTAGTAGGTAGTACTCCCATCCTCTAAAATAGATTGTTTTAACTTTTCTTATTAGTTTATCCCAAAAAGATTAACACATTTTTATATTTACAAATAATTTAACTTTGTGAGATGATTTATAGCCACACAAATATTTAAGGCTTGTTTTGGATCACACATTTCAAAAGTCTTCCTTTATTTCTTAAATTTCGTATCAAGTTAAACTAAGATAATCTTTTTGAGACAAAGGTGATAGTATTTAATAAGGATTTGATAGGGACTATTTTCCTTAACTAGTTTTAGTACCCGCGCGATGCGCAGAAGATATTAGAAAAAAACTCAATCATATATATATAAAGTAGTTTTCGGGTTCCCCGAAAGGGAAACCTCTCTCCAGCTTCAAGTCATGTAAGTTTTATCTATGTTTTCTGTACTAATCTCCCTACTATGTAAATTATTTTATGTTTAATCAAAATATTATGTTGATAATGTTTGAGTAATTACTTACTTGTTGTTATGAATCTATTACTCTTAGTATATGGTTGTTCTCTTAACTTCTTAATATACTGGATGGATTAACCTGTAAATTCCTAGGTGTTTGAAATGCCGTTTTAATGTCCAAATGATAAAGAACGATATTGGCCGTGGTAACCGGGGTGTGGTTAAAGAAGACGGATATTAAGAACCAAGATTAAGAGAAAGAGATGAACAGTGTAATAAGATTCATAACTAAACAGATTTATTAAAAAAAAATGAAAATTATAAAAATTGGGAGAATAGGCAGAAAATAAGAAATACACCTACATGATAAGAGGAATCAAGGGGTGAGGGAGTACCGAGTAAGATTGTTTAAAATATTAGTAAAAAACCACATAATATTTCTATCCTTATTCCTATTGAAAAAATATATTGAAAAATATAACCCCCGTATCACTTCAAAAATATAACCCCCCTATCACTTTGGTATCAGAGCAAAACGATTTTTGGACCTAACCTATATCTTAAACCTATATTTTAGACAAAATTACAACCTAGTTTTACTCAATATATAAGTTAGACATTTAGAGCAACAACTAAAATTTATCCCCTTAAGGTAATGAAAGATAATTATTTAGCCGTAAAACAAGAGCTAGAAAAACTATATCCGGAATATACCAGACTAAGTACTACTCACGAAAATCAGTTAAGATTACAAGAATTAATAGATATAATATCAGGATTAGAATATAAGTTACTAGGATATATAAAATCTAGACAGAACCAAAAGTGATTTAGACCATATTAATTGTATGAGAACACTACCCTTTGTTAGACAAATACATATTAATCATTGGTATTTATATAGAGATATAAAGAAAAGACAAGAATATAGACAAGTAGAAAAAACCTTAAGTGCGTATTTAGAGATAATAAATTCAGAAACATTATCATCACTAATACAAAATAGACACTTACAAAGTCAGATTAACAAAGAGACAATTTCTGCTATAACGTGGGAATTACACGGTATAAGAGAAGATATAGAAAGACTTACAACTAGTATAGAATATCAAAAGAAAGTTTGTAAAATAAAAATTCCGTTAGGATAATAAATAAAGTTAAAAAAATAGATACATTAAAAAATCTAGAATACTTAGACTTAAGAATATACCCAGAAAGGAAATATATAGTATTAATAGACCATAGTATTATAAAGTGTAATTTTAGTAACGGAGATCATATATTACACAGTGAAGACAAACAGTTAAATACATTAGTAGATTTAGTCATAAATTTCAGTGAAAAAATACAAGAAAATAATAAAGATATCACTAGAATATTAGAGGTGGTAGTTGCATCTCAGACTAAGCAAAAGAAAACCTTTGAAAAATTAGAACAAAACCTAGATTACTTCAAAACACAAGAATTAGAATTAGAAAAGAAAATCCAGATTCTAGTTAATAAATTTAATCTAGAAAAATTACCTACAAAAACGGAAATAGAAAAGTTAGTTAAAATTATTACAGAAAAACCAAAAGAGATAGAACTAAAGACAACCCAAATAGTCTCTAAAATAACGCAACAGGTAGAAATTTTAATTAGTGATATTAAAGAATTAAAAAAGACAGTAGAAGAATTAAAAGAAATCACTCTTTCATGAATAGACCAACCTTAGCTCAAGAAGAAGCCTAAACAATAGTAGAAAAGTCTATACCTTTACCAGCAGACTATAAAGATTATATACCTAACGCTAAATCGGATCAAATAACTCTGCAACAAAATATTACTATAATCTCATTAATATTAGAAATAATAAAGAAAATAGAAATAATAATACCAAGGTTAGAAATAATAAGTGAGCGCGTTCGGTTATTAAGTGAACAACAAAGCGAGAAAAATAAAGAGACGTTTAAACATAAAGAAGTTGAAGAATTAATAGACCAATTAAAAAGGTAGAAATAACACCTCAAAAAGAAAAAATTAAAGTAATTAGAAAACCACAAAAATGGACTTTCTTTCAACTAGACCAAGAAACGAAGGAGGATCAGAAAGGCAAGAAAGACAAAGAGTAAGTTTTTCAGATAATAGAATAGGTAATAATTTCTTATCAAGAATTTTAAGTAGAAGAACACCAGAAGAAAACAATCAACAACTAAGTGAAGTAATAGACGTAGACAGAGATATACAAATTTTCCAACAGAACCAGTTAAAACTATTAAATCCAAAAACTTTATACAATATAGGACAGTTTTCAAGTACAACCCAATTATATAAACATTATAGAGAAGAACAAATATCAGCCATAGGAACTAAAATTACTACCATAAATTTAATAGACCCAGTAGCTGTAAGACAAATAAAAAATATCGGAAGAAGTTTAATGCATATGGGATTAATAGTAGTAGGATTAAAAGGATTAACTAGAAAGAACTTAGGAACTAAAGTTTTAATAGTAATTTATGACGATAGATGATCAGACATGAAAAAATCAATAATAGGACTAACGGAAGTAGACATGACAAATAATGGAGAAATCTTTTATATTAGCCCAGATTTTATAATGAATTTAGCAGAATTTGAAAAGCACATAAAAATAGAAATACAGACCAAGGGATATGAAGAGATGTGTGACGGTAATAATTTATTAATATGCGTAGGATTTCTAGGAAAAATGACTAATAATAGTAATACAAAATTTAAAATTAAGATAGAAGATGTAGTAGAAGTAATGAGAAATAGAGGAATAAGACTAATAAAACCTATAAAAATAAATCCTGAAGAATATGCAGGGATGGAATGGAATCTAGAAGATTTTAATAGAAAAAAGATTCTGCAGCCAGAAGCTCACCTAATGTATACTAATTCTAAGGGAGAGACATCCGTACGCTTTACTAATTATAATTATACGCCACAAAAAGACATAGAAGAAGAAAGTACTTTAGACGAAAATGAAATTACAGAAACAACTTTTATGAATATATAATTAATACAAGACGAATTTGCGGTAGACATAGCTATAGAAGAAGCAAAAAGACTTCAAAAAGAAAACAAAAATATGCTTTTTAGATGTAAATGATGTAAGTTAGGAGAATTAACAATAGAAGAAACCATAAGTCACTTTAAATTATGTGAAGCCCGAACTGATAATTGGGGATATAGAGTAGAACAGATATACCAAAAGAAATCAGACGATTTTGATAAAATATTAGAAGATATGCAATATAATGACGACGAAATAGAGATAGACTCGATAATAAGTCAAAAAGAATTAATGGAATCTAGCGCGTCTAGTTCTAGCCCGTTTCAAAGAACAACAGTGGAAGAACAATACATTGTAGATACTAGTACAGGAAATGTACCTAGAAGAAGAGTTTTTAGAACAGCAGGAGAACCCTTTGACAATGTCAAACCATCAGGAAAAAGAATGCCCATAAAAGAACCCATTATTCTTCAAGAAGGAGGTAATAAAGGTAAAATATTAAATATAGCAGCACATGATCCGCAAAGATGGAATTCAGTAATAGATCTTTGGAAAGGAATAGTAGTAGCAGACTATATAAAAACATATAGTGATACAGACGCAGAAACAATGTATAAATATTTAGAAACTTTTTTAGGAGAATTAGCCAAAGCTTTATGGGAAGCTTATAAAGAAAATTTTTCAATGGAATTTCAACACTTAGTATCCATGGGAGCAAACCCATATAATTTTACTAATAAAATACATACTTTAATTACAGGAGAAGATCCAAATAGTAGATTATTAGTACTACAAAGAAATGCAGTAATAAAATTAGAACAACTAAGCATAAGTAGTTGGTTTCATATTAAGAAATTTTTAAACGATTATTTTTACTACTGTACTATTAGTGGAAATGCATTTGATCAAGAATTAGGTAAAAAATTATTTAATAAACTACTATGAGCCTTAGGAAGAGAAATAGAAGATAGATGGAATAAGAGAGACGGAGTAGTGCAGAATCCTAATTTAAAATGGTCTATAGGACATAGAATACAACATATAATGGATATACTACAAGAAAAATGTACCCATATACAGATACAAAAACAGTTAAAACAAAATGAAATGAACTGTTGTAAAAGCGTAGTTTACACTACACAAAGCTATGATAAAGACAATTACAAAAAGAAAAAACATAAAAAATACAGAACACATTATAATCGAAATTATCCTCAATATAATAGAAAAAATATTATTTTAGAAAATCAGCAGCTAGAAAAGCTTATTTAGACAGAAATAGGCATGTAAGAAAATATCGAACAGAAAGGAATTATAAAAATAAATTAGAATGCTTCACTTGTGGAAGTATAGAGCACTTAGCAAATACATGTCCAAAAAGAATAAATAATAAGACAAGAAATTCTCAGCTAATTGAAGATTTTCAAGAAACATTAATAAATGTAGACGAATATTTATCAGATACAGAAAGTATATATTCTATAGTAAGTGTAGACACTGAAGAAAAATCAAAACAGACTCATCAGACTCAGAAGCAGACGAATTAATTAATGAAATCGGATTAGAAAATCTAGACTTAGAAGCAATGAATAATTTAGCAAATATAGCAGAAGACTGTAACCATGAGTTCGAACGAAATAAAGGATTAGATAGTAATGCATGTTTCTTTTGTAAATGGTATCCTAGTAGAGACAAAAGAGCTAAATGTAAAAATTGCTATATAGAAGGATGTACAATGTGTATAGAAAAAGAGTTTAAAACAAAAATAAATAAAGAGACAACTTATAAGAAAATTGAAGACCCTACTATTAATCTAAGAATAATAACATTAGAAACAAGAATAAATGAATTAGAAACTAGATTATGTAACCTAGAAAAAGGAAAACAAAAAGAAGTAGATAGTGAAGACGAAGAAATAAGATTATCAAATATACAACCAATAATGAAACCATTAAGAACAATATCAGAAAATTCTCAAGCAGAATTAATGAGTATAGAAGACCATGAAACATTAGTATGCAATGAAGATAAAAAATTAGGAACAATAAAAATACTTGCAAGAATTAAAATAGATGATTATGAGATAGAAACATTAGCATTAGTAGATTCAGGATGCACAAAGTGCATAATAAATAAAAGAATAGTTCCACCTAATTTAATAAAAATTCTAGAAAAATTAGTTGCGGCCATGCAAATGGATGGAACACATAACATATATAGACATTATGTTCATAAGGCCTACATTAGCTTTATAAATACATGTTCAGAGTTTTACAAACCAAGCTATAAAATGGATAAAATATGGGTAAGAGACCTTAATATAAATGTAGACTTTGTCATAGGACTAGACTTTATGTTACATAATAATGTCAGCTGTATGATTACAAGAGATGGAGTAATTTTCTTAAAAAATATTACTCATACACCAGTACAAGTTCTTAAGACTGAAACTAGGATCCGTCATAAGAATATCCTTACCACAGACCAAATTAACCTGCAAAAGAAAAAAGATAGTTGTTGTAAAGAATGTCAAGAAAATAATACGTGTTGTAAAGACAAGCCGGAAGTAAAAAATTTAACTCTAGAAAAAGAAGAAATTCTAGGAGAAGAGGATTCGTTAGAAAAAGACTATACTCTATTAGATATAGAGACAGAGTTATATAATTTTAAAACAGGAATAGAAAGAATAGGAGTAATAAAGAATCAAAAGACCTAGATAATATAATAAAAATACTAGATGAAATAGAAATTATAGGAGAAAAACCATTAAAATGTTGGAAAAATGATAGGATTGTATGTAAATTAGATATAATAAATCCAGACTATATAATTAAAACAGCTTCTATTGAAGCAACAAATCAAGATGTAGAAGATTTTAAAGTACAAATAAAAGAACTATTGGACTTAGGAGTAATACAGAGATCTACTTCTAAACATAGATCTGCAGCATTTATGATAAGAAATCATAGCGAAATAGTAAGAGGAAAAGCGAGAATGGTAATAAACTATAAAAGACTCAATGATAATACTAGAACAGATGGATATAAGCTACCAGACAAAACAGAATTAATAAATAAAATACAAGGAAAGAAAATATTTAGCAAATTTGATTGTAAATCAGGATATTGGCATGTACGAATGCATGAAGAAAGTATAGAATGGACTGCATTCACCTGTCCTGAAGGACATTTCGAATGGTTAGTAATGTCATTTGGATTAAAGACAGCTCCACCAATTTTCCAAAGAAAAATGGATAATATATTTGGGGAATACAAGGTTTGTATTAGTATATGTAGATGATATACTAGTGTTTAGTAGAGTTATTAAAGAACATTTAGGACACCTACAATCAGTATTTAGACTATTTGTAGAAAATGGAATAATAATTAGTAAGAAAAAAATGAAATTATGTAAGAATTATATAAAATTTTTAGGAGTAGTACTAGGAGAGGGTAAAATAAAATTACAACCTCATATAGCCAAAAAAACTTTAGAAATTCCAGATAAGTTAGACGATGTTAAGGAATTACAATTTTTTTTAGGAATAGTCAATTAAGCTAGAAATTTTATAAAAGATTTAGGAAAAATAGCAGGATCATTGTATTCAAAGACTGGATCAAATGGTCAAAAACACTTTAATACTGAAGACATTAAATTAGTACAAAAAATAAAATAAAAAATAAAAAACATTCCTGATTTAAACATGCCTCTAGAAACAGACTATTTAATTATAGAAACAGATGGTAGTTTTGAAGGATGGGGAGCAGTACTAAAAACAAAACTTAATAAATATATTAATAAAAATGAAGAAAAGATATTTGCTTATCAAAGTGGTAAGTATAAAGAAAAAGGAAATATGAGTAGTATAGATGCGGAAATTTTAGTTGTAATATATGGATTAAATAGTTTTAGACTATATATTCTAAATAAACCAGAAATACTAGTTAGAACAGATTGCGAAGCTATAGTTAAATTCTATCAAAAGATAAGTGATAAAAATAGCAGTAGAAGATGATGGCTAAATTTTTTAGATACCATTTCAATTTATAATTTAAAATTTGAACATATAAAAGGAAAAGATAATAATTTAGCAGACCAATTAAGTAGATTAAAGATTACTGCTAACTAATTTTTTATTTGGACAGCATGAGACCTTCCAGTTCTCAGACAGCAGACAAGGAGAAAGGCATAGCCTCAACCCAAGACACATACAAACAAACAGTATTAGGTAACCTTCATTTTAGACCTACATCTTTATTAGAAAGAAATACTATGGAAAGAATACAATTCGGAACTAATAACTTAGTAGCTTTCCAGCCATCAAATTGGACTTTTAAAGTATTACCAGAATACGTAATAGACAGACAACAAAGATGCTTAGTGGATAATTTATGGATTTCGCATAATAGAAAAGACGCTAAACATTTTGTAACTACTATAAATTCTCTTTGTCAGTATTTTACAGACCGAAATTTAGACAAAAAATTTAAATTTTATGTTGTAGTTCACAGTAAAACTAATGGTGTTTTTCAAACTTGGATAGAAGTTGTAGACTCTATTAAAGACATAAGAAAATCTCTTTTTAAAGGATTTAATGATTTCACTGAAGCATTAAACTATGCTAGAGGAGTATTGGGTCCAAACTACTATATTTCTCCAGTTCTCAGACAAAACCCAGACAAAATCCCTCAGTACAATGTACAAAAAGACACAAACAAGATAATTTTTTGTGATCACTGCTCTACTATGACTGACGTGGTCAAAAGATTAAACCAGCAAAAAGAGACATTGGTTCAAGAAAAAATGAAACTCTTGGATCAAGTGAAGACATTAGAACAAAGACTACAAGCGGTTAAGTTCGAATTGATGCAATCTCAGAGTTCTCCATCTCAGACAAAAATGGATGAGACGAGTGTGCATTCCCCAATAAATGCAATTAGACCCACTGTATCGGGTAAGGATACAGCTAGTCTGGTTCAAACGGTAGCCGGTAAAGACTTATCAAATCCGTTGATGGCTGTCACTTTTCCAAAAAGTGAAGATGAGGGATGTTCATCTCTCCAAACAAGACGGAGACTACCAAAGACACTTATCCAAGGAGCAACTTCTACAAAGAAAAGCACACTTGCAAAAAAGAAGAAAAATGAAAAAATAGAAAATATAGTAAAAGAGACACTAGAAAAATTCTTCCAGACAAAAGAACAAGATAAACATATAGTCAAAGATCCTAGTCCGGAATTATCTCTAAGTAAAGGGATGTCACCGGTCCATAATTCAGATTTTGAAGGAGATGATATTAATTTTCAAGACAGTGCATTTCAAGACTCGCAAGATCCAAATGATGTAGACTCGGACATGAGCTTTGATTCAATTGCTCTACACAATTTAGACACTTAGATCAGTTAATGGAGAAAATAGTAGAGCCTAATTGAAAGACGACGATTGAAGACATTAGCTAGCAAGGAGACAAAATAAAAAAGCAGAGAACATTTCAGGAAAGAAAGATGAAAGGAAAAAGAATTGAAAAGAACATGTTAGTAGCATAATTCAGTGAAAGAAAAACAGACATGTGAAGAAACAAGACTTTGGTGTCAACTATCAGAAAGGAAGACAATGACATTAAAGAAGAGATAATGACATTTAGACATCATATTTCAGAAAGATGAAAGTGGTGGAGAAGAGACAATGACAAGTATTAAAGAAGGAAGACTTTTTGAAGACTTTTGGTAAGCTGATAAGGACTATTTAGAAAAAGAAGACCAGACTTTATTAAAGTAGCTTTAATAAAGTGGTAGCTTTATAAAGTAATGGGACAGCTCAACAAGCGGACAAAATTATAAAGTATCTTCGAAAAAGTTTCACGTGACGATGGGGCCCCAAGAGCACCCGACTGAACTCAAAAAGATTCTTCACAAATTTGAAGTTCGCAGTTGAAGTCCGCTAGACTCCTATAAATAGCAACGTTTGTAGAAGAGCAGGTAATCAAGAAAAAAGCTAGCAAGAAAAGAAAAACCATCTGACGCCTCTCTCAACCAACTTTTCCATATTCCTCTTCCCTTTCACAAATGGCCCAACTCCTTTTCCCAGTAAAATCCTGTGTAATATAACTTCCCTGTAAAATAGTTTTAAGCTTTCCAGTAATTTCTCTTAGTGTAAAGTAGTTTTCGGGTTCCCCGAAAGGGAAACCTCTCTCCATCTTCAAGTCATGTAAGTTTTATCTATGTTTTCTGTACTAATCTCCCTACTATGTAAATTATTTTATGTTTAATCAAAATATTATGTTGATAATGTTGGAGTAATTACTTACTTGTTGTTATGAATCTATTACTCTTAGTATATGGTTGTTCTTTTAATTTCTTAATATACTCGATGGATTAACCTGTAAATTCCTAGGTGTTTGAAAGGCCGTTTTAATGTTCAAATGATAAAAGACGATGTTGGCCGTGGTAACCGGGGTGTGGTTAAAGAAGACGGATATTAAGAACCAAGATTAAGAGAAAGAGATGAACAGTGTAATAAGATTCATAACTAAACAGATTTATTAAAAAAAAAAAATTATAAAAATTGGGAGAATAGGCAGAAAATAAGAAATACACCTACATGATAAGAGGAATCAAGGGGTGAGGGAGTACCGAGTAGGATTGTTTAAAATATTAGTAAAAAACCACATAATATTTCTATCGTTATTCCTATTGAAAAAATATATTGAAAAATATAATCCCCTATCACTTCAAAAATATAACCCCCTATCACTTTGGTATATATATATATATATATATATATATATATATATATATATATATATATATATATATATATATATTGATTTAACAAAAAAATAATTGTCACCTTGTTTCTCAATGCAATGTATCCAATAACAAACACTTGGTAAAATCAAAGAAAAAAATTCATATAAAGACAATCATCAAATAGCTTGTCAACGAACTCAATATCGGAATTATATAATTTAACTCTTGCTAATTTATAAAAGTTGATAGTACCAATAAAGAGACAGATTTTTTTAAGAATATTTATCTTTGTTTAATTTTTTTTAATTCAAATTGAAAAACTAATTAATCCCCCAATTCAAAGTTTAATCTGTCAATTTGAATTCAAAATTAACATACATATTACATTATGTATTTATATTTTTCTAAAATAGTCAAGGGAATTTTTCTTAAAGCGCCAGCGTGCTTATTTTCACAGTTGACTATCCTCCTTTTATGGTCAAGTTTTATTTTTTCTCTGCAAATTTATTTTCACGATTGACTATCCTCCTTTTATGGTCAAGTCTTATTTTTCTTCTTCAAATTTGCACTATTTTTTTTTTTTCAAAAGGGGTGCTTTTTCCTTCATTGCAATTGACATTTTGTAGAATATATATATTTGAGAGTTCTTTTGAACCTTTGTGGCAGTTTACTTTGAGATTTATCTTTCAACCTAGCTAGTTCATAGTTCAAGGTAGTAAGATAAATTCTTCTTAGATATTTTTGGTTTCTTCTTGGTATTCTTAGAAGGCGATTAGTATACATATTAATTGTTGTCTAACGTTAATCAGGGAGCGGTCAAGATTCGAATTCTAAGTTTGATTCATTTCTCAAGTAAAGACGTTTGGTTCATCCAATAACCAATTCATTGTTACTTGTATCTTGTCAATCTTCAGAACTTGCATTCTTGGAACTATTTACTTGAATCACCCATATCTTTTGTATCTAATTTTCAGATTAATTTCTATATTTGCTTCCGCATGTCTAATATTTTTATTCGATATTTGGATCTCTTTAACCTCGTTGTTATCAATTGTGAGGTAGCGTGGGTGTTTTCGGTAGACCCTCATTTTCTCCGACAACACTTAGCTACCTGGTAACCTTCTACCCTAATTCTCGATCTCCAAATCTTCGTATCTAAGGTTATGTCCTCAATTAGCTGAAGTTGTGTCATGTCTTGTCTAATCACCTCCTTAGTTCTTCTTCGTCCTACCTGTTGACACCCAATTTTGTCCCACCTTTCCTCCGAAATACCTATTTTTCGCTTCTAATATTTTGACAACTTTAAAAAATAATTATTTGCATTTTTTTTTACTATAATTAGCTTTTATTAATACCAGCATTTCATTATCCTGTCATTATCTTTTATTGTCGTCACTACTACCACTATTATTATTATTATTATTATTATTATTATTATTATTATTATTATTATTATTATTATTATTATTATTATTATTATTATTATTATTATTTTTATTCGCATTTTTTATCATTTCAGAATTTTTACTAGATTATGCACACACATCGCATTTATCTTCGGGTAATTTAATAATAGCATTCATTTATTGTTTGATTTTCAAAATCTTATTGCACAGCTATTTACAACGGCATATAATTTTATTGTCCGAGCACTAATAATTGCATATTTTATATTAAGTAATATTTTAACACACTTTAGTATCGAATTATTTAAATAGGTCTTTATTTAAGATATAGTAGCCCAATTCACCACCAATATTTTCGGATCAGCCCAAAACAATTCAACTCAGCCCACACCCATTTTCATCCGCCCAGTCCATTATTTAAACTATACCCGGTCCATACCCACTAACCTACCCGACCCGACCCGTTTTAATTTAACAAAGGAAACCCTTTTAGGGTTTCCTTCATCTTTTCCTTGACCAGCCGCACACCACCTCCCCTTTTCTCCCTTCCTCTCTCCTCCTTCGTCTCTCTCTCTCCCGCACCTCATCTCCCCCCACGTTGCCTCTGCCACTTCCACCTTCTCCTGTTCCCCACGCTCACTGCCACCCCCATTCCCTGTCCCCCACGCCTCTGTCGCCTCCATTTCCCTTTGTCCACGCTCATCTCTTTTCTTCACAAGCAAAACCCTAGTTAACCCCTATAAATATGGGTTTTCTAATCTGAACCAGGGGTTTTTTTTTTTTAATCACAAAAAATTCCCAAAGAACAAATCTTCAGATCGCAGAAACCCCCCTAAAAAATCAGAGCTTGAATCGCAAAATCCCCCCCTGAAATTAAGTTCTGAAACGAGGTCCTTTTTTGGAGTCATGAAATGCCCCAAGAACTAGACCAGATCATCTTTCGTTCCTCTTTTGTCCTTTGGTATTGCTTTGAATCCGAGCATCGCAAGCTCGGCTTTGATAATGTTCGAGGTTGAATCGGAGACCCCGCGCCTCACTTCGCTGCACCCGAAGAAGGTAATTCTCTCATTATCTTAGCATTTCTATTTTGATTCTGCCGATTATAATTTTATATTAGTTTAGAGATTAGTTGATTTATTAGCTTTTATTAGAAGTAGATTAGATTAGCAGTTTCAGTAATTTCCTTCTTTATTTTAGAATTCTTCTACTTTTAACTCTATGTGTCTGTTTCGTATAAGATTAGCTTAAGTTTGTTTTATCTAGCTAAAAAAATTAGTTTTCCTTGCTACTGTATGAAAATATGAAGTTTTTACTATGTTTCTCTTTGCGTTTTTCTCCCTTAGTATATGGTGAAGGTCAATGTTAGGAGCAATTAGTTAAAACTCAGCAACTTGTTATCTTTAACGGAGATAGAACTAAGCATAACCAATACGTTACCTTTCTAGCTCCAGATTTTGATTAAACATTGAGCTGATTTTGTTCATGATCCAAGAATAGTCGTACCATGCTAAACGTAACTAAAATGTTAGCTGTTTGCCAACGGAACAGAGCCATTAGTTATGAATATTTTGTTAATTTCAAGTTTGGTTCCGCCTTAGCTTTCCCTCACTGTGGTGTTTCCAATTAATGAGTTTCCCCTTTTCTTTCAGAATCTGTTTAAGTGATTTTCCTTCATCCTTTCATTTTACAATCCTGTTCTTCTATGTGGTTTGCTTTGAAATTCTCGTTTCTGTTTATTTGCGTTCATGTTATAGATAGTTTCTTATCACGGCTGTTTCTTAGTTGCTGGTATTAGTTAGCTCTTGCTTGCTGTTCTTCTATGTGGTTTGCTTTTAAAATAATGTCGCTCATTTTTTTAGCTTCTTTTGTTGTTTTTCTATACTTGGGTTAAAGTGAAGAAGCAACTAATTAATTTGTTACCTTTTCTCAGAACAATAATAGCTTTTGTCACGGTTGGGTGCTAATCTTTATCTCTTTTCCCCTTTCTTTTACATGTACACATCGGAGCAAATGGAGTCTTAATTCGGGACTTTATCAAAACAAAGTATCAAGAGGAGACTCAGCACACCTATCCATAAAGTCATCTCGCGCCGCAATTCTTAGATCACATCGGGCAGGCGAAACTCGTTAGAGGCCGCCTGTAACATTTGTTTCTTTTTTTTCCTTTCTTATCATTCATTTTCTTTCATCCATTTTTTATGATTGCTAATTTGTCTGCGTTCTGGATTGTGCGTGGTTTAAATTAGGTGGAGAACCTATGATTCATGTAGGATTAGAAAAGGGTAGATTTTATCATTTAGGATTACCGCTCTGAACATCAAGTACTTATTTTCACGATATGGAGTGCATCATTCATATAATAATATTTTAAGATTTGTTAGTTATAAGTTATTTTTTTCTCAAAAGCTATTTTCTTAAATTTTGAACCTCAATTAATTAACCTAAGTTTGGCCGGACAACCGTAGTTAACGGATCCTAGAGGATGCCTAACCCCTTCCCTTTAGGATAATATAGAACCCTTACCTAGAATCACACTGATTAAGCAGACTATTAACGGAGGTTTAGTTAGTTCTACCTTAGTTAATAATTAGGTGCCCTAATTCACCTTAAAATCAATTAGGTGGCGACTCTTTAAAACAAGCAGAAATAGGAATCACCAATATGTTATACTCTAAATTAACCCGGTTAAAATGGGGTATAACAGCTTGGCGACTCTGCTGGGGACTTCTAGGTTCTTAACCATAACAACTTAGGTTAATTTATTGGATGTTTTGTTTGTTTCCTTCATTTTGCCTAATTGTTGTTTTTCCTCTATGTGCTTTTAAGTGTTTTTATTGCTTTACTCCTTATGTGAATTTTCTATGTTATTGCTTTCCTTAAATTGACATTCCGTTCATATTTCCTCCACTCCTGGAAATTGCACACTATCACACGTACACGCGAGGTGTGTTTTGCGCACCCGCAAATTTCTTCATAGAATCCAAATTTTAGGGGAGTTGGCGTATTCGCGGGGTGCCCGAATAACGGGGACCGCGTAGCCTTCTCACTCGAGTAGTCCGCTCGGGAACCTTGCGTCTAGTAAGCCAAATCTTAGAAAACCTTAAGATAGAGCTTTGCCACCAATTTTATTAAGTCATGCATGCATAAGCCTTAGGTGGGTCGGTCCTTGGTATCGACTCCGCAATTAGGAAACCTACCAAATTGTCGACGGGTTTCATAACCCAACGACCAACAAACATATTATGTGTAACGTGGTAATGATAGAAGGATCCAAGCCTAACCATGACATGTCGAGTTTGGAATCATTTCTTTTTGTAGGATGGTTTTTCACACCCCCAAGCTAGTTTAATGATTAAGTTCCTATGTTACATTAGAGATTTGCTTCTCTGTTTGATTATGTAGTTAGCAATGCGATCACTTTGAGTGTAAAGAGTTCTAAGAAGAGCATGAATAAATTTATGTTTCCCCTTAGTAATTAAAGGTGTATTTACTGAGTGTTACCTTGTAGCTTGGTTAATAGTATGCTGCCAGTTGAAGTTATTATTTGAAATGACTTGAATGAGATTTGTTAAGAGTTAATCAAGTCCCTACTGTGCTTTAATCTTGGTAAGGAGCTCCCTTTTATCATGATCCGCAGCTAATCCCTGTTTGAAGATAATAAGGAGTTCAACAGTCTTAGTTTAAAGTTTCTCTCTGTTTTGGTTTTGAACATTTCCATAACTTTAGTTGTTTTCTTCTAAATGTCACCTTGAGGCACATAATATATTTCTCCTAGTGGTTGGTGGTCTAGTAGTTAACATCTTTTTCTTTATGGCAAACTGTACTCAATTCAAGGATTCAAAATGATTATTTTAGCTTAGCTAAGATATCTTTTCTGGTTAAATACCTCCCAAAAGAGGGGTTTGAGTTATAGGCCAATGGTTTGTAAGTATGAACTTGGTTCTGATTTGATATAGTTGTCGTAAATGTTCATTAGATTTATTTTCCTTCCATTGTGGACAGCTTGGGTTATCCTAATGGGAAATTGATATAAAACTGCAGACCCGAACTTGTTTGAGCCTAGGGGATAACTGCTTAAAAACATGATATTTTAAGCTGGGACTTTGGGGAATCTATTGACATTTTGCTGGTTCCTCTTTATGTTGTCTGTATGCATACCATTCTTTGAAAGTATAACCAGCTTATCAAGGCTATCCAAGTTCCCTCATAATGAGCTCATCCTTAGCTAAATGACCTTATGGATTAACAACTCTTAATTCAGTACAAGTGCTGACCGGATTAAACTTCAGTTTATTTTAAAGAAATAAGTAGTCACTAGTTTCACTCAAGTTTTTCTTTCTTCTGAAGCTTAGTCCCAACTACCTCTTACTTTTGTGAATGATGTGGAACACCAGGGGTGGTTCCCTATGTTAGTTTGATGGTGTAGAGCATTTGATATTAGAAGTTTAAAATAGTGACTCTTTTCTCTGGAACACAAATTGCTGAATCTTTGCTACTTTCAAACAGTTCTCTCCCTAAGTGTCTAGCCAAAAGTAATAAAATATGATAAATGTGTTCATCACCAACTTCGATTTGCGTGTGATCAGTTTGAGATCATGTTGGGGTAAAGAATAACTTTAATGATGTTCTAAACCCCATCTGATGTTGTTCTTCCTTCCCAGGATATTCAGTACATGAGCATATGTCCCTATGTCTGAACCAGTAAAAGCAAGATTGTGCTAGGAGATAGGGGAGCTTGATCTTTGTCGATAATTTGCATTTGGTTAAAAGAAGAACTTGATGTTGGTTTGTTGTGTGTCACCATCCACCTAAATATGTTAAGGGGTGTGATACCCATACCATGTCGATTCTGCCAGAAAAATGACAAGTCATTGGATGAATAGTATGATAAGCGTCTAATAATGGCCAGTTCTACAGTCTACCTGCCCATGCACTATGTTGTCCTTTCAAGCTTACTGTTTTACATAGTAATTTGCTTTGATATCTTGGCTTCTCTGATAGCTCTTGTTATGACTGAGGGTTCTTTTGAGTTGTCTTATGTGATAAAAAATATGAAGCTTTGGGTGCTTATCCTGCGTTCCTTGTTTATTTGCATGAATTGGGATTTTCAAATTCTGAAATATTCAATGAGCTGCCGTCTTGTGTTGTTTCTTTGAGGATGCTGGTTTGCTGCGATATTTGAAAACACACCTAGATGAGCTTGCTTCCACATTTTAAAGGTAAGGTAAATGGATAGAATTGAGGTAAGTAGTCTCTTATTAAAGTTGCTTCATTTTGCTGCCATGATCAAGTAGTCCTCTCATTGCTTCTGTGCTATGGTGTGTTACTTTGATAAGAGGTGACACTACACTTGAGTTACTGACTCTTGGTAAGTTGTTGTGCTGCTTCTTGATATGCTTAACTTAGATCTCCCTATTGTTGCTACTCTGAGATGATTTTGGTTCTAAAGTTGCACTTTATCTGCACTATGATGCTATTATGGGCTGCTAGAGGACGAACTATTGAAACCATGGTGTGATTGTTGTTTTGGCCTGAGAAAAACATAGAACTAGACCTGAGCTGACTCTCACATTCCTTGTGATTGAGCTGCAGCCAGGTTCTTGTGACTGAAGTATTGTTTCAAGACTGAACATGATGTTACACGAATGCTACATTTGAATATGCACCCTTTCGAAACAAATATGGAGTTTTAAAAATAGCTTCTATGAACAACCTTGTTACTGCTACATTTCAGCTGACCTGCTACCAGGTAATGAGTTGGCTGCACTAGTGAACTATTTATTGCTATCTGTTTGTTGCCATTTGTAGCTGTTCTACTACCTGTATTTTGTTGCTGCACTGTTGGGTTGACTGTTTTGTTTCAACAAGAAAATTGGTGAGCTTCAATTGCTGCTACTCTGTTTTAAGTAGAGGTGAGGATAAACTGCGGTATTATGAGGCTTAATGATGCCATATTTAAGTCAACTTGTCACTGCATTTTGAACTAAGCAGTTCTTGTTTCCTGGTCAAGTGTACCACATTTGTTGTCTATTGTTGCTACTGGTTGCTGTTGTTTCTGTCAACTCTAGAAAGACAGTTTCCCGCTATATTTTTGGTATTAACTACTACATTTTGCACAGATGATGCACTTAATTTCTGAGTCAATAGTTGTTGCTACACTTGCGGCATTAAGGCAGGCAAATGCTATAATTGGTGCAGCTTTACTTTGGCTTTTGCATTTGTGAAGCTGCTTGATCAATGTGGCTTTGAAGTGTTCACTTGATACCACATGTTTGCTGCTACATTTTGGATCACTTCTAGGGCCAGTTTGTTGTTGCTATCTTGCTGCTGATACAAAGCCAAACGAAGGACATTAGACCCGAACCGATTTTGCCATTACGTTTGTAGACCTGTACTACTGCATTGTGCAAGCTGATGTTGGTGTTGTTAGTTGTTTAACTTAATCCTTAGCTTGGAGTTTGATTTAGCAATATCTAACAGGACGAAATTCTTGAACAATGTTCCTTAATTTTGCTTGAAACATCTCCTTGTTCCCTTTGGCTGCACAGAATTTGGTATCGTCATTTAAACTTGATCATTTTACTGGTGCCATTTTTTTTAGCAGTAATATAATAAAAGTGAGGCTACCTATGATTGCAACTAATGTGTCTGGAAAAAATAACCAGAACACTGAATATATTAGGCATTTCAGCTATTTCATATTCCCGAGTCTCTTGTCAGATATAAATTCAAGAATCAGAAACGGTAAGAGGCCATAAAAGTGACATACAATCAACCAATACAAACCTTTTCAAATCAATGCGGGAAGTACCTTTAAACTAAATTATCAACACAAAAGGGCACGAGACTATCTAGAGAAATTTGAATCCGAGAAAATGCATCAATTTTGCAGGGTTGAGTTCATCTCAACTCACAAAATAGAGAAGGGGTTGGAGTTGATCCCATTTCGTCCTTTTTGTTGTGTTTCTTTCGTTTTTTTTTTAAATAGAAATGAAATCGTTCTCTATATCATGTTATAACAAATTAGCTCACATACTTTGTTGTTTGAGTCTTCACCTTTTACTGATAGTATTTCCCTCTGTTTCCAATGGGCTACATTTATTCTGAAGTTGGTATGAGTAGAGGGAAACTGAATTTTAACTCAATGTCACCTTTTATGTATTTTGGTTTATTATCTCATCAATATACTCGCTTTTGTTATTTCGATGTAACATGACCTTTTATTTCCAAACTCAAGCGTCTCAATTAAATAGCTTGGATCACTCTATCATAATCTCGAATATTTGGCGTTAGGCCTACCTCTGGCATAAAGAGGTCCTGCATATTAGGACGTGTTATTAATGTTTGTGTTATAAACTTTGTAAGTCATTTGCTTGCTTACTTGCTAAGTGATTTACTGGAATTTATTTGTAATATGCTCGCTCTTGAATTTATTTGCGATTACTTGATGCTAAGAGAATTATTTGAATTTATTTTCTACTTGTTTAGTTTTAAATTCTTTAGAGGTTGCCTAGCATTGAACATTGGGTTGGCTGCGAATCTGCGTTAAGGAAAAGATACAATGGTAAAAAGATTTGAATCATTTAACATCGGTGTGGGATTGGTGCAAGCGCAAAATGAGGAAAGCGAGAAGAATGTGGTACAAAGAAGCGTGTTGGTCAATTTGGGAAATACCTTCAGCCTTCTTCCTAACACAAGTTCAGCTTCCA
The DNA here is from genome assembly GCF_019175385.1 of Lycium barbarum. Taxonomy (NCBI): domain Eukaryota; kingdom Viridiplantae; phylum Streptophyta; class Magnoliopsida; order Solanales; family Solanaceae; genus Lycium; species Lycium barbarum. The sequence continues at coordinate 36,064,478 of NC_083340.1, read as the reverse complement.
GCTCAACCCAAAACATTTCCGTCACTATTTCTCCTCACCCAGCTCCTACATATATACCACTAAGATACTCTATTAAACCCGAAGCTTTGCAAGTCACGTTGATGCCTAATGTCCAAAAGCCTGCACTTGCAGCACCCTTCACAGAAAACCAGCAAAATCAGCTAGCGGTATGCCCATACAAGAGATTGAGAAATGAAACGAATGCAATCAATTGGGATGACTCGGATAGAGAGCTTCACAATTTAAGGAAAATTGTCGAAGAAGAGATGCGGACAAGAAATGTCCAATGTTTAAGATATGAAAGTTTGTGCATGCTTCCAAATGTTGAGTTGCCTCCAGGATTCAAAGTGCCAAAATTCAACACCTTCAATGGCAGAGGAAATCCTGTTACGCACTTGAAGGACTATTGTAGCAGATTAATGGGAGCTGGACAAGATGAATCCATACGAATGAAATTGTTCATTCAGAGTCTATCAGGGTTAGCATTAGATTGGTATACAGAACAAGACTTTCGCAAATGGTACACATGGGACGACATGGCCCGCGACTTTGTAGAACAATTCAAGTTTAACATCGGAGTTAGCCCAAATCTTTATGATATGCGTGAGATAGAAATAATGCCACATGAGTCTTTTCAGGAATATGTCATCCGATGGAGATTGGAAGCTTCAAAAATACGCCCTCCATTGCCCGAGAATGAGTTGATTTCAACTTTCATCCAAACGCAAAAGGGCATATATTATGAAAAGTTGTTAAGTGCGCGGTTTCGTGATTTTTCTGATCTAATTCAAGTTGGAAAGCAAGTAGAAGCGGGCGTTCGAGCAGGAAGAATTGTTGACACTTCATCAGTACAAGCAACCTTTCAAGCTGAGACATTCAACAACTTGCAAGGCAAAAAGAGAGAAACCGACTCAGCTACCAGGTCTACATATCAGCCACAATCACGACAGAACTATCAAGTTTCGCGTGATCATATATCTCTTCACCAACGAGGCTTCCAATATCAACCCGATCAAGCACAGTCTAGCTTACGACAGTCAGAGCACGTAAAATTCCGCACTTTTACTCCTTTTGAAGAGTCATTAACCAGCATATTTGAGAGAATGAAAGTCAAGGGACTCCTGAAGCCAAAGAAAGGATGGATCCCTAAAAGCCTACCGCCAGATTTTGATTGGTCCAAGAGTTGTGCTTACCACTCTAATGTTCCAGGTCATGACACAGAAAATTGCCCAGCGCTTAAGCATAAGATCCAGAACATGATCGAAAAGGATAAGATAAGCGTGAAACAAAATGAATTGTGCGACAATGAGGGCCCTCCAGTTGCAAATGCAATTATTGTTACTGGGGATCCATCAAAATTGGCACCGAGACATTTGAAAAGGAAGCGTGGAACTAAGTAAGATGATTGAAAGGATCTACCGTCACTAGCATTATCCACCCACTCACCCTATGATCAGCTTTCTTTCTCGTAATTTTGCTAAGCTTTGTATGAACTACTTTTGACCTGATTCCTTCGGGATAAGTAGGCAGTCCATTCTTGGACACAGTGTTAATATAGTGAAAAACATTCATTTTCCCCATAAAGCAACATTGGGGCAGCTTTGCAAATGGCCTATCATTATTCGACAAAGCATGAATCGAAATCCCGAGCAATATATTAGCGTCGCCAGATTTGTCGCAATGCCATCACCACGAGAAATGCAGATTCAATGCCAAAGCTTCAGTGTTCAATGCAAGGCAACCATTTTATTTTACACTAACAAGTTTTCTTTGAGTAACGCAGGGGCATATTTTAGCTATTCTTGAAGGATATCACACAGTATCAAGTCGGCAATTGCAAGATTCAGATAAAGCAAGGGGCAAAGTCAACTTAATACTGATTAAATTTGAAACTTACAAATTTCTTTGAGTGCAGGAACTTTTTAGATACAAAATTTGGCAGGGTAGAAGGTCCCCAAATCTCCGGCACTGCATTATGAATATTCGCTGCTGCAAATTACACATTGTATCAAACTCGTCTCACCGCATATGAATCAAGCACCACAAAAGATCTTCGCTCCGCACTAATTTTAGTAATCATAAATCAAGCACTGCATTTAGGCTAGTCCGCCTTTAATAGGACATATTAGGCTCGTCCGCCTTTAATAGGACACTTTAGGCTCGTCCGCCTTTAATAGGACACTTTAGGCTCGTCCGCTTTTAATAGGACACTTTAGGCTCGTCCGCCTTTAATAGGACATTATAGGATCGTCCGCCTTTAATAGGACATTATAGGCTCGTCCGCCTTTAATAGGACATTATAGGATCGTCCGCCTTTAATTGGACATTTTAGGCTCGTTCGCCTTTAATTGAACATTTTAGGCTAGTCCGCCTTTAATAGGACATTTTGGGCTTGACCGCCTTTTATATGTTGCATGGGCTGTGCACTGCCCTTTTAAAATTTCTGCATAAGGCTGAGCACCGCCTTTATATGTTGCATGGGCTGAGCACCGCCTTCTTGATGTTCTGCATAAGGCTGAGCATCGCCTTCTATATGTTGCATGGGCTGAGCACCGCCCTCTTGACGTTTCTGCATAAGGCTGAGCATCGCCTTCTATCTGTTGCACGGGCTGAGCACCACCCTCTTGATGCTTTTGCATGAGACCGAGCACCGTCTTCTATCTCAATTTTATTCTGCCTTGTATTTTGAACTACGCCTGACCTGATTCCCATGGGGGATACGTAGGCAGCCTATATAGGCTCGGTCTTGCCATTTTAAAAGCTCAACATCCCCTGTGCTAGAAACTGGGACAAATTTTTAAAGGCATCGCCGCCAGACGACATCGAGAGACTAGGAAGAATATTGTTCCAACAGATTCATCCGGCAAAGGAAAACTTCGGAAAAGGGGCATTCGCTTTGTTTCACAATGTGTCACAGTTCCAAGTTCAGCAGAAATCATTTATCACTATACACATATTTTACTATGTCTATTTTTATTTTGGAAAAAATGTGACTGTAATCAGACTGTTTACTAGTTGGCTAAGACTTAAAATGAGCGGAGGTTACAAGTTCAGACGAAGTTGGAGACATGAAGCGCCAGCAGCCAGATCCTTAAAGTCAACGCGAATCAACCCCCTCCCAAAACTCACAAAATTTTCTTTGGATGCAGATTTCCAAGTTGCGGAAGCTAAAACATGTACAGCCTTGTAAGGATGGCGCGTCGAACGGTCTGAGCGTCCTTCTATCAATTATGCCTTCAAGTATCAATAACTTTCGACAATCACAATAAGCTAATCCTGCAAATGATTTTTTTTTCAAATATATCAACGCACAAATATTTTCTATTGCTTTCGAATGCATTGCTTTATATATTTTCACAATGCCCCTGTGTATGCTCGCGGCCGCATTGCACTGCACCTGCATCGAGCACCGCCTTTCATATGTTTGCATGGGCTGCGCACCGCCCTTTTAAAATTTCTGCATAAGGCTGAGCACCGCCTTTCATATATTGCATGGGTTGTGCACCGCCCTTTTAAAATTTCTGCATAAGGCTGAGCACCGCCTTTCATATGTTGCATGGGCTGCGCACTGCCCTTTTAAAATTTCTGCATAAGCCTGAGCACCGCCTTTCATATGTTGCATAGGCTGTGCGCCGCCCTTTGAATTTTCTGCATAAGGCTGAGCATCGCCTTTCATACGTTGCATGGGTTGCGCACTGCCCTTTTAAAATTTCTGCATAAGGCTGAGCACCGCCTTTCATATGTCGCATGGGCTGTACACCGCCCTTTGAATTTTCTGCATAAGGCTGAGCACCGCCTTTCATGTTTGCATGGGCTGCGCACCGCCCTTTGAATTTTCTACATAAGGCTGAGCACCGCCTTTCATGTTTGCATGGACTGCGCACCGCCCTTTGAATTTTCTGCATAAGGTTGAGCACCGCCTTTCATATATTGCATGGGCTGTGCATCACCCTTTTCTGCATAAGGCTGACCACCGCCTTTCATATGTTTGCATGGGCTGCGCACCGCCCTTTTAAAATTTCTACATAAGGCTGAGCACCGCCTTTCATATATTGCATGGGCTGTGCACCGCCTTTTTAAAATTTCTGCATAAGGCTGAGCACCGCCTTTCATATGTTGCATGGGCTGCGCACTGCCCTTTTAAAATTTCTGCATAAGGCTGAGCACCGCCTTTCATATGTCGCATGGGCTGTGCACCGCCCTTTGAATTTTCTGCATAAGGCTGAGCACCTCCTTTCATACGTTGCATGGGCTGCGCACTGCCCTTTTAAAATTTCTGCATAAGGCTGAGCACTGCCTTTCATATGTCGCATGGGCTGTGCACCGCCCTTTGAATTTTCTACATAAGGCTGAGCACCGCCTTTCATGTTTACATGGGCTGCGCACCGCCTTTTGAATTTTCTGCAAAAGGCTGAGCACCGCCTTTCATGTTTGCATGGGCTGCGCATCGCCCTTTGAATTTTCTGCATAAGGTTGAGCACCGCCTTTCATATATTGCATGGGCTGTGCATCGCCCTTTTCTGCATAAGGCTGAGCACCGCCTTTCATATGTTGCACGGGCTGTGCACCGCCCTTTTGAAATTTCTGCATAAGGCCGAGCACCGCCTTTCATATATTGCATGGGCTGTGCACCGCCCCGTTGAAATTTTGCATAAGGTTCAGCATCGCCCCTTTGAAGATTTCTGCATAAGGCATCGCACTGCACCTGCATTGCTTTATTATTTTCAAATGCTCTGCGTATGCTTGCAGATGCATTGCACCGCACCCGCATTGTTTCATTATTTTCAAATGCTCTGCGTATGCTCGCAGATGCATTGCACCGCACCCGCACCTTTATTATTTTCAAATGCTCTGTGTATGCTCACAGATGCATTGCACCGCACATGCATTGCTTTATTATTTTCAAATGCCCTGCGTATGCTCGCAGCCGCATCGCACCGCACCTGCTTTGTTTTATTATTTCCAAATGCCCTGCGTATGCTCGCAGATGCATTGCACCGCACCTGCATTGCTTTATTATTTTCAGATGCTCTGCGTATGCTCGCAGATGCATTGCACCGCACCCGCATTGCTTTATTATTTTTCAAATGCCCCTGCGTATGCTCGCAGCCGCATTGCACCGCACCCGCATTGCTTTATTATTTTCAAATGCCCTGCGTATGCTCGCAGCCGCATCGCACCGCACCTGCTTTGCTTTATTATTTCCAAATGCTCTGCGTATGCTCACAGATGCATTGCACCGCACCTGCATTGCTTTATTATTTTTTCAAATGCCCCTGCGTATGCTCGCAGCCGCATTGCACCGCACCTGCATGGCTTTATTATTTTCAGATGCTCTGCGTATGCTCGCAGATGCATTGCATCGCACCCGCATTGCTTTATTATTTTTTCAAATGCTCTGTGTATGCTCGCATCCGCATTGCACCGCACCCGCATTGCTTTATTATTTTCAAATGCCCTGCGTATGCTCGCAGCCGCATCGCACCGCACCTGCTTTGCTTTATTATTTCCAAATGCTCTGCGTATGCTCGCAGATGCATTGCACCGCACCTGCATTGCTTTATTATTTTCAGATGCTCTGCGTATGGTCGCAGACGCATTGCACCGCACCCACATTGCTTTATTGTTTTTCAAATGCCCCTGCGTATGCTCGCACCCGCATTGCACCGCACTTGCATCGCTTTATTTCAATATTTATCTTTACTGACTATTTTTATCTAGTTTAAAGGTTCGCAGGAGCTTTAGCGTAACGTGGAACTATTTCTTCGGCAGCAAACTGGGGCAATGCGTAGGGAAGGAAAGCAGACTTCCCGACAAGGGTCAAAGATCTACCTCGAACACTCGGCTCCAATTCCAAATATCCCGCTCGCATTCCAGCACACTCAATTTTCAGAGTTCTATCATAATACCCAGTGTCATCATCATTCGACACTGGGACAATATTTTGCAAAGATTCGCACCAATCGGGGTCTGTTATTCATAGGGGTCGTAGTCATCCCAGAACTACACACGGCCTGATTCTCGTGCAGCCCGAGATATGTAGGCGACTCGGAGACCGGAGTTCGGCCGTAATTTTCTTTACCCTTAGTCCTCCAAAATCCTTTAGCCGGGACAAAATAGGCTACTAAGTCAACGTCTTTGCCCAAAAATTCTTTCATCATTACCGGGCAAAGAGGGACAAGTTGTTGACACCTAATTTTGTCCCATCTTTCCTCCGAAATACCTATTTTTCGCTTCTAATATTTTGGCAACTTTAATTTTTTTTTTTTTTTTTTTTTTTTTACTATAATTAGCTTTTATTAATACCGGCATTTCATTATCCTGTCATTATCTTTTATTGTCGTCACTACTACCACTATTATTATTATTATTATTATTATTATTATTATTATTATTATTATTATTATTATTATTATTATTCGCATTTTTTATCATTTGAGCATTTTTACTAGATTATGCACACACATCGCATTTATCTTCGGGTAATTTAATAATAGCATTCATTTATTGTTTGATTTTCAAAATCTTATTGCACGACTATTTACAACGGCATATAATTTTATTGTCCGAGCACTAATAATTGCATATTTTATATTAAGTAATATTTTAACACACTTTAGTATCGAATTATTTAAATAGGTCTTTATTTAAGATATAGTAGCCCAATTCACCACAAATATTTTCGGATCAGCCCAAAACAATTCAACTCAGCCCACACCCATTTTCATCCGCCCAGTCCATTATTTAAACTATACCCGGTCCATACCCACTAACCTACCCGACCCGACCCGTTTTAATTTAACAAAGGAAACCCTTTTAGGGTTTCCTTCATCTTTTCCTTGACCAGCCGCACACCACCTCCCCTTTTCTCCCTTCCTCTCTCCTCCTTCGTCTCTCTCTCTCTCCCGCACCTCATCTCCCCCCACGTTGCCTCTGCCACTTCCACCTTCTCCTGTTCCCCACGCTCACTGCCACCCCCATTCCCTGTCCCCCACGCCTCTGTCGCCTCCATTTCCCTTTGTCCACGCTCATCTCTTTTCTTCGCAAGCAAAACCCTAGTTAACTCTTATAAATATGGGTTTCCTAATCTGAACCAGGGTTTTTTTTTAATCACAAAAAATTCCCAAAGAACAAATCTTCAGATCGCAGAAACCCCCCTAAAAAATCAGAGCTTGAATCGCAAAATCCCCCCCCCCCCCCCCCCCCCCCCTGAAATTAAGTTCTGAAACGAGGTCCTTTTTTGGAGTCATGAAATGCCCCAAGAACTAGACCAGATCATCTTTCGTTCCTCTTTTGTCCTTTGGTATTGCTTTGAATCCGAGCATCGCAAGCTCGGCTTTGATAATGTTCGAGGTTGAATCGGAGACCCCGCACCTCACTTCGCTGCACCCGAAGAAGGTAATTCTCTCATTATCTTAGCATTTCTATTTTGATTCTGCCGATTATAATTTTATATTAGTTTAGAGATTAGTTGATTTATTAGCTTTTATTAGAAGTAGATTAGATTAGCAGTTTCAGTAATTTCCTTCTTTATTTTAGAATTCTTCTACTTTTAACTCTATGTGTCTGTTTCGTATAAGATTAGCTTAAGTTTGTTTTATCTAGCTAAAAAAAATAGTTTTCCTTGCTACTGTATGAAAATATGAAGTTTTTACTATGTTTCTCTTTGCGTTTTTCTCCCTTAGTATATGGTGAAGGTCAATGTTAGGAGCAATTAGTTAAAACTCAGCAACTTGTTATCTTTAACGGAGATAGAACTAAGCATAACCAATACGTTACCTTTCTGGCTCCAGATTTTGATTAAACATTGAGCTGATTTTGTTCATGATCCAAGAATAGTCGTACCATGCTAAACGTAACTAAAATGTTAGCTGTTTGCCAACGGAACAGAGCCATTAGTTATGAATATTTTGTTAATTTCAAGTTTGGTTCCGCCTTAGCTTTCCCTCACTGTGGTGTTTCCAATTAATGAGTTTCCCCTTTTCTTTCAGAATCTGTTTAAGTGATTTTCCTTCTTCCTTTCATTTTACAATCCTGTTCTTCTATGTGGTTTGCTTTGAAATTCTCGTTTCTGTTTATTTGCGTTCATGTTATAGATAGTTTCTTATCACGGATGTTTCTTAGTTGCTGGTATTAGTTAGCTCTTGCTTACTGTTCTTCTATGTGGTTTTCTTTTAAAATAATGTCGCTCATTTTTTTAGCTTCTTTTGTTGTTTTTCTATACTTGGGTTAAAGTGAAGAAGCAACTAATTAATTTGTTACCTTTTCTCAGAACAATAATAGATTTTGTCACGGTTGGGTGCTAATCTTTATCTCTTTTCCCCTTTCTTTTACATGTACACATCGGAGCAAATGGAGTCTTAATTCGGGACTTTATCAAAACAAAGTCTCAAGAGGAGACTCAGCACACCCATCCATAGAGTTATCTCGCGCCGCAATTCTTAGATCACATCGGGCAGGCGAAACTCGTTAGAGGCCGCCTGTAACATTTGTTTCTTTTTTTCCTTTCTTATCATTCATTTTCTTTCATCCATTTTTTATGATTGCTAATTTGTCTGCGTTCTGGATTGTGCGTGGTTTAAATTAGGTGGAGAACCTATGATTCATGTAGGATTAGAAAAGGATAGATTCTATCATTTAGGATTACCGCTCTGAACATCAAGTACTTATTTTCACCATATGGAGTGCATCATTCATATAATAATATTTTAAGCTTTGTTAGTTATAAGTTATTTTTTTTCTCAAAAGCTATTTTCTTAAATTTTGAACCTCAATTAATTAACCTAAGTTTGGCCGGACAACCGTAGTTAACGGATCGTAGAGGATGCCTAACCCCTTCCCTTTAGGATAATATAGAACCTTTACCTAGAATCACACTGATTAAGCAGACTATTAACGGAGGTTTAGTTAGTTCTACCTTAGTTATTAATTAGGTGCCCTAATTCACCTTAAAATCAATTAGGTGGCGACTCTTTAAAACAAGCAGAAATAGGAATCACCAATATGTTATACTCTAAATTAACCCGGTTAAAATGGGGTATAACACTACCTCTATCTCTCCTAACTCTGCCACAACAAACCTCTCACACCTCCTTACTGGCGTATCCTCGAATCTCCTCTTCACAAGCCCAAACCACCTCAGTGTCACTTCACTCATCTTGTCTACCATTGATGTCACTCCCATCTTGTCATGTATAATTTCATTCCTACTCATATCTCTCCAAGTATGCCACACATCTATCTGAGCATCCTTATCTCCGCTACCTTTATCTCGTGAACGTGGGCATTCTTAGCTGGCCAGCATTCTGCCACATACAATAATGTTGGTTCAACCACCACTCTGTAGAATTCCTTTAAACATTAGTAAATAATATACGTATATACAGTCAAACCTCTCTATAATGGTACCCGCATATAACAACACCTCTCTATAATAGCCAACTTTTTTCAAACCAAATTTTTATGTTATATTTTACTTCTCTATAACAACATTTCACTTATAACAACAACTTCCAACTTTATAATAGTAAGCCCTTTGTAAAATTACCCCCCATATAACAACTATCTTCTTTTTTTGGTAATATAATAATTAACCATCTTTAAAAATAAAAGAATATCTATGATTACCAATAATAAGTGTAGAGATTTTGACAAAACATTTGATCATTTAATACACTATTACAACAAAAAAAAATTATATATATATATAATGAAAATTAGATTTTATGCATCTTTTTTGCCTATAACAGCGAAATATTATTTAATTACCAATGCTGTTGTAGGTGTATAACAACCATTTTCTATAACAATTAAAAAATTTCAAACCCAACGATGCTGCTATAGAGATGTTTGACTGGACATTATATTTATTATTCTAATACATGTATATTAAGTTTTTAGCGATATTTTTGACTTCATCACTATTTGAAATCAAAATTTTTTATTGACTAGTGTAGTACTAAATGTGTAATTGCAGCTTGCAGTCACTGCTTAATTTGTGGTTTCCTTATACAGTGAAAATATTACATTACACGTGGAATATGGTGGAGTAGATACGTGGCAGATGAGAGCGAACGATGACATGTTTCATGATAGAACTCGAAGATAATAATTTCATGCGAACTTGGAGCAAAGGTTATGGAGCAATTGCCACGGATCATTTATGAGTATCAGGCGTTTCATAGCCGGTCCTATAATGTAGATGTAGCCAAACGTTATGTCTCAGCTATTGATTAGCATTTATTGTTTATTATCAGAGACGAATTTAGGTAGGAAAAATGGGTCACGTGAACACATGGTCGCTCGACTAAACTCGGTCTATTATGTATATAATTCTTAAAATATATCTAATTTTAACTGAAGGAATACATGGTCAAACAAGATTGAGTGGGGCACTGGTTAAGTGTTGGGTTTAATCCCTTAAGGTCCTGAGATTATAAACCCAATTAAATGCACTTTGCGTCTTTTACAAAAATAAAAATAAAAAAATTAGCAGCAATGGTGAACCCATCCTCTTAAAATCCTGGATTCGTCTTTGGTTATTATTGTTCATTATGAGAGACAATTTATAGCTTGTTGCTGATGATTACCCCCAATAAAAGGAACTCAAACTCATTGTAATAAGACATCCAATTCCAGTTGAACAATTCATATTTATGCACAGAAGTAAATTATATTATTTTAATCTACTTGTATCGGTTCCAAAGTGTTATTCACGGTCCAAGTGTCTATCTGAAGTTGTCCTCATTGAGAGATTCCTCCGAGTTCATTCAACCCAGACTAATTTTATTACATTTTTATTCTATAATTACTTGATTTCATTACTTGTTATTTACTATTTATTTCTATTGATAACAAATCAATTCACGTATCCTTTCAACTACTAACAAATTCAGCTGTAACTTTTTAGGGTAAACAATATCCCAACAAATATCCATATTACTTGGGTTGTATTGATGGTGTCACTTGGGCGGAGCAAAAGATTTGAGTAGAGAGATTTAAAGGAGTGTAAAAATATCATACCTAAGATATGAGTATGGGATTAATTGAGTAAAGAAATTCAAAAATTATAAGAATATCATACCTAAGATCAATCTAAAGGAATTCAATAATTCATATATTATAAAAAATAAAAATTGTTTGTATTTTGTCACAAATAATTTTCCAATAAAAATGATTTATTTAGCCCCTTCATCAAATATAACTAGGCCCTACCTTGAGGTCTTTCAATATTGTTTATCGATCCCCTTCCCAAAAAATGGGTTCGTGTAAAACAATTAATGCGTTTAATTTTCAGAGAAAATGCTATAAGATTCTTTTAGAGGAAAAAACTAGACAATAATACAATAATATTTACATACCCTTAGCAGGTAAATTCAATTAACATTCCATGGCAAATTAAGAAATTCCATAGTAAAAGAAAATTCCTATTTATAAGAAAATCATCCATACGTGATTTTTTCTTAATAATAAACCCACACCATATCTCCCCATTTTTCGTTCATAGTAGATATCTTATAACTGCTTCTTTACGATTAACTACTCCTATACTAATTAACGTTCTTCTTTTAATTTTCTACTTTCTCCTTATTCTGGCCTTATTTGATTAATCATACATGTATAAAATCCCAGTTTTGATTCAACATAATGAAAAATGAGATGTGGAACATAAGTACAATAATTTTCTTTCCACTTCCTTCCTATTCTAGTCTGGTTTCATTGTTTACCCATGGAGGAGTAAATAGTAGCTCTGATTCAACACGGTAGGAAATGGGTAGTATAATAAAATTATTATACACAGAATAATATTTGTATAATTTTATTATACCCTGTATAATAATTTTATATACCTTGTATAATTATATCATACCTTGTATAATTATTTTCGTATAAATAGTAGCTCTGATTCAACGGAGTAGGAAATGGGTTGTATAATAAAATTATTATACACATAATAATATTCAATAATTTTATTATACCTTGTATAATTAATTTTATATACCTCGTATAATTTTGTATGTGAACTAAATAATATTGTATGCAGTAATACCTCATATAATAATTTTCTTTCGGATGTGTTTTTTATAAATAAAATGAAAGAATAGAGGGATGAGTAATAGGAGATGGAATTGGTTGAAGAAGATAGATAAGTTGGTAGATATTTATCCTTAAATCAGAGAAATAAATGATGGTTTATCTATTAAATGATGGATAAATGAAAATAAAGAAAACAAGATATCACTCCCTAATTTAGGGGACATTCCCATTCGTCACATATTTATTTTCAAATGTTATAAATGTAATAATTAGTGTTCTTTTTGTAGAATATGAAAAGTTGTGCTATTTATGTTCTTAATTCTTGTATAGTGACTTATGATGTAATCTTTTATCTAAATTCAGACAACAATTTAAACTTTATAGTTACATACTTAAGAATTATATAGAAGTACAGTAGTCACGATTTGCACCGGAGTCGGGCCGAAATCGCTTTCAAGACAGTGGCTTGCCACGACGTAGCGGTGATTCGATAAGTTGATTCTATCCTTTTGTTTGCTTTACTTATTAATATTACTAATATTTCTAACAATTTGAAAACGACTTATTTTATACAATATTAATCACTATTTTCTTTGGAAAAGAAAAACTGTAATTGGATCATGAGTCGAGTGCACTTGACAACAATTTCGGAGAGTTCACAAGGAAGTAACGTAAGCAAAGGTTTACTTTGTCACGCCATCGTTTGGGAAGATTGAATGGGTTGATGACAATTAGAGTACGTTATATTTTTACTTACTCAGATTTATAATTTGATTTTTTGTAAGTGATACGGTAAAGATATTTTAGTGATGGAATCATTTCAAAATAATCATACATTTTTAATTTAGAAGTAGCATGTGTTTAGATTATTATTATTTTCAATGAGTGAGTGAATCTTGTGTTAGATTGTTATGCCCACCAACATAATGATAGTACTTTACAAATAAACTTTGTGTGGTCGATTCCTATTTATCTTGTGTCGAAATAATTTTCGAATAAAAAAATTTGTGGAACGGTAGAAATTTTATAGAATGATATTAATTTGTTGATAATATCGCAGAATAATTAGCACTTTAAGGGCATATGCATCAACTTTGCCGAGAAAAGAGATTGTGCTTTGGGTTAAGTACTTTAAGCACATTTTGGACTATTCTCCTGATTATTTGTTCTATTAATGGAGATGTGGAATATTGACGGCTTACCTTATGTCTTTTGAAAGAAAAAAAATTCGCTCTGAATAATTGCACACATATATTCTTGTTAGACTTGAGAATGTTTCTTGTTGGTTAAGGAAAAAAAATGTTCCTTGTTATGGAGATTAACTAGGATGCAAAAGTGAATACCAGTATATAAGAATTGGTAGTCGAGATTGAACAAAGCCCCTTTATTGTAATGTGCTTTATAGTAAAGAAGTATTGTGGCTATTAATGGTTTTTGTTCTTGAAAGGAGCGTTATTGAAGTTTTTCAATTGGGCGTACTTCACATTTATGGAAATTAACCAAAGAGCGAATGAGTGATAGGAAGTTCAGATTCGTCAAAGCCGAAGTTGTGAATCAAGAGAAGCAAGTGACGAAAATGAGGTTCTACTATGATCTACCTTGTATTTTTGTGAAATACTAGTGATTTAAGTGTTATGGTAGATGATTCATTGTGTGATGATCTTGAAATGACATATACAGTCAAACCTCTTTATAACAACATCATTAGGTCCGAAAATTTTCAGTTGTTATAGAGAATGACTGTTATACACCTATAACTAGGGGTGGGCGTTCGGTTCTTCGGTGCGGTTTTAACAAAATTCGGTTTGGCTATTTCGGTTTCGGTTTTTTGAAGGTGGACACCGAACACCGAACCAAACTAGTTCGGTTCGGTTTTTTCGGTTTCGGTTTTTTAAAGTTTGGTTCGGTTCGGTTTCGGTTTTTCCAATTCGGTTTTTTGATATGATATTAGAAGCGATTCCATTTACACTAATTCATATTCTCAAAAGCAACAAAACATAAAACTAACAAATTAAAATCAAAATCAAACAAACAGGATACACAAGAACAGAAAATCATAACCATAATATAGGATTACTAGGTGTTATGTACATACAGTAAGAATAATTAAGAAAACACATAAATGACATACATTAATCCTAAAGACACATCCTAGTCACCTTTCTTTGTTAAGGATATTTGATTTTCTCAACTGAAGTGGAAAATTAGGAATATAAAAGCAAAAGAGAGCTTATTACAATTGGGTTTTTTTGGGCTTAAACTTAATGAGTCTGGACTATTTTAATTTTTTTGGGTAATGTATAAATTTCGGTTCTTCGGTTCGGTTTCATCAAAGTTTGGTTCGGCTATTTCGGTTTCGGTTTTTTGAAGGTGAACACCAAACACCGAATCAAACTAGTTCGGTTCGGTCCGGTTTTTCGGTTTTCGGTATTTATGCCCAGCCCTACCTATAACAGCATTGACATTTAAATAACACTTCGCTGTTATAGGCAAAAAAGATGCATAAAATCTAATTTTCATTTTTAATTGTTAAATTCTAAGCTTAATCACACTTTCTACAAAGAAGGAAAATCGTTTAATGATGAATATATATATATATATTCATATGATATTTTTGTCATAAATAGTGTATTAAATGATCAAATATTTGATCTATACACTTATTATTGGTAATCATAGATATTCTGTTTTTATAAAGATAATTATAATTAATTATTATATTACAAAAAAAAAAAAAAGATAACTGTTATATGGGGGGTAATTTTACAAAGAGCGTACTATTATAAAGTTGGCTATTGTTGTTATAGGTGAAATGCTGTTATAGAGAAGTAAAAATAACATAAAAAATAGGTTCCAAAAAAACTTGATTGTTATAGAGAGGTGTTATTATATGCGGGTGTCGTTATAGAGAGGTCTGACTTTATTAGATATGCTTATGGTGATTTTAATCTCATCATACTTTAACGTGAATATGTCGCATAAAAGATCATGTGGAGTTTAATCTCAAGTTATAGAATGATATAAAATATTTAAATTGGAAGGATCATATCTATACTTTAAAGTTGGTATACACGCTTTTCGTCATGTGAATAAATATGTTTACATTTAAATATAATCTAAAGGTTGGTGAACTTTTATGATAATTTTGATGTCTCTTTTGAGAAATTGTTTGACAAGTGAAAATGTGAATTTCTCTAGAATCCAAATGCAAGTAACTCTATTGATTTGTGATATGGTATGCTAGGTTATGTTAATATTGCTTCTATTAAAAGACTTAGAAATATGAGTTTAATTCATGCGATGAATGTTGATGAGTTTTCTAAGTGTCCTATTTGTGTAGAAGCAAAACATAGCAAAAACCATTTTAAGACTGTCACTAGTAGAAAATGGCATTGCTAAGAGTAGTGTGTACAATGGAAAAAAAGAGACACATTCGCATGAGACATGGTGTTGTCAAACTGTTGTTTGAAATGTGGTGTAATTTCCTTGAAATTTGTAAGGTCCGAGAGAAATTTAGTGGATCTTTTAACCAAGGATATAGCAAGGAGGGTAATCCTTGAAACGTCGAGGAGGATAGGGCTAAAGTCCATGGATTGAGGTAATATGGTGGATACCCGTTTGTGGTCAAACGAAGCTGTTGCAGGTTGTGCGTCCACCAAACAGTATATGAGAGACCTAGTTGTGTACCAGTTCCCTAATATGTAGTGTAGTAAGTAAAGAAGGCACGATTTTACTGTGAAAAACCCCATGCTCAAGGGATTAAAAATCACGACCTACCCCAGTAGGATTTCAACTCCACTACACGAGCAACTTTCGATTACAACCAATTGCAAACTAGGAATTAACCCCCATAATCCCTCACCCATACAATAGTTGCAACCTACGAACTGACTCTCATATTCCCTCCACCTTTGCAACACACCGATTGCAAACACCTCTATTTGACTAACTCTAGCCAAGGAAATTAATACACTCAACACACCGATTGCAAACACCTCCACTTGGCTAACTCTAGCCAAGGAAACTAATACACCTAGACTAACTCTAGCCTAGTGTACCACTCAAAGTTCTTATAAAGACACTCTTCCAACAAGCAACCTTTGAGAATTCAACTAATACAACTAAGCTAACTCTAGCTTAGTGTACCACTCAAGAGCTTGTGGAAGCAAACTTAAGACTTTAAGACACCTACACACAACTTCTTTTTTTAGAAGAGTAGGTTTACTCTTTAAGCACAAGTAAACAAAGACTCACAACAACCTAAAGAACATAGATAATATCTTATGTGTGGATCAGTTTCTTCGGCTTGTCGATGACTTTGTTCTTAAGAGTACTTGAGAAATATGTGTCAGCAGATTTGGCACGATTTAGATTAGTTTTTTCAAGTCTACCAAATATGTTTCCATCACGTTGTATATATAGTGGGAGCATGAGGGGTGAAAAAAGAGCACTCTTCAATTTTGACCTAAAGCATGGGCCAACTCACAACTGTACTTGTGTGCAACAAGTGGCTCGACTTTACAGCTGTCTTACTGACAATACAAGGTGCACAGAGAGCAGATTACAGACCAGGTCTCCATCTAATTCTGAAACAGTTTAACAATCATCAAAACACGAATGCACTTGAAATTATCAATTTCCCCCTTTTTAATGATGACAAACTCATAGACTATGTTCTCCCTAAGAAACAACTTCCCACTTGTTCCCTTGCGAAGCTAACCATCATTGTCAAGGCACCTGTAACATGTTAGCAACATAATACCAGCTTTCTACAACATATCTTCCCCCTTAGTTTAGTAGCATTTCTTCCAGCATATCCACTATACTCTTTCTCACAACACAGTGATCCCATCACCACACTTTCACTCATATGCACAAATATTCATTCTTTCCCCTTCTGGAATCATCAGAAATGCAACCATAGTACAGCCAGCAAGAGGTACAAGTAGAGTATATTCAAGAAGAATCAACATGAGCAAGCAAGAAATAGTGCATAAAAAATAAAAGCCCAAGAATAGGAAGTAGTTCAAATAGTACAAGCATATGTCAAAGTACACTACTAATGTGCCAGTCAGATAGGAAAGGTAGAGAACATGGGGGTTAAGACATCAGCCAAGGCAGGACATAGGAAGGGAGCAGAGACTGAAAGAAAATGCTAGGAGCTGATTACTGGGGGTGATCCAAGGCTTGAAGAAAATTGTCAATTTTCTCAATATAAGCGCCCTGATCTTGGAGCATCTGGTTCCTGAGATCTTCCACTTTGATCTTCAACTAATCCCTTAGAAGAGCATTCTCACCTTGATCTACTTAAGTTCGGCATGTGCTGCCTTCAAGGCTTTGGTGAGAACATATATGGTGGAGCCTGCTCCTTTAGGCACACACTCACAATCTTCCAGAGTAGCCATGGAGATCACATTCTCTTCTATTGCCAAGGTGGTTGTGCCAGTCCTCACATTAAAATGCCCAAGGACCTTTGTTAGGAAAAAGCCATAAGGAAAACCAGGATCATTTTTCCTAGTGCTCACTGCATTGATCATGTGATTGATCATGATTGCTGGTAGATTGATCGATTCAAGAGTTGAAAAAGCTTCCATGAGTACCATATGTTCTGAAGTGACACTGCCATCCCTTCCACTTCTTGGTATGAGCACCTAGTCCACAAACTCGAAAATCAATTGAGAAGTAGACTCGAGATCCTATTTAAGGAGCTTTCCTGACAGACTGACCTACCTTCATTAACAATCATATTTTTGAAGGAGGTGGAAGCCCTTCTAGTTACATCCCTCAGCCCTTCGGTTGGTACTCCTAAAATTTCGGCTAGAACTGCTTCAGTCAGCACAAAGTCTATCATATTCACTGTTAGGGCTAGAGCACTGTCATTAAGATGAAGTTGATTTGTATACAGTCCATTACTTTAGCTTCATACACCCAGGGAGCCGGTGGAGTCAGAAGATGAGTCCACTTTTGAAATTCCAGCATCTCCTACAGTTCTTTCATCCCAGTCTCCTCTTCCAGGTTTGTGACGCCCCGAACCATGGCCTGGGCGTAACACGGCACTCGGACCTTGCTTGCATGTGTCCGAGCGAACCTCATGGCTTGCTTGTCAACATGGGCATCAAAACAATATAATCTATATGATGCAATTTAAATAAATCATAAAAATGTAATTTGCGGAATAAAGTCTTGAAATTTATCTCATAGCATGAAATATCATGGAAACACAATAGTTTGCAAACATAAAAGCATAACTGACTCTGTGAACTAACATATGTCTATGAAACCTCTAAAACATGTCTGAATACTAACTACCAGGACATGGCTCTGGACTACCATAAACTGAATACTAATGCAGACTCCATGTTGAACCCCGAGAGAAGTGGGGCTCACCAATAAGCTGATATCTGAAGTGATCCTACTGCACAGATGTATGCTCCTGAAAACCGGTATCTGCACCGTGAAGTGCAAGCCCCGGGCAAAAGGGACGTTAGTACATGGTGAATAGTACTAGTATGTAAAACCTGCTAAAATGAAGAACATGGCACAACATAGATATAGGATATGAACTGAAACTGAATGTGACTTGAACATGAACATGAAACATGAGTGAAGTCTTAAAACAGTAATCAATAGAAATACTTGTATGTAAAACTACTTGTAACGTGGGGAATACTATAGTATAAATGACAACATGGTCTGGTACTTGCGTCCTACCAGCAGAACACTCACAACCTTGCCAGAGATATGAGATTTAAGTAATAATAAGCATGTAAGGATCCAAACTGCATAATGAAGGTGTTGCCTCCTTGCTGACAACCCTTATCCTACGGTGGCAACATAGTTTCAGGCTATCTGAGCCTTCTCGGTTAACTAAGCAATTCTCAAAAACATGAACATAATATAGTTGGCTAAGAAGCCCATGATCTTCGTGAAATAACTTGTAAATAACTTGTAATCATGATTTCACGAAATAACTTGTAAACATGGTTTCATGAAATATCTTGTAATATGGTTTCATGAGATAACTTGTCATAGTCTTGCAAACATGTTCTTGATTCATGAGTAATAACAATAGTTCATAATTATATATATATATATATATATATATAATTGACTTGAAAATATGCTTGTAACTTGCTACATAAAATCATAAAGTTTCATATAAACATAATGAGAACACATGAGGAAGAATTCATGATTCATGGATTAAGCTAGGGTTCCTAATAATCATAATGGAAAATTAGGAATACAATAAAGAATATAGATATATGTACATAAATACATAAATACGGGCTACCAATATGTTGGGTTTAATGCCCTAGAGTTTGAACTTCATGGATATCAAGAAACGGAGCATGGGGAAGAACGTAGAGATTCCCACATGTGGATGGAAGTTCTACATACCTTAATTGCTCCAAAATTTGAATTAAAGACTTGAGCTTTGAAGAAGATTTCCAAAATCTTGAATTCTTGAACCTTGAGATGGGTTTTCATGAAAACCCTAGTTTTAGAATGATAATTTCTTGTTTAGATTACAAGGATAGGTGTTAGAATTGAGTTGGAATAATTAGAGTAGGTTTACCTTGGTGTTCTTGATGATGGGAGAGGGTAGGAAGTCGTTCTTGGGCTTGAAGGAATGAAATATAATGATTTGAACTGGTATGGATGAATATATACTATCCTGGGAAAATACAGTTTACGTCCAGCACTGTGCTGGCCGTATTTTCAGTTTACGGGTCGTAAACTGCAATACGGGTCGTATTTTGCAATATGGACTGCACTGCGTCTCTTCAGTAAAATGGCCATAACTCTTTGCACAGATGTCCGTTTGACGCCCATAATATACCGTTGGAAAGGTATTTCAAAGCTCTACAACTTTTATCAAGGAAGCTTTTCCAAATTCCAAATACGTTCGGAAATACGGGCTGTTAACTGAAATACGGTCCGTATTTAACCATGTGATATCAAAATGTCAAATTCCAGAATGTTCAGAAATTCTTGGTTTCAGTTTACGATTTTAAATACGGGCCGTATAGTGAAATACGGTCCGTATTTAACCATATGACATTCAACTGCCAAATTCCAGAATGCTCAGAAATCCTTGGTACCAGTTTACGACTTGGTTTACGGCCCGTAAACTGAAATACGTCCACTGTTCATGGGCGTAAACCACTATCTCACAACTGAACAGGAAAATTCCAATTCCCACATTCTTTATCTGATTTTTCAAGTCTAGGATCATGGTTAAAGCTTATGTTAAAGGTACGAGGTGTTACAA
The DNA here is from genome assembly GCF_019175385.1 of Lycium barbarum. Taxonomy (NCBI): domain Eukaryota; kingdom Viridiplantae; phylum Streptophyta; class Magnoliopsida; order Solanales; family Solanaceae; genus Lycium; species Lycium barbarum. The sequence continues at coordinate 36,044,167 of NC_083340.1, read as the reverse complement.
TATCTCCCCCTTAGGATCATTCGTCCTCGAATGATGGGTCATGGTTAAGAATATGGCTGGACATGGCTTGAATACATGAACATGAATGAAAGATGACATAAGACATAAGAGCTTGACATGGTTACGTGGGAGCATGATCATGGATCATGAGAACTGAATGTGTGATTACATGGAAACATGGATACTGAAGCATGAGACATGAAACATGAGCGCTGGATACATGACATGAGCGTGAAACATGAGACATAACATGACATGGGGCATGGAAACTGACATGACATAGTTTCATGAAAACGTCAGTGCCTAAACATGCGACATGAATAGCGAATACATGAACTTGAACGTGAAACGTGAGGCATGAATACATAAGGGACATTATAACTCTTCTCCAAAATGTCATTAAGCCATCATTAATTCGATACTCGTAATTCTTGCCCGACACACAACATATACCTTGCTTTCCTTAACAACTTTCGTCTCGTACCTCAAATGTCTTTGAAATCTCATTTAGAATCATTAAATATTACTTCTTACTCGTCAATATGTCGTATACGTCATACCCTTCGTGGGTCTATTCGCGGTACGCTAACGGGGAAATTTCCAAGGTGTAACATTTTCCCCCCTTTTGGACCATTCGTCCTCGAATGTTAAACATTCGGGATTCTACAAAACTTTCGCCAGAGTTTTCCCTGTAATATGACACTACCAACCTGTCACAACAGCCCATAATATCATTGCCTCACAGGGCTACATCACAATATCACTATAAATTGGCCACACACGACCAAAAGCATGAAAAGAAAGCTTACATGCCTCAAAATCTTAGTGTTTCATCATAAATCTCTTCTGCGGGCTAAAACAAGTGCGGATACATGGATTTCATACCCTCCTCGGCTTCCCATGTAGCTTCCTCAACTTTCCGACTCCTCCACAGGACTTTCACTGAGGCTACTTCCTTAGTTCTCAACTTGCGAACTTGACGGTCAAGAATGGCTACGGGGATCTCCTCATAGGTGAGGCCATCCTTAACTGTTATAGTATTAGCAGGAATAACCAACGATGGGTCTCCTACACACTTCCTCAACATGGATACATGAAACACTGGGTGTACAGCAGCCAAATCTTGTGGCAACTCAAGTTCATAAGCTACTAGACCAACCTTTAGTAGAATTCTGTAAGGTCCAATATATCTGGGACTTAGCTTCCCTTTCTTACCAAATCTCATGACACCTTTCATAGGTGAGACTTTAAGGAACACCCAATCATCAACTGAAAATTCTAAGTCCCTTCGCCTCATATCTGTATAAGACTTCTAGTGATTCTGAGCCGTTTTCAAACGCTCCTATATTAACTTGACTTTCTCCATATCCTGATAAACCAAATCTGGTCCTAACAACTCTGCTTCACCAACTTCGAACCAACCAATTGGTAATCTACGCCTTCACTCAAAAAGGGTTTCAAACAGTGCCATACCAATACTAGCATGGTAATCCTTTTTTTTTTTTTTGGTAAGTAAACTCAATAAGAGACAGGTGGTCATCCCAATTACCATTGAAATCAAGGACACATGGTTACTGAACTGAATGAATACAAGATTACTAAACTGAATGTCTATTGTACTGACTGAAGACTGGGCTGACTGAATACTGGATTAACTGAATACTAAGCTAACTGAATACTAGATTAGCTGAATACTGAACTGGCATGAATACGTGAGTACTGGACTGATATCTGAGTATTGAACTAACATGAATATTATAACATGAGATCTGAATAACGTATCTGTCTGACCATTTGTCTGAGGATGAAAAGCTGTGCTAAGGTTCACCTCTATACCCAATCCTTTCTGAAAGGATTTTCAGAAGTTCGCTGTGAACTGAGCACCAAAATCTGAAATAATGGACACTAGGGTCCCATACAATCCGGCAATTTCATTAACGCATGACTTGGCATAATCTTCTGTTCAATCTGTGGTCTTAACTGGCAAGAAGTGCGCTGACTTCGTAAGTCTGTCCACAATCACCCAAATTAAATCATGCCTCCTAGCTGAACGAGGTAGACCTAGAATTGTGAGCTTCTAACATAATTAGCTCTTTGAGTCCATCTACATCTGGAACGCATAATCTGCCTCGGTATCTCAAGGTACCATTATCTCCCCCTTGTTCAAAAGCTAAGGATTTCTGTTCGTGAATCCCTTCTTTCATCTGCAGCAAGTAGGAATCACCAAACTGCTTCTCTCTAACTTCTATGACTAAGGAGGAATAAGCCACATTCTGGGCGACAACTCTACCCACTTCGAAGCTTGAAAGTCGAATTCCTAGCTTGGATAAGCGGTGAACTTCTTTCACCATATTTCTCTTGTCTGTCTAAATCATGAGCCATACTTCCCATACTTGATTTTAGATACTTCCTAAAATACTCATAGTACTGTTGTGCGCTAAGTCTATGACTAGCACCTTAAAGATTAGATGCAATGGCACTACCCTTTTGACACATAACTGGGCATGATCTTATAGCTTTTCTGTGATCGCCTAATCGATAGTAATTGAACTTGACACGATCCGTTCGACGATCATTCTACTCACTTCTGGTTTTCTCTAAGATGAGGCATATTCCCTTATGGAGACTATCTCATTATGCCAACCTAACTGAACTGAGGTTCTTCATATCTCATACTAACCCTTCGGTCTTCAATTATCTCACTGGACTTACTGAAGATTTATGCATCTCTCCCTTATACCAAGGCTAACATCTTATACTTACAAATTCTTCTCTTTTGATGGGATCCAATTAATATTCCTTATCTTCTGTAATTCCTTTGTACTCTACAACATTGATGAATCTTTCGACTCCCATCTGAGCAATTTCTCATGGGGAAAAACTAAATTTACTTACATGAACGGTTGCTACTGTATTCATAACTAGCATACCACATCTTAATGACTTTACTCTGCTCACATTGTAAATCTTAGGTCAACCCCTTTTGACAACTCTTAAAGGCTATTCTTCTGTAGTTTGCTCTCTTACGGCTTAGCTGATTTCTTCTTCCACTAATCACTCTACTCTGAACTTAACTTAAGCCCTTGGTTTCTAACACACACTCGGATGTATCCGAACTGTCACCCACTTGAGGTGTTCATCTGAATAGGAAATCAAATCATATTTCTCAAAGTCAGTCGTACTTGTAACTTAGTCAAATCTTATCATTACTGTTGATATGGATTTTCCAGACATATTACGAGCTTATATCTCATTCTCCTTCTATTTCTAGGAAAATTTTGGCAGAGTTTCCTCTGTATTTCTTACTATCCCAAAACCTGCATGCAGGAAATACCAACAATGCCTCACAAGGCCAACATATATACATATATATCATATCATATCATAGCCACACAGGGCTCCCAATTTCAACAACAGTATAAAAATGATGAACTTACCTCATATGTCCAAATCAAACTGTACCTGTTACACTTTCTTGTTTATTTTCCCCTTTCAATCTTTAACTGCAGATGGAGTGAGTCCTGATGACCTCCGGTAGAAAACTGTCTACCACCACTTCCTTGAGATCCTCCATGATTTACCTTTTTCCTGTTGACTTAGCTCCTTTTTCTAATTTCTCTGGTATCCTCTCCCTGTTGTATTCCATTCTCCTTTCGCAAGAACATCATTATCATTCAACATACCATTCATTCCACTACACCCCTTCTCGGGCAACTTACATTGTATTCCACTTTCAATAGCACTTGAAGTCTCATTCGTTACCAGTAAGTACTGCACAATTGTAACCCCTATGGGTAAACATCCTTACTTAGACGTTGAATTATCTATTCGTCGCCTGCGCATTCGAAACGTACATAATTCGAGAGGAAGAGAAGTTACTTATTGCTCTAAGCTTCATGGCACGATCTAGAGTAGAAAGAAATGAGATAATCCTGAATGTCTTGGTGGTCAACTGTTTATATGTATGGGGCCCTCACACATATAAAAGTGACCCCACTGGACACGGTTTCATAGACTCCCTAAAGACTCTTGAACCTAGGCTCTGATACCAAGCTTTGTCACGCCCCGAACCATGGTCTGGGCGTAACACGGCACTCGGGCCTTTCTTGCATGTGTCCGAGCGAACCTCATGGATTGCTTGTCAACATAGGCATCAAAACAATATAATCTATATGATGCAATTTAAATAAATCATGAAAATGTAATTTGCGGAATAAAGTCTTGAAATTTATCTCATAGCATGAAATATCATGGAAACATAATAGTTTGCAAACATAAAAGCATAACTGACTCTGTGAACTAATGTTGACACCCAATTTTGTCCCTCCTTTATTTAATTTTATTCACTCGGGCGTCTAAATTTACTGACAAGCTAAATATTTTATTTTCACTACTATTATTTGCACTGCTTTTATTTTTCAACATTATGAGCATTAATTTATCACAAATTTTTAATGATTCGTCATCGTTTCATTTTCGGGTGGACTCGTTAAAATTAATTACAAGACAACATTTTGTTAAATCCTTATTTTCTACATATTAATTATTATTTGTCTTCACATAATATATTTTATACTGGTTATTAAGTTAAAAGTCCAAATAAATTAATTGAAGGAAGAAAGGGCCACATTTTCGGATCAACAAACGGACCAGCCCATTACCCGACCCGGTCCAGCCCACCCCTTTATTCCCTTCTACCCTAATCCCTTTCTCTTTCCCATTTTTTTTCCTTTCAGCCGACACCCCCACCCTCTTCAGCTCTCTCTCTTTCTCTTCTTCATCCCACTACCGCCGCTCCTCTCCCCTTTTCCCTCATTCCCTCTCCTCCTTACCCCACACCACGCTCCTCTCCACTCATCCTTTTCTTCCGCTTCCTTACGCTCCTCCATCTCTCTCTTCTCAAACCCAAACCTTATAAAAAGGGATGGTGAGTTGATTGTTAAGGGAGAGAAAAGAAAAGAAATGAACTGAGAAAGAAGGAAGTGAAACGAATCAACAAGAAAACAGATCGAAAAATAAAAGGGGATTTTTCTCAGAAAAAAGGGGGGACTGGACATTTGTTTAGAACAAAGGGGCACGGGATTTAGCAAAAAAAAAATGCCGACAATCGGAAAACAAAGAGGAAGATTATGGAACCCAAAAAATCCCCTACAAAACATCAATTTTAATCAACAAAAACAACCAACAATTACTATATTTTCCTTTCCTTTTCTGTTTAAAACTCTAGTTACTTTAATCGGGTTTCGGTTCGTTTCGAGTTCGAGCATAGATTCAAGACCTCGACGCCCCGTTCATTGCACCTGAAAAAGGTGTGTAATTTTCCTTTCATTTCTGTTCTCCTCTGATTTATTTTTATCTTGTTTGAGTAATTATGTGTTAGTTGGTATTAGAGCATGTTGATTGGTGGGTTTAACAAGTTTTTTTTGTAACTCGACGTATTCTCCTGATTGCGGCACTCGGGTATGTTAGTATAAACAAAGACGTTTGCTGGTAATAGTAATGTTCAAACATGTCTTGTTTATGTAAGTGTTGATTTTCTATTTGAGAGTATGGGAGATATACCTAAAATATACTAGATGTATATAGTTCCTGTATACATTTGAGCTATAAGAATCTGTACATTAGAATATATATCAAGTATATCAGTTTTATGGACTCTGAATTATTAGCCTGTGCGTCATAATGGTATTAAGTTGGATCTGAACTTTAATTGTTTGCTTAATGGGACTGCTCATTATTAGTTTCTAGATTCTGAATATCGTGGGTATCATTCGAGTTTTGTCTGGTTTACTAGGAATCTAGAATTAATCAAGCAGGGCTGAGTTTTACGAATTTAGATATTTTAATGTCGTTTCAGCTTGCAACATATATGCGAAGTATGAATTTTTGTTGCCCTGTTCTGTTTTCATCTCTATATTGTTAAATATGTCCATTTACAAACATGAATATCCTTGTTGAATGCGGCTGTTTTGTGTGAACTGGTGTTGGTTATTGGTTTAGTTCATGTTTGGTTTAAGTTTAGTATGCAGATGCTGTTTTCGTGGATAATCTGGTCCCCTTTTGTTTTGTTTAATAATAGCAGCATAGACATGAGTTTTAAGCATAAATTATTGTTCTAGTGCATATTCTAAGCAATTGGGATCAAAGGAATATGTTACGAATAATTAGTTAAGTTTCAGCTCTTGTCTTAGCGGTTTAGAGAAAATACAATGATACATGGTTACTTAAGCCCAATCTAGGTAGTATAATCTGTTAACTAAATGCTACAGACTGAAATGGCCCTTGGATATTGCTTAAATCTGCTGAATATGTTTGAAGACTGATTTCAGTGTCTGAAGAAATCTAAGAATACTAGACAAGCTAGATTTATGTGAATCTGTTTAGATATGAATGATTTGTTACTCGAGTCCGTCTAAATATACCATTTGGATCCAAAGATAAGAATATGCATGTGTTAGGTCTATCTTGATCAAAGGAATTCAGGAGAGTTATTGTAACTGAGATTTCGAGTTAACTGAAATACTCGACGACATGGTCGTGCTGTTTGTTTGAATATCTCTAATCTGTCTTGTGCCATTAAGTAATGTACGAAGAGCATGTTGTTGAAATTAGCAAAGAACACAAGTTTGAGGCTATAGCAATTGAGTAGACTTAAAGGATACAAATCATGTTGACGAATGGCTATCCCATTTTAAATATCTGGTAAACGATGGTACACTTTGAAAACATCAGAAACTCGAGTACGAATGTGTTAGTTTGATTTCGGATCTGCTTGTGCTTATACTCATTGTTGGAATGTACAATATTCCAGTCAACCTGCATTCTTAACTTGGCTTTTGTTATTTTTTAGTTTGGGGCAGCCAGTTACTGGTTTTGGCTGTGTAGTTGCAAACTGAGGCAATGACTGTTAAGCCTGTTTTGGTCATTTTCTATTGACTTTTCTGGGACAAATGTTCTTGTTTTAACTGAAGTTTGGGGTGTGGACAATACTTAAGAAAAAAAAATGCAATTTTACTGAGATTCTGGTGCTACACTCTTGAGCTGCTATTTTGTTACTATGTTTGTTGCAAACAGTTACTACACTTTGGCCATCTCTTAGACCTTTGCTACCTGCATTTTTGAGATCTTGTTGTTTTATTTTGGACCATGAACTGCTGTTGTGTCCTCTGAGAGGTAATACTATTTGTTGGGTTGAGTTTCCATTACATTTTGATGCCACATAATAGAGTTAACATAAGCTACACCTAATAAAGGATAAAACAACCTATGCTCTTTAAGGGACAAACTGCCTAGGGATATTTGACAATACCATTCGTGAAAATTTAAAAAATCAAGCTTATCCACAGAAACTTTCTTTGTTCGCTCGCTTGTCGTGTCTGATAAGAAACTGAACTGATTGTTCTCGCCTTATGTACTTGGTTATGTATACATTTGCATTGTCTTCCCTGATTTATATGTTGCTGGGAATTGAACGATAACATTGCTCACTTTGTTTGACTCGTTTTATATATATGCAAAGAATCATACCACTATTCTAATCTTCATCACTTTCTTTGTTTGCATGAACACCGGAGCCGAGAGTCTCACTTTGAGACTCAACGACGCCGCTACCGCACGGAGTCCCTGCATCCTCGATCATTTCCAGTTTACATCGCTCAAAGAAATTACGAAATAATCCAATCTTTTCTATCGGGAGTTTATTTTGGCTAATGTATTTGTTGATGATACTTGTTTATATGTTTGGCGTGACTAACCTTTATTTGTATTTGTATGACTAATTGCTAAGACTTAAGTTACTATAATTTAAAGCTAAGTTTCATTTAAGGTTTCACTTTAGATATTAATAGAGGATTTCCTCTTTCATAGAATACGACATTTAGACATATGAAATTGGATAAGTGATTAGTTTACCACATTGTACTGATTTTAAAATTGGCCTTCCCAAATTCGTACTGGCCCGGTCGTAGTCTAACATAAGTGTCCTATTAAAAAACTATCCCCCTACTTTAAACTATAACTTAACATTTTATAAAACTTTTTAAGTTTTATGGTAATTCTATTTAAATGCCATAAACTACCATTTCTAATAGTGATGAATTCTTTTCCCTAGTTATCAATATAATATTAATCTTCCATAACTATACGCGTTAATTTTCATACTACTGTATTACATATATTTTAAAAGGCTAGTACAGCACCACATTTCACAACGCCAATTGGATTTATACGTAGAGTTAATCATTGCTTTTCCACTTTTAAATACTAATCCCCTCTCCTCATCTACAACTAATCAATTATTTTATACATCACCACTCATATTCGTACAAGTCCTATTTTAAATAGCATCCTTACATATCTATTTATAACTTTAGCAATATTTACAAAACTATTTTCCTTTTTCTTAAATATTTACATCCACATTTTAGCCTTAATTATATAACATAAGTTCGGTCGGTTAACCATCGTTAATGGGTCTTAAAGGATGCCTAATACCTACCTTTAGACTAATTGAACCCTTACCTAGAATCTTAAGTTTCGCAGACCTTAAACAGAGCTAACTTTAAACATAACTTTAACTTTAGGTGTCCTAATTCACCATAAATAATTAGGTGGCGACTCCTTAAAATAAATAAACAATAAATTGGAATCTCCAATACGTCATACTTCTAATTTAACTCCGGTTAAAATGGGGTGTGACAACTAACATATGTCTATGAAACCTCTAAAACATGTCTGAATACTAACTACCAGGACATGGCCCTGGACTACCATAAACTGAATACTAATGCAGACTCCATGTTGAACCCCAAGAGAAGTGGGGCTCACCAATAAGCTGATATCTGAAGTGATCCTACTGCGCAGATGTATGCTCCTGAAAACCGGTATCTGCACCGTGAAGTGCAGGCCCCGGGCAAAAGGGACGTTAGTACATGGTGAATAGTACTAGTATGTAAAACCTGCTGAAATGAAGAACATGGCACAACATAGATATATGATATGAACTGAAACTGAATGTAACTTGAACATGAACATGAAACATGAGTGAAGTCTTAAAACAGTAATCAATAGAAATACTTGTATGTAAAACTACTTGTAACGTGGGGAATGCAATAGTATAACTGACAACATGGTCTGGTACTTGCGTCCTACCAGCAGAACACTCACAACCTTGCCAGAGATATGAGATTTAAGTAATAATAAGCATGTAAGGATCCAAACTGCATAATGAAGGTGTTGCCTCCTTGCTGACAACCCTTATCCTATGGTGGCAACGTAGTTTCAGGTTATCTGAGCCTTCTCGGTTAACTAAGCAATTCTCAAAAACATGAACATAATATAGTTGGCTAAGAAGCCCATGATCTTCGTGAAATAACTTGTAAATAACTTGTAATCATGATTTCACGAAATAACTTGTAAACATGGTTTCATGAAATATCTTGTAATATGGTTTCATGAGATAACTTGTCATAGTCTTGCAAACATGTTCTTGATTCATGAGTAATAACAATAGTTCATAATTATATATATATATATATATATATATATAATTGACTTGAAAACATGCTTGTAACTTGCTACATAAAATCATAAAGTTTCATATAAACATAATGAGAACACATGAGGAAGAATTCATGATTCATGGATTAAGCTAGGGTTCCTAATAATCGTAATGGAAAATTAGGAATACAATAAAGAATATAGATATATGTACATAAATACATAAATACGGGCTACCAATATGTTGGGTTTAATGCCCTAGGGTTTAAACTTCATGGATATCAAGAAACGGAGCATGGGGAAGAACGTAGAGATTCCCACATGTGGATAGAAGTTCTACATACCTTAATTGCTCCAAAATTTGAATTAAAGACTTGAGCTTTGAAGAAGATTTCCAAAATCTTGAATTCTTGAACCTTGAGATGGGTTTTCTTGAAAACCCTAGTTTTAGAATGATAATTTCTTGTTTAGATTACAAGGATAGGTGTTAGAATTGAGTTGGAATAATTAGAGTAGGTTTACCTTGGTGTTCTTGATGATGGGAGAAGATAGGAAGTCGTTCTTAGGCTTGAAGGAATGAAAAATAATGATTTGAACTGGTATGGACGAATATATACTATCCTGGGAAAATGCAGTTTACGTCCAGCACTGTGCTGGCCGTATTTTCAGTTTACGGGTCGTAAACTGCAATACGGGTCGTATTTTGCAATATGGACTGCACTGCGTCTCTTCAGTAAAATGGCCATAACTCTTTGCACAGATGTTCTTTTGACGCCCATAATATACCGTTGGAAAGGTATTTCAAAGCTATACAACTTTCATCAAGGAAGTGTTCCCAAATTCCAAATACGTTTTGAAATACGGGCCATAAACTGAAATGCGGTCCGTATTTAACCATGTGACATCAAAATGCCAAATTTCAGAATGTTCAGAAATTCTTGGTTTCAGTTTACGATTTTAAATACGGGCCGTATAGTGAAATACGGTCCGTATTTAACCATATGACATTCAACTGCCAAATTCCAGAATGCTCAGAAATCCTTGGTATCAGTTTACGACTTGATTTACGGCCCGTAAACTGAAATACGTCCACTGTTCATGGGCGTAAACCACTATCTCACAACTGAACAGGAAAATTCCAATTCCCACATTCTTTATCTGATTTTTCAAGTCTAGGATCATGGTTAAAGCTTACGTTAAAGGTACGAGGTGTTACAAGGTTTACATCAATCATCATCCCAAAGAGCATCTTCTACCTTTGGAGATGTTCCTTTCTCAGTTCAATTTTATGTCTCTCAACGGCACTTTGCCTCCGTTTCTTTTGTGAGACAGATTACGTATCACTTTCTTCTCTTCCTATCTCCTCCTCTCCTCCTGTCACTCCCTTTGATTTCCTTTTCTTGTCTTCCTTCATAACCCCAGAGATCTGATTGCACACTAAGCGAAGTATGATATCACTATCAGAGTCAATATTTTCTCCTGAGCTTTCTTTTGAGGCACCAGGTGGTTTAGCACAGATGGGACACCAAGTTTTCCTCTCAGGGTGAGAGATGGGTACGACATCTGCAGCTATTTCTTTCCTGTTAAAAGTTCCGACATGTTGTCCTTCAGAGTTGTCGATGTTACCTCTTCCCTTTTCAACCTCTCCACTTGTTTTGTCCTATTCTTTTGAAGTGGATTATGACGATCTTTCCTCAAGATTCAAGGGCCCTCCTAGTTCGAAGACACCAATTAGAAATGTAGATATACTTTGGTTAGAGGAGATTGAGTGCTCTGAGGATGACGATTAGGATTTCATATTGATTTGGCTTGAAGAAGGGTTTTGAGATATTTGTACTCGGTAAGAGTGATGAGATAGGAGTTGTTCAGGCGGCCTTGTATAGGATAGAAGAGAGAATGAGAAGTTCGATAGTATGATGATTTTGGTAAGTGAAGACATAAAAGGACAAGAGAGATGCATTTAAGGTGTCCGCGATGACATTTTAGGACAGGTGTGAGGGACGAGATAGTTGGGTCAGAAGTGAAGCGTCGATTGGAAAACTTAAGGTTTGAAATTTGAATTACAAGATGCTTGATCGACTTGGCAATTAAATAGTTAAGAACATACCGAGGTACTGAAAGAACTACTAACCTGAGTCACAGAGAGACCAGGTCTCTGGATAGTTTTGACTGTGTTGAGCAGCAGTTCTGTACTTTGTTCATAAGCTATCCTGCACCTCCCATGTGTGCATACCCCTTCTTCTGTCATATCCACCTTCCTCTTCTCTCTGCTCAACCTACCTATGATGTCAGTGTTTGGTTTTGGGAACCAAACCAGCTTGAGTCCCTTATAGTTATAAAAGGGATGGATCAAGTTCCTCTTCGCCCAAATAGGCAGCACATTCCCTTTCTTCTTCTAAGGTCCTTTTTTTTAGTACCAGTTCCTTTTATGCCCAAACTTGCTTTCCTTTTGATGAAGTCTTTGTTCCTTTGAAAAGATTCAATTCTTGCTTTGTAAGACTCCTTGTAGTGACCTGCTTGCCCGTAATAAGTGCAAAGTGAATTCTCAGTGGTAAAGACATACTTGCTGTGGGGATTTTAAGGTGTTTTATTGTAACCAACCCCTTCCCTACCGCTTCTTTTACTCTTGTACATGGAGATAATTACGTCAGAGGACCAGGTCCACTTAAGAGTTTTATCAAGATCAAGCTTAATTCTGTTCAAGTCTCCCTTCAATTGCTTGCTCTTCTCGACTTCAGTGGTGAGACTTAGTTTTGCCTTTTTGATCTCATCTTCAAGCTCAAAGTAAATTTTACCAGCTTCACCCTTCCCTTTAAGAGAAGCTCTTGTATCTACTTTTATTTGACTTTCTAGGATAATATTCAGATGATTGATCTCATCAACTTGCTCTGTCATCTCTCCAATTGACACCAACAAATTGTCTCTTTCAAGTTTGGAATTACTGATTTCAAGAGTTAGTGCATCCTGTTCAACAATAAGGGCATGATAGACATCAATTAACAAACCTGACAGTGACATGAGTTTATTTAGAGAGTAGGTTTTTAGGTTTTTCTTTGCCTCCAAGAAATGTACCTCTTCCATTTCATCACTCTTGCCACTATCGTCTGAATCTAACTTTGAAATGAGACCCACTGTTGTCCTCATCTTCTGACTCACTGGAGAAGTCCCTTAATGCAACAAGTGCTACTTCACTATTTTATCAACAACTTTTTTTCTTTTAAGCCTTTTGTCAAGGAGATGGTTTCTCCTTCCAGCTCTATCATAACTATCATGTTTATTCAGAGAACACCTTTTAGCGAACTGATCAAGTGTACCACACCTATGGCAAAGATAGTCATTTTCTCTAGAGCTTCCTACTTTTGGGATTCCACCACTTCTTCAGATCAGTTTAATAAATTAGTGTGAGATATGCCAACTCAGATTCATCATCACTTGAGTCTTCTCTGGCAGCTTTCCTGTCTGCCTCGGAGTATTCTTTTCCCATTTTTTGGTGGTTTTTACACCATCTTTATCTCGATTCATGGGAATATGAGGGCCATCACAAATGATGTCCCATAACTCCGAGTCTTCAGCCATGATGAGATCGTACATCCTAGTCTTCCACCACCCATAGTATTGTCCATTCAATCTAAGTGGCCTTGTGAAAGACTATCATTCTTCCATATTTGGTGGCATTGTCATTTTACACATTCTTTCTAGGTGTTAACCTTTTAGAAAGCATCTGCTCTGATACCAATTATTACAGGTTGTGCGTCCACCAAACAGTATATAAGGGACCTGGTTGTGTACCAGTTCCCTTGTGCAGTGCAGTAAGTAAAGAAGACACGATTTTACCGTAGAAAACTTCTTGCTTAAGGGATTAAAAACCACAACCTACCCCAGTAGGATTTCAAGGGATTAAAAACCACGACCTACCCCAGTAGAATTTCAACTCCACTACACGAGCAACTTCCGATTACAACATATTGCAAACTAAAAATTAACTCCAATAATCCCTCACCCTTACAATAATTGCAACCTAGGAACTAACTTTCATAGTCCCTTCACTTTTGCAACACACCGATTGCAAACACCTCCACTTGACTAACTTTAGTCAAAGAAACTAATACACCTAGACTAACTCTAGCCTAGTGTACCACTCAAAGTTCTTGTGAAGACACTCTTCTAAGCAACCTTTGAGAATTCAACTAATACAACTAAGCTACCTCGAGCCTAATATACCACTCAGGAGCTCGTGGAAGCAACTTGAGACTTTAAGATACCTACACACAGTTTCCTTTTGGGAAGAGTAGGTTTACAGTTTAAGCACAAGTAAACAAAGACTCACAACAACCTAAAGAAAATAGATAATATCTTGTGTTTGGATCATGTTCTTTGGCTTGTCGATGACTTTGCTCTTAAGAGCACTTGAGAAACATGTGGCAGATTCTACATAATTTAGATTAGATTTTTTAAGCCTACCAAATATGTTTCCATTATGTTGTATATATAGTGGGAGCATGAGGGGTGAAAAGAGACCACTCGTCAAATTTAACCTGAAGCATGGGCCAACTCACAGCTGTATTTGTATGCAGCAAGTGGTTCGGCTTTACAACTGTCTCTGCCAATAGTGCAAGGTACCAAGAGAGCAGATTACAGGCCAAGTCTCTATCTGGTTCTGAAACAGTTTGACAATCATCAAAACACGAATACACTTGGAACTATCAGAAGCCATATACGCAATCAATATGCACTACATATCCTATCCCTATGACGTGTGGTAGTGTTTTGTGAGGTTGAGTTTTACTCTTAATCCATAGCCCGTTGTGGGGGTGTGTTTGAGACGCACTTGATGGATTTACTTGAGTTTTACTCTTAATATTTCCATAACCCGTTGTGGTGGTGCTATTGAGAAGCACTGAATGGATTCACCGCTTGATATGAGAAAGGTTGAGCTTATATTGCTCTTAATGATACCATAGCCTTAAGGTGGTCTATTTGAGATAGACTTGATGGAATCGCCTACGTGAGTGTAAAGATTTGGCTGCCTTTTATGAGAAACTTAGGCAGTTTTTCTATAGTACTCATGAGATCAAGGTTTGGTGCATGGCCATAAAAGCAATTTATTAGTATCGCGGAGTTTGCATAAATTTAAGGATATAGTATGTGTTGTGGGGGTCTCAACTTATGTCCATTCAGTTCAAGAGTACTTCACTTCGTGGATATTAGTTGTTGCCTGATTTCACTACATGTTAATTCAAATCGAAAGCTATTGATACTTAAGTACATATTCCTTCCTATTGCCCAGAAATAATTCTTAGTTTTTACCTATGCATTAGTGGGGGATTTTTGAAATTATTTATTCCATTTATAGTAATTCCTTATGGGTAATGCAAAGTTAAAGAAGAAAGCGTCTAGATTCATGTTTTATGTACAAAAAGTCTAGATTAATCCTTGAGATTAAGTATGATTTATTTCACATAATGGGTCATTAATCCATTTTTGTAACTGCTGAATCATTATGGTCATTATTCAACCCATTGTAACTCCCCATTCCTACACCTCCTATATATTCATATGTCTTCTTTGTGAGATAGATAACATAGAAAATGAATAGTTTCTCCATCTATTGTTTAATTTCTTTGTGAATTTCTGGGCAAATGTGTTTATGCAAACTCCAAACTTCCAGCCACTAGTGCAAGTGTTTAGAAATGTTGTGGAACCTTTGGGAGTAACCAGCCTTAACAATTTGCAAAAGAGTCGGGCATCACTTTCAAGGTAGTAGCTTGCCACGACATAGAGGTGATCCGATAAGTTGATTCTATCCTTTTGTTCGTTTTACTAATTAATATTGCTAATATTTTCAACAAGTCGTACCTGAATCATAGAGAAGAAGATTGCTCCATTAATAAAGAAGGAATCTTCCACAGAAGTTCTTCGCCACAAAGAAGAAGAGCGTTTTTTTCACTTGTATATTGGAGAAAGAAGTAGAGGAAAAAAGTTATTTGATTTCTTCTGCAGAAGTCGATTTATTTGGCTGAAGGGATACAACTTTGGGGACTTTTCCTAAAAGTTATGTCTTTTCCCTCTTTCCATTTTTATTTAGGAATATATTTACAATATATTATATATATTTACTTGCTCGGGTTGACCCATATGGGTGGCCCAAATCCAAATTTCGAACAGTATAGCTAAAAAGGAGAAATGGGTGGAAGAGAAAATTGATGACAAATGTGGTCTTTTTGGACAAGCAACCATAGCTCAACCCCACCATGATATTGTCATCAGTGTATACATCCCTGATAGTTTTATCAGCTTTCATTCCAATGGATTATTCTAGGCATAATAAATAAACAGGCCCTCAAATTTGATTTTAGCTGACAAGTATGTCTTTCAACTTTGGATGTGCACAGTTAGAGACCTCAACTTGTCTCCGCTTTGTCAATTGAACACTCTAACTTACAAAATGATCATCTAAACACCTCCAAAATTTATGTACCACGTCAGCATTTGTGTTCAAGTTTATATAAGTTCAGGTGTCTATTTGTGCACACCCAAAGTTGAAGGGCATACTTGACAGCTGAGGCCAAGTTTGAGGGTCGTTTTATATATTAATTAAATTTAAGATAAGAAAAAAAGGTCATTATATGATCAAATTAAATACTGTTTTTTTCCATTTCCTCTTAGATTTGTCCATTGTCAACTAAAATTAACTTCCCTTGAAGAGAATAGGGTCAAACTACAAATAGGTGATCATTAAAACTCAGAAGGATAAGCTTCTAAAGTTTGATGCTGGTACTTGAGTTTGCTTTCAGCTTTAGGCGGATAAATTTTTCTGCTACCTCTAAACAATATTCTTCAAAAATTAGATTTATTAAAATTGTAAAAGCTCTAAGTTAAGCTTCTATAATCTCACTACCAATCCACCATATCTTTTTTTCGAAAAGAATGGCGAATTACATAATTTTTTGTAAAAAAGTTTTAACATATTTTTTGTAATCGTTGGAACTAGGAGTGGCAAAATCAACCTATGTAAATATGACCGGCTCAAGTTTGGGCTGATTACTAACCCGCTCAATTATTAGTTTAGTGCATTTCAGCCCATATTAAATAACAAGAAATCTTGTCAAAATATTTTTAAGAAAGATAATATCTTAAGTTGATATGTTATACATAGTCATAATAAAGAAAAAAAATAGTTTTATTAGGTACTTAATGATTATAAAAGAACAAATAAAGAAATAGAAACTTAGTAAGAATAGGACGGGTTGAGTTATGATCAGGTTTTAGCTCGTTTCAACTCAATCTGCTCATTTATTAATTAAGCTCAACCCGCCCATTTGACAGTTGGAACGAATCAAAGTCCACTTGGATGTTCAATCAGTAGCAACATAAAGTAAGGAAAATAATAAAGAATGATAAATGAAAAATAAAAGAAATATCCGTGAAGTAACATGGAATTTTCAAAAGTTTCTTTCAGTGTTTGAATCCATCAATATCAAGAAAGGCGGCCTAGGAAGGAATCTAATCCAAGTATCTTGGGCTAAAAAATAAATAAATAAATAAGTATTTGTCCAAGGAGAAAAATGACAGACGACAATGGAATAAAGGAGTTAAGACTTTTATTTCGGAGAATATATTTTGAGAACTTCAAAAGTTATTAAGGATAACAAATAGTAACATACTTGATCAAATTAAAAGTTCTTAGTATCTTATAACTTGAAAATTAAGTTGGAGGTGATTAATTTATGGCTTTTGTTAATAATGGATTATAAACACTTTGGTTATTTACCAAGAGCATAAATAAGTGGAAAATAATTATAAATTAGTTTGACCAGCTTATAAATTTACCTAAACACCTTCTATTTCCTCTCACTAATGTCATATTGTTAATTCATTTCAATTTATGTGATGACATCACCTTTTTTGTTGTAAAAAGAATGATAACTTTATAAATTTATACAATTTAATTTAAATTTATCATTTTAACCTTAAATGACAAATTTTTATAATATAAAAGTATTATGATACATCTAAAACACACAAATTTTACAACTTTCTTTTCCTTAAATATTGTGTTCAGTTAAACTCTGTTATTTGAATTAAAACAGAGGGAGTGACTCTTTTAGTAACCACACCAGGTTGCTTGCGTTTGAGCTGAATTTTGCGTCTATTACCTTCTGATAAGGATAGCTTGGAATATTTGACAAAACGTATGAGGTTTTATTTTCTGTAATCACATTTGTGCACCTTATGACATAACCCCTTTTATGTCTCTGTTTTCTCTACAAAATTGCAGAAAAACAAGTTTTAATTTGCAGAAATTGAAACAAGCTCTTGCAAAAATCAACTCTTTTCACCGTACACATTTTTGATGAATATATACACACAATCTCTGTAGGTGGAGGTGGAGTATGATGGTTCCTTTGTATAAGAACAAGGGTGATATTCAAAGTTGCAACAACTATAAAGGGATCAAGCTGCTAAGCTACACTATGAAAGTGTGGAAAAAGGTGATGGAGATGAGGGTGAGAAGAGGCGTGTCCATTTCAGAGAACCAATTCGGATTCATGTCGGGGCGCTCGACTACAGAAGCCATCCATCTTGTGAGGAGACTGGTGGAGTAGTATAGGGAGAGGAAGAAGTACTTGCACATGATTTTCATCGACCTAGAAAAGGCTTACGACAAAATGCCAAGAGAGGTTTTATGGAGATGCTTGGTGGCCAGAGGTGTACCTGTAGCGTACATTAGGGCGATCAAGGACATGTATGATGGAGCCAAGACCAGGGCAAGGACAGTGGGAGGAGACTCGGAACAATTCCCAGTGGAGATGGGGTTGCATCAGGGATCAAATCTTAGCCCATTTTTATTTGCCTTAGTGATGGATTGTTTGACGCGGCAAATTCAAGGTGAGGTGCCATGGTGTATGTTATTTGCGGATGATATAGTCTTGATTTACGAGACTCGTAGTGGAGTGAACGCTAAGCTGGAGGTTTGGAGACAAACTCTGGAGTCTAAAGGGTTCAAGTTGAGTAGGACCAAGACAGAGTACATGGAGTGTAAGTTCAGTGACGTGACACATGAGCCTGGCGTGGAAGTGAGGCTTAGTACCCAGGCCATCCCAAAGAAAGGAAGTTTCAAATATCTTGGGTCTATCATACAAGAAAATGGGGTTATTGACGATGATGTCTCACATCGTATTGGTGCAAGGTGGATGAAATGGAGGCTTGCTTCAGGAGTGCTGTGTGATAAGAAGGTGGCACCAAAACTTAAAGGCAGGTTCTACAAAGTGGTTGTGAGATCGACTTTGTTGTACGAGGCAGAGTGTTGGGTAGTCAAAAGCTCTCACGTCCAAAAGATGAAAGTTGCGGAAATGAGAATGTTGTGATGGATGTGTAGGCACACCAGGCGAGATAGGATTAGGAATGAAGATATCTGGGATAAGTTTGGAGTAGCATCAGTGGAGGACAAGATGAGGGAAGCGAGACTGAGATAGTTTGGGCATGTGAGGAGGAGAGGCACAGATGCCCCAGTGCGGAGGTGTGAGAGGTTAGCTATTGGTTTCAGAAGAGGTAGGGGTAGGCCGAAAAAGTATTGGGGAGAGGTGCTGAGACAGGACGTGGTGCAGTTTTAGCTTACCGAGGACATGACCTTAGATACGAGGTTATGGAGGACTCAAATTAGGATAGAAGGCTAGTAGGTAGTCGTTGTTTCGATCGATAATCTATTGTCCTTTGATTCTTGATACTATATGTTGTTTCTTGTGCTTCGATTATCTTATCTATCTGTGGTAGCTACTGCTTCCTTTTTTCAGACGGTTCTATTTTGACTAATTCGTTTTCTTTAGTTTCATTTGCATTTTGCTTTGAACTGCTTGTGTTTATCTAACCTTCTCGTTATGTTTTCTCTTGAGCCGAGGGTCTTTCGAAACAGCCTCCCTATCTTCCTAAATAGAGGTAAGGTCTGCGTATACTTTACCCTCTCCAGACTCCACATTGTGGGATTTCACTGGGTATGCTATTGTTGTTGTTGTATATACACACAATCTCTCTGTGCGTAGCTTTACCTCTCAGGTTATATATGTGTTTTTTAGTAACAAAACTGAGAGCCCGTTTGGATTGACTTATAAGTTGGTCAAACCAGCTTATAAGCTATTTTTTAACTTATTTGAGTGTTTGACAAAAATAAAAAAATAACTTAAATTAAGTTAAAAGTGTTTAAAATAAGCCAAAACCAAGAAGTTGCTCAACCCTTACTTTTTTTTTGGCTTATTTTGGTTTGACCAACAACTTTACTTTTTTATCCCTCATATTTTCTGTTAATTTAATACTACCTTTACTTCTAGAAATCTTTTAAATATTTTTATCCAAACACGTAACTGCTTATTTATAAAATAATTTTCAGTAATTAAAAATACTTTAAGCACTTATAATTAAAAGTCGCTTTTTTTCGGTTAATCCTAATGGACTCTGCAGGTCAGCTAAGCAATAGTTCTTTCACATAAATTAAATAGAGGGAACTATAATTAATGCCTAATGACTTATCACTTCAAGATTCCAATCAATATAATGGTGCAGATGTAATCACAAGTTGATTCCGACACGTAACCACAAACAATCCTAGCAATCAGAATTACGATAATATCCTTAGATTCTTTAATTTAGTATCTTCCGGGTAGTTTTCTGTCATTATCCTACAAATGGATATCAACTTTGTAAACCGTTAACGATCTTCAAGTATATGAGAATTGAGAAGGATAACAATGTTTCGGCTTATCTCCAATTTCTTGTAGGAATCTGCCGCTTGATTCAACCTGGTTTTGACACCATGAATTATTATTGACTTTGTAAGTATAGTTACAAGACCAGTCCTTTTCTAAAATATAATACAAGCAACCAGCTGGAGGACCATCAAAGTGGATCAACCTAAAAAAAGGGAGGAGGATTAATTGATTTTACATACAAAAAGCAACATGATGCTTATTTTATTTTTCTTTAAGCCATTCACAAGGCTTGAATTTGCAATTTTTTTTTATTGAAGATGAAGAAAATTTCATCCACCCCATCACATCTCTTGATGATTACTACGATATCTTGGATACATCAAAATAACTTTAACAAAGCGTGTATCCATCCTTTGTACTAAAAGGAGAACACTTGTTAATCATTACTGTAGAATTTTAAGAATGAAATGGGATATAAATATTCTCCTATTATTTGCTCTTGGATTAAGAATTAGCAAAAATGATAAAAATGTCTGGGGTATGTTGAAAGTGGGCAGTTTTGGTCTTTAAGTTTGCCAAAATCGAGCACACTTGGGCTCAGTAAAAAATTTATTAAACTCTGATAGGCGGGAACTGTGAAACAAAAAAGTTTAACATGAACTTTCATTTGGAGGTATAATTTTTGCAGATTCTGCTATTTTTGGTCTATTTTTAGAGTCCGATACAATTTTTTTAGGTTCAATTTCTAATACTTTTATTTATTTCTGATGTGTGGTGCAATTTTCATAATTAACTCGGGCTAAAAACAAGTTTAGGAGAGTAATCTAATAAGCCTCGAAGTACATATAGGCCCACGTAAAAGACAAGTTGAATACAACTAAAAGACAAGTTAGGAAGTATCCAGTAACAATTTGGCTAAGCATGAAACTGGTAGAGCATAGAAAGGTAACGTCGTTCGTTACTATGGTTGGTTCATAGCCAATACTATTCTCGTTAAATGGGATATTCCACCTTCTAAGTAATTTTTCAGGCTTAATATTGATGGTGCTTATGATGCTTCGACTAGCACGGGGAAGGTAGATCTGCAAAGAAAACAGCGGCTACTAAATCAATTTAATTAAGCAGAATCGCAATGGACTTTGACTACTCTTTGATCACTGTTGCAATCGGCAAATGGGCCGTTTGCTTCTCCACGTTAACTGTCTGATCACATTTTGAACATTTGGAGATAAAATCAAGCTATTTCTCAGTTCCGTGTGAAAAAAAAAAAAAAAAAACTTCTAGCGTAATCCTATTAATTAAAACAATTGATATGGAATAAGATTTAAATATCTGTAAAGAAAAACAGCTTATCTTCATAACTTGTGAAAGTTATTTTCTCTATTTTGATTGAAGAAAACGTTTTTTCTGTCATTCAAAAGACTCAAAATCTTTGAAGAACTTTCCGTGTGTCGAAACCATTATTATCGAGAGAGGTGGACTAATTGAAAGGAATCTAATATAGTAGTATCTATCTTCTAAAAACCAAAATAGAACAATTCCAAAATATATACAGGAGTAATTGAGGTAGACACATAAAGTGACAGTGCCTCCTTCTCTTTCTAGCAACTTGTCCATTGATATGGCCCTCTGATTCCTTCGATTTGGATAGGACGAAAATCTCTCTTTGTTTGATTTAATTTATGTTGCTTTGCTTATGTAGTCAAGCAACCACTTGGCGCTTGTTTCCAAAAACAATTTCAAGAAATTTTTTCGATTCTTGGTAAAAGATTACGACAAAATACCATTAAAGGCTGACAAACTCCTCCCTTTCGATGAATTTCCTAAAAGGGCATAGGTTAGACAAATTTCTAGGACTCTACCTAGTACGTAGTAGTATATAATAAGGATTTGGTAGGGACTATTTTCCTTAATTAATATCTCGGGTTCAAACTCTTAAATCTTGATAGGATTTATTTTCCTTTTGAGTGGATCATATATAATAGGATTAATTGGAATTACTCGGATTAATGGATACCGACTTCGAATGATTAAAAAAAGCCAATTACGAATAAGCCGAATTAAAACTTCTTGTTCACCATTAATTGGAGTGACACTCACAATATGGGAAAGTTCATATTTCAACGTCTGAGACACAGAAACTTGTCGTCTTATTTCTTCTTGCAATTTGCCAACTTGGTTTCATTGGATTTTGACAACCCTTCACCCTCCAATAATTACAATTAAAAGAAACCAGTCCCTTTCTCCCATCCATGCAAGCAACCACCATTACAACTATTTGAATTGACTAGAATAGATATTCAGAATCACATGGAAATAGTGGATGTATTCCATTTTTAACCACCACCTAGAAGTATTTAACTGGCTAGATCAGAATTCAGAAACATAACGGGAAATATTGGATATATTCAATTTAAGAGACTGTGAATGATTTTGGGAGATGAGTTAATGGAAAATCAAGGGTTCCTTAATTAGAAGCAAAATCTTGGCGACAATTCCCCTTGTACCAATATTTGTCTTTTAAGTTGTTTATTACTCCCCCGTCCGATAAATTTTTGACATATACTTTTTCTATTTATTAACAAATTTTAAAATAGTGTAATTTAATTTTCATGTGAATTATGACAAACGTACTGACAAATAGTATTAACATAGATATGGATAATTCATAATTTTACCAAATAATGGAGAGGGTTGTTACAGAATTATCGAATTTAAAGTAATATTAAGGTGTACTTAGAAAGTTAATAAACTTTCTAGATATTCATATTTCAACATCAATGATATATGACTTAGAAGTAAGAAGATGATACGTACGTAACAGAAGAACCTTTTTGTTGAAACACGTATTTCAATAAATTTTAAATAACGTATTTGATAAAAGTATTTATTTCTTAAAGTAAATGAATATGAAATGAATTTGATGAATTCATAAGTTTCATCTTCATTAAGTTAATACATTTTAGTTTTTTTGGACAAGTACATCTTGATTTCAAGAATGCATGATTGTATTCATTGTCTTCTTTTGATGAAAGAACTTATTTTCAAAGAATTATTTAGCCTATAAATAATGCTTATTTTCTTTGGAAATAAAAGCAATCCAAAAACACTTTCCCTTGAAAATATTTGAGAGACGTTGATCATAAGGTGAAATCACATATCAAGAATAGAAGAGCAATGTTCTTGAATGCTACTTGTTATGTGGCTTAGTTGAATCTCGAAGATAGAGTTGTCATTTATTCTTCCTTTGCTCGTGGGAGAGACTCCAACTATCTTCAAAAAACGTCTTGACATGCCTCGAAGCCAAGCAAGTCCTAGTTTGGGTCTTAATATTATTATATGTATTCTAACAATTTAATGTTATTTCAGTTCAAGCAGTTGGAAGATACACTACTAAAAAAACAGGATTTTCTGACTTAAAAAAAGGCTATTTCCGACCTCATGAGGTCAGTTTTGGCCAAAAACCGACCTCAAAATTAGGTCGGAAAATAGTGGGTCGGAAATATTACCGACCTCATGAGGTCGGTAAATTTTTTTAAACCGGGTATCAATTAGATAAAGTACCGACCTCATTAGGTCGGTAAATTATATTAATAATATAATGATATGAGTTTACCGTCCTCCTGAGGTCGGTAATTTATATGAATATATAATATATTGTTTTAGATTTCCGTCGTCGAGAGATCGGTATTTCATAATTTCTGCTAAATATTTGTAGAGACCCGACCTCATGAGGTCGGTAATTTGTAATTTTTGGGAAAATTTTGCAGAAAACCGACCTCATGAGGTCGGTAATTTGCAGTTTCTAGGAAAATTTTGCGTAAAATCGACCTCATGAGGTCGGTAATTTGCAATTTCTTGGAAAATTTTGTAGAAAATCGACCTCATGAGGTCGGTATTCTGCAAAAAAATTGGTAGGATCTAGCTGTTATTCCAGCTGCCCCTTGTCAAGATGAAAACAATTTTATATTCAACTAAAATCAGCTCAAAAAGCTGCCAACAATTCACCAAACTACTACAAATACATAAAACGTTAAGCTATTTCAACAAACACATATATTACAACCACCAATACATCAAATTCAATTCGAATTTACTTCAAAGTTGAATCAAAACGTCATTCAAACATTCACAAGAGACATTAAGTTACTTCAACCTTCGCAAACATCAACACAACATTAAACTACTTCAACCTTTGCGTTTTCATCCACAAAACATTAAACTAGTCTACACTAAGTTAGTCTACAACATTAGACTACTTCACCCCTCGCAAACATCCACAAAACACTTACACAATCCACAAATCCACCACAACATTAACATTCAAACATGTCTTTGTGTGTTTGACACGTGAGTCTCATCATCATCCGCACCACTAGATTGAGTATGGGGGTTACGAGCATCATCAGGACACGAGGGAATCCCCCTCGAAGCAAGTAATGCATCTAATTGGGCGCTCATACTGTCAAACTGCACGTCTCTCCGCCTCTCCCTTTCCTCCGAGGCCTATAGCTAGCTAGATAGCTGTAGCATTCCGTAAGCTGTGCCAAACCAAGCCACCTTTCCTCCATTTGTTCTTCTGTCAGCTGTGTGTTGGGTGGCTGAGTACGAAGAAACTTCGCCTTTGAATGTTGATATTGATTCTGAAATTAGAAGGTAAAATTAGCAACCAACTTAAATATCGAATTCAACAGAAAAAACTATCAAACATTTAGTAAACAATCGAAATAGAACATGGTTGAAATCAATACTACTAACAATTCAACTAACAGGGTTGAAATTAATACTACTAAAAGGAAAACAAATCAATACTACTAACATTTTTTTCTTTCCTTCAAATCAAATGCAACATACATTTGACTTGTTAGGATTGCAAGATATAAGCTCTACGATACAGTATACCCATTACGGTTAAATCAATGGCCTTGCATGTCTAAGTGTCTCATCCAGACGTTTCACTCTTTCTAATCCTTCACTAAACCGAGAACAATTTCCAAGAAATTTGCACCATCAACAAGTATTACCATGCTCAAAGAATAAAAAATAAAACTCAAGGGTATAAGAGAAAAAAAGGAGGAACCTCAAGTTCCTATTGCAGAGGATAAAGGAAAGCAGCCTGCAGTTACAAATAATGTGCAGGAGCAAGGTAAAGGCAGAAACAATGCAAGGCAATCAAAACTTAAGCAAGCAAATTATAGAAATAGAAATCATGTCATTAAGGTGTTAGATAGTGGGAAAGTGGTTGGCAATGTGAAGGATTTATACAAATGGCAAATATAATAAGGGAAAGAAACAGGTGAATGATAATGGAAACAAACAAAAGCAATTGGCTGTGCCAACAGTTAAAGAAAATGGTGATAAATTTTTACACTAACAGTAGCTTCTTTTTTGCAGGTTTAAGTTCTACATGGCATCTCAAACTCTTCGGGAAATCAGGAAAGTTGAAATATGACTGTACCAGGTGCAGCAGTTGGATTCTACAGAGGAAAGCAATAATGGGACGAGAATGTGTATTGCTTGTTTGATGGAAATACTTGCTGGTTTCATCATGGAACATCTCATCATTTCACTAAACCAACTTGTTGGTTATTTCATGATCAAAAACTGATCACTACCATTAGTTATAATTCAACCAAAATGAACCCTCATAAATGAAATTCAGAGAAGATTGGCCCCATGGGACAAAATAATCGAAAACAAATCTTTCTCTAAAGACAAGAAGTCAAGAACTAACATTGCACTTGCAGTAAACAAGACTAAACCGCAAAAACTGTGACTGCAGTTAAATTTAGCTTGACCTACGTATAAGCACTCTCCACTATCCAACGTTCTCAAGAAAGAGGAAACAAAAATCTTATACCCAGCATTAGCTAGAAGAACTACTTATAAATGTAATATCGATGACAACCCACAGCATCACTGCGAAGCATACGCGATAGGTTGTATATAAACAATACTCGAATTGTTTCTGAATGCTTGCTTTTTAGACTTCTTGATCAAAAAAATACTCGAATAATGATTATGTCTGTAAGAATTATCCCTATCATTTCAGATTTCCCACTCCAACTTAAATAGCCTGTTGTATAAGATTATGTGAGTACAGGTTATGTAAAAGTCAATAATTCACCGTAATGTGTATAAGCATGCTACATAGAAGTATACAACTACAAGCCTAGTAGGAAAAGAGTAATTAACAAAGTCGACTTAGAACTAAAAGTTAAAGAAGCATAAAGGCCCGATAAAAGGATGGAAATTGGTTCAATACATGCAGACCATGTGATTCTATCCCAAAACCAAAAGCGAAACCCTAACCAATAACATCAATGTGTTATCTCTTCCCCATCAAACGCACTACTGTTCCTTCATCCCATCATCTCAAAACAGTTACAACTAAGACAATCATACTAATGAGCTTGCTATGATTTTACTTGTTGATTATGGCTAAGTTACTTGGACTCTTCAAAAGTGTTGTCACACCCGTGTCGGATCCTCCAAAAATACACTACTTTTGAAGGAACGGACATGCACCCGACGAAATTTTTAGGAGAGTCCGAGTAACTTAGTGTTAGGTGTGGAATTGGCCAAACAAGTCAATTCTTTTGTTCACATAGTCGTGATGTAAGCGCTTACCTCATAATAGTCGTGATGTAAGCGCTTACCTCATCATAGGAAATTCATTCCTATAAATAGGTAGCTTATGGTTCATTTGTAAGATATCATTAAGATCATTTGCTATACACATCCCAAGAGAGAAAAAATCTAAGAGAAATAATCTTAGTGAAAGGCCTAAGTAAGAGAAGGTCTTTGAGAGAATTTTCTGTGGTAAAATTCTTGAGTGTAATTGGGATTGGGGTTGTGAGGTTGAGTGTTGTAAACACTTGTAATATTTCTTCTTTAATAAGATCTGCAGCAGCAACGTGGACGTAGCTCTCACATTGAGGGTGAACCACTATAAATCTGTGTGTGCTATTTATTCTTCGCTTACATCACGGCGTAAGTAGGTTCTGTCTAAGGAGGTTGGTATTTAAGTGGTCCAGCTGTGACCCTCCAATCTTTCCTGGGAACCTGCTTACAAAGGTCGGATTTGGGATTCAAATCCTAACAACTGGTATCAGAGCAACAGGTTGTGTTGTGATTTAGAAACGATGGGAGGCGAAGATGGTACGACGCACGGCATCGGTAAATTCGATGGTACAGATTTTGCGTTCTGGAGAATGCAAATTGAAGATTATTTATATGGCAGAAAGCTTCATGAACCTCTGAGTCCGAAACCAGAGGAGATGAAGCAAGCAGATTGGAATCTCCTCGACAGACAAGTTCTGGGAGTCATTCGGCTGACGCTGTCGAAGAACGTTGCTCACAACGTGGCAAAGGAGAAGACCACCGCAGATATGATGAAGGTATTGTCTGACATGTATGAGAAACCTTCGGCAAATAATAAGGTATTTCTCATGAAGAAACTATTTCATCTAACGATGATGGAAAATGCTCATGTTGCTGCACACGTAAATGAATTCAATACCATTGTAAATCAATTGTCATCGGTAAAAATTGACTTCGATGATGAAGTGCAAGCTCTAATTTTGTTGGCATCCCTACCAAATAGCTGGGAGCCAATGAGAGCAGCGGTTAGTAATTCTGTCGGTAGTGACAAACTAAAGTTCAACGATGTTAGGGATCGTATCCTTGCTGAGGAAGTGCGCAGGACAGATTCTGGAGAGGCATCGACGAGTACTGCTTTTAATGTTGAAAACAGAAGCAGAAATTATGACAGAAACTACAACCGAAATAGGGGCAGATCGAAGTCAAGGAATGGCAGGGGTCAATCCAGACCAGGACGAACATTTGAGTGTTGGAACTGTGGAAAACCAGGTCACTTCAAGAAGAACTGCAGGGGGCCAAAGAAGGAGGACAACAAGGGGGCTGGAATCAACGCTGCTACGGAAGACATTGGCGATGCGTTGTTGCTATCGGTTGACAGCCCGATAGACTCTTGGGTGCTTGACTCAGGAGCGTCCTTTCATACCACCCCACATCATGATATAATGACAAACTACGTGGCTGGGAATCTCGGCAAAGTTTATTTAGCCGATGGAGAGCCGCTAGATGTTGTTGGCACGGGAGACATTAATTTGAAGATGTCAAATGGATCCTCGTGGAAGATTACAAAAGTTAGACATGTTCCAAAGCTGATGCGAAACCTGATCTCAGTAGGTCAGCTTGATGATGAGGGATATGATCTCAACTTTGGTAATGGGTCTTGGAAGGTGGCGAAAGGTGCTATGGTAGTTGGCCGAGGAAAGAAGATTGGCACTCTCTACATGACGACTAGCTGTCGTGATACTGTTGCTGTGATTGACAACACAAAGAAGACAGATTTGTGGCATTGTCGGCTTGGGCATATCAGCCAGAAGGGGATGAAGCTGTTGGTGACAAATGGCTTAATTCCGGAGCTGAAGACGGTGGACCTTCATACGTGTGAGAGCTGCATTCTCGGAAAACAAAAGCGAGTAAGCTTCTCAAGTGCAGGCAGAGAGTTGAAGGTCGAAAAGCTGGAATTGGTGCACACAGACGTGTGGGGACCTACCACTGTACCCTCCCTTGGAGGATCACACTACTACGTGACCTTCATTGATGATTCAACCAGGAAGGTATGGGTTTATTTTATGAAAAATAAATCCGATGTGTTTAGTGTATTCAAAAGATGGAAAGCCATGGTCGAGAATGAAACAAACCTCAAGTTGAAGTGTTTGAGGTCCGACAATGGCGGAGAATACACTGATGGTGATTTCAAACGGTACTGTGCCGATAATGGGATCAAGATGATGAAGACTATTCCTGGAACGCCGCAACAGAATGGAGTAGCCGAAAGAATGAACCGAACGTTGAACGAGCGTGCTCGGAGTATGAGAATACACTCTGGACTGCCCAAGACATTCTGGGCAGATGCAGTCAATACCGCGGCCTTCTTAATTAACCGAGGACCGTCAGTTCCCTTGGATTTCAGAATTCCAGAAGAAGTCTGGAGTGGCAAGAAGGTAAATCTTTCATTTCTGAAAGTGTTCGGTTGCTTATCATATGTTCATAATGATGATACGGCTAGAAGCAAGCTTGATCCAAAATCAAAGAAGTGTTACTTTATTGGCTATGGTGACACCGAGCTTGGGTACCGATTTTGGGATGAACAAAATCGGAAGATCATCCGAAGCAGGAATGTTGTCTTTAACGAAGAGGTACTGTACAAAGACAAGCTGCAAAAGAATTCAGAATGTCAGGACAAGGAATCGGAAATAGTCGATTTGAGGGACTTTCCGGCACCTGAGCCGCAGCCAGGTACAACCGAGCCAGAGGAACAAACAATCCGAGAAGGTGCTGATGAAAGTGTTGATTCTGAAACAAATGAACAGACGCCAATCACAGAGCTGCGTAGATCATCCAAGATCAGGAAGCCGCTTCACAGGTACTCTCCATCCCTCAACTACATTCTACTCACTGATAGAGGGGAGCCGGAATGTTATGAAGAAGCAATGCAAGTCGATGAATCGACTAAGTGGGAGCTGGCAATGAAGGATGAAATGGATTCACTATCGGCAAATCATACATGGGAATTATCCGAGTTGCCAAAGGATAAAAAGGCATTGCAAAACAAATGGGTTTATCGGATAAAGGAAGAACCCAATGGAAGCAAGCGTTATAAAGCAAGGCTGGTTGCAAAGGGATTTCAACAGAAAGAAGGCATTGACTATACGGAGATCTTCTCTCCCGTAGTCAAGATGGTGACTATCAGAACTGTTCTTGGGCTGGTAGCAAAGGAAAATCTACATCTGCAACAGATGGACGTGAAAACTGCATTTCTTCACGGTGATCTAGACGAGGAAATCTACATGCAACAGCCGGAGGGATTCAAAATCAAAGGAAAGGAGAATCTGGTGTGCAAACTTCAAAAGAGTCTGTACGGACTAAAACAGGCTCCAAGACAGTGGTATTTAAAGTTTGACAGCTTTATGAAGAAAGCTGATTTTTCAAGGTGCGAGGCAGATCACTGCTGTTACTTCAAAAATTTTGAAGACTCGTACATGATACTGCTACTCTATGTCGACGACATGCTAATCGTAGGAGCAAACCTACAGGAGATTGATCGGTTGAAAAAAGGGTTATCGGAAGAGTTTGCAATGAAGGATTTGGGAGCTGCAAAGCAAATCCTTGGGATGAGAATCGACCGAAGAAAGGAGGGCATCAAACTCTCACAAGAAGAATATGTGAGGAAAGTTATCAAAAGGTTTAACATGCATGATGCGAAGCCAGTCAGCACTCCCTTGGCTGGACACTTTCGGTTGTCAAAGGATCAGTCGCCGACTACCGAGGATGAGAAGAAGCAAATGGACAAGATACCTTATGCATCTGCAATCGGTAGTCTTATGTATGCAATGATATGTACAAGGCCAGACATTGCACATGCAGTGGGAGTTGTCAGCCGATTTATGAGCAATCCGGGAAAGCAACACTGGGAGGCTGTGAAGTGGATATTCAGATATCTGAAAGGCAGCTCGAGTTCAGCTCTGTATTTCCGAAAATCAAAAACAAGATTGCAAGGGTATGTTGATGCTGACAACGGTGGTGATATTGATAGCAGAAAGAGCACATCCGGGTATGTTTACACCTTCGGAGGTACTGCAATCTCTTGGGTTTCCAAGTTGCAAAAGATAGTAGCTCTCTCTAGTTGTGAGGCTGAGTACGTTGCTATGACGGAGGCCACAAAGGAAATGATGTGGCTACAATTTTTTCTGCGGGAATTGGATCAGGACCACGAGGGAAGTGTGCTATATTGTGATAGCCAAAGCGCCATTCATTTGGCAAAGAACCCGGTTTACCATGCTCGAACGAAGCACATACAACTCCGGTACCATTTCATTAGATCAGCTTTGGAAGATGGAGCGCTGGTGCTTGAGAAGATCGCAGGGAGTCAGAATCCAGCAGACATGCTGACAAAGGCAGTGACAATAGACAAACTGAAGCTATGCTCAACTTCAGTTGGCCTGCACGAAGTATGAAAGTAGGAAAGAGCTGCTGCATCGATCAAAGTGTGAAGACAAATTAAAATTAGTCTTCAAGTGGGAGATTTGTTAGGTGTGGAATTGGCCAAACAAGTCAATTCTTTTGTTCACATAGTCGTGATGTAAGCGCTT
Source organism: Lycium barbarum (assembly GCF_019175385.1). Classification (NCBI taxonomy): domain Eukaryota; kingdom Viridiplantae; phylum Streptophyta; class Magnoliopsida; order Solanales; family Solanaceae; genus Lycium; species Lycium barbarum. The sequence continues at coordinate 36,012,780 of NC_083340.1, read as the reverse complement.
ACCTCATAATAGTCGTGATGTAAGCGCTTACCTCATCATAGGAAATTCATTCCTATAAATAGGTAGCTTATGGTTCATTTGTAAGATATCATTAAGATCATTTGCTATACACATCCCAAGAGAGAAAAAATCTAAGAGAAATACTCTTAGTGAAAGGCCTAAGTAAGAGAAGGTCTTTGAGAGAATTTTCTGTGGTAAAATTCTTGAGTGTAATTGGGATTGGGGTTGTGAGGTTGAGTGTTGTAAACACTTGTAATATTTCTTCTTTAATAAGATCTGCAGCAGCAACGTGGACGTAGCTCTCACATTGAGGGTGAACCACTATAAATCTGTGTGTGCTATTTATTCTTCGCTTACATCACGGCGTAAGTAGGTTCTGTCTAAGGAGGTTGGTATTTAAGTGGTCCAGCTGTGACCCTCCAATCTTTCCTGGGAACCTGCTTACAAAGGTCGGATTTGGGATTTAAATCCTAACACTTAGGATTATGGTGAGATGGAATCTGAATCTTAGTTCCATATATACTTTTGGTATCAAAAATCTCCAAAGCTAACACACATCTTCAGTACCAATATGAAGCTAACATAACCATTGGTAAACAACTATAGAATGTAACACTGACATTCTTTTGCAATGTCTATATAAGTTTTTTACAATGGCTAATAAAATTTTATAGGTAATGAAATAATGATTCTTCAGCTATAATTCATCTCCTTGCCAGAATGAGTCCGAGCATTAAGTTTAACTCTAGAGTCAGTGCTGAACTGCTGATGAATCCAGTAGCTTCAAAGAAGTATTTCTTTATTAGAGTTTCCTTATCAAAAAAGAAATGAGATAAATGTTGCACTAAATAACTAGGAACCATGTAGAAATTTGTTCCACAAAAGGGCATGCAAAACAGAGGCCAATCTGATCAATCTCACTTTACCAAATCTTATACAGCAAAATGTGCCTTAAACAATAGCTCAAGTGATGTCTTGGACCACTTTGAAAGTTTTCAAACCTTTAATAAGCTTAAAATAAGCGTGAGAAGTGGGGAATCTGAAGTACGCAAGAGATGAGGAAGAAAAAGAATGAGTTTTAGCTCTGCAATCCCTTTTTAATTCTTCAACAAAATGGAACGTTACAATGAAACTTATGTCTAAACAAAGTATAGCACAGACCATTTTTAGTTTTTATCCAGTGAGCTTATTCTAGAGCAGCTCCATGATACATATAATTCCTAAAGAGTACAGAAAATCCTCCGATAAGGAGGTAAAAGTATTAATGACCTCCCACAATATGGAGATAGAGAATGCGAAAGAATTTGGTCTGTGATCCTCTTTTAGATTCTGATATTCATATCATTCTCATCTCACCTCCCCTCCCCCCCCCCCCCCCCCCTCCCAAAAAAAAAATGCAGGTCTTTGCTATGCAAGGAAACACATAAACATAATGGGATGAAAACTGGAAAGATGCTTGTATCACTGACCCTAATCTTGGAAATGAGGTGTTACAAACTGGTTTCATTTCTACAAGGCTAACTATTTTTGATATATATGAACTTGAATGCTACAGTCTCATTGATCCTATTCTAGGAAGGGATTTGAGATATGTGTGCTATATGTTTTACTGGTTTTCAAGGACCACAAAAATGGGATACCATACACACACAAAAAACAGGACAACTTCAAGGAAACATGCCAAACCATTTGCTTGATCTCTTACCCAAATATCGTAATCAAAACATAAGAAAACATGTAGCTAGAAACGACTGAAAGTTAAAGAACACTAAAGTAAAGGGCAAACCGACCTTAATAAAAAATGATCAAACTTCGATCTTAAAAAGTAAGTATGATCTAGCTATCATTAGACTCGTTTTCTTTTAATTAACATCACTCTCACAACAATAGTTAAAAAGGATAGGAGAAATTCTAACTTTGTTCCTCGTGTTTATAATTTTCAGTTATATATAGTTCTAAATTAGATTATTACTTTTCTACTCATTATTCTTGTGAAATGAAACGATATTGCGTCTCGGTTTGATGTAGATTAATAATTAGACCTCTGTTTGATCAAGTTTGAAAATTTACTCAAATTAATACTAGGCAAAAAAGAAAAAGTAATATTGTCAATTCCACAACTAGTAATACTGAGGAACTCCTTAGAACTCTAATTCTAAGTACAGGAATTCACTTTGTAAATCAGAAACAATATTAGGCAAACTCTTTTTTCAATGTCATATCTGAAACAAGGTTTTTTCAGCTGGTCCTCCTAGCAAATTTCTTAGCCAAGAAAAGAAAGAAAGCATACCTCAAATGGTTGGCTGTGGACGGCGACGGAAACGACGGTACTGGGTAGGAACGGCGGCGACGGTGACTGGCAGGAATGATGGTGACATCGACGGCGTTGTTAGGGTTAGAGAGAGAGGGGGAGAGAAAACGTGAGAGGAAAAGAGAGAGAAATGGGAAAGAGAAGGGTTTAATTGGCTCGGTTTTAATTTTATTTGCCTAATTATACCGACCTCGTGAGGTCGGTATATTTAATTATTTTATTTTTAATTTAAAAGACTACCGACCTCACGAGGTCAGTTTATTAAAAAATAATTTTTAAATTAAAAATAAAATTATAATATTTAGCATCAAATAAATTTCCGACCTAGTGAGGTCGGTACATTATTTTTTGAAATTTTGATACAATATTACCGACCCCATGAGGTCAGTTTATTTTTTAAAAAATTGAAAAATAAATATTAAGACTATACTATGGCTTTTAACTTTCTCTTGAAGATGTGAGGTCCATCAAAATCTTTTATTTTTTCATAGAAGAATCTTGAGATTCTTTAAGGTCTGGTTGTTGTGCTGATGGTGAATCACCAAACGTAGCATAAAAATTGGCATTGGATAGAAGCCAAATACTTGGGATCAAGTGTTGCAGAACGCAATCTCAAAATTTCAGATTATTTTGCTGACGTTGACTATGGAGATGATCAATTAGACAACATCAAAGTCATAATCAAAAGGAAAGCTGTCAATGAAATCCGGGTTTCTATCTTCTAAAATCTAATCTCTATTTATTCTCAGCCTATTGTGATTCTTTGTGAAATCTATGCTTGGTAGATGATCCTTATTGTGATAATCTTCAATGATGCACATGATTAGAGATAACATATGATTTCTTTGACGAAGAAAAAATGTGCAAATTGATTTGCATATACATATATGTTGCATACATAAAATTGCAAAATGTGAATTTCAAGTTCTTGAAAGAATATGAAGCATATTATTTGAAAAGATAATATATATGCCTGAAAGCTTAAATATTATTTTGAGATTGTGACAAAATGAAAATATTTCTCCTTATATTATGGAGTTTCTTGATATAGAGCATGAATGTCTGAATCATGTAAATTTTAGATCCATTTGACTCTTGGTAAATAATTGACGAATTATTATTTGTGAAAAAAAAAACTTGTTGGTATCTTACTTGTAATGAGTGCAAGATAATTCAGAAACCTTTCAAAACAGCAGAAAGAAAATTCATACTTTTGAGATTAATTTACACAAACATTTATGAGAAGGATTATTTGTCATATAACCGAAAGAGATATTTATCACTTTCATCGGTGATTATTCAAGATAAGTTTTCAAGATTGTCAGTAGACATGATATGTGTTATTTAAAATCATCATATTTATACATGAAAATTGGTGTACATATATGTTGTGTAAGAAAAATATACTTTCGAGTTGGTATAGTGATATGAATATATTATTGGGAAAATAACACTCTATGGCATTTTGGGTAAAGTATTTACCCGAAATGGCCATATTTGTTTTTCCTTACATTTTTAAGTCTTCATCCCATTTTAAAAAAAAAAAGCTATTACCCGAGATAGCCACCCCCCCCCCCCTTCCCCCCCATATCAAACTCCAAGATGCTAATTTTTTCCTTCCAAATCTCTTTCTAATGTTGGTGTTTTTTTAAGGGTAAAGTGTGTATAAAACACATACACTATGTTACACTTTTAACACTATATAAACACTGTATAAACACTGTATAACACTGCATAACACTGTAGAAGTGTGTATAAACACCTCTTATACGTTATTATACATTTTTGTACAAGGTTTATACATTGCCTTCAATAGGTGTATAAAGTTGTACATTGTTGTATAATGCTGTATATACAAGCTGCGGCCATAATTTGTTGGATCATAGGTTTGTAATTTAAAAATATGGCTATCCAAATGTAATTTTGTGTGCTAAATTGTACATTACTGAAATTTCCCTTATATTATTTGTAAAGATTATCAATACTTGAAAGTCAGAATATTATTTTGAGATCAAGAGGAAATAATATTGATTCCATTATAAGTTGAAGGCTTTTCATGAATTTGGTGCATTATACTCAGCAACAATATGATTTTTGAGTTCCAGACGATGAGAAAGCTCTTGGAATATTGAAAGTATGAGGTATTTGACTATATTTCAAAAGCCAATAGTATACTGGATTTTCCAATATAATTTTGTTGAGTTTAACGACATAAATTTTACTATGTCAGCCCCTAAAAGAAAAAGAAAAAAAAATCTTTGGTGGATACGTTGAACTATTCCAGTATTGATTACGACTAGTTGATGGAATACAAATTTATAGTTATACCTTCTACTTGAGAGGAGATTATCTGGATTAGAAGTATTATGGTAAGTATTCCGATATGGAGTAAGTCGGTGCCATCTTTTATGACTATCTATTGTGATGATAAAACTGCTATATTTTAGTCTTCAAGGGATTGTTACAACAGCAGGTCGAGACGAGTTCATCTCACACACAATCACATGAGAAAATTATTAGAGGATGGTATAGCTTCCCTTTAATATCTCAAGTCCTGGTTCAATTTAGCAGATTTTTCGTCTAAAATTTAGACAAATAATTGGTGCTGAAAATCTATAAAGGAATGGGAATAAAGCCTGTTGAAAATTAATTGTACTTTATGGGAGCCCTACCTACTAATGCAATCTTAGGTTCAAAGGGAAAAATAAGTAAAGTTACAATAGTGGAGCACATCAATGAAATTCCCAAATCCTAAAAGACTGAGTAGATGTGCATAGGTTGAGATTCTTTTCTCTTAATAAATCTATAAGACCGATCTCAGTTGGAGTTAGTAAGAACACTCTTGATAGAATTACTGATATTCCTACTAAAGAGGAGGATGGGATTATATTCTCTTAATAAGTCTATAAACTAGTTTCGGTTGGAGTATGTAGGAACGCTCTTGATAGATTTACAGACACTTTGCTGTAAAGGAGGATGAGATTAAATTCTCTTAATGAATTCATTGACTATTTGGTCGGAGTATGCAAAGTTACTCTTGATGAATTCACCGCGCTAAGTGCGAAGTGGAGGCCGCTTCAATACGATTTTAGCAGGAAAATCTTAAAGCACTTACATAAAAGGATTCAGGACACATGGCTATAAGGTGTCCAAGAATATTGATTTTCACCAGAACATAGTAATGTGCGTGAAAAATTTTCTACTTCATTCAATGAACTTCTTAGTTCAAGATTCATTCACTACGTAGCAATGATTTAGAAAGTCTTCACTAGCTAATGATTCAAGTCCAAAAGACACCATTATTGATGCATGTTACTAGATTAATGTCTCATAAATTTTCAAAAATTTCTTGAAACAAGGGTTTCAATAAATTTTATAACGTATTTGATAAAAGTATTTATTTCTTAATGTAAATGAATATGAAATGAATTTGATGAATTCATAAGTTTCATCTTCATTAAGTTAATACGTTTTAGTTTTTTTGGACAAGTACATCTTGATTTCAAGAATTCATGAATGTATTCATTGTCTTCTTTTGATGAAAGAACTTATTTTCAAAGAATTAGTTAGCCTATAAATAGTGCTTATTTTCTTTGGAAATAAAAGCAATCCAAAAACACTTTCCCTTGAATTTGAGAGACGTTGATCATAAGGTGAAATCACAGATTCAAGAATAGAAGAGAAACGTTCTTGAATGCTATTTGTTGTGTGGCTTAGTTGAATCCCGAAGATAGAGTTGTCGTTTAGGAGCCGTTTGAACATGATTTCATCTCATGAGATGAAATCGTGAGATGAAATCATGTTTGGACATGCAATTTGGATATCTTAAGTTGTAGTTTTTTTTTTTTTTTTTTTTTTTTTTTTTTATAAACATAAAACCCCCACAAGTTGTGAAAACCATAAAAAATTTTCCAATTCTTATACAATCTTACCAAATGAGTAAATCATAGTTCATAATAAAATTAATAGCTACTAGAAGGCCTTTCTAAAAAATACAACATCAATTGATCAAATTTTAGTTCAATAAAAAGGAAAATTTAACATGAATAGTAATGTAATTACTCTTTAATATAATCCCCCCACATGGTAAACATGATTGATAAATATATTTTATCAACTTGCAGACTAATATTTAATACAAATGGTTGGTAAACATAATTGATAAATATATCTACCAACTTATGAGTCTTTTTTTACAAAATATAAACGTATGAGTCAAATTTTACATTTATATTTTTTGAAATCATGATTTCAAATCCCAAATCATGTCTTTTTGGATGATTTGGGATTTCATCTCATGAGATGAAATTGCATGTCCAAATGCCTACTTATTCTTTCGTTTGCTCGTGGGAGAGACTCCAACTATCTTCAAAAAATGTCTTGACGTACCTCGAAGCCAAGCAAGTTCTATTTTGGGTCTTAATATTATTATTATATGTATTCTAACAATTTAATGTTATTTCAATTCGAGCAATTGGAAGATAATAGTATCCTTGTTCTAACACTTTCTTCAAATAGTTGTGCTTACTCCTTCTCCTTGCCACTACTTTCTTCTATTGATTAGTTATAGTGTTTATTGAGTATTTGTGTCAATCTTATTACATACATTAGCATCAATCTAAATGCATTCACTTAAAAGGATTACATCAACTACAATTAAAGAACTAATATATATATGTATCCACCAGAAAGATGATGCTTATATTGAAGTGATTTACTAAACATAATATTAAATATTCTAGCCAATTTATAGCCTCGTAAATCTGTATATCCAGCGTGTATTATCTAAAGTGGTATGCTCGATATATTTTACAAAATTTTACGTACTTTTCCTTCCAGAACATTATTGATAGCCATTAAGAATTTAAAAATAATAATTAAGGTCTAAGAATGACAAGTTGAGTTGATGTTCCATTTATTTATTTTTTTAAAAAAGGCACGGGTTTGGGACGGGTCATTAAATCTCGGGTCGTCATATTTAGGCCCATAAAAGATGTAAGGGGTCCAAACATTTTTTTTTTGTGAGGATTGTCCTTCAAAAGCACTGGTAATTAATTTTTGGCCCTCAAATTGGTGGTCTATAATGTTTTACCTTCGTCTATTACCCCAAGGTTCTGGGTTCAAACCCCAGCTCAGTCAAAAAACAAAATGGAATTTCGCAAGACAGAGGTTTAGAAAACTCTGCCTTGCATTTTTTTTTAATTGAGCCGGAGTTCGAACCCCAAACCTTATGGTATTAGGCGAAGGCCAAAAATTAAAGACCACTAGTTTGAGGGACAAAAATTAAAGACCAGTGCCTTTGAAGGGTAATCGTGCGAATGATCAGGGTCGAAATAGGTAAAATTTAGGCCCAAACTGACCAATTAATAAGTTAAAGTACTGCCACCTTTTGAATCCAGTTTTCACCCCGATTATTCGTTATCAATTTAGTAACTTAGTTTCCTATGAATTTCCCTATAAACAAAATCTACATATATTAAAAGTACGAAGGGCCTTAGAAATGTTGACGAAACTTTTTACCCTTCATTAAAAGTCTCCCAATAGACAAATTAGTCATTTACTATTTTTTTTTAAATTACTATTTAATTATATCATATATGTCCTAATACAATGTGCAAACTCTTTTTGACGGCAATTACATGCCTCTAGGTATTAGTGTTTTATTGGATACCATTTTTTCCTTATTTAAAGTAAGTGGGAGTCCTAATTGCACGTAGGTTGTACCTTTAATTTAATAACCTTTTATTTTTTCCTCCTATTCATTAATTTTCCTTATATTCATTAATAGGTTTAAGTTTTATACATACAACAAAATTAATTGCTTTTCATGCAAGTCAAGCTGGTCTCCAATTCCTACTCAGTATTTGATGAAATTCATCGGGAAAAAATAAATTCCCGATAATAGAAAGTCTTCCACATCAAGAAATCAATGCTCTTAATTTTTTTTTAACCCAGCTGCAAAATCAATCGCAAGCAAGTAAAGGAAAACGTGAAGATAATTGAACAGAAATTAAAACCCAGGAGCTCATGGTTACTGCCGAATTGGTAGAATTTCAAAGTTTTGGTTTAGCTTTAAAAATTGTAAGTTCAGTATCATGTTTAATTTTACTATGTTCCTATTGAATTGAGAAATTTTTGTTTTAACTTTTGTTTTATATATTGTAAGTTTCTCCGAAACTGTAGTAGATGTTATTTGGTTATCCTGACAAAATTTTGGTGCTTATATTTGTTCTATTGTCGCGACCGATATAACCATATATTTTGTCAATCTATTGTAATTAGAGCTAGGAGGAATTTTTGGAGGTTAAGGATGAGTAGATGACGATGAATCAGTAAGTCCATCGTGTGACTCTTGTATCAGAGGTATGTCGAAGTATAGATTACATATACACATCTTTGTAAGTTCTATTATTAGTTGTACATGCAACATATATATCATATAGGAATCCTTTTTTCAACTACAATTATTCATCTTCTTGGATTTTCTTTACGTCTTCTGCACCACTTCTGAACCTATATAAGGAACCTTCCCGCAACATGAAGACATCAACCTAGTATATGCAATTCAAGAATTCTCTAATCCTTTGTCTTTTTTTAAGGTAGATAAAAGCTTCAACAGACATGGAGGTGGATCAATGTGAAATCATACTGCTTTAACTTTTAACAGGAGCAAATTTTGCAGTAGCTCGCTCAAGTTCATCTTACATTAGCATGTTCAAGAAGTGCAATCTAAAACTTAGTAAGCTACAAATTTTCCTCACTACCTTTGTCTGTCTCAATACTCTTTTTTGGTAAGGTTTCAAGTTTCTTATCATTTATTAGAAATAAGTTGTAATTTGTAAATAAGTTGTAATTTGTAAGGTAAGACGTTGCTAGCATGACTGTCATATCATCTAGGAATCTTTGTTGCGTCTAAAATCTGCACTTTTGTAAGCTTTAAATTTTATTTATAAGTTAATTAAATATTTTTAAGTTATTCATATATTAAAAATCATTACTTTTAAATATAAATTTTGCAATAATTGCTAGGCTACACATGCAAGGCGTGTATTCTAAATTCCTAAATATTGTTAGTTTCTATATAGTTTAATTAAGGATTTTGATTTCAAATTCCTAAATATTAGAAAAATAATTAAATTACTATTTTATCTAATATAAATTGCAATTACGAAGGGTAAAAAAACCAAAAACACGAAGCACCTCAGCAAAATGTCATTTGCCTTTTTTACCATGTAAAAATAGTTTTCATATTGGTTAAGATCGCAATTTAATTATTTTCCTACTATTTGTGAATTTGAAATCAACTAAAGTTTTGATTATTCAATCTTTCCTTATTTAAACTATGTAGAAACTAATAATATTTAGGACTTAAAATCAAATAAGATTTACCTTATAAAAGAATTTACTTTTTAAAATTATGTAGCATATTCATAAATTATTTCCATGTTACTTTTCCTTATATAATACTCCGATATTTAGGACTACTCAATATGTACGATTTTGGAGTCCAACTTATAATAATAGAAGTATTTAAGTTGCAACTTAATTTTACTTCCACTACGACTCATGTTATCCCTATTGTTCTAATTTACGTAATTGAACGATTCTCCAATTATTAACTAGACGGGTAACTTCTTTTCAAAACTTTTCAAAAGTTTAAACCTTAAATAAAAAACTATCATACATTATTTCAATCTTTAAGGATGTCGGCTCTATTGATGGACTCATTAAAAAGGACTCAATATGAGCTCATGGTTGATGGTCGATGGTGAACGAAGCTATATATTTCAGTGAAAGGTTGTTATTTGGTTCAAGGTTGATAGCAGGCTTCACATAAATGATATTTTCCTCTTGAGCTCATCCAGAGGTTTGTTATCTTAAGTCTCATGAATCAAAGTACGGTCATTGATGTTCGGCCTAAAAATGCATATATTTAGCCATTATTGTCTCACATTTTAGTACTTTTAATTGCCTTTTGAGTATTAATTATATTGAATTGTGCTTAATATTATATTTCTACAATGAAGGAATAAAATGGTGTGAAGATGAAGAAATTTGGAGCAAATCAAAGGAAACACGTGAAGTTGCGAGAAGGAATAGAGGCGTGATGAACTAATGATTAATACTCATGATCTAATGGTTGGATGAAGAAAATATTTTAAAGGTAACAAGTGCAAATTGATTTGAATTGAAGCAAGCAGCTTAAAGAAGTGCACTACGAGTTGTCTACGTGGCAGAAGTGCAAAAAAGGAACAATTGAACTATTGAAGTATGCTAACATATGGGAATTTAAATAAGGGGAAAGATTGCATGATTTTGTGACAATTAACGCTTGTGTATGTGGCAAAGGAGGGAGTAATGCAATTGAAGTTTAACTGCAAAGGGGATTGGAAATATACCTGGACAGTTGGCGATGCGGTGAGATCGCAAGGAAAACACGCCTTTGAAACTTTTCCTGCCTGCGGCGCACTTTTCCTGGTCCTATTTGAATTTGGTTTTTAAAAGACCGGGCCTTTTGATACCCTATAAATATATTTTACATGGTTTTTACATAACTTTGGATAACTTGAAACCCTTAGTTAATAACTTTGAACTTAGAGAGAGCTTGGAGTCGCTGTGGACGCAGTATTACAGGGTTTTACCTTCTTTTCTCTGTAGTACTAGTTTTTACGTTTTTATTCGGATGATTTGTTGTTTTTCGTCCATGTCTATGTTGAGCTAGACATTATAGTTCTAGGGTTTTGATACAAACATGAAAGTTGTGGTTTGATTATCGTTTCTATCTATTGATTTTTCATCTTTGAGTTATTTATTTATTCTTGATCTATATTATTTGATTATTTGACGAAATAGTTAGACACTATCTGTGGCGTGTGAATTAAACTAGGGATAGGGAATTTGCATACGTAATAAGAATAAATAGAGCTTGTTCGATATATCGTTTCACTAATCAGGATAAGAATATACCCTTTAGCCTTGCTTAGTTGAATACGGAGAAGTAAATGCGTTCTTGTTACTTCGGGCAACCATAGGAATATTGACGTTATATTAGCATCTACAGGCTTGTGAGCAACTCGGAAGATACTCATAAAGTTATAATTAACCCGTCAACTAGTAACCCATAGGTAGAACGATTTGAAGACTCAACTGCATTGTTAGTGGTCATAGCCCCTAGATCTATCTCTTCTCCGATAAAAACCTGCTCTTTCTTAGTTGAGGTTCATTATTTGTTTTATTTTATTTTTAGTTAGCTAATAATTGTATGTTTGGATTTAATTCTTGTTTATATAATTAACATTAGTTTAATTTAGTAAATATTTAATCATAAGTCCCTGTGGGTATGATATCTGGACTTTAAAATCCTATATTTTTTGTACGATCACGTATACTTGTGTGTGCGTTTGGGTGCAACAATCATCTAATTTCTTTTTATTATTCATGTTTTACATTCTTAAGGTCTCTTTAATACAATAATACTTATACTTCTAGTAGTGTCTACTTTGCCTTCATCGGTGAATTGTATGTTATGCACCACATCTTATGAAGTTTTCAAATTATATTAATTGTTACAATATTTGTCGGTCTTTTCAAATTATCTCATATGTTTCGTTTTGATAGGTCTCCACAAACCTTTCAATTCGGGATACTCAAAAATAGAATTATGGTAAATTTTATGTTCTTGAATACTAAATTGAGTTATTTTAATATATGCTACATTTGGTTGTTGATCACATTTAATACTTTGAATGTGTTGTAGGTATAGGACGACTCTGTTAGAATATTTTACTTTCAAATATAATAGGATTTGGGTTTCCAACAGAGGTTATATTTGAGTTGATTAAACAACTGATTCGCGTTAAAGTAACCAAAAGCCAAGTCGCATAATTTTTGAAGTCTACAACTTCCAGCTTCACAACTTCGACTTTTTGCAAAGTCTTTGCCCTATTTCAGCATTTTTTCCTTCTTATAAATATATACGCGATACACATGTGCAACGCACGTACGCTAAAACTAGTCTATTAGAAAAACATTTGTGGGTATATAATTACTGCCTATGGATGAAGCATGTCATAATTGAGCTACAATTTTTTTAAGATGAGTGACCTAATTGAAGCTACAAAATAGTCATCAAATTAAGTAAACCATGAATTATTCTTGATAGAGATGGAACACCAAGTCTTCCATTAATCTTTGGTATAACGAATTAGTATTCCTCCACAACAGGGAAACATATATAGAAGACTAGTTATTTTATATATTGCTTCAGTACGTAGATGCTAAATATTTTCACCCACAACACGTTCTATTAATAAAGAAGCAGCAATATTAGTCATCATAACATTAATTAATTCCCTAATTAAGGAGAACATGCTTGTTTAGCTGCTACAGCCATTTGGTCCTTTTGAATTCCAGCATTGCACATGTTAGCAAATCCACGAATGTGTTTCCTGCCGTAGCTACTTAACGATCCACAATGTGACTCAAATGTCTTCACCTGTTACACCAATTTTTATTTTTATACCGTTAGCGTATAGTCGTTAAACTCATAAGGAAAAAAAAGAGACCACACGAGAACTAAGTTGGGGGAGTTTGCTAAAAGGCCACTCTCAACACTTATTTAGGTAAAAGGCCATAAGTCTCAAAGAATTAGCTAAAAGACCACTATTTATGACAGTGGCGGATTCAGGATTTTCGGCACGTGGGTGCTCACTTCTTTTAATATAAAGTTAATGCAAATCACATAGTATAAGTGCATAACTATTTAACCGTAATAATTTAAAAAGTTACGCTAAATATTACCATTACAGAAAGAAAAAAAAAAGACTTTTCACTTTTTTGAAAAAAATGATTAGCTAGAAGGATTTCTTGCCCAAATTGCCAACTTTTCTCAAGAAAAAAAAATGATTGCACAATGATTTTTCTCTTTTTCCGTGTCATAGGGAAATTACATAAATGTAAAAGGGAATTAAAAACTAAACATAAAAGTAAACAAAGAAAGTAAAAAAAGGAAGAACAGAGAAGACTATATTGGGCAAAAAAGGGAAGAAAATAGTGACATAGAGATTCGAACCCACGAACTTCCCAAAGAAAATAGTGACGCAATCCTCAAGTCTGCTTCTCTACCAAAGCACCCACTAAGCTTTTTGTTCTCTGGGTGCTATTGCTTTAATATATACCATTTTCCATCCATTTCTATACATGTATATATAATTTATCTCGGGGTTAATGGGTGCTCGAGCACTCGGAAGGCCATGTGTGGGTCCACCCCTGATTTATGACATCATCAAATGAAATCTCTCAAGTTGTCAACCCTTGACCCAAAGTTTTAAAAAATACAAAACAGCCCCCAACCACCAAAATTTAATTACCCCAATTGAGCAACTGTTACGCCCTATTTTGAACGGGTCCAAGATAGTTTGCAACTTCCCGGCTATTCTGACTGGTTTAAAAAGGATTAGAGTCGCCACCTAATTTTTAAGGAAAAGTAGGAAACCTATATGTATCTGTGTGTCTACTCCATTTTTAGTTCGCGAAACCTATAAGATTCTAGATAAGGGTTTTATTTACCCCGAGGGGAAGGTACTAAGCATCCCTCAGAGCCTGCCCGAAGACAGTCCTTAGACTTAGTTTAACTGAACACTAGAGGAGGATTATCTATCTGTTTATCATCATTATTACCTGTTTTCAAAATGTTATGACTTCATGAAAAGCTACAGTAGGTGATAATATACTAAGTATATACAGTGTATAAAAATGTATTTATATCAAGTATTCATAAAGAATGTATAGTAAAAAAAAGAATATCTATAAAAGAGTATAAGAGAATGTACCTCGTAAGTATAAAAGTATATCTGTTAGTACAAAGAGTGTATATATATGTTAGTGTAAAGAATGTGTAACTATATTAAGAATATAAAAAATAATGTAAGACTATGTAAAAAATAAATATATCAAGGATATAAAGAATGTGCATCTATGTAATGTGCGTCTATGTATATTAAAAGAATGTATGCATATTAAACATATAAAGAACATATTTCAAGTGTAAAAGAGTGTTCGTCAAACCTAAAATGTATAAAGAATTGTATAACTAGGTATATTAGTGCATAAAGAATGTAAAAATAATTTACGAATATTCATTGGTGTAAAGATTTTATATAACGAAATTATTCAAAAAAGTGAAGTTTATTTGACTTGTTTCTACCGTTTAGTTAAAAAGAGTGTTTGTTTAATGAATATCTTATCAAAAGAATAAGGAACAAAATAATTGTAAAAAGTATTGGTAAAAATTAAATATAAGAAATTGTGGATAAAAAATGAGTGAAAATGTGTAATACCTCTAAAGAATAAAAGATTTGTAAACGGACGACTTTATATTTGCCTAGCGTCAAAATGTGGATTTAACTTAATTAAAATATGTATTACTGTACACGAAACAATATAAAATGTAAGTTGTATTAAGAGTGTATAAAGAATATAAAATAAAGGATGGACTAGTATTTTTGCCTAAACGTCAAAAGTGTGAATTTATTTAACAAAGTATTTATACCAAGTCAATTTAATACAATTATGAAAGTATTGACGGCCTAAGTCTTGCCTAAAGCGAATGACAATTTTAAGTTTAACAAACAAGGCGACAAGTAAATAAATATATCAACCCGTCATTCCAAAAAATAAAGTTTCCACTATACTATGAGTTTATGTTTTGTATAGTTATAAAAAAAAATACGGAAAGTAAATACAAACAGTGATTCGATGAAGTCTTTGGGTTCCTTCCGAGTGTCGTCTTCGGGATGTATCTCCGGGTACCTGTATAAACACTTAGTAAAAATATTAGTAAGAGAATAAATAACTATCGGATGAATAAAAAAATAATGAATAAACTTAAATTAAAAAAACCCGTCTTTTGTACATGGGAGGCCTTGGAAATCGACGAAAATTTCTTCATCAGCCACTTGGGTTTAGTATTCGCCCAAATCAATTTAGTAAAAGCGGTAAAAAGTGTGACAATGTCAATAACAGTCTTGAGCAGCGTGATAACAGTGAGTAGGCACAAAACCAACACTTTATATTTAGTAAAAGAGATATTAAAACAGTCCAAAAATATAATAACAGTAGCAAGACAGCAGCGTGTCACCTAAAAAAACAAAATAGCACAATCAAAATGCCGACATACAACAACACCAAAGCAGCACAAGATCACCAACAGTAGTAGCTAAAATAAAGTAATAAAATAGTAAACCAAATCCAAAGGAACGCTGGAAAAGCAACATATATGCTTGTCGGAAATAGCAAAATAGTGTAACGTCAGCCCAAACAGTAACAACACAGTACCAACTCTACTGGAAAGCAAGAATCAGCGGAATATCCCAAAATCATTAATTAACATAACAAAAAGTAAAACAAAACAGTCAACACAATCCCGATTTGGAGCAATAGCGAGGGTGTTTGCTGGAGAATGCAAAAGACCAGCTGAAACGCCTAACAATGGTGATAAAATAGTGAACAAGTGCACCCGAAAATCAAGCTTCTCGGGTGAAAACAGCAACAACAAACACACATATGTACATAAGTGCAAAAAGAAATGAGGGGTGACCAATGACTCTTGCTTCAATGTCATTTTAGACACCGGAGCAACGACCCAATATATGAGTATCATTGGAAAACAAAAGGAACGACCAGATCTGTATTTTTTTTTCTTTTGTTGTTGCAATGGTACGTCGGAATTAAGGGAGAGGGGTCGCGACGGTGTTGGTTCGCAGCTGCTCCGGTTCACCGGAGCTTGAAGCTCCTCGCCGGAGCAGTGAAGAAGGCAAAAAAAAAAAATGAGGGCAGAAGGTTGTGTCGTAGTGGAGGCTTTGGCGGTGAGAACGGAGGGAGCAAAGGGCTGGTGGTGTTGGTCTTAGAGCTCCGGCGAGCTCGTCACCGGAGAAGATGGTGGAAGGGGGGTAAGGGCGGCTGTTTTTGGAGAAGAGAGTTGAGGGAGTAGAGGGCTGGCGTCGTGGTGTGGTTGGGCTGGATGGAGGGGGTGTGGTGAGGGAGATAAAGGGCGGTGGTGTGGTGGCGATATGGCGGCTGGAAAGAGGAGGAAGAGGGAAGATGAAGGGCTTTTTTTTTTTTTTTTGAAGAGAGAGAGAAGCCAATCTGAAAATTAAATGTGTGTTGTGTAGTAGCGTGTGCGTGTGCGTGTAAAAATGAAGATAAAAGATGATGAATAAAATTAAACCCCTCCCTTTCTTTTATAACATAAAATGATCCATTTTATTATCCAAAAAATATAGAGCCATACCCCCTTGTCCCCTTATCTCTTTTAATTAATGTGTAAAAATATATTAACTAATGCATCAAGAACCCAACCCATCACCTCAAATGTCAACTTTTTAAAAGGTGACGAGACCTTGACTTGATCGAATTTTTGCTCTGCGTTTAAAAATTAATTGCTCCGTTTTCTCTACACTGACGGACTGTTCTAAAATGTAGTTAACTAATACATCTGTAAATAATAATGTAAGTATAAAATTTAAATATCAATGTATAAGATACAAAAATGCACTGCTATAAAATTAAGAAACAATTATTAATTGTACAAAAATGGTAGTATTACGCTGTACATGTGCAAAATAATGATTCTTGGAAAATGACAATAAATTGATAAAATTCCTAAAATAAAGATAATCATCAATAAATTGTCAGCCCCCCCCCCCCCCCCCCCCCCAAAACGTTAATTTTAAGCACGTCGAGCCAAAATTAGGTGTCAACAGCAACCGATTTTTTTTTTGTTCCTCCCCCCAAGCTCGAAGCTCCCCATTTCTGCACTTTTCCGATCCCATTTCCGGCAGAATTTTTTTTTTCATCTGAAAATCAGTCCCAAACGACGGATTACTTTCCTACTTCAGTCATAATTTAAATCTCTTAGAAATCATTGACAAAAAGCTCGAATGATTTTCACCATTGTTGTCAAAGCTCAATTATCAGGTGCAAATTTTGTCCGCGTCTACTGGTAGTGGAGTTCGTTTTGAGTTCTAAATCCTCTTGTGAAGCCAATTCTCCATTAAAAGAGTTACATCCCTGCTGTTTTTTTTTTCTTCTGAATCTGGTACTATTGTAAGTCTAGTCATCGACCAATTATAGACCATAGCAATAGTCTCTTATATCTTTAGTATGGCATTGATTGGAGAATATGTTATAGTAGGTGGTGATTACATGGATGAATGGGCGGAGACCCTAAAAAATGTTGGAATTGGAATTCTGTGAGCAAAGTGACAGTGCCGATCGCCGTGCATCGCAATGGTACATATAATGATTTGGTTGAGATCGTAAAGGAAAGCGAGGAGTTAGATTGTGAGCCCAACGACTTACGCATTATTTATATAATTAATGCTCTGCCCGCTAGGGGAAAAGCTCGCCCTTCTTTCATAACGAATGATAGGCATGTGGTATTGTATATGCTTGATCTTGCTGCTGATAGTTGTAGTCCTGTTTTGAGAATAAATATTGTTGAGAGGTCTCAAACAATGTCAACATCAGCAGCACCACCCCCACCCCCACAGCAGCCAGTCGATGCAAATTCAATTCAAAATGAGAGCATAGGTGATCATTCAATGGCTATGAAAAATCATGGTATTGATGTCAAAGAGTGTGATGGGCAGCTTAGTGGATCACAAACCAACCAATGTCTTCAATGATGGAACTAATTTTTACATTAGGCAAACATTCGATAGCAAGGAACATTTAAAAAATTTATTGAAGAAAGCCGCAATAAAGAGGCCGTTCGGTTTTGTACCGATTAGGAGTAATATCAAATACTATATGGTGGAATGCACATCTCCTAATTGTGGCTGGATGTTGCGGTGTAGTAAGTACGAGAGCTCGCATAGGGTTCGCATTTACAAGTACGTTGGGGAGCACACTTGTGGTGTTAAACATGTTACGAGCCTTCATAAGCATGCGTCGTCACATGTCATTTCATCAGTCTTGATGAATGACTATATTGAAAACAAAGGTCCATCGACAGAGGAAATCCAGAGGACGGTTTTCAGGAAGTTTCATTGTAAACCGAGCTACTAGAAGTGTTAGAAAGCTGGTATAATTGCTAAGAACTGGGTTAGGGGGACACGCACGGGTATGGTTGCTTACCAGCTTATTCTTACATGGTTGAGAGTCTAAATCCAGGTTCTAGAATTTGCATCAGGCCTGAGAATAACAACAGGTTTTTATATTACTTCGCATTTTGCGCAACTTGCATTCGAGGATATACCCACATGAGAAAGGATGGCATACATTTATACGGTAAGTACGAGGGTGTCTTGTTGTCTGCCGTCACACGGGATACTGAGAGCCATGTTTATCCGATTGCATTTTGCATTGTGGACAAGAAGTGTGATGATTCTTAGACCTACTTCTTCCGACAGGTCAAGTTTATAATCGCTGATGAACCAGACTTGTGCATCATTTCTGATAGACATAAGAGCATAGCCAACGGTATTTTCAGGACCTATTAGCATGCTCATCATGGAATTTGCATGAAGCATCTTTCTGAAAACCTCCGAAAGAATTTCCAATGTGGAGATTCTCTTCATGCATACTTTAATGCAGCAAAGGCATATGGTTACGAGGAGTTCAATGAACATTTTCAGGAATTCAGGGATAAAAGCCCTGAAACAGCTCAATGCCTTGAGTTTGAGATTGAATTTGAAAAGTGTAGTAGGGCACATTTTCCAGCCAACAGGTATGATGTTCTCACCACAAACATTGTCGAGTCGCTTAACTCAATGTTGAGGGATGAAAGAGAGTACCCCCTGACTGCCATAGTCACTTTCATTTCTAGGAGGTTTGCTGAAATATTCAGGCAGAAGGGTGCAGATATCAACGATTCAAATAATATATTTGTGCCTTCGGCTGAAATAACATTAAGGGAAAAGATGACTGAGGGCGATTCCTTGTTTGTAACTAAAATAAATGGGGATGCCGAAGATTTCACTGTAATCGAAAGTGGCAGAACTGTCAAAGTCAATCTACTAAACAAAACATGTTCTTGTCGAGAGTATGACTTGGTGAAATTACCGTGTGCTCACGCCATGGAAGCCTTGAGATTGAAGTATGGAAATGGATATGGTTCAAGCATCTACAAGTATTCTTCACTGATGTATAAAGTTCAATCTTAAATTCTTGCATTTGCTGAAATTATCAATGTAGTCCCTCCAGAGTTTGAATGGGTTGTGCCCGAGGAGTAACCATAGATGTACATTTCTCTACTTCTTTGTCATGACCCGGCTAGGGGCCATGCCGGGTACCCGGGGCTAACCACCGAGCACCACTCATTCTATTACATATCATGCTCATTAAGCGTACATTCATTAACATAATACTCAATCATAGGAAAAACCATTTTCATTTGAAACATAATTACCTTTATATACATAAGCCCTTCGGCTATCAAAATAATACATATATACACGTGGGAAATCGTGAGACCATACTACCCACACATACGTATCTACAAGCATCTACTAGAGTACTAGACATATGGATGGGACAGGACCCCGTCGTGCCCAAAATACATGTATATACACAACAGAATAAATCAATGGTACCTCCGGAACAATGGAGTGCTCTCAAGTCAGCTAATAGCTCCTACGAGTCTGGATCACCTCCCTGTCTACCTGTGGGCTTGAGCACAGCGTCCAAAGAAAACGGACGTCAGTACGAATATTGTACTGAGTATGTAAGGCGTGAATGAAATGAACATAATAGAGAAGTCATAAGACATAAGATGTAGATATAACCTGCGTAACTTTTAAGGGTGGATGCCTTTCATGCCTATATCATATATTATCATAACACATACATCATCGTATCCTATATATCATCATAGCATCGTGTTTGCTCATACACATTAAACATTATCTGTATTTAGCCACGTAGTGGCTCGACAATATCTGTATTCGGCCACGTAGTGGCTTGACAATATCGGTATTCGGCCACGTAGTGGCTCGACAATATCACATACATGTCTCCCGTACCCGGCCATAACAAGGCTCGGTATATCTCATCATCATCATTGCCATCACATACATCTCATAAGCTTATCATAACTTTCCATAAGGCATACATTTGAATTTAAAGACAATCTATGAAAATCATATCATATTTGTAGCGTGAACTTCGTATAAATATCGTATGATAGACTTTATAATATCTAGACTTAGGCTCATCATTACCATCCTCGCATCTATGACATATCTCTTACCTCTATCTCATAAGAAATCCTCTATGAACATAGACTCGTAATTTTTCGGGACATTGGTCAAGGACACGCATTAGAGCTTATAGAAAATTTATAACAATATCGGGGTGACATAAGGTCGAAAACCCCCGATTACATTATGAAGCGACCATATTCATCATATCTCACCTTGAAGGAACTAACATTTTAAGGTGAGTGTACACCATGAACAATATCAAGGGATCGTAAATAGGATCATTAACTTCATAGACATATTCCTTGCTTTAGAATCTCCAGGCTTAAACTTATCATCATTATTATCGCATTCATGACATATTCCTCATCTTTATCTCATAAGAAGATCTTTATCAATGTTGACTCATAGTTCCCGGAATATAAGAAAGTCATGGAGAAGTAGGGGAAATAATATCATAGGAATCATATAAGAATCATCATCTTCGTAGGAATGTCATTCATGAGCTTTAGGACTTCTAGACTTAGATTCATTATCGGTATTATCGTGCTCGTAACGTATCTCTTTTCTTTATCTCGTATGAAGCTATTTATCAAGATTGACTCATAGTTTTTGGATGTAGGAAAGTCATGAAGAGATAGGAAATAGCATGTCATGAGAATCATGCCTTAGAAAGAAAGGACTAGCCTTACATACCTCTTTCGTTTAACAATTTCCATCGCTTGATTGTTCTCCTTCAATGCTCACGTTTCTACCTTCAAGAGAATTCACATTCACATTAGCTAATCGATTATATGAACGTGCTTACTAGAGCTAGAGAAAATTGGGCAGCATTTCCTTTGTTTATACAACCTTCCCCATATTGTATATCAACTCCCAAACATTTATAATAACGTTCACAATATGATAACTAACAATCGTCATTCATCTACATTACCCTCATTTCACAATTCCTCTTCAATTCATCCATAATCATGGTCATAGTATACTAGTACGTTTTCTCATATATAATGTTTATCCCATATCCTTAATATCATTTATAACGTAACCATATCACAACACATCAAGAATCATGACTCAATTCAAGCTATTTCTCAAAAGTGACACTATTCCCACATTCATGACCCATTTTCCATATTCTTCTACAATCCAAGTGTTTCAAAACTTTTCAATACCATAAATCTTACCTTAGATAGTGTAGAAGCAAGTTTTGGATGATAATCTTTCACTTGAAGAAAAACCCTAGCTTCAATCCAATGGGGTTTCTTGCCTTGGATGAACTCCAATGAGTTTCTTACACTTGATTTCCTTGGTTTGATGAATTTGATCACTAATATCTCTTGAATTTTTGTGGGAGAAGTGTTCTAGAAAGTTCTAGAGAGAAGGGGTGTGAAAGGGAAAATGAAATGAAATGAACTTGGTCCCTTATTAAATACACAAAATCTGTCCCGACACAATTATACGGACACACATACGGTCTGTACAATTTATACGGTCCATATGTGTGACCGTATAATGGTTCCAGCGGAGGATTTTCTCTGGACAGGTTATACGACCATACTTACGGCCCGTATCTTTTGTACGGTCCGTATAGTGGACCGTACAATCCACAGTTTTTCGAAAGTCGTTCTTGTTGACTCGTTTGATCTCCAATCCTTATAGAACCTTCTTGACACTTGTTGAACACCTCAATACCAATCAAAGGGTCGTTATAACTCTTCTCTAAAGCATCACTAAATCATCATTAACTCGTTACTCGTAAATCCTTTCCGATACATCTCGTATGTCTTGCCTCCTCTTGGAAAACTTTCTTCTCTTACTTCGAATGTATTTGAAATCTCACTTAGAATCATCAAATGTTATTTCTTACTTATCAAAACATCGCATACGTCGTGCCCTTCGTCAGTCTATTCACTGTGCATGAACGGAAAATTTTCCGAGGTGTAACATTTCGTATGAGCCCAAACTTGGACGGAAGAGAATAAAGTGTATCCCTGGCATCGCGGAATATTTTAAGCCCAGAGGAAGTGCAAAAGGGAGGAGAAACAAGTGCTCACTTTGCAAGGGAAGCGGCCACAAGAGAACAACGTGCTGAAATAGAGAGCAACACATTTGATGTATTTTTCAATGTATTTCATTGTATTTTTCTTGTACTTTGCGGTTTTTGGTTCTTCAAATAAATATTTCAGAGAATTGAATGGCAGTTCAATATTAATCAACTGTATAATGGTATATAATAAACCACGAATGTGTTCTATATATCTGCTAGGTATAGTATATAATAAACTTAGTATCTAGTCTACAATAGACCATGTCTATGATCTATAATCGCCTTAAAAGCCTAGCGACTGCAGAACCGCGAAACATCATGAATAAAAATTCAAAAAGCCTGTGGTTATGTCTAATCAAACCCATATTTAAACGACACCTCCATGTGTATTGACACGCGTTGCTCATCCATTAGCCGACGGTTCACTAAACCGAGGCAATGAGTCTATAAATCGCTTGAGCCAATTTGAAAAGTCCATCTCATCTCTCTCATAAAAAACACTCCTAAAAATTGTATATTTTCTTATCAACAATGTCGAGAAGCATAAGAAATGGAGCAGCAAACCATTAACCTTAGTTTCAAGCACCACATCCTGAGGTGCTACTCCTCAGGAACGATTTTCACAGGCTCTTTAGGGCCTCGACAAGGATCATGAGCAGTTGGAAACTGCCATTGGCAGAATCACACGCATGCTGCATGTGCTTCTTGAGCTCGAGGGTGTTGACCCCGATGCTCTGGTCACCCCCCCCCCCCCCAAACCATCCCCCTATATTAGTAGTTTTTCAGTTTATTTTTGTATAAGCTTTCAGTGATGAAAGTGGTAGATGGAAGTTTTTGGACCTTCATTGCTGAAAGCTTTTGTTGGGTGATGTTTGGGGGTGCTATTTTTTTTTGTAAAAATCTATCCATTATTAATGAAAATAGTGTTTGTTATGATTTTTGTGTTCTTTTGATATTTTCTGCTTTCTGTTGATTTAATGTTGTTTGTTGAGTCGATTAATAACCAAACAAATACCATATCTATAATAAACACAAGCTATGGTCTATTATAGACCTTGATGTTGATGATCGATTATAGACCACATAAATAAACGAGATGTTTTTGGAATGAGAAGCCTGGTGAATGGACACAAGTGTAATGATCATAAAAATAATTAAAAAATAAATAATGTCAAACCCCAAATTGAAAAAAAACCCAAACTTTGAAAATCTAAGGGACCGTGGATAGGTCTATCATAGACCAGCTGTTTACAATAGCCAAAGGGTATAGTATATTATAGATTCCATGGTTGGTCTATACTCTACTGCTAGTGATATATAAACCGGGACCACTATTTGCCTAAAAAGGCTATAGTTAAATAACATAAAATAAATAAAAAGACTTGAAGCTATTTAAACATTATATTAACACTTTATTACATCATATGAGAGTTTCCATCCATTATTCACATGATCCAAAGAGGTTTAGAACAAGTAATGGCCCTTAATCGTTAAATATTTGCCTAAAAAGGCTAAATTAAATTAAATAAAATAAATAAAAAGACTTGATGGTATTTAAACAATATAATAATATTTTAATACATCATATGAGAGTCCCCATACATTATACAGATGTTCCAAAGTGCTTTTAGAACAACTAATGGTTGTTCTTGGAACAAGGTTGTGCTTTGAGAACATTAGCTTATTGTCAGACTTATTGGATAGTAGTGTTATGATTACCATTAGTTATTCTAAAAGCTCTCTGTATCATGTGTATAATGTATGAGAGACTCGCATATGATGTATTAAAGTGTTACTATATTGTTTAAATAGCATCAAGTCTTTTTATTTATTTTATTTAATTTAATTATAGCTTTTTTAGGCAAATATTTGATGATTAAGGACCATTACTTGTTCTAAAGCTCTTTGGATCATCTGTATAATGGATGGAAAATCTCATATGATGTAACAAAGTTTTACTATATTGTTTAAGTAGCATCAAATTTTTTTATTTATTTTATGCTATTTAGTTATAGCCTTTTTAGGCAAATATGTGATGATTATGGACCATTACTTGTTTTAAAGCTCTTTGGATCATGTATATAATGGATGGGGACTCTCATATGATGTATTAAAGTGTTAATATATTGTTTAAATAGCATCAAGTCTTTTTATTTATTTTATGTT
This sequence comes from Lycium barbarum, assembly GCF_019175385.1. Taxonomy (NCBI): domain Eukaryota; kingdom Viridiplantae; phylum Streptophyta; class Magnoliopsida; order Solanales; family Solanaceae; genus Lycium; species Lycium barbarum. The sequence continues at coordinate 35,988,053 of NC_083340.1, read as the reverse complement.
ATTTAATTGTAGCCTTTTTAGCCAAATATTTGATGATTAAGGACCATTACTTCTTCTAAAGCTCTTTGGATCATGTGTATAATGGATGGAGACTCTCATATGATGTATTAAAGTGTTACTATATTGTTTAAATAGCATCAAGTCTTTTTATTTATTTTATATTATTTAATTATAGCCTTTTTAGCCATATATATTTGATGATTAAGGACCATTACTTGTTTTAAAGCTCTTTGGATCATGTGTATAATGGATGGAGACTCTCATATGATGTATTAAAGTGTTACTATATTGTTTAAATAGAATCAAGTATTTTTATTTATTTTATGTTATTTAATTATAGCCTTTTTAGGCAAATAGTAGTCCTAGTTATATATCACTACCAGTAGAGTATAAACCAACTATAGAATTACTTTATAGATCAGGTCTTTGTTTGGTGATTAATTTACCGACTAGGTCTATAATAGACCAAAGCTTGTGGATATTTGGACTTAGCATTATTTTGACTGACAGATTTTTTTACAATGGTGATAAAATTAGAATTTTAAACTTACAACGGTAACATTTAGGTTCATCCATGTATAAAACAGACCCAAAATGCCAAAACTTCTCCATTGTCTCTTCTCTTCATCAAATTCATTCATCAAAATCACAAAATGTCTTAGCTATCCGAAACATCTCAACCAAATGATCCCGACAAATGTTTCTACAGTGACGACGCTGTCTTGAGGACATCACGCACCCCAAAGAATCCAGGTCGCAGATTCTTTAATTGTGCAGTTGGAACTGTGAGTTTCTAGTTCCTAAGATATTTTTTTTTAATGTGGTTTCACTATAAAAGCCTATAATTGATTGGTGTTTTGTTTAGGAAGATGGTGGCTGCGACTATTTCAGATTTATTGAACCCCATCCCGATACAGTAGCAAAGAAATCTCAAAAGAGCCCAGAAGGATCTAGCACAGCACAATCCAGAAGAATACCCAAGTTTGAAATGCAGCAAAGGCTCAACAAATATGAAGCACAGAGGGATCACTTGATAGTTCAGCTGAGAGACACCGGAATAGAGAGGGATGAACTAAAACAGAAGTTGATGGTGGTTGAAGAATAGAGGGATCAATTGTTGTATGGTTCATTAGCTATGTTTTCTAGTTGGAAATGTGTAATGGTTCTGTAGTAGGATTGGGTCTTTCGTTTTGGGCGTATATATGAAGAATTATTAAGAATATGAAGCAAATTTTATTTATATGAGTTTGCGTATAAATCTTATTCATAGTCTATAATAATAGTCATTAACTCATAGTCGATAATCATAAAACTGAACTAAATGAAGCGAAGTTTACTGAAATAGTGTACTTGTACTATTACTATATATAAAGAAAAGAAGAATGGGATGAATTGGATAAATATACAGAATCCCTTCTATTATATATAAAATCCTTTCCTGACATAATTGGAAGTTCCTATAATAAATTGATAGCTTTTGGAAAGGGAGGAATACCTCATACGGCTCAGCAGTCAATTCTTCTGGTGTCCCATTTTGATCTATACCATATCTAATAAAATCTAATGAGATTTCTCATGGATCTATCCCAGTTTTAGGGTTAACCAAAATAAAATAGCATTCAATCATCAAAAAAGAGGATTTGATTGAGTATCGAGGAGTCAAGGAATTTAGGCGAAAATACCAAATGAAAGTAGATCGGTTTTTTTTCATTCCTAAAGAGGTACATATCTTGCCCGGATCTTCTTCCATAATGGTACGTAACAATAGTATCGTTGGGGTAGATACAAAAATCACCTTAAATCTAAGAAGCCGAGTTGGTGGGTTGGTCCGGGTGGAGAGAGAAAAAAAACGGTCCTTCTAAGGACCAGCTGTTATACCCTATTTTAATCGAAGTCAAAATAGTTTACAACATCTCGATAATTCCAGGGTTAATTAAAGTGAAGGAGTCGCCACCTAATTATTATGGTGAATTAGGACACCTAAAGTTTATTATAGTCATTTTTAAAGTTTACTCCGTTTTAAGGTCTACGAAACCAAATGACTCTAGGTACGGGTTCAACTAATTTAAAGGGAAGGTATTAGGCATCCTTTAAATTCCATTAATAATGGTTAACCGAACGGACTTAGGTTAATTAACTAAAGCTAAGTGTAAGTTGTAAAAAATTATGTACAAAAAAGCTGATAATTCAAATTATGTTTTCAATCAATACTTGGAAAAACATTTTTTATGAAAGTGTGTATTGGCCAGACGCACAGAAACTGAAACGATCCTATAACCACAAAAGCCTTTTTTCCATTAATTAATGCAACGTCTAATTAATTTGAAAATCAATTTGTATTCAAAGGAAGACTATATTTGCTTGTAAAAAATGAGGGCTGGTTTGCAATCTAAATCCTTTCAGTGAAAATATTTAACCCAACACCAACCTAAAGGTGAATGAAAATAACCAATTACCTGTTCAATTTTCTCTACATTCTAAATGTCGTATTTCATGCAAAACCTACGTAATCCATTATTAACTACGACGAACCTTAAGTGCAACTCAACGGTACTATATAGTAGCTTAGTTCTTAATAGTCAATTACACCAAATATGGAATAAGGGTTAGTCACACAGCAAGTAGACAACAATGCACAATAGCGTGGAAAAAACAATTCGGATCCATGTTCAGACCCCGAAAAAGACTTTGTCCTCAATGATTGTTGTACGGGCGATATAAAAGGCTGAACCAGAATGTGTAGGCATCGTTCAATGATGGTGTAGTCGAGTCTCAAAATGAGACTCTTAGGCTCCAGAGTTCATGCAACAAAGAAGGAAGAAAATGAAGGGATTAGTAAAGGAAACAAATCACCAACAAGCATGGAAATGAAAAAAATAAAGCTAAAAATCGCATGATAGTAGTGTTAGACATAGGCGGAGAATTAGGTGTAATCTTCTTACCACATTTTGACTAAAAAGAATTCTAAATTAAGAGGTGAATTTGAAACTTTCAGTTGGTGCTAATACGTTTATACGTGAGTTTGCATTTAAAATTACTATAACACTAGATCATACGACTTTCAGATAAAATTGTACAATGACGTTTGCTTCTGCCAAACGGCAACTGACCCCATATTTCACTAAGTCAAATTCCCAAAGTACAATAATGACATGTGCATGGAAGAGAGACAATGTCCCAAACCGTTTAGGATAGAGAGGGCAACATACCAAACAGGTCTAGATATATCTAGCATACGACCTTAGTTAAATAAACACAACAAAACTAAAAATAGACCACTGTAAACCCCTGTAAACGAAGTATGCAGGCAGGTTTATGATTTGCGAAAAGAAAGGAATTTGGACAGCCATTAATCATGTTAAACTATATATTCTGAACTAATCTATTCAAAATCAACATATAATCACAGAATCAAGCAAAGACTGAAGCAAGAAAGATAAATAAAAGGGAAAAAATTGGAAGGCTGCTATTATTTTTCTACACACTGATATTGCAAACAGCCTCATTTCTAAGTTAAGCTTAAGTTATGAGCTATAGAAAATCTCCCCATACAAAGATTGCTTGTTTACAGTTGAAATTAGCCCTGCTGAGGTTCGAGCAAACACTTGAGTTATACGAATTATGTATGTCAATTAACCCCACTAATCAGACACAACTTAAACATGCTGGTTGAGATTCAACTCAGAAACAAAACTTAGCAAGCCTCCTGATTCCCCAAAATACATACATTTACCCATATAGCGTAAGGTTTGGACAGTTAAGATTCAGCAGGGCAATCTTATAGTGAAGTTAATAGGTGCCCGGACAAGTTATCTATGGTTCAACATATGCAATATGAATCATACTTCAAGACAAATGAATACATGAAAACAGACCCGAATCAGACCCAATCATATGTGTCGCTAAATAATATTAGACCAAGACTACGTCGTAAATAGACTCATGAGCCTGATTATTTTACAAACCACATAACTAAGCAGTAATGGAGTTATAACCAGACCACACTCATATTAGTGACTGAATAGATACCTAATTAAACATTAATCTGAAATAGAAACTATAATGAATGAGCTAAATTTCAACAGTAAACTAAACATGAATCACAAACACAGCTAGCACACTCAATAAACAAGAACTAAAGGACTGCGGAACATAAATGTGAGAACGAACGTTTACATAAACAGTACAAAACACTTAAATGACTACTGAAACCATTACGGACGAAGAATTACCTTGTCCGAGTGCAGCGAACAGGGATGCGGAGGTCTCGAATCTACTCTCGTATTGACAGATTCGAAACTCGAGTCAAAAATTGAAGTGGATCTGTCGTAGTTAAAATTCTTTTACCGAACAACGACGAAAGTTAGTCGAATCAGAAACCTTAACTTTTCAACACCAATCTCATGTTTCAACAAAAAGTGTTTTTCTGATTAAAAAAAAAAGTTCAAGACCCGATTAAAAATAAACTAAAGACTCTGTGACATAAAATACTCCGTATCACCAATCATCCCCCCAATCAGTGTTTTTTTTTCCTTTCGGCTATGGACTTAAGGCTATTTTATAGTAGACGAAAAACTAGGGTTTCACTCATTTTGGGCGGGATTTCTAGTGATCCGTTTGAAATCCGAATCAAATCTTTAAAGTTAATCTTCTTTTCAGAGATTTCGAAAGTTGTTTTGGCCATTTGTGTGTGACCAGATCGTGTATAAAATACAAGGCAAAATCTGCCATGGTTGAAAACAAAATTGGTTTCTTGTTTGGAAGAGGAAAGAGGATAGGCGTGGCTGCTTTAATCCGAAAATGGGGGTGGCAAAATCTGTGAGGGTGAAAGGGCAACTGAGGTTGACTCTAAATGGGAGAGGAGAGAGGTGGAGGGAAAGGGAAAGAGAGAGAACGGCGCTGCGACGAGAAAGGGATTAGGTTTTCTTTGTTTAGCTAATGAGGATGTGGAGGTTGGGCTGGTCGGGTCGGGTAAGGTGTTGGGCTGGTCGACTGGTGGGCTGGACGGGTGAACCGGTTGAGTTGAAAAAAATATGGGCTGGTTAGGTGAGTTATTTAAGGGACGTGGGCTATTCCGTTTGGGCCATTAATTGGATGAGATATTGGTCATTCCTCCTTCATTTTAATTATTCTTGGGCTTTTAATTTAATAACTAGTACAATATATATTATGTGAAGACAAATAGTAATTAGTATGTAGAAAGTAAAGGATTTAATAAAGTAAAATTAATTTAACGAGTACAAATCCTAAAATGAAACGATGACGAATCATTTAAAATTTGTGATAAAGTTATACTAGGAATGTTGATAGTAGAATAGTGAAAAATGAAAGTAACGATATTAATAGTAGAAAATAAAAAATAGTAGTGAAAACAAAGTATTTAGCTAGTTAATAAATTTAGAAGCCCAAGGAAATAAATTGGAATAAAGGAGGGACAAAATTGAGTGTCAACACCAGCAGCATACCTGGATTTACCGTCCATCCAGAGAATACCAATCGTCCAGCTTAGAAACCATTGAACTTGCTGCCGGAGAAGGGGAACCTCAACTAAGATCTTTTTTCTATTCTTTATCTTTCCTCTCTCTTTGCTTTATCATGCGAGATAGGGGAAGCTTTTATTTTGTTATATCATCAGGGTAATGATGTATCCACCTGCTAGTGGTTATTATGAGGCACGAACAGGCGAATTTGTCCTGGAAGCGGAAGCCCTTACACTGGGATTATCTTGACGATCCCTTGGGCGCGTTTGTTTTGGGTACAAAATGTCATAGGTTCAAATCCTGTCATCCCTACCTATTACTACTCAAAGGAGTAGTGGCTTTCACTCCAACACAAAAAAAGCCTGAACTCCAGTGTAACTTTCGTGTCTGATCGGTGTCTTTTTCAGGAACCGAGGACAGCCTTAGCGCATTGGCGCTATACCTCTTTCGTCAGAAGTTCTACGAACCAGATAAATGTCCCATCTACATCCCAAACCCCTATCAAAATGAGATTAGGAGGGCGCCCTTTTTCAAGAATATTAACTCAAGTCTATAATAAACAAAAACACATTCAAATCTACAAAGCAACAACACAGTTAGATACAAATGTTGCAAAGCTCCAACCTTGTCATAAATTACTATTTACAAAAATTTGCCCGTCCAAATTCACAAGGCAACAATACAGTTGTCATAAATTGTTTGTTAAAACTTAAAAAAGCTAAAAGTAAGCAATAAAATTGTTTGTTATCATTCTCCACACACAAATTAATTGTTTGTTACAACCCAAATATCAAATTACTCCTTCATGGAGCCATTAATTTCCTCGACAAAAGTCGACACAGCTTTTTCAGCGTCAAAATCAACATCAGCTTCACTCGTCACACTAGGGACTTCTTTTTCATTCTCAGTTTCAGCAACAACAACTTCTTTTTCATTCTCAGCTTCAGGAACAGAGATTTCTTTTTCCTTCTCAACTTCAGCAGCATGGACTTCTTTTTCCTTCTCAACTTCGGCAGCAGGGACTTCTTTTTCCTTCTCAACTTCAACAGCAGACACAACAGCAGGGAAATCTTGAGCAGTTGGCACAGAGAGATCTTGAGCAGTTGGCACATGGACATATTGAGCAATTGGCACATGGACATCTTGAGCTTCTTGCTGATCAACATCAACCTCATCAGCAGTTTCAGGAAGAGTCTCCTTCTTCTTCTTCTTCTTCTTCTTCTTCTTCTTCTTCTTCTTCTTCTTCTTCTTCTTCTTCTTCTCCTCTTCTTCTTCTTCGCCTTCTCCCTCTTTCTAATTCTTTCCCCCTCAACATAAGTGAGAAGAACCTTCAAAGACTCCTCAAACTTCTCCATACGCTGCTTCAATTGCTCATACTCCACCTGCATTGATAGGCCCCCACTAGGGGCAGAACGACCCATAGATGTCCCAATACCAACATTATCTTTTACGGCTGAATTAACACGAAGATCTTCCGAAAGAGTATCCTCAGCCTCTTGGGTATAGTCCTCATCAAAATACTCCATGGAATCTTTCCACGGCCTACTAGAAGCCTTCGAGGAATGTTTTGGTGTAATCAAATCAGTCACGCCTTCAAGTTCACGCTTCAACTCATCAATGATTGGATCATTAGTATCATGAGCATATGGCACCAGATTTTTCATGTAGTCCTGCTCCAACTCACACACTGTAGGGATGAGGTAAGGGTGCACCATCTACAAATAAACAAAACATTAACATTAAGCTTACGTTTTTGCAAAAAAAATAATAATAGACTCCAAATTTATACCTCAGCAAATCCAGCTCTATTCATAAATGGATCTCCTTCAGCAAATCGCTCTATTTTTTTGGTGTGCCACCTAAGAATCCTAGGAATAGGGAAAGGAACCTCCTCTGATTTCCCAGTATTCCTTCTAAGTGCAGGAAAAACTTCATATGCCCAGACCTGTAATCACAGAAATAAAAGTTGAGTGAAAAATAAACAAGACACAGTTCATACTCCACTGCACCAGTGGTTTATAATATTTACCATGAATGCCCAGGGGAAGCTATAGAGAGCATATGATGCAACTCTTTTCTCCGTGTGCACTTATGGTGCTTGGGAGTGTCTATCTTGTTCTTCAAGTAGTCCAGAGTTAGTTCAAATGATTCCTTTCCCCAAGGATAGCTCTTGAAGAACTCCAAATCGTTTGCCATTGTTATCAGGTCATGATCCACACCCTTTGACACATCTTTGGAAAGTAATATTGTGTGCACAAACCACACAAGTCAACATTTCAGCTTTTCCTCTTTGGTCAGCCTAGGCCCTTTTACCACTGCCAATAGCTTTTCTGCAAAAATCTTTTTATTGCGACAAACCTTTGCGCAGAATGCTGCCCCTTTCTTAAGTACCCTTTCCTCTCTATTTCGGCTAGGATATGATCCACAGTTTAGGCCAGTAATTAAATCAAACTCATTCAAGCCAAAACACACAGGCTTGTCATTCACCAAGAACCACATCTCATGCTTCTTCTTCTCAACCACATGACGAAGAACCATATAGTGCACCAACATTCCATTGAATCTATTGAAGTGTTTTGATATTTTTCTAAAGTGACCAAAACAGGAATGCCTAAACATTTTCCTAAATATATGATCTTTTAGGATTTTTTAAAATCATCAAGCAATGTGAGCCTACTCCTAACCTAAATCTTTGCTGGAAACGATTCGTAATCATCCAGCTAATTGATCAGACCATACTTGTCGACGTTAATTGTCTTTGCACAATATGGCAAGGACAAGGGATCAACATTTTCATCACCACCAAACCCCTCAGAAACATGGGGATCATCTTTTTCACCTTCCTCGACATTATACTCATCATTATTCTTCTCTGAGTACACTTCATTTTTAGGTTGTACAGTTTTTCTTTACCTTCTCGACTAACTTCTCTACCTTTTCTTTTTTTATCATCAGATGTGGCCTTAGAACGGGTTTGAATTATGTGCCCTCCTCTTCCTCTACATCTAGCCATTTTTTATAATCTCTATACAAACAATACAGTGACGTTGATCAGCCCCGACAAGAAAACAAGAATAATCGACCAAAAGTATATTAATAGACCATGATATTTTTGCAAAATAGAAAAACAAAGATCGAAACAAGCAAAATCAGTAGAAATAACACGTATTTCTAGCAAAAAACATGCGAAACTTCCAAAATTTTGAAGAAAAAAAACACTCAACTTCATGAACACTAGGGTTCTATCGAGAATAACAACTTTCATGGCAAAATGGAGCTCTAAATGCTCTGGAGGAGTTGCTAAATTAAAGAAAATACCTTGAATGGACGGAAGGAATGTTACCAAGATTGGGGGAGAGGGAGAATTCCCATGGACACTTCAATTTTTTTAGTGCGGGAGTTGGGAAGAAGTGAGGAGAGAGAAGGGGCTGTTGTATATTTTAATAATAAGTGAAAGGGGAAAAGTGTATAAGTTGTAAACTTCAAAGTTTTTAAAATTATAAAGTGACCTCGGAGGCAAATTAAACTAAGGGAGTGGCTTCAAAGCCAAATACTCTCAGGGAGTGGCTGCAAAGCCAAATACTCTCAACTAAGTTATCATAAAACTTAAAACTGGTTAAAGTTTTTTAGTGCTTACAAAGGATTTAAGGCAGACCGAGTCATCAACAAGGGGTTGTCCAGCAGGTCGAACAGTCTTCAGCACCTCTGGACCATTCTCAACACCCAACAGAATTTCTTCAATATGCCTCATACTCTTGTCTACATGTTGTCTCTGTGATAGTTCTTCATTTAGTTTCCTATAAGCTTCTATTTTTTCAGTAGATCCTTCAGGAGCAGCCTCGAACTGTGAATATTATTGAAGAAAGTACAAAGAAGTCAGGTAACATGTCATTTTTTTCAGTTACCCATAGTTAAATAAGTTTTATTTTGCCTGTATAAAAGTTAAACTTTTGTAAACTTACCTTGGATGTGAGATACAACATTTGTGCATCGCGCTGGTTAACACGCCTCAAGGGTATCCATGACTCGTCGTTGTTGGTAGAACTATGTTTTCGGGAATTAGAACCCATGTATTTGGAAAGAGCATCCTTATGTATATGTAAATTACGATATTGCATATATGTGAGCCTTCTGTACCGTTATTTAGGACTCTTTTATCAATCTGAGAATAGAAAAAACATCCAACGAGGTTAGGAAGCAATTTAGAAGAACAAACAACTACTCCTATATGACATTTGAAACTATACAATGAAATTGTGACAAATATTATATTTTTGAATGATGTACTACTTGATTTTGGTAATATTTTTGGTGAAAACCTTTTCTTATATTATTACTAACTAAATTGTTTAATTAATCATTTTGCTTTTTTTTTTTTTATCAATTTCCTCCATCTCTATATATAGAGTGGAAGCGTTTTATATATATAAATATATATAGAAGAATATACATAACAGTGGAGTGCTATCTCCCTGCACCTACTCAGAATGGAACAGGCTTCATTCTATACAAAGAGTAGGATTTCATCTTAGCTCACAAAAGAAGGAAGGTATCACAGGAGGGGATCTGCCTCCTCTCCTATTCCAGTTCATGGATACCTTCAAGGGACATCAAAATTATAAAATCTAAACATATTCTGGTGCAAAACAAAGGAGTTCTTCTGAATTGTCCTTCTAAATGAAGGTAGTTGAAGTCTATCCATATGAATTTCTCCCTTAGCCTCCTTGGGAAGTGACTGAAATGAGTTCATGTTGACAAGAGCAGTACACTTCAGTCCATAGTTGGCTAGGATATCGACATCTTTATTGCCTTCTCTATAACAGTGTTCAATGCTCCAGTTGTTAAAATTTTCAATTTTGTTCTGTAGCTCCATAATAATATCACTTAAACTCCATGGAGGATCACTATGCTTAAGGATCCAGTCAGTAAGAAGCTTAGAATCACATTCAATCTCTATCTTCGAGAGCCCTAAGTTGATACACCATTCTATTCCTGTCCTCAATGCTATAGCCTCAGCCATATTATTAGTCATACTCCCAAATGGTTCTGCATAGGCATTGATCAGCTGGCCATGTTCATTTCTGATTATTCCTCCTCCACCACCGCATCCTGTATTTCCCTTTGAACACCCATCAGAGTTGATCTTCACATAACCAGCCTTCGGTGGTTTCCATTTCACAGTTACCACTCTCACATCTTTTCTAGCATACTCCAGAGATATCAAAAATAAGTTCCAGTTCATAAAAGGAGAGATGATTGGAAATTTTTTGTGGATTATCAGAATGAGCTGTTGTTGGATTTGATAAATTATACTGGCTTGCTGCATCTTAATGTTATTAAATCTGCTACTGCATCTGGATTTCCATATTTGCCACACAATAATTCCTGGTAGCACTTGTGTTACCATCCCTGTAAGAGGATTAGCTCCTTTATTTATCCATCATTTGAAGATATGATGCCTCAGACCTGCATTGCCAAAGGTTATGCCAAATAATTGATTAAAAAATAGCCATACCTGTTGACTGAACATGCGCTTCATAAACAAATGTTCTGCATCCTCTTGTTGGTGTATAGAACAACATGAGCATATAGATGGAAGATGAACATCAAACTTGGTCATATTCATATCCACTGCAATCCTATTTTTTAACAGTCTCCATAAGAAGAATGACACTTTAAAAGGAACATTCTTATGCCATATAATCTTGTTGAAAGGGGATGAAGTGTTATGTTCCCTGATAATGTTCCACACTGATTTGCAAGAGAATTTTCCATCAGTACTTGGAGTCCATGTTGACACCCAATTTTGTCCCGCCTCTCCCCCGAAATACCTATTAATACTTCTGGTATTTTGAGAAATTGAAAATATGCATTTAAATTTTACTATAATTATTAGTCTTTTATTAACACCCACGTTTTATTATTCCGCTGCAGTTATTATTATTATTATTATTATTATTATTATTATTATTATTATTATTATTATTATTATCATCTTTATTATTATTCTTAAATTATCATTTTATTACTAATTGTCATTAATTATTATTTCTTGTTATTTCCATTATAATCATTATCATTATTATTATTAATCACTAATCGTTATTATCATTATTTTATCAATCATTGTTATTTATTATTATTATTATTATCATCATTATTATTTCTTATTATTATTATCATTATTATTTTATTATTACCCCTATTATTGTTATTATTATTAATTTATTATCATTTTGTTATTATCAATAATTGTTATTTATTGTTATTATTTTTTATTATTATTAATTACTATCATCTTTATTATTATTATTAATTATTATCATTTTTAATTATCGATATTTTTTATTTACTGTTATTATTATATCTATTATTAATTTTTATCACCATTATCATCAACATTATCATTATTACCATTATCATTATTAGCAGTGTTACTACCGCTATTTATTTGCCGCTATTATTTAGCATTATTGAAACTTGCATTTCTCGACGTTTCTACCAACTTCCGCACACACATCGCATTTATTTCGCACATCTAATTGATACGTTTGTTATTAAATATTATTGCACGGTCATTTACGACATCATAATTTTTACTCGGGTCTTTTTATAATTACATATTTCCGTATTAGGTGATATTCTGGCACCCTTAGTACATCGTTAATCAAAATGTGTCTATTATTCAAATTTAGAAGCCAAACTATTTCTTGCACTTAGTCCGTATTTTGACTTACCGGACCCCAAATCAAAGTCCGATTAATTCCTAATATTTTTTGGACTAGACCATATTTTTTCATCTCAATTTTCTAGATCAGTCCATGTTTAATTTACTAGTCCATTCTTTTAATACCCAGTCTAAAATTTGACTCGGTCCACAAATGGACCGGGTCCAATTCATTTTTTCAGCCAAATAAGGAAACCCTATTTTAGGGTTTCCCCTTCATCTTCTCGTCTTCACTCCCTCCGCCGCGCCCTCTCTCTCCCTCTTTCTCACTGCTCCCCCATCGCCACCCCTCTCCATCCATTTCTCCTGCTCCCCACGCACCTCAGTCATCACCCACCTCTGTCGCCATCGCCCTAACTCCATCCACCTTCCACTTCTCCACCCACCCAGCACCTCTGTCACACCCCCATCCTGTCGCCACCATCTCCACCGCACCTATACCCCCACGTGACTTCCACTTCATCTCTGACACCTCCACTACCTTCGTCACACCCATGTACCCTTCTGACACCCCACTACACCCCATTCCCCTCTTCGTCTCCGCCATACCCTGCCTCCTCTGACACCCCACCTTCTCCTGCTCCCCACGCGCCACTGTCACCCCCACCTCGTTTTGTCCCCCCACGCTCATCCCTCTCTGCTAGCAAAAATGAAAACCCTAACGAATCTCTATAAAAGGATCATTCTGTGGATTCTAAAGGGGAGATTTTTTTGGATTGGGAAACCCCCCAAAGAAACCAAGGCCTCAGCCGCATAAACCCCCTTGAAAATTGGAGTCTTTTAGCCTAAAAAATTCCATAGAAACAAAGGCCTTCGTTTTGTCGCTAAAATCCCCCAAGCAAAATTTCAATTTTATCAATCTCTCTTATGTCTGTGAATTGAGTTTTGAAGTGTTCGAGTGTGTATCGAAGGCTTCGCACCCGTTTCGCTGCACCCGCAAAAGGTAATCCTTCTTCCTTTAAGTTGTTTTCGTGTCATTTATTTCATCGCTTATGGTCTCTGTTCGGACTTAGTTTTAAGTTTGTGTCATTATCCTGTTTTGTTATCAGTAGCAGCAGTTCAATGTACCCCCTTAGATTGGTATTTGTCGATCAATCTAGTACATGTTAGTATGGTGGTTTGCATACACTAGCTGTCTCTTCTTTATTCAGTCTCTAAACGAATTGTTGTCCAAATTAACCCTGAAAATGTGCTTCATATTAGTAATGTGTTCAACTCTCAAGGCCTGATTAGAATGAATTGTTCTTTTCGTATATCGCTTGGATTCATGTGAAATTTTCAACTTGACTATCAAAACAATAGGTATAACAAGATTAGTTTTTCCAGATCGTAGCCTATCATATCTAAGTCGACAAAGGATAAAGCTTATTTATACAGTCAGTTTTTGAATCCTACCAGAGATTTCATAGTTTTTTCCTTTTTGCTAAAAGAGATCGAGGTATTATGGCTGTTTCTAATTGAATAGTGGATATGTTTTAAGGTAATTCAGCATTTGTTAGTCCCATGTAAGTTGATTGTTCGTTGATAGCTTCAACATGTTGGCATGTCTCTGTTCAGTAGTTGTTTAATAGTAGTTTAATACCCTTCACTTATTATTGAAACTTGTTTTAAACAAATGGGATTGATGTCTCTCTTACTGATCAAATCGTGTTGCTGATAACATCTTAAATGATCCTGTTTGGGTTCTGCATTCCATGGGGATTTGTTCAGTCCCTTGGCTTACAATTTGATTTATTGTTAAGGTGCCCCCCCCCCCCCCCCTTTTTTTAGATGTCTGTCTGTTGCATGAGGTCTACTGTTAGTTTAATCTCAGTTCATCCCATCCAAAATATGAACTTGTATTTCGCATGCTTTAGGTGATTAATAACTTCAAATGATGAAAGGTGCCCCAAACTGGCCTAATGTGGTGATGTAGTACCCCTGCTAATGTACACACTATTCCTAAAATCCCTTTTGGTATTAGCATGAACCTGCCTATTTCAGCTAGTTCCCAGTTTGAATAAAGTAGAGATAAAAGTGAGTCCAGATAGGGCTAATAAAAATCTGAAAATCATGGGGGAGCTTTTCTATTTGGTAGAGATGCTAAGCATATAAGGATATACCAAGTATACTGCCCTCATATATTCTGATATATCATAGGCTTACATATCGAATATGCATTTGGTGTATCATTCATCATTAAGTGTGCATGATCTGGTAAAAGAATAAGAACATTGTTTATGTCACTGTTTCTCCTTGGTTGACCTTTTGGTTCTCTGTTTAAACGTGAAGGGTCATATATCTGAATTTATAGGATTTGTTTTGATCTAGCCTGTCCTTTGCCCCCTAAACTGTATACATATATATATATGAAATATATTTGGATATGCATAGTATATATATATATATGATCTGTTGGTTTGTTTTGAATTTATGTATTTTTGTGTCTAACATCATTCATTAAGTAGACACTGATCTTTCTTTCCTTCTATTTTATGCATGACCATCGAATATGAGTCCGAGGGACTCATCTTGTTCCGCATTCGGTGTTGGGCCAAAAGCCCAACGTGATCATCTCGAGTCATTCCCCGCCAGCCCATATCCGCGTCAAAAATGAAATTCCGGGTCAAAGCCCATATAGCAAAACAGAACAGCAGCAGTAGCAGGCCTTAAAATGGGCTGAACCCATTTTATTTTACTTCAGCCTTTATTTTTATTTATGCATTTAATTTGTATTATTCGACTAACCTTTACTTTGTTTTTATTTTCCTAACTTAGATAAATTCTAGTAAAATTTAGTGAGTTAGCCTTAATACGATGGGTAGAATGTAAAAAGAAACTCGCCGTTAGTCCCGTAGGCTTCTTTCCACGTTTGAGCTATTTATAAACATACATAATGTTCATGTTATTGGAATAATCGATTTGCAAAATAACATACCTATATATTTTGGGTTTAAAAATCATCTTTGTGTCTTACCACTTTTTTTTAGAAATTTTAGGATTTCACTAATATACAAATCTAAATCCAAGTACACTTTTTTATAAATAACTCTTCGGGGTTGAATCAATTATGCATACTTTTTAGTCGAATGTAGTTAATAAAACATAATTTTGTTTATTCTAAAAATACAAAGTCAATTAGCACCTCCTCATTTAGTCATTTTAAATACTTATCAAAATACGATATAAATTCGCATTTTTTCTTTTGCTTCTATGCACATTATCATCTCATAAATCTTATTTTTTTGAATAAGGTTATTACACTCTCATTTAAAGCCATAGTAACACATAAGCTTTATTTTAATAACATTTTAAAGCTTCCTCTTTTTATATACAAGTAATCACAAGCCCTATTTTATATATAGCATTATCATATAGAAATGGTTAGATCCTAATGACATTTATAAGCATCATTTTTAGCATTAAAAATCATATTTTTTGCGCAAGTCATTATTTTCTGTAAATCTTATTTCCAAACAATATTATTACATTTTCCTTCAGAAATTTCAACCATATCTCTTAGCCGTTTTTTCTTAAAATTTAAACCCTACATTTGCCTCTTTAGCTTTAATTAATTAATCTAAGTTTGGCCGGATAACCGTAAGTTAACGGATTCTAAAGGATGCCTAACCCCTTCCCTTTAGGATAATATGGAACCCTTACCTAGAATCATATTGGTTAAGCAGACTATTAACGAAGGTTTAGTTAGTTTTACCTTAGTTAATAATCAGGTGTCCTAATTCACCATTAAACTAATTAGGTGGCGACTCCTTAAAACAAAGCAATAAATAGGAATCACCAATATGTTGTACTCCGCCATAACCCGGTTAAAATGGGGTATAACAGCTTGGCGACTCCTCTGGGGATTATTCTAGGTTCTAACCATAATAAACTTAGGTTAATATTTAAATTGTTGGATATTTTGTTGTTTTCTTTGTGCTTGCTTTTGCCTTGTTTGCTTATTTTATGTTCTTTCAAGTATTTTGTTTTACTATGTGAAATTTTCTATGTAATAATGTGTTACTGCTTTCCTTAGATTGGCATTCCGTTCATATTTCCTCCACTTTTGGAAAACTCACACTATCACACGTACACGCGAGGTGTGTTTTGCGCACCCGCAAATTTTCTTCGTAGAATCCAAATTTTAGGAGAGTTGGCGTATGCGCAGGGTGCCCGAGTAACGGGGACCGCGTAGCCTTCTCACTCGAGTAGTCCGCTCGGGAACCTTGTGTCATAGTAAGCCAAATCTCAGAAAACCTTAAGATAGAGCTTTGCCACCAATGTGCTTAAGTCATGCATGCATAAGCCTTTGGTGGGTCGGTCCTTGGTATCGACTCCACAGTTAGGAAACCTACCAAAGTGTTGACGGGTTTTCATAACCCAACAACCATCAGCATATTATGTGTAACGTGATAATGATAGAACGGTCCAAGCCTAAACATGACTTTTCGAGTTTGGAGAAAGTCTTTACCTTTTCTTCTTTTTGTAGGATGGATGTCACCCCGCAGATCCCTAAAATCAAGATGGTTAGTGGCGTCCCAAACAAGTTGAAAGTATGGTGGGAAGATTTAGATTTGGGCAGTAGGCTGGCAGTCACAAGGATGATAAAGTTCCTCCCTTTGTTGTTTCAGATCACTCCAGACAAGCATATAATTAGGGCCTTACTCCAATTTTGGGATCCTGACCGAGTGGTGTTCAGATTTAAAGACTTCGAGCTAACGCCCACACTAGAAGAGATAAGCTACTTTACAAACTTAAAATACCAAGGGAGGGGTCAGATTATCCCGCACAGTCAATCGGGAAAGAAATTTCTCCGCTATCTGGGTTTGAACCACACAAAGGAACTTCGGTGTTTCGAAAGTAATTGGGTATCTTTGGATTATTTGTATGAGAGGTATGGGCGCCAAGATGGGTATAAATTGTTCAAAAAATAATTTTCCTGTACTCCTGCTCATTGGCAAGTTAGACGACCCGTCGTGTTCATTGTAGCCTTACTTGGGATTTTGGTATTCCCACGTGAATACGGCCAGATCAGCACCTGCATTTGCTCTGTAGCTCGAGCACTTTTTGAAGGGGTTGATGGTGCGCAACTCGCTTTAGTTCCAATGATTTTGGCAGAAATATTTCGAGCTTTAGCAAAATGTAGACGAGGGAAATCGAGTTTCTTTGAGGGTTGCAATATTCTCCTTCAGATGTGGGCAATGGAACACTTTTATCAGCGTCCGAATATGGCAGATATATGCTTAGGTGAGTCAAACATGATTACTAGTTTTTATGAAAGGAGGAAAGCGTTCGTATCTCCAGTTGGCACTCGCGATTGGTATGGGTTCTTAGCTTCCCGCATGTGCAATCAAATTCAATGGAAGTATCCCTTGTTATCCCGTACCACGGCTTACGTAAGAGGAAAGAAAAATTATTACATTAAGCTTATTGGACTGAAGGGCCTCCAGCCATACGCCCCGGTGCGCGTACTTCGACAGTTTGGTATAGATCAAGTAATCCCTCTCCAAGCTGACATGAGCGGCTCTGAAATATCTTTTGGGCAGGATTTTAGAGTCCCTAAAGCTGGCTTAATCCTCGATGAATGGGTTAACATTAATCCCACAGACATTGGGGCTGGACCGGCAGAAAGTAGTCCGGAATATCGCGCATGGCTGCAAGAAGATTAAGGTAGCATAGAGCCTAGCCCAGCAGGCGAATCGGGTTTTGAAGATAGACTAAAAACGATCTGGATAAAACATGCTCGCTTGGGTACCCTGGTCATCACTCCTGAGATGTGGGATCAAATGACGAACATCATGCAATATTTCGGAAATACGGGAGCACGGTCTAACGTTGGTGGAGCATCATCTTCAGCTCAGCCGCCAGCATGATCAATTTAGGCCTAATTTATGATTTGTCGTTGTATTTTGTTGTCTTTTGATGTATCCTTGTTTATTTTGGGTGTACTCGCTTTTATTTTGTCTAATCGCATTCGACCTTTTATCTCCAAACTCGCATGGTTATAATCAAATGGCTTGGATCACTCTATCATAATCCCGAAACCCGCGCTAGGCCCACCTTTGGCACAAAAAGGTCCCTTGCATAATAGGACGCATTGATTTCCTCCCGATACATTTTGTTCGCAATATGTTTTGTTTGCTATTTCATGTTACGTAATATGTGCTACGCAATATGTGCTTCTTTCAACATTGTTTGCTAAATTTTCACATTAATTTCACAGCAAGCATTTGCCCTATACTAACGCAGTTTTCTTCATTTTTGAAGGTTTATTTTCTTTTGTTTATCCCCCAGAGGTTGATTCGTGTTGACTGCGAACTGGCAGACCATCCATACTTCACGAGATCGAAAGTACGAATATCCGGCAATATGAATGATTCAGGGGCATCCGAACAGACTGGCTTGGGACTCGTCACCCTTCCAAGAGACGAACCTAAGGCCTCAGGAGGGGGAAATGATGAACTCATTAACCAATTACTGCAGCAAATGGCTAATATGCAAACCGAAATTGTGCGACTGCGAAATCTCACCAACCTGTCCATCACCTTGAACGCTCCTCACCCTGAACAAGGAACAAACACAACAATTCCACCATCCTTTTCGCCTGTCGATTCGCCCGCTCCACAGCCCTCTCCCTCAAACCCTCCGCTTTACACAATCCATCCAAATACTACCAACCCCCAACAAACTAACCAACAACAATCCATCTCACAACAATCGAATCCACAACAAGCCATTCCACCCCAGATCCACTCGCAACCCACCATCCCGCAACCAACTGTCCAACAGCAAACCATCCCGCAGCACACCAACATACAACAAACTACTTCACAACCAAATGACCAGCAACAAGCCAACCTCCAGCAAATTAACTTCCAACAAACCAATTCACAACCTTTCGCTACTCCTTACATTCCTCAACCTGCAGTTACCCAAATTAACCCACATACCCAAAACTACCAAGCAGTTCACCATACACCCTTGGCGCATATTGCCAGCCATAACACACAGTATGCAGCAGAAGCTCATCCTTTCACTACCCAGATACAGGCCTTGCAACATCCAGAAGTTGCCCCCTATGAAGAGTTGGAAAGGGAAGCTAGGGCAAGAGCGGACGAAGATGTGGCAAAAGAGCTTCGCAGTCTGAGGGAAGCAGTCAGGAACATCCAAACCAACAGGGGATGTGAAGGACTTGAATATGAAGATCTGTGCATTCACCCGGACATTGAGTTACCTGCTGGATATAAGGTGCCGAAGTTTGACATGTTCGACGGGAAGGGAAACCCTCGGGCTCATTTGAGATCATATTGCGATAAGCTTGTCGGAGTAGGTAAAGATCAAGCTATCAGAATGAAACTGTTTATAAGGAGCTTAACGGGAGAGGCACTCGATTGGTACACATACCAAGACCCGCAGAGGTGGCACAGTTGGGGAGATATGGCCCAGGAATTCATGGACAGATTCAGGTTCAACACTGAGACTATCCCGGACCGGTTTTATTTGATGAAGCTGGAGAGAAAATCAACAGAAACTTTCCGGGAATACGCTATGCGCTGGAGAGCAGAAGCTGCAAAAGTCCATCCCCCAATGGCAGAGAGTGAAATGACGATGCTTTTCGTACAATCTCTAAAGGACCCCACATATTATGAGAGAATGTTAAGTGTCGTTGGGCAGAAGTTTGCTGAAGTCATCAGGATGGGGGACTTCATAGAAGAAGGGATAAAAACAGGGAGAGTTACAAATCTTGCGGCCTTGCAGGCCACAAGTAAGGCCATTCAAGCGGACCCTGCTAAGAAGAAGAGAGACGGAGTATCCCCGGTCATGGCCATCCAAGATCAAAGACCCACCCCAAAACCAACCCGCCAATATTCTTCACCCCAGCCCTCGCACTACATCCAGTACACCCAAACACCTCAGCCTTATTACCAACCCCCACCTACCCCCCTTCCGGTCTATCATACTCAACCAACATACTACTCACCCCGGACCCCCTCCTACCAAAACCCACCACAACACCGTCCAACCTACGTAACGCAACCCCAGTACCAATCACCAAACCGCCCACAAAACACCCCTAGACCATGCCCAAATGTCGAAAGAAGACCAACCAAAACTTACACACCATTAGCCGAACCTTTAGCCCAACTGTACGAGAGGCTGAAAATGGCAGGGATACTCCAACCGATTCAAGGAAGAACTCCTGATCCCATCCCGGGATGGTATGACGGGACTAAACATTGTGCATATCATTCGGGAATTGCAGGGCATGATACCGGAAGTTGCTTTGCTCTCAAGGATAGAGTTGAGACGTTAATCAAGGAAGGGGTCATACAGCTTAAGGAAGCTCCCCCGAACATAAACAACAATCCGCTGCCGAATCACGGCGATGCAAATGTGCACATGATCACCCTTGATGAAGATTGCAATCTGGAGGGGACTATCGTGCCAGTTAAAGAAAGGGAGGAGGTTGAATCGTCGGCTTGTGTTGCTCCAATAATCACGGTTCAAAAGAGGGCCCCATTCGAAGTGCTCACTCTAAGGCCCAGGATCACAACTTTCGTTGCCCCAGCACCTTCTCGCAACACCAAAGCGGTCCCCTGGGACTATCAATCCGGTGAAAGGGACAAAAGGAAAGGAAGAGTGGTCGTGGAAACCGCTGCCACCGGAATGACTAGGTCTGGACGGTGCTATGCCCCTGAAGAGATAGCACGAGGGGCGCCAAGCAAGGAGAATGGTCCGAAGAAGGCTGTTACAGAAGCTGAAGTCGAAGAATTCTGGAGAAAAATGCCGACGAAAGAATATTCTGTTGTAGAACAATTGAAGAAAACGCCAGCTCAGATTTCCTTAATCGCATTATTGATGAGTTCTGAAGCTCATAGGAGTGCTCTAGTGAAAATACTGAACGAAGCCTATGTTCCGGCCGAGATTTCCAGTGAGAAATTGTCAGCTATGGTAGGGGAAATCCTTGAGGCCCACCAGGTCTCTTTTCATAACGACGAGTTGCCACCTGAAGGTTTGGGGCATAACAAAGCATTGAACATCACCATCAAATGCAGGGATAAGTTCATCTCCAAAGTACTGATTGACGGAGGCTCAGCTGTGAATATATGCCCTGTTGCCACTCTACGAGCCTTAGGGATCGATGTCGGGAAACTCCGCGGCAGTCAAGTCAGTGTCAAAGGTTTTGACGGAGCCCAAAGAGATGTTGTTGGAGAGATCGACTTGTTTCTGGAGATTGGGCCTGTGGAGTTCATAGTGAAGTTCCAAGTGATGGACATATCTACCAGTTACAACTTGCTGATCGGGAGACCATGGATCCACATGGCTGGCGCGGTTCCTTCCACTTTGCATCAGAGCCTAAAGTTTGTGTGGAATCATCAAGAAGTAGTGATCCATGGAGAAGGCAACAATTCTCTCTACCCAGAATGTTCAATCCCTCCTATTGGAAGTGTGGAAAGGCTAGACGGATCTGTTTTCCATATCAAGGAGAATGTGTGCGCTGCTCAAGCGAGAAAAATGAAATTGCCACAGGTACTTATGATGGTGGCGTGGGAGATGCTAAAGAATGGTTTCCAACCCGGTCAAGGCCTTGGTCTGAACTCGGATGGGATTGTGGAACCAATTCAACTGCCCGGGCACAAGCATACTTTCGGTCTCGGATATGAGCCCACCCCCGAAGAGATTGCTTCGGCTAGTCTCAAAAGAAGAAGTGACGTTCCCTTGCCAAAGCCTGTTCCTTGCCTGAATCAGTCATTTCTCAAGGCTTCCGCTGCCCAAGCATCAGAGGGAATATCTGAAGATAGCCTCCTGGAAAGTTTTAAAAACTTATTCGTCACCGAAGAAGAAACTGAATGCAGCATGGTTTCGAATGGGTATTCTGAGGATCTGACTATCCGGGATGTAGAGCCAAGATGTCGTTTGAACAATTGGACTTGTAACCCGCCCCCGTTTCTCCGGGAGTCTTGGTAGACTAATTGTATTCAGTATTTGATGAAACAGACACGATTTGAAATTGAGGCTTGAATCGTGCCTATGCTTTTGTTATTTTGCCTCCAAAATTTGAAGTTCAAATGCAATTTTCAAGCCATGCTTTTACTTATATTTTCCGTCTTTGTTTAATTAATTTTCTTTTATTTTTTCAGCAATCAAATTAATAAATTTGGCGATACTGTGAATGTGACACATAATGAAACAAGCGGGCCCGTAGGAAATGCCGAGCAAGATTCTGAAGAATATGAAGGAGATATGCAACCCGAAAGATTAACTAAGGATTTTGAGTATTTTGAAAATAAGCCGAAACCAAATTTGGATGAAACGGAAGTTATAAATTTGAGTAATTCAAAAATCATGATGGAAGTGAGAATCAGTGTCCATTTGACCCCGTCGCAGAGAGAAGAATTGATCAAACTCCTGAAAGAATATATAGATGTGTTCGCATGGTCTTACGATGATATGCCCGGATTAAGCACTGGCATTGTTTCGCATAAGTTGTCTCTTGATCCATCCTGCCCTCCGATAAAGCAAAAGAAGAGAAACATTAAATCGGATTTGAGCTTAAAAATCAAGGAGGAGATCTCCAAACAGTTTGATGCGAAGGTCATTCGAACTACGATGTACCCCACTTGGCTAGCTAATATTGTTCCCGTGCCAAAGAAGGATGGCAAAGTTAGGGTATGCGTGGATTATCGGGATCTCAACAAGGCTAGTCCAAAAGATGATTTTCCTCTCCCGAATATACACATGCCCATTGATAATTGTGCGAAGCATGAGATGCAGTCTTTCGTAGATTGCTATGCGGGATATCACCAGATTCTAATGGACGAGGAAGACGCAGAGAAAACAGCCTTCATCACACCTTGGGGGGTGTACTACTATCGGGTAATGCCTTTTGGGCTCAAGAACGCGGGTGCCACCTACATGAGAGCCATGACTACCATTTTCCATGATATGATCCATAAAGAGATTGAAGTCTATGTGGATGATATCATCATCAAGTCACGGAAAAGCTCAGACCATCTGGCAGATTTGAGGAAATTCTTCGACAAGTTAAGGCGATACAATCTGAAGTTGAACCCCGCAAAATGTGCATTCGGTGTTCCTGCAGGGAAACTGTTGGGTTTTATTGTGAGCAGAAGAGGCATAGAGTTGGACCCCTCGAAGATAAAGGCCATTCAGGAATTACCTGCCCCAAAGAGTCGGAAGGATGTGATGAGTTTCCTCGGGCGTCTCAACTACATCAGTCGATTTATAGCACAATCAACGGTGATATGCGAACCAATAATCAAGTTATTGAGGAAGGATGCTCCTACAAAATGGACTGAAGATTGCCAAAGAGCCTTTGACAAAATCAAAGAATATTTGTCTAGCCCGCCCGTTTTGGTACCTCCGGAAGTTGGAAGACCTTTGCTGCTATATTTGTCCGTATCGGAGAATGCGTTTGGATGTGTATTAGGACAACATGACGAAACAGGAAGGAAAGAGCGAGCAATATACTACTTGAGCAAAAAGTTCACACCTTACGAGGCACGGTATACGTTATTGGAACGCACATGTTGCGCGTTGACTTGGGTTGCGCAGAAATTGAGACATTATTTGTCTGCATATACTACTTACCTCATCTCAAGGATGGACCCCCTCAAGTATATTTTTCAGAAGCCTATGCCTACTGGGAAGCTAGCCAAGTGGCAGATGTTGCTAAGCGAGTTTGACATTGTGTATGTTACTCAAAAGGATGTCAAAGGGCAAGCGATAGCTGATCATCTTGCAGAAAATCCTGTGGGCGAAGAATACATACCCCTTAAAACCTATTTCCCGGATGAAGAAGTGTTGTTTATCGGGGAAGACCTCGCAGAAGAGTACCCAGGTTGGAGGCTGTTCTTCGACGGGGCGGCAAACTCTAAAGGAGTCGGCATTGGAGCAGTTTTGATTTCAGAGTCACGCCAGCATTACCCCATTTCAGCAAAGCTCAAGTTTCTGTGCACCAACAATATGGCGGAATATGAGGCTTGTATTCTTGGCCTCAGAATGGCTGTCGACATGAATATACAGGAACTTCTGGTTATAGGTGATTCAGACTTGCTGGTTCATCAAGTACGAGGCGAATGGACCACTAAGAACATGAAGATACTTCCATACCTGCATTGCGTGAAAAATCTATGTAAGAGATTCATCAAGGTGGAATTCAAACACGTTTCGAGGACACAGAATGAGTTCGCTGATGCTTTGGCAACTTTGTCTTCTATGATTCAGCACCCGGACAAAAATCGCATAGATCCTATCAAGGTAAATGTGCACGATCAACATGCTTATTGTTTCTATGTGGATGAGGAGCCTGATGGAGAACCTTGGTACCGTGACATTAAGAAATAACTTAAGGCAGGAGACTATCCGGAAGGCATAACCAGTGTTCAGAAGAAAACACTTCGGAGATTAGCAAACCATTTCTTCCTAAATGAAGAAATCCTGTATAGGAGGACTCCGGACTTAGGGCTATTAAGATGTGTTGATGCTAAAGAAGCGACCCGTTTGATTGAAGAAGTGCATGGTGGAACGTGTGGGCCTCATATGAATGGTTTTACACTGGCCAAGAAAATCCTTCGCGCAGGCTATTTTTGGATGACTATGGAATCAGATTGTATCCGTTTTGTGCAGAAATGTCACCGATGTCAGATTCATGGTGATTTGATTCGAGTTCCGCCGAATGAATTGAATGTTACGAGTTCTCCGTGGCCTTTCGCAGCTTGGGGTATGGACGTCATTGGTCCTATCGAGACAGCCGCGTCGAATGGGCACAGGTTCATTTTGGTAGCCATTGATTATTTCACAAAATGGGTGGAAGCATCTTCGCACAAGTCGGTAACAAAGAAAGTGGTGGCAGATTTTGTTCGGAGCAGCATTATTTGCCGATTCGGAGTCCCAGAATCAATCATAACAGATAATGGAGCTAAACTTAACAGTGATCTAATGCGGGAGATTTGCGAGACATTTAAGATTACCCATCGCAATTCCACTCCTTATCGCCCTCAGATGAATGGAGCAGTTGAAGCAGCCAACAAAAACATCAAGCGAATACTGAGGAAGATGATCGATAATTACAGGCATTGGCACGAGAAACTGCCGTTGGCTCTTCTTGGGTATCGTACTACCGTGAGGACTTCAACGGGGGCAACACCTTATCTTTTGGTCTATGGGACAGAGGCGGTGTTACCTGCTGAGGTAGAAATACCATCTCTAAGGATCATCCAAGAAGCTGAGTTAAGTGACGCTAAGTGGGTACAGAACCGATACGAACAATTGATGCTCATTGACGAAAAGAGATTGAATGCAGTTTGTCATGGTCAGCTTTATCAGAACAGAATGGCCAAAGCTTTCAACAAGAAAGTACGACCGAGGCAATTCAAAACGGGGCAATTGGTACTGAAACGCATATTCCCATGTCAAGATGAAGCTAAAGGAAGATTTGCGCCTAACTGGCAAGGACCTTATATGGTTCATCGAGTATTGACTGGAGGAGTGTTAGTCTTAGCAGAAATAGATGGTGAAATATGGCCGAAAGCTACCAACACAGATGCCGTCAAGAGATATTATGTTTAGGAGCTTTCTGTTATTTGTTTGTAATAGTCCGCAATACATTCCATGTAATGGAACTACTCTCCCGTGGCGGGATGCGTAGCAAACCTATGTCGGGTTGGATTTTTAAGATAAGATTTCCATCTTTTTGCTTGTAATTTATGAACTACGCTTGACCTGATTCCCACGGGGGATACGTAGGCGGCCAGCATAGGCCTCGGTCACCATTTTACCTAAATTTCATATTTACTTGTAATTTATGAACTACGCTTGACCTGATTCCCATGGGGATACGTAGGCGGCCCGCATAGGCCTCGGTCACATCATTTCAAAATTCTCTCAATTTTATTTTTGCTTGTAATTTATGAACTACGCTTGACCTGATTCCCATGGGGGATACATAGGCAGCCTATATAGGCTCGGTCTCGCCACCTTTAAAACTCAACATCCCTCGCACCAGAAACTGGGACAAATTTTCTAAGGAGCATCGCCGCAAAATAATATCGAGAGACTCGGGAAATATTGTCTCAATAGAGGCGTCGGGCAGAAAGAAACTTCGGAAAAGGGGGCATCACCGCGACGTAACATCGAGAACTTGGAAAACTGTTGTCTCGATAGAGTCATCGGGCAGAAGAAACTTCAGAAAAGGGGTGTTCGCTTTGTTTCATAATGTGTCACAGCTTCAAGTTCGGCAACAATCATTTATCACTATACACATATTTTTACTTCGTCTACTTTTACGTTCAAATAATATATAATCATACTGTTCGCTAGTCGGCCAAGACTTAAAATGAGCGGAAGTTACAAGTTCAAACGGAGTTGGAGGAATGAAACGCCAAGAACCGGGTCTTCCAAGTCAACACGAATCAATCCCCTCCCCAAACTTACGAAATTTTCTGTGGATGCAGGTTTTCAAGTTGCAGAAACAAAGACATGTACAACCTTGTCAAGATGGCGCGTCAAACAGTTTGAGCGTTTCTTCTATCAATTATACCTTCAAATATCAATAACTTTCGACAATCACAATAAGCCAATCTTGCCAACCATTTTGTTCAAATATATATCAATGCACGAATATTTTCTATGGCTATTGAATACATTGCCTCACTTACTCTCAAATGTCCCGCATTACACTGCACCTGCATCGCTCATCGTTTTCATACATTTACTGGGCCATGCACCGCCCTTTTTAAAATTTCTGCATAAGGCCATGCACCGCCTTTCATATGATGCAGGAGCTGCGCACCGCTCTTCGCATCGTTTTCATACATTTACTGGGCCATGCACCGCCCTTTTTAAAATTTCTGCATAAGGCCATGCACCGCCTTTCATATGATGCAGGAGCTGCGCACCGCTCTTCGCATCGTTTTCATACATTTACTGGGCCATGCACCGCCCTTTTCAAAATTTTGCATAAGGCCATGCACCGCCTTTCATATGATGCAGGAGCTGCGCACCGCTCTTTGCATCGTTTTCATACATTTACTGGGCCATGCACCGCCCTTTTTAAAATTTCTGCATAAGGCCATGCACCGCCTTTCATATGATGCAGGAGCTGCGCACCGCTCTTCGCATCGTTTTCATACATTTACTGGGCCATGCACCGCCCTTTTTAAAATTTTGCATAAGGTCATGCACCGCCTTTCATATGATGCAGGAGCTGCGCACCGCTCTTCGCATCGTTTTCATACATTTACTGGGCCATGCACCGCCCTTTTTAAAATTTCTGCATAAGGCCATGCACCGCCTTTCAGATGATGCAGGAGCTGCGCACCGCTCTTCGCATCGTTGTCATACATTTACTGGGCCATGCACCGCCATTTTTAAAATTTCTGCATAAGGCCATGCACCGCCTTTCATATGATGCAGGAGCTGCGCACCGCTCTTCGCATCGTTTTCATACATTTACTGGGCCATGCACCGCCCTTTTAAATTTCCACATAAGGTTGTGCACCGCCTTTCATATGATGCATGGGCTACGCACCGCCCTTCGCATCGCTTTCATATTGCCTGGACCATGCACCGCCCTTTTACATTTCTGCATAAGGCCATGCACCGCCTTTCATATGATGCATTGGCTGCGCACCGCCCTTCGCATCGCTTTCATATTGCCTGGGCCATGCACCGCCCTTTTAAATTTCCGCATAAGGCTATGCACCGCCTTTCATATGATGCATGGGCTGCGCACCGCCCTTTGCATCGCTTTCATATTGCCTGGGCCATGCACCGCCCTTTTAAATTTCTGCATAAGGCCATGCACCGCCTTTCATATGATGCATGGGCTGCGCACCGCCCTTCGCATCGCTTTCATATATTGCCTGGGCCATGCACCGCCCTTTTAAATTTCTGCATAAGGCCATGCACCGCCTTTCATATGATGCATGGGCTGCGCACCGCCCTTCGCATCGCTTTCATATATTGCCGGGGCTATGCACCGCCCTTTTAAAATTCGGCATGGGCTGCGCACCGCCCTTTGCATCGCTTTCACATGGGCCATGCACCGCCCTTTCTAAATTTCTGCATAAGGCTGAGCACCGCCTTTCATATATCACATGGGCCATGCACCGCCCTTTTAAATTTCCGCATAAGGACATTGCACCGCACCTGCCTTGTTTTGTTATTATTAGTACCCTGCACATGCTCGCAACCGCATTGCACCGCACTTGCGTCGCTGTATTTCGATATTTGTTCTTACTGACTATTTTCATCTAGTTTTTAGTTTCGCAGGAGCTTTAGCGCAACGTGGAACTATTTCTTCGGCAGCGAACTGGGGCAATACGTCGGGAAGGACAAGCAGACTTCTCGACAAGGGTCAAAGATCTACCTCGAACACTTGGCTCCAAATTCAAATTTCTCGTTCACATTCGAGCACAATCAATTTTCAGGGTTCTAGTACAATATCCAGTGTCATCATAATTCGACACTGGGACAATATTTTTTGCGAAGATTCACATCAAATCGTGAGTTGCCGGTCATAGGTGTCGTAGTCTTCCTAGAACTACACACGGCCTGATTGTCGTGCAACCCGAGATATGTAGGCGATTCAGAGACCAGAGTTCGGCCGTAATTTTCTTTACCTTTAGTCCTCCACAATCCTTTAGCCGGGACAAAATAGGCTACTAAGTCAACGTCTTTGCCCGAAAATTCTTTCATCATTGTCAGGCAAAGAGGGACAAGTTGTTGACACCCAATTTTGTCCCGCCTCTCCCCCGAAATACCTATTAATACTTCTGGTATTTTGAGAAATTGAAAATATGCATTTAAATTTTACTATAATTATTAGTCTTTTATTAACACCCACGTTTTATTATTCCGCTGCAGTTATTATTATTATTATTATTATTATTATTATTATCATCTTTATTATTATTCTTAAATTATCATTTTATTACTAATTGTCATTAATTATTATTTCTTGTTATTTCCATTATAATCATTATCATTATTATTATTAATCACTAATCGTTATTATCAGCGTTATTTATTATCATTATTTTATCAATCATTGTTATTTATTATTATTATTATCATCATTATTATTTCTTATTATTATTATCATTATTATTTTATTATTACCCCTATTATTGTTATTATTATTAATTTATTATCATTTTGTTATTATCAATAATTGTTATTTATTGTTATTATTTTTTATTATTATTAATTACTATCATCTTTATTATTATTATTATTAATTATTATCATTTTTAATTATCGATATTTTTTATTTACTGTTATTATTATATCTATTATTAATTTTTATCACCATTATCATCAACATTATCATTATTACCATTATCATTATTAGCAGTGTTACTACCGCTATTTATTTGCCGCTATTATTTAGCATTATTGAAACTTGCATTTCTCGACGTTTCTACCAACTTCCGCACACACATCGCATTTATTTCGCACATCTAATTGATAACGTTTGTTATTAAATATTATTGCACGGTCATTTACGACATCATAATTTTTACTCGGGTCTTTTTATAATTACATATTTCCGTATTAGGTGATATTCTGGCACCCTTAGTACATCGTTAATCAA
The DNA here is from genome assembly GCF_019175385.1 of Lycium barbarum. Lineage (NCBI taxonomy): Eukaryota > Viridiplantae > Streptophyta > Magnoliopsida > Solanales > Solanaceae > Lycium > Lycium barbarum. The sequence goes on along the minus strand of NC_083340.1, from coordinate 35,958,247 downwards.
AATGTGTCTATTATTCAAATTTAGAAGCCAAACTATTTCTTGCACTTAGTCCGTATTTTGACTTACCGGACCCCAAATCAAAGTCCGATTAATTCCTAATATTTTTTGGACTAGACCATATTTTTTCATCTCAATTTTCTAGATCAGTCCATGTTTAATTTACTAGTCCATTCTTTTAATACCCAGTCTAAAATTTGACTCGGTCCACAAATGGACCGGGTCCAATTCATTTTTTCAGCCAAATAAGGAAACCCTATTTTAGGGTTTCCCCTTCATCTTCTCGTCTTCACTCCCTCCGCCGCGCCCTCTCTCTCCCTCTTTCTCACTGCTCCCCCATCGCCACCCCTCTCCATCCATTTCTCCTGCTCCCCACGCACCTCAGTCATCACCCACCTCTGTCGCCATCGCCCTAACTCTATCCACCTTCCACTTCTCCACCCACCCGGCACCTCTGTCACACCCCCATCCTGTCGCCACCATCTCCACCGCACCTATACCCCCACGTGACTTCCACTTCATCTCTGACACCTCCACTACCTTCGTCACACCCATGTACCCTTCTGATACCCCACTACACCCCATTCCCCTCTTCGTCTCCGCCATACCCTGCCTCCTCTGACACCCCACCTTCTCCTGCTCCCCACGCGCCACTGTCACCCCCACCTCGTTTTGTCCCCCCACGCTCATCCCTCTCTGCTAGCAAAAATGAAAACCCTAACGAATCTCTATAAAAGGATCATTCTGTGGATTCAAAAGGGGAGATTTTTTTGGATTGGGAAACCCCCCAAAGAAACCAAGGCCTCAGCCGCATAAACCCCCTTGAAAATTGGAGTCTTTTAGCCTAAAAAATTCCATAGAAACAAAGGCCTTCGTTTTGTCGCTAAAATCCCCCAAGCAAAATTTCAATTTTATCAATCTCTCTTATGTCTGTGAATTGAGTTTTGAAGTGTTCGAGTGTGTATCGAAGGCTTCGCACCCGTTTCGCTGCACCCGCAGAAGGTAATCCTTCTTCCTTTAAGTTGTTTTCGTGTCATTTATTTCATCGCTTATGGTCTCTGTTCGGACTTAGTTTTAAGTTTGTGTCATTATCCTGTTTTGTTATCAGTAGCAGCAGTTCAATGTACCCCCTTAGATTGGTATTTGTCGATCAATCTAGTACATGTTAGTATGGTGGTTTGCATACACTAGCTGTCTCTTCTTTATTCAGTCTCTAAACGAATTGTTGTCCAAATTAACCCTGAAAATGTGCTTCATATTAGTAATGTGTTCAACTCTCAAGGCCTGATTAGAATGAATTGTTCTTTTCGTATATCGCTTGGATTCATGTGAAATTTTCAACTTGACTATCAAAACAATAGGTATAACAAGATTAGTTTTTCCAGATCGTAGCCTATCATATCTAAGTCGACAAAGGATAAAGCTTATTTATACAGTCAGTTTTTGAATCCTACCAGAGATTTCATAGTTTTTTCCTTTTTGCTAAAAGAGATCGAGGTATTATGGCTGTTTCTAATTGAATAGTGGATATGTTTTAAGGTAATTCAGCATTTGTTAGTCCCATATAAGTTGATTGTTCATTGATAGCTTCAACATGTTGGCATGTCTCTGTTCAGTAGTTGTTTAATAGTAGTTTAATACCCTTCACTTATTATTGAAACTTGTTTTAAACAAATGGGATTGATGTCTCTCTTACTGATCAAATCGTGTTGCTGATAACATCTTAAATGATCCTGTTTGGGTTCTGCATTCCATGGGGATTTGTTCAGTCCCTTGGCTTACAATTTGATTTATTGTTAAGGTGCCCCCCCCCCCCCCCCCCTTTTTTAGATGTCTGTCTGTTGCATGAGGTCTACTGTTAGTTTAATCTCAGTTCATCCCATCCAAAATATGAACTTGTATTTAGCATGCTTTAGGTGATTAATAACTTCAAATGATGAAAGGTGCCCCAAACTGGCCTAATGTGGTGATGTAGTACCCCTGCTAATGTACACACTATTCCCAAAATCCCTTTTGGTATTAGCATGAACCTGCCTATTTCAGCTAGTTCCCAGTTTGAATAAAGTAGAGATAAAAGTGAGTCCAGATAGGGCTAATAAAAATCTGAAAATCATGGGGGAGCTTTTCTATTTGGTAGAGATGCTAAGCATATAAGCATATACCAAGTATACTGCCCTCATATATTCTGATATATCATAGGCTTACATATCGAATATGCATTTGGTGTATCATTCATCATTAAGTGTGCATGATCTGGTAAAAGAATAAGAACATTGTTTATGTCACTGTTTCTCCTTGGTTGACCTTTTGGTTCTCTGTTTAAACGTGAAGGGTCATATATCTGAATTTATAGGATTTGTTTTGATCTAGCCTGTCCTTTGCCCCCTAAACTGTATACATATATATATATATATGAAATATATTTGGATATGCATAGTATATATATATGATCTGTTGGTTTGTTTTGAATTTATGTATTTTTGTGTCTAACATCATTCATTAAGTAGACACTGATCTTTCTTTCCTTCTATTTTATGCATGACCATCGAATATGAGTCCGAGGGACTCATCTTGTTCCGCATTCGGTGTTGGGCCAAAAGCCCAACGTGATCATCTCGAGTCATTCCCCGCCAGCCCATATCCGCGTCAAAAATGAAATTCCGGGTCAAAGCCTATATAGCAAAACAGAACAGCAGCAGTAGCAGGCCTTAAAATGGGCTGAACCCATTTTATTTTACTTCAGCCTTTATTTTTATTTATGCATTTAATTTGTATTATTCGACTAACCTTTACTTTGTTTTTATTTTCCTAACTTAGATAAATTCTAGTAAAATTTAGTGAGTTAGCCTTAATACGATGGGTAGAATGTAAAAAGAAACTCGTCGTTAGTCCCGTAGGCTTCTTTCCACGTTTGAGCTATTTATAAACATACATAATGTTCATGTTATTGGAATAATCGATTTGCAAAATAACATACCTATATATTTTGGGTTTAAAAATCATCTTTGTGTCTTACCACTTTTTTTTAGAAATTTTAGGATTTCACTAATATACAAATCTAAATCCAAGTACACTTTTTTATAAATAACTCTTCGGGGTTGAATCAATTATGCATACTTTTTAGTCGAATGTAGTTAATAAAACATAATTTTGTTTATTCTAAAAATACAAAGTCAATTAGCACCTCCTCATTTAGTCATTTTAAATACTTATCAAAATACGATATAAATTCGCATTTTTTCTTTTGCTTCTATGCACATTATCATCTCATAAATCTTATTTTTTTGAATAAGGTTATTACACTCTCATTTAAAGCCATAGTAACACATAAGCTTTATTTTAATAACATTTTAAAGCTTCCTCTTTTTATATACAAGTAATCACAAGCCCTATTTTATATATAGCATTATCATATAGAAATGGTTAGATCCTAATGACATTTATAAGCATCATTTTTAGCATTAAAAATCATATTGTTTGCGCAAGTCATTATTTTCTGTAAATCTTATTTCCAAACAATATTATTACATTTTCCTTTAGAAATTTCAACCATATCTCTTAGCCGTTTTTTCTTAAAATTTAAACCCTACATTTGCCTCTTTAGCTTTAATTAATTAATCTAAGTTTGGCCGGATAACCGTAAGTTAACGGATTCTAAAGGATGCCTAACCCCTTCCCTTTAGGATAATATGGAACCCTTACCTAGAATCATATTGGTTAAGCAGACTATTAACGAAGGTTTAGTTAGTTTTACCTTAGTTAATAATCAGGTGTCCTAATTCACCATTAAACTAATTAGGTGGCGACTCCTTAAAACAAAGCAATAAATAGGAATCACCAATATGTTGTACTCCGCCATAACCCGGTTAAAATGGGGTATAACAGTCCATATAGGTTGATCCTTCATAGTAAATGATTTCATTTTAATGCCTTGTATATGATTAATAATGTCCATAGGCAAAATCTTCCTTAGCTTGGTAGTGTTCCATCCATTAGTAGTCATATAATCTAATACTTGACATCTAACAGAAGTTGAGGCATTCCCAAAATGAGCTAATCTCCCTTTGTCAGTCCAATCATCCCACCAAAAGCTAGCATTACCCATGTTGACTTTCCAGAGGATAAGATGATCAATTTTGTCTCTAATCTTCATCATTCTCCTCCAGCAATGAGACTGAGTATAGCTCCACCTTCTAGCACAAGGATGAATTCTTCTAGAATATTTAGCTTTTAAAAACTCAGCCCAAAGAGACTCCTTAGTCCTGAACTGCCACCATAATTTGGCACTGAAGTTATCAGTAATTTCTTGAAGACTCCTGATTCCAATACCCCCTTCTGCAGTAGTTCTACACAATTTGTGCCAAGCTACCCAATGGTGTTTAGCCTTACCTTCATTACTTCCCCAGAAGAAATTTGCAAACATTCTCTCCATTAGTTTCAAAATACCCTTAGGAGGCTGACATATTGATAGTAGATGTACTGGCATTGCTGCTAACACATGCTTGATAAGAATCATTTTCCCTCCCGGAGATAGCATTTGACAATGCCAAGTTCCTAATTTTTTAAGGATTTTTGTAGCTGAATCAGTAAAGCGTTCAGTCTTTTTCCTTCCTTGAAATAAGGGGCAACCTAAGTATTTGATTGGAAACTCCTTCTTTTGTACCTGCAGGATACTAGAAACAATGTTAATTCTATTATTAGAGATATTATCATTCATGATGAAACAACTCTTCTCCCTGCTTATCAGTTGTCCCGAGTTTTCCTCATATTTCTTCAAACACTCCATAATTAGTTGCAATGTTTGAGATTTTCCTGCACAAAAAATTATAAGATCATCAGCATATGCAAGATGATTTATTTTAGGTCCATTAGGTTGCATATAAAAGCCACTGAATTTGGGTTTGTTATACAAATTATTTAACATTCTAGATAAAGTTTCAGCAGCTATAATAAATAAAGAAGGGGATATTGGGTCTCCTTGCTTCACTCCTCTTTGTGAGTGGAAAAACCCATGTCTCTTCCCATTGATCACCACGGTGTACCACATATTGGATAACAAATTCCATATGTTGTGAATCCAAGCTTCATTGAAACCCATCTTCCTCATCACAGAACAAATAAAGTTCCATGACATTCGATCATAAGCCTTGTTCATATCAATCTTGAATACCACATTGCCTCCCTTGTTATTTTTCTTCATGTCATGAATAATCTCTTGGGCAAGTAATACATTCTCCCCTATAGCTCTTCCCTTAACGAATCCACTCTGGTTATCAGAGATAAGTTTAGGAATAAGCTTAGAAAGTCTGTTATTTAATACCTTAGAGACAATCTTTTGAGTGACATTACTCAGGCTAATAGGCATGAACTCAGAAAATTCCTGAGGTGATTCCACTTTAGGAAGCAAAATTAAACAGGTGCTAGCAAAGAATTTTGGCATTGGCTTCCCAGAGATGACAGCCTTAACCATGGTAAGAAGATCTTGTCCAATAATAGCTCAGGCTTTTTGGAAGAAAAGTCCACTAAAACCATCAGGACCTGGGGAACTATTGGGGCTGATCTCAAATACTGCATTTTTAACTTCTTGAATAGTAGGCTCAAAGTTCAAATCAACATTATCTTCCTCAGTAACAAGACCAGGAATATCATCAAAAATTCTTCTATCAATATTTGGATTCCCTTGAGAGAATAAATTTTGGTAAAAGTTAGCAGCAATACCAATGTCCTGATCACCCTGTATCCAGTTACCATCCTGCAGAATTCTATGAATGTGAAGAATACTTCTCCTACCTCTCACAACAGAGTGAAATTTTTTTGTGTTTTCATCCCCTTCAACTTGCCATTTAAGGTTGGCTTTCTATCTCTAAAAAGAATCAACTTGTTTGTGACAAATGATAAGCTCGGCTTTTGATTTATGCAATTGCATCCTGTCAATCTGAGATGAAGAATTCATATAGTTTTCTTCTTCCTGAATGATCCTCTCTTCCAATTGTTTAACTTAAACAAATATGTCCCCGATAGTATTTCTAGACCAATTACTAAGAGCTCTACTTGTGTTCTTCATTTTTTGTTGAATTTCCCAGAAAATGTTGCCTTCAGTCTGAGAGTACCAGTTGTTGTTAACCACCTCCATGAAGCCATCATGATCAGCCCACAAGTTAAGGAATCTAAAATATTTCACATTATCAGTATCTGCCTCACCAAATTTGATTAATAATGGACAATGATCTGAACTAACTCTAGGTAAATGAGTCACATTAGAGTTGGCAAACACATCATTCCAGCTGTCATTGACCACCATTCTATCTAACCTCTTCCATATTATATTTTCTTCTTTCCTTTCATTACACCAAGTGAATCTATGTCCAGAGAAACCAATATCTATCAACCCACAATCTTGCAAACACTCCATAAAAGGAATACTTTTGTTCAGCCTATGGGGTCTACCTCCAACCTTTTCTTCTATAGATAGAATGCTGTTAAAATCTCCACATATATCCCTATAGATGTTCCCTGCCCGAAGATTTAGACTTAGCATAAACAACTGAAATAAAGCATTCAGTATCATTGATCTTGAATTTGCAAGTAACCATTTGATCTTCAGAAGCGTGAATGGAGCAGTTCATATCTTGATTCCAGAATACCCATATTTTGTTACTACTGTTAACATGACAGCCCTGCATTCCGAGAATCTTTTTGTATTTCTCTATATTAATATCCTTGATGAATGGTTCTTGAATAGCCATAAGAGAAATTCTATGTTGTTGAATCATGTATTTGAGCCTTTCAGTGGAAGCTTGAGACTTCACGCCCCTAATATTCCAATTAAGAACATTAATCATTAAAAAAATTACTGGAAGGTTTTTGTAAGCTCAACTTTTGTCCCTTTGTGTTAGGGGCTTCTCTAACCAGTTGTCCAGTCTTGTTTCTGTAATTCTTCTTTGGTGATAAACTTTTTGGTTGTACTTTCTTCTGCCCCTCTTGATTATTGTTTTTCTTAGAACTAGAACCCACCACAGCTTGTATGAGCACTTCAACCTGCTCATCTGAGGATTCTTCAGATGTATTATCCTCAGATGAACTTGCATCTGCCCATTCATCTGTTGCTTCATTTTCCTGCTCTTGTTCTAATTTCTTTTGCATTTCGTCGTTTGTACCACTCTACTTTCCTCTATCCTGTGTCTTTTCTTCCTGCTTATCCCTTAGAATATCAAAACTGTTTAGCGTCTTGGGAGTACTTTGTTCCTGGAGTAATTGTTGTTGATTGCTTTCCTGGTTGACATTCTGAGCTTTGTTAGTAGTATTTTTGGTTCTTCTAACAACGTTTTTTCCTCTTATCTCTTGCCATTCATCTACATATAAATCCACATGTAGCTCATTGTGGTCCTTAATGATAAAAACCTGATCCTCCCTATTCTTATCAATATCATTTGCCACTGTTATATCATCCAATTGTTCTGTAGGCTTAGGATTCTTATTTTGATCCTCCTTGTTTCCATTAGTCTTAGAATTATTGATATCCTGACTGTCATTCACGTTTCTATCATCCATGGTATTGGTTTTGACATTTTGGCCATTTTGTTCCTCACCAGTGTCATTAGTTTCCTGATTTTCACTGCTGGCTTTGATAATTTGAACACTTTGTTCCTTTCTATTCTCATTGATTTGTTCCTGTCCATCATCAGTGCTCATATTTTCCTTTTCTATATTATCCTCGGAGATCTTCTTTTCTTGTTGTTCACAGTCTCATTTGTAGGATGAGGTTTATCAATTCCAAACACAGCTCCTGTAGGTTTGTACTCCTTTGGAGGTTCACTCTGGCCCCTTCTTTTGGGGTTATTGGCATGTCGATTTTTCTGCTGATCTCTGCCTCTCTCCTTTTGTTTTTCACTGTTAGTAGGAAACTTAGTGTTATACCCCATTTTAACCGGGTTGAAGCGTAGTACAACATATTGGTGATTCCTATTTGTTTTATTTTAAGGAGTCGCCACCTAATTGATTTTAAGGTGAATTAGGGCACCTAATTATTAACTAAGGTAAAGCTAACTAAACCTCCGTTAATAGTCTGCTTAATCAGTGTGATTCTAGGTAAGGGTTCTATATTATCCTAAAGGGGTTAGGCATCCTTTAGAATCCGTTAACTACGGTTATCCGGCCAATCTTAGGTTAATTAATTGAGGTTTAAAATTTAAGAAAATAGCTTTTGAAAAAAATAATAATAACTTATAGCTAACAAAGTTTAAAATATTATTATATGAATGATGAACTCTATATGGTGAAAATAAGTACTTAATGTTCAGAGCGGTAATTCTAAATGATAGAATCTACCCCTTTCTAATCCTACATGAATCATAGGTTCTCCACCTAATTTTAAGCCACGCACAATCCAAAACGCAGACAAATTAGCAATCATAAAAATGAATGAAAGAAAATGAATGATAAGGAAAAAAAAAGAATAAAATGTTACAGGCGGCCTCTAACGAATTTCGCCTGCCCGATGTGATCTAAGAATTGCGGAACGAGATGACTCTATGGATGGGTGTGCCGAGTCTCATCTTGAGACTTTGTTTTGATAAAGTCCCGAATTAAGACTCCGTTTGCTCCGATGTGTACATGTAAAAGAAAGGGGAAAAGAGACAAAGATTAGGATCCAACTGTGACAAAATCTATTATTGTTCTAAGAAAAAGTAACAGATTAATTAGTTCCTTCTTTACTTTAACCCAAGTATAGAAAACAACAAAAAGAAGCTAAAAACATGAGCGACATTATTTTCGTTAAAACGGAAAGGAAACGAGTGAATAAAAGGGGTCAACATGGGAAAAGGAATGCTGAAAATACATACTTGGCACGCACAAAACTAAAAGAGAAATTACACATCAGACCATTAAATCACACTAAATTCCATCAAAGAAATAACCACAGTAAAGGCCTGAAGCATACTAACCATATTCAGACCAACTACTAACAATGACCATATACTAACTAGATACAAATGAAGCAAATAGCATCCAAAGCAAACAAGCAGAGATTAAATAGAACTAGACAGAAAAGGGGAAGAAGGTGTTTACTAAAACTAAACTAAACTATCATACCTAAACATGCTTAAACACATAAACAGGCTAACACTGAAACATATCTAACTAAACATGAATCGAACTTAGCATATAAACATGAGAACACATCTTAACTGCTAAAACTGAAATCAGATAAATAAAGAAGAGTTGCTCACATACTTAAATAGACCAAACCAAATCATTCTACTTAAACATGCTTAAAACACCCAAATAGACTATCACAGAAACAGACCCGTCTATCGAATTAAAATAACTTAACTAAACTAACATACTCGAATCACGGAATAGTAAACCAAAAATACCACAGGGCAACCAAAGAATGAAAAACAAATAAATAAAGGGAATGGAGAATTACCTGCTTCGGGTGCAGCGAAGTGAGGCTTTGAGTCTCCGATCTACCTCGAAAGACTGCCAAATCAGAGCTTGCGAGGCACGGGTTCACAGCAACAACAGAGCAAACGAAAAGCAGGGAAATTGTCTTAGTATTTTTTGACTCGATATGCAGAAATAGAGCTGATGTACTAATATTGCTTAGGGGATTTTTGCCACTGGAAAACTTGTTCTTCAATGAACCCAGCAACAATTATTTATAGGATTCCTTTTGGTTTGAGCTAGGGTTTTCGTTTTTTTTTTTAAGAAGAGAAAGAGGAGCGGGAAGAGGAAAGGAGCGGGGGGACAGAGGGAAGTGGGAGAGACAGGCGTGGGGGACAGCGGGAAGTGGGGGGAAAGAGGAGCGAGAGAGAGAGAGAGATGAAGGAGGAGCGGGAGAGAGAGCAAAAGGGGGAGGGTGAGTGCGGCCGAGGAGCAAGAGATGAAACCCTTAGGGGTTTCATTTTGTTAAAATGAGAATTGGGTTGGGTCGTGGGTTAATGGACTGGGTCAATTTTCTTTTGGGATGAATTGGCTGAAAATGTGGGTTGGGCGGATGAAAATAATGGGTTAACTGATTTGGGTTGGTTGTTTTAAAATATTGGGCTGGATGGAAGAAATTTATTTGGCTTCTAAATTTAGATAAGAAACCCATTTTAAATTAATCATATACTGAGTGTGCTAAAATATCCCCTAATATAAAGTGTGTATTTATTAGTATTTAGATGAAAATAAAATGACGTTGTAATAGTCGTGATATAATATTTTGAAGATAAATAAACGCTATCATTTAATTGTGCGAAATAAATGCGATGCGTATGCATAAGGTAGTAAAAATGCTGAAACGCAAATTATGATAATACTGGTAATAATAATAATAACAAATAATAATAAGAATAATAATAATAATAGTAATAATAATAATAATAATAATAATAATAATAATAATGGTAGTAGTGACGGTAGTAAAAGATAATGACAGGATAATGAAATGCCGGTATTAATAAAAGCTAATAATTATAGTAAAAAATGCAAATAATTATTTTTTAAAGTTGCCAAAATATTAGAAGCAAAAAATAGGTATTTCGGAGGAAAGGTGGGACAAAATTGGGTGTCAACAACTTGTCCCTCTTTGCCCGGTAATGATGAAAGAATTTTCGGGCAAAGACGTTGACTTAGTAGCCTATTTTGTCCCGGCTAAAGGATTTTGGAGGACTAACGGTAAAGAAAAATTTGAGAGGATTACGGCCGAACTCCGGTCTCCGAGTTGCCTACATATCTCGGGCTGCATGAGAATCAGGCCGTGTGTAGTTCTGGGATGACTACGACCCCTATGAATAACAAATCCCGATTGGTGCGAATCTTTGCAAAATATTGTCCCAGTGTCGAATTATGATGGCACTGGGTATTATGGTAGAACTCGAAAATTCTGCTGGAATGTGAGCGGGATATTTGGAGTTGGAGGCGAGTGTTCGAGGTAGATCTTTGACCCTTGTCGGGAAGTCTGCTTACCCTTCCCAACGCATTGCCCCAGTTCGCTGCCGAAGGAATAGTTCCACGTTGCGCTAAAGCTCCTACGAAACTTAAGCTACATAAAATTGTCAGTAAAAATAAATATTGAAAGTAAAGCGATGCAAATAATCCAATAAAAAGCTGCAATGGTTTAAATAAATGATAGCCTTTGCTGAGGTTAATGCAAATGAGGTTCTAGGCCGATGATTCATGAGAATGATGCCTATTTGGCGATGATTAATGAAGCCTTAAACCGGAGGGGCTATTTAAACTCGACAGATTTATGAAAAATGAGGCTTTCTAAGCCGGCATAATGCGGTGCGTTTGCAGGGCATTCGAAAATAATAATGTAATGCATGTGCGGTGCGTCTGTGAGCATACGCAGGACATTTGAAAAATAATAAAGCAATGCAGGTGCGGTGCATTTGCGAGCATTCGCAAGGCACTTGAAGGTAATAAAGCAATGAAGGTGCGGTGAGGTGCGTCTACGAGCATACGCAGGGTATTTGAAAAAATAATAAAGCAATGCATGTGTGCGGTGCAATGCGTCTGCGAGCATACGCAGAGCATTTGAAAATAATAAAGCAATGCAGGTGCGTCTGCGAGCATACGCAGAGCATTTGAAAATAGTGCAGGTGCGGTGCGATGCGTCTGCGACCATACGCAGAGCACTTGAAAATAATAAAGCAATGCGGGTGCGGTGCAATGCGTCTGCGAGCATACGCAGGGCATTTGAAAACAATAAAGCAATGCAGGTGCGGTGCAATGCATCTGCGAGCGTACGCAGAGCATTAATAAAGCAATGCATGTGTGCGGTGCAATGCGTCTGCGAGCATACGCAGAGCATTTGAAAATAATAAAGCACTGCAGGTGCGGTGCCAATGCTTCTGCGATCATACGCAGGGCATTTGAAAACAATAAAGCAATGCAGGTACGGTGCAATGTGTCTGCGAGCATACGCAGGGCATTTGAAAATAATAGAGCGATGCAGGTGCGGTGCAATGCATCTGCGAGCATGCGCAGGGCATTTGAACATAATAAAGCGATACATGTGCGGTGCAATGCGTCTGCGAGCATACGCAGGGCATTTGAAAATAATAAAGCGATGCGGGTGCGGTGCAATGCGTCTACGAGCATACACAGGGCATTTGAAAATAATAAAGCAATGCGTCTGCGAGCATACGCAGGGCATTTGAAAATAATAAAGCAATGTGGGTGCGGTGCAATGCGTCTGCGAGCATACCCAGGGCATTTGAAAATAATAAAGCAATGCGGGTGCGGTGCAATGCGTCTGCGAGCATACGCAGGGCATTTGAAAATAATAAAGCAATACGGGTGTGGTGCAATGCGTCTGCGAGCATACGCAGGGCATTTGAAAATAATAAAGCAATGCAGGTGCGGTGCAATGCGTCTGCGAGCATACGCAGGGCATTTGAAAATAACAAAGCAATGCAGGTGCGGTGCAATGCGTCTGCGAGCATACGCAGAGCATTTGAAAATAATAAAGCAATACGGGTGCGGTGCAATGCGTCTTCGAGCATACGCAGGGCATTTGAAAATAATAAAGCAATGCGGGTGCGGTGAAATGCGTCTGCGAGCATACGCAGGGCATTTGAAAATAATAAAGCAATGCAGGTGCGGTGCAATGCGTCTGCGAGCATACGCAGGGCATTTGAAAATAATAAAGCACGGCGGGTGCGGTGCAATGCGTCTGCGAGCATACGTAGTGCATTTGAAAATAATAAAGCAATGCAGGTGCGGTGCAATGCGTCTGCGAGCATACGCAGGGCATTTGAAAATAATAAAACAATGCGGGTGCGGTACAATGCATCTGCGAGCATATGCAGAGCATTTGAAAATAATAAAGCAATGCAGGTGCGGTGCAATGCATCTGCGAGCATACGCAGAGCATTTGAAAATAATAAAGCAATGCAGGTGCGGTGCAATGCGTCTGCGAGCATACGCAGAGCATTTGAAAATAATAAAGCAATGCATGTGCGGTGTACTTGCGAGCATTCACAAGGCATTTGAAAATAATAAAGCAATATATATGTGGTGCATTTGAAAGTAGTAATACATGTGCAGTGCGGGGTATTTCAAAGCAATAGGAAAAATTTGTGCATCGATACGTTTGAAAGAATTTTCGCAAGACTAAAGCATTAATTCATTGCAAATCTTGAAAATTGTTGATACTCGAGAAGCATAATTGTTATAAGAAAGCTCAAACCGTTCAACGTGCCATCCTTGCAAGGCTGTACATATTTTAGCTTCCGCAACTTGGAAATCTGCATCCAAAGAAAATTTGTAAGTTTTGGGAGGGGGTTGATTCGTGTTGACTTTGAAGATCTGGCTCTTGGCGCTTCATGCCTCCAACTTTGTCTGGACTTGTAACCTCCGCTCATTCTTAAGTCTTGACCAACTAATAAAACGATCTGATTGAAAATCATATTATTTCAAAATAAAATATGCATAGTAAAATATGTGTATAGTGATAAATAATTTCTGCTGAACTTGGAACTGTGACACATTGTGAAACAAAGCGAATGCCTTTTCTCCGAAGTTTTCCTCTGTCTGCTGACCAAAACTCTTCACATCTCTCGATGTCGCTTGTGATGATGCCCTTAAAAATTTGTCCCAGTTTCTGGCATAGGACGATGTGGGACTTTAAAAATGACGAGACCGAGCCTGACATAGGCTGCCTACGTATCCCACTAAGGGAATCAGGTCAAGCGTAGTTCAAATTACAAGCAGAAATAAAATTGAGATTTTCTAATAATGTGACCGAGGCCTATGTGGGCCGCCTACGTATCCCACCATGGGAATCAGGTCAGGCGTAGTTCATGTTACAAGCAAAATAAAATTGAAGTCTTCTAATAATGAGACCGAGCCTTATATAGGCTGCCTACGTATCCCACTAAGGGAATCAGGTCAGGCATAGTTCATATTACAAGCAGAAATAAAATTGAGATTTTCTAATAATGTGACCGAGGCCTATGTGGGCCACTTACGTATCCCACCATGGGAATCAGGTCAGGCGTAGTTCATATTTAGAGATGAAAAGAAGTCTCTGAAAGGGTTTGACGATATTGAGTTCAGGTGTGAGGTACGGGTAGAAACGTTTGATGAGAGGTGACTCCTGTTTATGGCTGGATAAAATGGTTAGTGCTCAACTATAAAGTACGATGAATTGTTAAACATAATGCAAACTCTCTTTAGACAATAAGAAGATGCCTTCAGACAATGAAGATGGTGTCTTTGGCTATGATGTCTTAGGGTCATGATACAAGAAATAAGATCCTTAGGCCATGAAATGGTGTCTTTAGGCCATGAAAATGATGCCCTTAGACAATGACGCCTTTGGATGATGATACACAAAGTAAATTCTTTAGGCCATGAAATGTTGCCTTTAGGCTATGAAAATGATGCCTTTAGACTATGATGCCCTTGGATAGTTAAAATGATAATTATGAGTAAAGAGAGTGTATCTGTTTTGAGAAGGCAGTGCTCAGCCCTAATGTAGAAACATCGAGAGGACGGTGCTCAATCCGTGCTAAATATAGTATAAGGCGGTGCTCAGCCTTATGCAGAAACATCAAGAGGGCGGTGCTCAGCCCATGCAACAGATAGAAGGCGGTGCTCATCCTTTGCAGAAACGTCAAGAGGGCGGTGCTCAACCCATGCAACAGATAGAAGGCGGTGCTCAGCCTTATGCAGAACATCAAGAGGGCGGTGCTCAGCCCATGCAACATATAAAGGCGGTGGTCAGCCTTACGCATAAATATCAAGAGGGCGGTGCTCAGCCCATGCAACAGATAGAAGGCAGTGCTCAGCCTTATGCAACAGATAGAAGGCGGTGCTCAGCCTTATGCAGAAACATCAAGAGGGCGGTGCTCAGCCCATGCAGAACATCAAGAGGGCGGTGCTCAGTCCATGCAACAGATAGAAGGCAGTGCTCAGCCTTATGCAATAGATAGAAGGCGGTGCTCAGCCTTATGCAGAAACATCAAGAGGGCGGTGCTCAGCCCATGCAACAGCTAGAAGGCGGTGCTCAGCCCATGCAACAGCTAGAAGGCGGTGCTCAGCCCATGCAACATATAGAAGGCGGTGCTCAGCCTTATGCAGAAATTTCGAGAGGGGCGGTGCTCAGCCCATGCAACATATAGAAGGCGGTGCTCAGCCTTATGCAGAAACTTTGAGAGGGCGGTGCTCAGCCCATGCAACATATAGAAGGCAGTGCTCAGCCTCATGCAAAAAAATCAAGAGGGCGGTGCTCAGCCTTTTGCAGAAATTCCAAAGGGGCGGTGCACAGTCCATGTCATTTGCAACATTTCTGATGATATAGAATGTTTGCGAGGTTGTACGATAATACAGGATATACGAAGTAACAAGGGACGAACCAAGGAGAGATACGCCGGGTTTAATGGCTAAATCATAGCAAAGGAGGCGACTAAGTTGAGATGAAGAGACGGCAAAAATACTGAGGGTGGCGGCTGTAGGAAAATGTTTAGGTTTTGGGTAAGTGGGGTAGTTTGGCTAACCGGAGGTTGAGGAATATAGGGCGTGGTGAAAGGTAGCGGATTGGCTTGTTGGAAGTTAACTTGTTAGGGGTTGTTTGATTGAGGGTCATTTTATTGCGGGATGGTCTATTGTATGTTGGTTTGTTGCGGGGTGGTTTGTTACGGGATGGTTTGTTGTGAGCGGATCGGTGGTGAATTGGTAATGCAAAGCAGAGGGTTTGAGGGAAAAGGCTGGGGGCGAGCGGATCAACCGGCGAAAGAGACAGTGGGATTGTTGCGCTCGTTCTTTGTTCGTGCGGAGGAGTGTTGAGGGTAAGGGATAGGTTGGTGAGATTTCGCAGTCGCTCAATCTCACTTTGCATATTGGCTATTTGCTGCATCAGTTGGGCAATGAGTTCGTCATTCTCTCCTCTGGAAGCCTCGGGTTTGTCTTTTGGAACGGTGACGAGTCCCAAGCCAGTCTGTTCGGATGCCCCTGAATCATTCATATCATTGGACGCGTGTGCCTTTGGTCTTGTGAAGTACGGGTGGTCTGCCAGCTCGCAGTCAACACGAATCAACCTTTGGGGGGAATAATTAAAATAAGATAAAACCTTTAAAAATGAAGAAAACTGTGTTAGTATAGTGCGAATGACTGCTGATTTAAATAAAATAATGCGAACATTGAGCAAATAATATTGAAAGAAACACATATTGGATAGCAAACAAAACACATATTGCACAGCAAACCAATCACATAGTAAAAAAGGAGATATAGCAAACAGAGCGCAACCTATTATGCAAGGGACCTCTATTGTGCCAGAGGTAAGCCTAATGCCAAATATTCGGAATTATGATAGAGTGATCCAAGCCGTTTAATTGTAACATTTGAGTTTGGAAATAAAAGAGGCCAAATTCTATTGAATAAAATAAAGCGAGTACATCAAATAAACCAGAAGACATCAAAGATAGCATAATACAGAGGCAATACTAAACTTGGCCTAAATTTGCATTTGATCATGCTGGCGGCTGAGCTGAAGATGATGCTCCATCATTGCTAGGCCCCGCTCCCATACTTCCAAAATATTGCATTATGTTCGTCATTTGATCCCACATCTCGGGAGTGACAACCCTGGCCCCTAAGCGAGCATGTTTTATCCAAATTGTATTTACTTTGTCTTCGAAACTTGATTCGCCTGCTGGGCTAGGCTCTATGTTACCATAATCTTCGTGCAGTCATGCGTGATATTCTGGAATACCTCCCGCCGGTCCAACCCCAATGCTTATTGGATCAATGTTAACCCATTCATCGAAAATTAGGCCAGCTCTAGGAATTCTGAAGTCCGGCCCAAAAAGTATTTCAGAACCGCTCATGTCAACTTGGAGAGGGATTACTTGATCTATACCAAACTGCCGAAGCACGCGTATCGGGGCGTATGGCAGGAGGCCTTTCAGCCCAATAAGCTCAATGTAATAAAGTTTCCTTCCTCTTATGTAGGCAGTGGTACAGGGTAACAAAGGATACTTTCATTGGATTTGATCGCCCGTTCGGGAAGCCATGAACCTATACCAATCGTGAGTGCCAACCGGAGATACGAACGGTTTCGTCCTTTTATAAAAACTACCAATTTTGTTTGACTCACTAAAGCATATATCTGCCATATTCGGGCGTTGATAGAAATGCTCCATTGCCCACATCTGGAGGAGAAGATTGCAACCCTCAAAAAAGCTTGCTTTTCCCCGTTTACACTTTCCTAAAGCCCGGAGTATTTCCGCCAAAATCATTGGAACCAAAGTGAGTTGCGCACCACCAACCCCTTCAAAGAGTGCTCGAGCCACAGAACAAATGTAGGTGCTGATCTTGTCGTATTCACGTGGGAATACCAAAATCCCAAGTAAGGCTACAACGAATACGATGGGTCGTCTAGCTTGCCAATGAGCGGGAGTGCACGAAAATTCCTTTTTGAACAATTTGTACCCGTCTTGACGCCCATACCTCTCATATAAATAGTCCAACGATACCCAATTATCTTCGAAGCATTGAAGTTCCTTTGTGTTTTTCAACCCCAAATAGCGGAGAAATTTCTTTCCCGATTGATTGTGCGGGATAATCTGACCCTTCCCTTGGTATTTTAAGTTCGTGAAGTAGCTTATCTCTTTCAACGTGCGTGTTAGCTCAAAGTCTTTAAATTTGAAAACCACTCAGTCAGGGTCCCAAAATTGGAGTAAAGCTCTAACTATATGCTTGTCCGGAGTGATCTGAAACAACGAAGGGAGGAACTTCAACATCCTTGTGACCGCCAGTCTACTACCCAACTCTAAATCTTCCCACCATACCCTCAACTTGCTCGGGACGCCACTGACCATCTTAATTTTGGGAATCTGCGGGACGAAATTCATCCTAAAAAAAAATGAATTTCCCAAACTCGAAGTGTCATGATTAGGCTTGGATCCTTCTATCACTATCGCGTTACACATAATATGCTTGTCGGTCGTTGGGTTATGCAAACCCGTCGACAATTTGGTAGGTTTCCTAATTGTGGAACCGATACCTAGGATCGACCCACCTAAGGTTTATGCATGCATGACTTAATAAAATTGGTAGCAAAGCTCTATCTTAAGTTTTCTAAGATTTGGCTTACTAGACACAAGGTTCCCGAGCGGACTACTCGAATGAGAAGGCTACGCGGTCCCCGTTATTCGGGCACCCCGCGCATACGCCAACTCTCCTAAAATTTGGATTCTATGAAGAAATTTGCGGGTGCGCAAAACACACCTCGCATGTACGTGTGATAGTGTGAAGTTTCCAGAAATGGAGGAAATATGAACGGAATGCCAATTTAAGGAAAGCAGTAACATAGAAAATTTGTCAGAATAAAACAACCATTTAAAAGCACATAAGAAAACAATGAAGCAAAAATAAAGGCAAAACACCCAAAACATCCAATTAAATAATTATTAACCTAAGTCGTTATGGTTAAGAACCTAAAGTTCCCCAGCGGAGTCGCCAAGCTGTTATACCTCATTTTAACCGGGTTGAAGCGGAGTACAACATATTGGTGATTCCTATTTGTTTTATTTTAAGGAGTCGCCACCTAATTGATTTTAAGGTGAATTAGGGCACCTAATTATTAACTAAGGTAAAGCTAACTAAACCTCTGTTAATAGTCTGCTTAATCAGTGTAATTCTAGGTAAGGGTTCTATATTATCCTAAAGGGAGGGGGTTAGGCATCCTTTAGAATCCGTTAACTACGGTTATCCGGCCAATCTTAGGTTAATTAATTGAGGTTTAAAATTTAAGAAAATAGCTTTTGAAAAAAAAAAAAAGATAACTTATAGCTAACAAAGTTTAAAATATTATTATATGAATGATAAACTCTATATGGTGAAAATAAGTACTTAATGTTCAGAGCGGTAATCCTAAATGATAGAATCTACCCCTTTCTAATCCTACATGAATCATAAGTTCTCCACCTAATTTTAAGCCACGCACAATCCAAAACGCAGACAAATTAGCAATCATAAAAATGAATGAAAGAAAATGAATGATAAGGAAAAAAAAAAAATAAAATGTTACAGGCGGCCTCTAACGAATTTCGCCTGCCCGATGTGATCTAAGAATTGCGGAAAGAGATGACTCTATGGATGGGTGTGCCGAGTCTCATCTTGAGACTTTGTTTTGATAAAGTCCCGAATTAAGACTCTGTTTGCTCCTATGTGTACATGTAAAAGAAAGGGGAAAAGAGATAAAGATTAGCATCCAACTGTGACAAAAGCTATTATTGTTCTAAGAAAACGTAACAGATTAATTAGTTCCTTCTTTACTTTAACCCAAGTATAGAAAACAACAAAAAGAAGCTAAAAACATGAGAGACATTATTTTCGTTAAAACGGAAAGGAAACGAGTGAATAAAAGGGGTCAACATGGGAAAAGGAATGCTGAAATACATACTTGGCACGCACAGAACTAAAAGAGAAATTACACATCAGACCATTAAATCACACTAAATTCCATCAAAGAAATAACCACAGTAAAGGCCTGAAGCATACTAACCATATTCAGACCAACTACTAACAATGACCATATACTAACTAGATACAAATGAAGCAAATAGCATCCAAAGCAAACAAGCAGAGATTAAATAGAACTAGACAGATAAGGGGAAGAAGGTGTTTACTAAAACTAAACTAAACTATCATACCTAAACATGCTTAAACACATAAACAGGCTAACACTGAAACGTATCTAACTAAACATGAATCGAACTTAGCATATAAACATGAGAACACATCTTAACTGCTAAAACTGAAATCAGCTAAATAAAGAAGAGTTGCTCACATACTTAAATAGACCAAACCAAATCATTCTACTTAAACATGCTTAAAACACCCAAACAGACTATCACAGAAACAGACCCGTCTATCGAACTAAAATAACTTAACTAAACTAACATACTCGAATCACGGAATAGTAAACCAAAAATACCACAGGGCAACCAAAGAATTAAAAACAAATAAATAAAGGGAATGGAGAATTACCTGTTTCAGGTGCAGCGAAATGAGGCTTTGAGTCTCCGATCTACCTCGAAAGACTGCCAAATCAGAGCTTGCGAGGCACGGGTTCACGGCAACAACAGAGCAAACGAAAAGCAGGGAAATTGTCTTAGTATTTTTTGACTCGATATGCAGAAATAGAGCTGATGTACTAATATTGCTTAGGGGATTTTTGCCACTGGAAAACTTGTTCTTCGACGAACCCAGCAACGATTATTTATAGGATTCCTTTTGGTTTGAGCTAGGGTTTTCGTTTTTTTTTTAAGAAAAGAGAGAGGAGCGGGAAGAGGAAAGGAGCGGGGGGACAGAGGGAAGTGGGAGAGACAGGCGTGGGGGACAGCGGGAAGTGGGGGGAAAGAGGAGCGAGAGAGAGAGAAAGAGACGAAGGAGGAGCGGGAGAGAGAGCAAAAGGGGGAGGGTGAGTGCGGCCGAGGAGCAAGAGATGAAACCCTTAGGGGTTTCATTTTGTTAAAATGAGAATTGGGCCGGGTCGTGGGTTAATGGACTGGGTCAATTTTCTTTTGGGCTGAATTGGCTGAAAATGTGGGCTGGGCGGATGAAAATAATGGGTTAACTGATTTGGGTTGGTTGTTTTAAAATATTGGGTTGGATGGAAGAAATTTATTTGGCTTCTAAATTTAGATAAGAAACCCATTTTAAATTAATCATATACTGAGTGTGCTAAAATATCCCCTAATATAAAGTGTGTATTTATTTGTATTTAGATGAAAATAAAATGACGTTGTAATAGCCGTGCAATAATATTTTGAAAATAAATAAACGCTATCATTTAATTGTGCGAAATAAATGCGATGCGTATGCATAAGGTAGTAAAAATGCTGAAACGCAAATTATGATAATACTGGTAATAATAATAATAATAACAAATAATAATAATAATAATAATAATAATAGTAATAATAATAATGGTAGTAGTGACGGTAGTAAAAGATAATGACAGGATAATGAAATGCCGGTATTAATAAAAGCTAATAATTATAGTAAAAAATGCAAATAATTATTTTTTAAAGTTGCCAAAATATTAGAAGCGAAAAATAGGTATTTCGGAGGAAAGGTGGGACAAAATTGGGTGTCAACACTTAGCATTCTCCTTTGTGTCAACTGTCACCATACTATTCCTCCCAGATTCATTTCTTTGATCCCCCTCCTTCTTTTCATCTTGCCTCTTTTTTTCTATCACTCTGCAATTAGCTAAGTTATGACCTAGCCTCCTGCAGTGTTTACAAAATTTCGGGATATTCTCATATTCAATCTTCTGGACAAATCCTTTAAGAGGGGAATCTTCATCTTCATCACCAACCCATACATTATGAATTAGCGGTTTCGACAAATCTATTTCAATTCTAACTTTCGCCATACTAGGTCGGTTCAGATTTCTAGTAGCAATATCAAGTTCTAGCGGTATGCCAGCATCTCTAACAATTTGTTCAATACAGTTCCAGTTATGCATATGAAATGGCAAACCTGATAGAAGTGCCCATACTGGCACAATAGGCAGATCCTCATCAGGTTTGAAATACCTTCAAGTTCAATCATTCTCTTATATAGGATAACATTGAGGTCGTCATCATTGGTAAAGTTCAAGAACACATTGAAATTGTCATAAACTCCTATTCTGACAGATCCTTTCAACGAGAATTTCTCTGAGAATCGGGAGCGAATAGCATCTATCTGAGGTCGACTTTTGATGAATCGACCCACTAAAGTTCTCTTGCATTGACTAGCCAAGATCCCATAATAATCTCTGGTTTTAAAAATCACAGCATGCATTCCATTGTGAGTGGTTCTCCTTGCCTTGGTCGGTTGTTCTTGGTGAATAAGATTCACAGAGGAACAAGGCGATTCTGTCATAGATTGTGCATAGGAGACTTGTTTCCTTAAAATTTCTTGAGGGGTTCTGTTCGTGCCGAGAAGGGTTTCATTTTGGGCATCCACACGCGCCGGAGGGACGCCGGAGGGCTGCCCCATGAAGTGGAGCGTGGTCAGCAACCGCTCAAATTGGGTTTATAGCCGTTATGATGAGAGAGAGGGTCTGATGAGAGAGAATCTTTTTTTTTTTTTTGAACAGCATTACAATAATGTACTTAGTAAAATTTAATCATTTTGCTCTTACTCGTCGATACTGCTTCTTCAAAGTTTCAACTCGCCGATCGTGCAAATCGCTGGCCATTAGTAGAATAAGTGCAGTTAATTTGACATATAATTAAAACGTCAAATGGTTGAAAAGCCATCATTTCTATTTCACACGCATATATCTTAGGATTTATTCGAAATTTATGACTTTGGTCCCAATAATAAACCTCGTAATATCTCTTTATTAGGATTGAAGAATTTCAAAACTATCTCGTAATATCTCTTTATTAGGATTGAAGAATTTCAAAACTAGGAGTCGATTATTCGAGTTTTTGGGCTTTCTATTTGAATCCATGATGAGAATTATACATTTCATATTCTAATACGGTCTATTAATTCTTATAAAGATTTCAAGAAGTGGGTGTGTCCGGATAATCAGAAGTCTAGATAATTAGTTCTCATCCTTCAGCCAAAAAAATGTCAACGATAGCACCTTGCTTATTTCTTTTACTTTCAAGAATAAATGAAAATGATACTCCTATGTGTTTCCAATTTTAGCAAACGTGGTAGAACCATACTGAAATAATTAAGTCAAAAAATGAAGCAAATATATCTATCTTCCAACCAAGAAACACTGTACAAGTCACCCAAGCAGATATTCTTGTAATCTTTCGGAGGACACTCACCACCTAAAGAACAGTAGGTAGCAAAACTGTCCTCATCAGTCTTTGATGCTGTTGTTACTTATATATTCAAACATACTTCCAGAATCGCAAGCTTCCAAGTAAAATACCTAGTTAACAACATTGAATGTAAATATTATCGTCCAAACAAAAAAATAACACCAAGTTAGACCATACATTAATATAATTGGTTCAAACTAGCAGAAATAGCAATTGTTACCATTTTCTGATACGTCCCGGAAGCATGTTTTTTCTTCAATACATCATTCAGGTCAATGGCATAGATAGGTGGACCTACAGGCATTTCTAAAAATGACAAAAGATTAATAACTTTGTGTACGGGCAGTGTATATTTTTAACATTATTAATTTGATCAACAATAAAGGTGACTGTCTATAACAAGTCTAATATGGGAGTTGGCTAATAAACAGAAGAATTACACTATGTTCTATTTCAGAAATTAAATGATCTCGAGTACTAACCAATTTCACCAGGACTACCATGAGTCCATGATCACTATAGTAGATAAATATATAATCATTTGGACCACTGTTCACAACTTTTCCACAGCCCCCAGTTAGAGCGCTCTTGATTCCCAGGATAACAGCATAAAAGTTTTCAGCATTACAATGTTTTCCCGTGTAATCCTATCTCATAAACACAAATAAAATATGGAAAAAAAAAGAAAGAATTAAGTAATGATATCTTGACAAATATTAGAGAGAGAGAGTAAGAGTATGTACCATGGGTACTCCTTTATACACATCATGGCCATGGGGGTTATTGATGATGACTCCAGGTCTAGGGTTTCTAGGATTGTAAGCAATGTCATCGTACATGAATACGATGATGTTTGCAACTTTTAGACCTCCTTTCTTCAGTACTTGATAAGCATGGCATACATCAGCCTGAAATAAGGCCAAAGGAAGAAAATAATTAGAAAGGAATTAGAAGTTATTTGTTAATTAGCTGCTTGTATTCTACTCCTATCTATGACACCCAAAACTCCCATTAAGAGAAGAACAGAATCCTCCGCCATGTACAAGACAAATTTTGTAGTTTCTTTCCTTCCCACGTGGCTAGAAATAGTTAAACATAAATTAATTTTAACTCCCACATGATGAAAAAAGGTAAAAGCCCTGAGATGAAAGAATTGTTATTGAGGATGAAACTAGATCATATATGAGTTAGCGGTTTACTAAGGGAAATAAGTAGTTTGAACATTAATTCTTTGGCCCTTCCAATTTATGTGTAATAGTTAAGTTTGAAGGTCTTACTGCGAACGTTTGACCATACGGTCTTCAAATGCAATCCAATTGCACTATGTATATTTTAGTTAACTGTTTGAGAGTTGAAGTTGCAGTCTATTAATTGCAATTTCGATCCTACGCATCCAAATTTTCTCCCTTTATCCTCCATTCGCGGAACCATTTTCAAAGATAATTGTTGTTTAAACCGAGAAATAAAAAAAGAGATCAACTTATTCAACCTCAAATATGTTTGTATAGTGCCGCATTGAGATTAAAGGAGTAGTAAAATATTAAAATTGTAAGGAAGAATTGCAAATATCACCTGGTGTCTCTAATTATACCACTCATTTGATCCAGCTACCAACACAGCCCATTTAGTTCCAATTGAATTGTCATCTTCAATAATAATCTCTAGCATGTTACGACCATCGGCAGTACAAGATAGTAGGACAAAAAGTACACCTAGGAATGATGCACCGCCAATTTTTCGAACCATTTTCACACACTAAAAATGATTTGAACTTTAGAAAAGTTAGTAGCTGGAGCTAGTTTACTGCTTTGAATTAGTGATATGACCCCCACCTAGCTCAATGTCATTTACTAGGAGTCAAGCAAGGGAGCTCCAAGAGATGCAAGTCATGTTCATGAAGAAAGGGGCTTTGGAAGAGCTTGGAGAGAAGATGGCCAAAGCTTACAATGTTTGGGAAATAGCTTGGGAAGGCCTAGAAGACCAAGAGATGACCTCCTCTCAAAGTGGCTAGATGTTAAAGAGAGACATTTTTGCAAACTGTGGGCAAATCTTGGCCAAGGATGCAATTCTAGGCCAAGGGTTTAAATTGGAGGCCACATTTGCAAGTTATGACCATTGAATGAATGAAGACCCATGTTTGGGGTTAATTTTGCAAATTGTCACTTTTGGGCCTTTGGTGTAAAGCCCTAGACTGTAAATAGAAGACTTGTCTTATTTTCATCCTTAGCTTGAATTTTGAAGAACTTGAGAGTAATAGTTTGTTAGGTTATTAATCATAATATAGTTTGTTTGGTTGCATAATTCTAAATGTGATTCTTAGTTGCAAAGTGAATTGTTTATTTCCATTGGAATCATATTGAGTTGCTCATTTGTGGTCTTCCAAATTGGGTAATTCTTGAATTTCCAAATTACTAAGGTTCATTGATTGAAATCCCATTAGGAGGGTTTAGGTTTCACATACCTAAATTTGCCTATAAATTTCTTATCAATTGGGTCTAGTATTTATCCATCTATCTTTCTTCCATTCCTAATCTTCCTCGTTCCTATTTTCCATTTTCTTGTTCTTTAAGTTTTTAGAGTTTCATAGGTAGAATCTTATCATTTGGTATCAAGAGCTAGTTTAGAAGAGTGTTCTTACATTCTTCAATCCTTGGTTCAAAGAAAATTCAAATATATATATATATAAAATCCCAAAAAAATCCACATTCTAAAAACCCCAAAAAATTTGTTCTTGTTTCTCGAATTTGAAGTTATATTTGAGTTTGTTGATATCCAAAACCCCTAAACCCAAGATTTGAGTTCATTTGTTTAGGTTTGGAGTGAATCACCATTGTTGAGCTTTGAAGCTTTGAAAAATCAAAAGTGCGTTTAGTTGATTTTGGCAAAATTGAGCTTCGGTTGATATTGGGCTTTGTTAACTAGGCGGAAAGGGGCTTAGATCTGAAAATTGGGACAAAAACGAGTTGATTTGGACCACACTGGATTTTTGGGTGTTCTTCATTGTTCATCCTTGTTCTCGGTGAAGAAGAAGATAAGAAGGAAAGTTAGATCCAAGGAATCCAAGTCAAAAGTTGAAAAGCTGTTTTTCTAGACAAAAAAGGTAAATACAAGGTTCAGTGGGTCCCAAGAAGTCAGCAAATTCAGAAAATCTAGCACAATTCCTGAGCCAAATGAGGTACAGTCGAATTTCACTGAAGCTGCTGTCATCAAGTTGTATGGACCATATAATTTTATACGGCCCGTGAAACTTGGTCGTGAAATAGGGAGCCGATTTGGAGAGTTTATGTTACAATTTGGTCCTTCAAATATGACTGTATTATACGAACCGTATAATTTTATACGGCCAGTGAAACTTGGTCGTAAAATAGGAGCAGATTTGGAGAGTTGCTGTTACAATTTGGTCCTTCGAATATGGACGTATTATACGGACCGTATAAATTTATACGGCCGGTGAAACTTGGTCGTGAAATAGGAGCTATTTTAGAGAGTTTCTGTTCAATTTGATCTTTTGATGCGGACATTTTATACGGACCGTATAATATTATACGACCCCTGAAAGTTGGTCATGAAAGGTGATATTAGCCGTGAAAGTGGTCGTATAACACTATCTTCCACAACAATTCTAAGGTGATCGTTTCTTGATTCAACTTTGATTTCTTTCACTTCTAATTCATTTCAATTACAAAATTTTCTTAGGAGTGCTTGTTTGATTGTATCCCTAATCCTTTGGTAGGGAGCAAAAAACAAAAAAAAAACACACAAAGAGTATAGAAATTTAAAAAAATTAGTTGTTTCAAATTGATACCTTAGATCAATTGGGGCTTCATGGCTGCGTCTTCAATTTATCACCTACCGGGCCCGAAATTTTATTTATTTTTCGTTTTAGCATTCCATTTTCATTTTCTTGTGTCTCTCAACTAGTAACTATTTGGTAGTTGTTCCTACTTGTGTTTACTAGTTCTTGTGTCCGCATTTCTTTCGTGTTAATTTCTTTCAAGCTTTTCTTCGTTTTATTTCGTTGAAGTTTTATTGGCTCTTGTCTGTTTGCTTTTGAGTCGTCCTTCCTTCATCTTAACAAGAATCCATTCTACCACAAAGTACAAGCAACCGTGTGAATTCGATTGGTTAAGCGATTCATCAGCAACTTCGAAGGCGCACGGGAGTGTGGTAAGGTTTGAGAGTTGAATACGAGTGAAATGAGGCTTTTATTACTAATATTGTTTGCTAGTTTTGCAGGTCTTCATGTCTAACTAAGGAAATGAAATGCAAGAGGTAAGAGATATGTCATCCATAGCAAGTTCGTTGGCTATGATCATGAATTAACTATCGGGCATGACATCGAGGTTGGACGGTGTGGAGGGGACGTTGAGTGGTATAGATGCGTGGATAGTGCGAATTGAGAAGACTCGAGCGGATGGTTCGAGTAGAATGGGCACTCCACGTTTTCGTAATGAAGGTAATGGGGATAGAATACAAGATGCGATATCAACCATTACCCCGGGACTAGCACATACTTTGTGCAATCCCAACCCCACAACCACTATCGCCCAAAGAGTTCCACCACCCCAAACAATCAACTTTCCACGCCAAAACTCCACATTCCAAAACACCAATCAACAAACCTATCCCCAAGTTTACCAAAAAAAACCCGAATGAGGCAATCCCTCAAGTGATCTTACAACAATCACCCAAAGCTCCACCCCAAGCCCAAATACAAGATCCCTTTTCTTAACCAAAACCAATACCAACGCCCATACCAATACCCCATAAATGAAGATGAGCATGATGATTATCCACAAGATAGGTGGTGGGATGATAACCGGCAAGGAGGAAGGCGTGGAGAGATGAATAACCGAGGAAAGGGAGGAAGATGAGGCTTTGAGAGATTTTCGGGCCATAAACCTAGATTCCAAGTCATGTCGACCAAGGAAGGGCTCAAGCGTATGAAAACCGAGATGGCAAGACAATGACCGGACTTTGAACACAATTAAGGTCAATCTCCCTACTTTCCAAGGAGATAGCAACACGGAAGAGTTCCTTGAGTGGAAGCTACAAAGCGAACGCATCTTCCTCACTAACAATGTGTCTGAGGCCTTAAAGACAAAGTATGCCCTCACTCAATTTGAGGGATACGCTTCCACATGGTGGGAATCTAAGAAGCTACAAAGGGCTCAACAACACATCTATGATCTTCCAACTTGGAATAACTTGATTGAGCTCATGGAAACAAGGAGGCTTCCACCCACATATCGTCAAGATGCAATCAAAAGGGTGTATTTGTTGAAACAAGGGTTGAAAAGCGTGGAAGAGTACTTTAATGAGTTTGAGGACTTGTGGATTGTTATATCCCGTATTTTTGTACATTCGGAAAATTTGAAATAATTGTGACTTGTAAGAGATAAGGCCATATTTTGATTTTATTTAATATATATGTTGTTCATGAAAAAAAAATGTTGATGCGGAAATATGGAGGAAGGCCAAGGGAAAAATTGGAAATTTTGGAAATTAGCTTCGGGGATTACAAAAATTAGCCACAAATAATTGGGCTAAAAAAAAATAGAAAAGGAGGCCCAAATTAAGTGGGTGGCCGGCCATAGAGGCAAAAAAATGGGCCAAGCCCATGAAAATTATATCCATGTGATAAATGATTATAAAATAGGGCTTATCTTCATTATGGTTCAAGAAGTTTCAAGAAAAACAAAAAGAGAGAGATTAAGAGCAAGAAAAGGAGGGGGTTCGGCCCCAAGGAAAAAAAATCTTGAGCCTAAATCCTTGGTCCAAAAATTCATCTCTTTTTGAATTCCTACTAAGCTCAAGACCCTCTTCAACGTGGTATAATTTTTTAGGCGAGAAAACTACTTTTGTGGCAAGTGGAAAATTTAAGAAGAGGTCAAATTCTGTCCTCTTTAGGTTATGGAAGATATATATATATATATATATATATGTTGTAGTATGTGGAAATGAGTGAAAAGTATGAAATTTGTGTGTGTGTGTGTGTGTGTTGTGGCCGTGAGGTGCCTTATGGTGAAGGGGGAGATGAGTTGATTTTATTTATTATGTTAATTGTGTTGTTGTGGCCTTGTCATGTAAATAGAAGAATAACAATTCAAGTTGGCATGAAAATTGGTTGTTAAGTCGTTGTAGGAAATTATGTGATTTTATTATAGTTTTATGTAATTATGGAAATGGAATTGCTAAAATATGAATTGTTGTTGTTGATGAAATTGGAAGAAGAAAACGTGATGTTGTGACCTTGTCGCATTTGTGGAGATTTCAAGTGGAATATGGCGATAGTGGGATTGTAGAATATTTGGTAGAATTGTATGAAATGTTTTTGAATTGTATTTGGTTGATCTTGGATTAGCAATGAATATGTGAGCGTTGGAATTGACTTGAAAATGTATGTAGTTGAATTGAGTGTTGATGAATTATGTAGAGAAGAAGGTTACTAATGTTAGAATATGTCTTAAATTGATTTTTGGTATTATTGGAATAATCGTGGGTATTGTTGTTAATATTTTGGCTGAGTTAAATTCTCGGATTTGTTGTTGATGTTATAGCCGAGTTGGAATCTCGGGGATGGTAGCATTTACAGGGAAAATGCTGCCGAAATTTTTGTAGAAAAAGGTGTTGATTGGAATTGAATTTCTAAGTGTTTATACCTAATGTTGATGCGCATTAATGTTGTTGTAGATCTTGTGGAGCCAAATACTTAAATTCGGATTTGCGTAGAAAGCGGGCAAGGTATGTAAGGCTCACTTTTCCTTCTTAAGGCATGATCTCTATAAATTGAACAAATGACGTATATGCATGATTTCAAAGAAATTCTTGTTCTTAGAGCCATTAGGGTGGCTAATATCTTTGACTTCCATAAGTCGTTTCATATGGTTTCGATACGTACTTATGATTCCGAAGCTCTATTAATAAGTTTCCAAGTTCATCTACGATTTCTATTGGCCTTTTGATACGATTATACGTAGTATGGTTGGGATTATTGCATAATTGGATAAATAGCCAAGTATAAGAATTCATGTCCTTAAAATGATTTTGTACGTATTAATATTTCTAACTTTTGCATACAATCTTGGATCGGGCCGAACGTTCCTCGGCAATAATATAATATGTTCATGGATCGGGCTGCACGTTCCGCAGCAATATAATGTATAACGTTCTACGAGTATGCGTGCATGAATCTGTTATATGTATGTGTATATATATATATATGATATATGATGTCGGCATGATGTTCAAAGACCTATTTGATATGTTCCTTAATTGGTATTAAAAGATAAGTGATGTAATTAATGTCTTGATTTTCAAATGATAGCATGCCCGACTATTCTATCGAGTCTTGATATACTATGATATGTACCTATGATTCCAAAAGTTATATTTGCTTTGATCTATACGACATCCGAAAGATACCTGATATGATTATTACTTCGATTATCCAAAAATAGCTTCTAAAACGCTTATAGAACGTTTTGTACTTCAAACGTTCGTAACTTTTTCAGACAAAGTCGGATCGACCCGAAACTTGTTTCTGAGCCTTCTGATGTCAGTAAGTGTATGTATCCATCGGGTCTTGATTTATGTGCATATGGTTTCGTATTATTCTGTTCGTGCAAGCCTCAGTTTGGATTTCACTGAGCCCGGGCCAGGACATGTTATCGTGCGCACTTCTCTGCATTATTCACCGAGTCCCTCTCACTTGCGGGCCGGGACACGTTATATGTATATGTACGTGATGATATGATGATACGAGGATGGCGGCCAGGATGGCATGTGATGACTTATCCACCGAGACCCGTAATAGAGGGCCGGGACACGTTATGTATATATGGTATATGATTCTGCCATGCATGATTCTATTCACCGAGTCCCTTAGTAAAGGCCCGGGACACGTTATATGCATATTCTATACATGATGCTAACATACATGATTCCATCCACCGAGTCCCTCATAAAAGGGTCGGGACACGTTATATGTACATATGGTATGTGATGTTGATATGCCTGACCTTATTCACCGAGTCCCTCACTAAAGGGCCGGAACACGTTGTGTATATATGTATGTATATGTATATGATGCATGATTTGAGATATACTACTTTGTTACATAAAGAAAACGTATTGATAATTTTTCACAGGTTTACTAGTTCTGTAGAGTTTCCATTTTTGGCTATGATTTCCCCGTTCTGTATTTCATGCCTTACATACTCGGTACATTTTCCGTACTGACCCCTTTTCTTCGGGGGCTGCGTTTCATGCCCGCAGGTACAGACGCTTATTGTGGTGATCCGCCAGTCTAGGGTGCCCTTTCTGCTACTTTGGAGTGCTCCTTGATCCGGAGCCCACACTTTTGGTATAGATCTTTCCATTGTATATATTTATGTGTATATGACTATTCAGGGGTACGGCGGGGCCCTGTCCCGCCATATAATTCTGTTATGTTTGTTAGAGGCCTGTAGATATATATGTGGGTCATGGGTCGTCATTGTCCGGTTATGTCTGTGATTTGCGCCTAAGCGGTACTATTTGCCATGACAGCCTTAACGGCTGGTATATACAGATATATATATGCATGACTGCTAGTATATGACAGCCTTAATATCTGTGACAATAAATATTTGTGAGATATGAACAAGTTATAGATATGTCGGTTAGGTAAGTAGGTGTGTAAGGGTGTCCAGCTCGGGCACCAGTCACGGATCACGGGGTTGGGTCGTGACATGGATGAAATCCAAGCTAGAAGAACAAAAGGATTGCACTATTATAATGTTCGTAGCCTACTTGAACCATGACATTGCTAAACCAATGAGGCTTAAGACATATAATAGCCTAGAAGAAGCATTCCATGATGCATCCAAGGTTGAAGCGGATCTAAAGGAGGAGAAATCTTATAAAGACAAGGGCAAGTCATCTTCAACTTAGAGCAAAGGCAAAGAAAAGCGGAAAACTTCCACTTGGGAAAAGCCCAAGACCAACACCTCAAGCCAAGTTCTACTATAAAGCCAAGGATGATGATAAGGCTACAGGAGGTAACAACTCTAAACCCAACTATATTCGTCCTTCTACCATCCAATGCTTTAAGTGCTAAGGAAGAGGGCACTATGCAAGTGAGTGTCCCAATCAGAGAACTATAACCATTGTGAGAGATGGGCACTGGACTGATGATGAAGATAAGAGCAGGAATGGTAATAATGACGAGGGAGAAAGAAGTGAGCGTGAGGGTGATTACGATGAAGAGGTTGAGATAAGGTATGAAGAAGCCTTGAATCATGCTATTATGGCTAGAAGATCCATGGGGGCTTTAGCTAGGGAAGAGAGTGACAAAATGGAGAATTTGTTCCATGAAAGGTGCGAAATTGTGATCAAGGTGTGTTCCTTGATTATCGATGGTGTTAGTTGTACGAACACCGTTAGCCAATTTTTGGTTGAAAGTATGAAATTCCCCATCCGCAAGCACACTAGTCCCTATAAACTCCAATGGTTTAATGAATGTGGAGAAATGAGGGTCAACAAGCAAGCTGTCATAAAATTTAGCATTAGCAAGTACCAAGATGAGATTTTGTGTGATGTGGTGCCAATTCAAGCTTGCCACCTATTGCTTGGAAGACCTTGGCAATTTGATGTTGATGCCCAACATAGTGGGAGAACTAACAAGTACTCATTTGTGGTCAAGGGAAAGAAGTACATTCTTAACCCACTAACCCCTTACCAAGTGAGTGAGGATTATAGAGTGATGAGGGAGCTTCAAGAGAAGTATCAAAAGGAAAAGAAGGAGAAGAGTGAGAGGCAGACTTTGTTGGTCATAAGTGGAGAGGGAACATCTCAAGATGGTTCCAAGAAATGTTTGTTGGCCAAACCAAGTAATTTCTTAAAGGTGGTTGATGAGAGACACTTCATGGTGTGTCTTGTCAACAAGGACCTTCTCTTAAATTCTAACCAAGCTACTAGCACTTTGCCTAGTAGTATATCTTCTTTTTTGCAGGAATATGAAGCATTTTTCCCGGAAGAAATGCCCAATGGATTACCTCCCTTGAGAGGTATTGAGAACCAAATTGATTTTGTATCGGGTTCTCAAATCCCGAACAAGCCGGCATATAGGAGCAATCCGTAGGAAACAAAGGAATTGCAAAGGCAAGTTGAGGAGCTACTCAAGAAAGGTCCAGTCAAGGAGAGTCTTAGTCCTTGTGCCATACCGGTAATTCTTGTCCTAAAAAAAGATGGCACTTAGAGGATGTACATTGATTGTAGAGCCGTCAACAAAATCACGGTAAAGTATCGACTTCCTATCCCTAGACTTGATGACATGTTGGATGAGCTTTGTGGCTCAAGTGTGTTTTCCAAGATTAATCTTAAGAGCAGCTATCACCAATTCGTATGAATCCGGGTGATGAATGGAAAACGGCCTTCAAGACCAAGTTTGGTCTCTATGAATGGCTTGTTTTGCCATTTGTCCTAACCAATGCACCTAGCACTTTCATGTGCCTAATGAACCATGTGTTGAAACCCGTTATCAATAACTTTGTGGTTGTCTACTTTGATGATA
Organism: Lycium barbarum; assembly: GCF_019175385.1. Classification (NCBI taxonomy): domain Eukaryota; kingdom Viridiplantae; phylum Streptophyta; class Magnoliopsida; order Solanales; family Solanaceae; genus Lycium; species Lycium barbarum. The sequence continues at coordinate 35,924,911 of NC_083340.1, read as the reverse complement.
TTCTCGTGTATAGCAAAATCTGTGGAAGAACATGTGATCCATTTAAGGCTAGTGTTTGATGTCTTATTGCATGAGAAGTTGTTTGCTAACATGAAGAAGTGTGCCTTTGGGGTTGACAAAGTGATGTTCTTGGGTTTTGTGGTGAGTGTCCATGGTGTTGAGGTTGATGAAGAAAAGGTGGAATCCATTAGAACTAGGTGGAATCCATATCATTCTCCATGAAAGGGAGGATGATATGACCCAATTTAGCTTTAGGCCATTCATTAGGAGTCAAGCAAGGGAGCTTCAATAGATGCAAGCCATGTTCATGAAGAAAGGAGCCTTGGAAGAGCTTGGAGAGAAGATGGCCAAAGCTTACAATGTTTGGGAAATAGCTTAGGAAGGCCTAGAAGACCAAGAGATGACCTCCTCTCAAAGTGGCTACATGTTAAAGAGGGACATTTTTGCAAATTGTGGGCGTTGGGTGCAATCTTGGCCAAGGATGCAATTCTAGGCCAAGGGTTCAAATTTGAGGCCACGTTTGCAAGTTATGACCATTGGATGAATGAAGGCCCATGTTTGGGGTTAATTTTGCAAAATGCCACTTTTGGGCCTTTGGTGTAAAGCCCTAGATTATAATAGAAGACTTGTCTTATTTTCATCCTTAGCTTGAATTTTGAAGAACTGAAGAGTAATAGTTTATTAGGTTATTAATCATAATATGGTTTATTTGGTTGCATAATTCTGAGTGTGATTCTTAGTTGCAAAGTGAATTGTTTATTTCCATTGGAATCATATTGAGTTGCTCATTTGTGGTCTTCCAAATTGGGTAATTTTTGAATTTCCAAATTGCTAAGGTTCATTGATTGAAATTCCATTAGGAGGGTTTAGGTTTCACATACCTAAATTTGCCTATAAATTTCTTATCAATTGGGTCTAGTATTTATCCATCTATCTTTCTTCCATTCTTAATCTTCCTCATTCCTATTTTCCATTTTCTAGTTCTTTAAGTTTTTAAAGTTTCATAGGTAGAATCTTATCAATTAGTGAGTTGATCCATTGGGTGTGACAAATTTATTGAGCTTTTTAATGACATACTAATTGTCCCATTCTACGAGTGGACATGCATAAACCTCATGAAATTATAACGAGTTGTTAATTTTTTCTATATTTGTTTTTCCTTGATAAATGAGTAGTACTACCCTCTGGGATAATTAGTTTAATAATTAACCATTCATCAAATATAGCAAAGAGAATTGTTAGAATAAAGACTCGTTTGGAACCATTCACTCTTTTTTCAGATAAGCTGCCTACTTATTGAACAAACGACATTATCATGTGAGATTATGCAATTGTGTACTCATAAAAATGGTACTCCAAATAAGAATAAGAAAAGCCATCGTTCTTGCTATATTATCAATTGATATTTTGTCTCCTATTCTTTTAGAAAACTTTCAAACCATTTAAATGCGCAAATTGATGACCGTACTCTAATTATTAATCCTTGTAGGAAATAAATCAAGAGTAGGAAACATAAGTTGTTTAGGATTTAGTTTATTTAATTCATGTAGTTAGTATTTATTTATCAAATCCATATTGAAATAGGTTTTTCTAGTCCTAGTCTATGTTGATTTTCTAGTGTTATAAATAAGGATGCCCTGACACATATATTCATTATAGTGAGATTCAAGAGTTTTGAGTTATTAAGTAAAGTCTCCTACTTTCTCTCTCTAATTTGATAAATTTCTTCGACAAAGCCATTGTTAGGTCCTTCACTTGTGCTCTACCTTGAAAGTAAGGTCGAATTGCATGTATATGACGAATATTTGCATGAAAAATCAGCAAAAAAGGCTTGGACAATTTTGGCGAAATCACATAGACGTGTTGAAGACGTGAAGAGAGAGAAACTTCAAGAGCTTTGGAGACAGTATGAGTTGGCCCGGATGAAACCAACAGAATCTGTCAAAGAATATTTTACAAGAATTACAAAAATTGTCAATGATATGAAGGCCAATGTAGAAGTATTAGAGGAAGTTAAAGTTGTTGAAAAGATATTGCAGTCTCTAAGATTAGAGTTTCAGACCAAGAAAACAGTTCTTAAGGCTACGCAGGACCTTAATACTTTGAGACTTGATGATCTAGAGGATGACTTGGCGACATATGAGATGTCCCTAAATCAACAAACATATGACATAGTGGATGAGACATTGCAAACAAAGGATGAACAACCAAAAGAAAAAGAAGAGTCACCGAATCTAGCAGAAATAAATGAAAAAGGCTAGAATTCAGAAATAGTGGAGAAAAGAAGAGAAAGTAAAAGAAATTTTTATTGTGGTGTAGATGTCTTTGATTGCAAAGCATATTCCAATAATATGAAAATTGATTTATCAATAATTTTTGAGATGGTTAAAAACGATTATTTGGTTGGAACTGATGCTCTTTCGGTAGAGGCTCTTTCGGTAGAGGCTACTAGTGTTTTAAGTAATGAGATATGTAATAGACATGATTGGTCTATAAAAGGTGGGGCTATTGAAAAAGGAGTAGAAGTATTGTCACGCTCCAAACCACGGCCTGGGCATAACACGACACTCAATGCCTGACTGCACGTGACAGAGCGAACCACATGGCTTGCTGAATCAACATGGGGCATAAACGTGAGTGGAATATAACATGAAAAATAACGAGCCTTAATAAAACATGAGAAGTCATAATATATATAATAAAATACTTGTATAAAAGTGAATGCGTAAATATCATAAATTGAGTCAAAGATGGTGTTATACCCACTTTTAAACGGGGTAAAATTAGAGTACAACATATTGGAGATTCCTATTTTGCTTTATTTTAAGGAGTCGCCACCTAATTGATTTTAAGGTGAATTAGGGCACCTAATTATTAACTAAGGTAAAGCTAACTAAACCTCGTTAATGGTCTGCTTAAATTTTAATTCTAGGTAAGGGTTCTAATTATCCTAAAGGGAAGGGATTAGGCATCCTCTAGGATCCGTTAACTACGGTTGTCCGACCAAACTTAGGTTAATTAATTAATGTTAAATATGGTGCTTAAATTTTAGAAAATGGTTTATAAATATTGCTAAGATCTTAAAGGAAAATATAATAATGCTATTTAAAATAATCCTTATAAATGTTGTTAAGGCTTTAAATACAATAATGCTATTTAAAAACAAGACTGGTAGGATAATTTGCGCAAAACGAGACTTCAAATTCTATTTAAAATAAACTATAAATATTGCTAAGCTTTAAATAATAATGTTATTTTTAAAAGTGGGACTTGCAAAATATAACGATTTGCATATAAATAGAAGCTTTTAAGAGAAGACCTAGCCAATTTAAACTTGGGATAAAATCACATTATATGAGTATAGTGGTGTAGGAAATCTAAACTTATTTTATAAATAGAATGCAAAGAGTGATGAGTTTTCTTTCTCTTCTTACTAAATTTATTTAACTATGCTCAGCTAAAAATATATATAATTGGATAAGTCTTGAAAAATTATTTATAAAACATACTTGAATTCCTATTGGCATATCTACCAGATTTCCCATTTCTAAGATAATAGAGATACAAAAGTAATCCTTTAATTTTTATAAATGTTCACGCCGTTTGAAAGTCAATTGTTCTAATGAAAATAACTATTATGGATACTATGAATAATTTAACAAAAAAGAAAAAGGGGATGAAATCTTATGGAATTAACTGTTGGTTTCCTTAAATTAACTACCCATTATTCTAAAACTAACCCACTAAATCGCTAAGGTTCATCTAAGTTAATAAACAAAATGTTAGTCATACAATACAAAATAAATGCACAAAATAAAATGAAGGAGCAAATAATATCAAATGGTTCAGCCCATTTTAGGACTGTCGGTCATGCTGCTGTTGGAATGGGCTCAGCCCATTTTTTAACACTGCTTCAAATGGGCTGCAATTCTGTTTTGTGCGATATGGGCCTCGGCCCAGATATTTTTTATATCTGCTGTGGACAGAACTGGGCAGAGAAGATAGATTGTGTTGGGCTTTTAGCCCAACACCGAATTCGGGAGAAGAGCGAGTCCCTCGGACTCGTATGCGGTGGTCATGCAAAAAAATGAAAAGGAAAAGGATTAGTGTACTATCATCACACGTGGAAAATTTAAAGACAAGTATTCATGTATGAACGAAACACTCAGCCCAAAAAAAAAAAAAAAGTTGGCCACCGAACTGATAACATATAAAACGAATGAAATGGGCAGTGAGGCCCAGGTATTAAACAAGGCAGTCAAATAAAAAATGGATTCAAGCCCAATTAAAATAATAACAGTCATAAGAATGGGGCAGGCCCACAAACATGTTAGAAATACAAAAAGATACAGTAAAGTAGGCTCAAAACAATAGGGCAGTTCCAGTTTTTCAAAATAAATAATTTATGTATATATTACGTATATTCGAGTATATTTCGCGTATACACATTCATAAGGATGTCTAGTCGGTTACTATTGGAAAGCTTTCGCCCCCGTCTTTCCGATGTTGCACAAGTTCCAAGGGATTTCATGAATCCCAGGCATGCCTAACACCGGGGAGGGTTCAAGCTTAATTCATAATGACCGATCCAACCTCCCCATTAATGTGTTTCAATGAAAGTATACTACTAATATACATGAATATACAGAATCAATCCATTCTACTTGCAAGGCACAAATATGAAAGATTCGTACAGGGTAACCAAACAGACTTAGTCATATTTATAAGTTTAAGCGAAGATCAATTTATGTTTTAAAAGAAAGACAAACTTCAAATGACAAGGCAGAGAAAAGAAGCTCAACTTCCTATATTTTAAGGAATTCAAATTTAAAAAAAAAAAAAAAAAAGAATCTTAGGATGTAAACTACTGGGAAATCAGCAAGCAGTGAAACTGATACCTAATTAATGACGTCCAAGTGCACAGGTTGCCCTGGCAGCAAATATTCAAGATTGATCAAATAGATAAGATTATATTTCTTGCAATCTTAAGTTAACTCTATCAATCTACATTCTCAATGGCAGATTTGAAAAAAAAGAAATCTTTTAGCATAAATACTCTTTAGTTAACATATAAAGGAGGAAAGAAAGGGCATTGGATTGAATCTCAAACCAGAAGCAAAGCCAAAGGAGGGTATACAAACTTCCTAATATACCATGATGAGCATACTTACAAACTTACAAACCAAATAACTCAAGCTGGTTTCGAATGATGAAACAGGGAAGAGGCATGAATCATGATTTCAAACTTCAAAGAAAAGAGAAAACACAAAAAGCAGAGCAGAGCTATTGAGGATAGAATCAGAATCAGAACCAGCCCCACAAACAAACAAAAAAGCAGAAACAGAACCAGCCACACGACTAACAAAAACACAACTAAGGCCTGCTACTAACTCGACATTGTATGAAGAAAACAATACTGATTAGGACAGAATCGGAATTCGATAAACCATGTTATATGAATCAGGCTAGTTTTCTTGACATATGAAATTTCATTTTTGACATGCTTAAACTGATAAATAGCACTCGGACATTTAAGCACAAACGGACAAAGCTGAGCTAATATACATTTAAAGTAAAACTCAGAACCAACTATGTACTAAACCTAGCGATTTTCTACTATCATGAATTTATATGAACTAACCAATTCTTGAACAGACCATGCTTTAAACAAATCAACCCAGGTTAATCTTTATACATATGTATTTGTTCGATTAAATTGTTACTGTACCTAAACAAGTATGCTGAAGTCAGTTGATGTAAAATACATTCTCCATATATGCTAATTAAACTTAATCGCTCAGCATATTTTAGCCAACAAAACAACTAACCTTCAGGTTGTCCGAATAGTAAATGACGCGACTAAACTAAACTAAACCACCTAAACATAGTATGAATACCTATTACAGAGACATGCCAAACCTTAATTAAATCGAAATAAGCATGTAAACACTTAACATAAACACTTAACACAAGCAGTAGGTAGATCATACAAATACTAAAATAAACGCGAAAGGGGATTACCTTCCAGTGCAGCGAAGTGGGGCTCGAACCTCCGATATACCTCGAACACCACCAAATTCGAACTTGCGTATGCTCGGATTCACAGCAACAAACAAGGCCAACGAAAAACAGAAAAATTGCTTAGTATTTTGACTTGATTTTTAGAACTATCACCACTATTGAGCACTAATATTTTGGGGAATTTTGGGTGACTCCAAACTTAATATTTTCAAGGAATTCTAGCCGCTCAAAAGAACTACTTTTTTTTTTCTTAGGGGGGATTTATGCGGCCAACCCCCTCTCCCTCAACGACTCAATCTAGCAATTATTTATAGGGGAACTGCTAGGGTTTTGGGTTTGAAATATCTGGGCGGGATTTTAAAACCGAGATTCAAAGTCGAGTCAAAGCTGGTCCTAAATCTGAACGTTGGAGAGCTTTTCATGGTTGAAATCTGACGGGGAAAGGACGAGCATTAATTGCCTTTCCTCAAAATGTCCATGCACGGTCTGGGTTCGCGAAAGGAGCTCTGCGATTTTCCGTTCTTGTTCTTGAAGAGAGAGAGAGGGAGGAGGGGAAAGGGCGCGTCAAGTTTTTGCACGGGAAAGGGGTGGACAACTCTGTCCATGGCTAAAGGTAGGCTAGGTTTTTGCTAAAAGTGGCGAGGAAGAGAGAGAGATGAAGGAGGAGAGATGAAGGAGGAGCGGGGGGGGGGGGGGGGTGCGGCGGAGTGGTTAGGTTTAGGGTTGATCTAATGAAATAAGGGGATGGACCGGGTCAACCGAATATTTTGGGCTGGGGGTTTAACATGTGGGCTAGGTGAATTAAAAATGATATGGGCTGGTCCGAAAATATGTTTATAAATTGATTGGGGCGGATGGGCTAAAATATATTTTCTTCTTGTGCTATTTTGGGCTTCTAAATTTGCATAAATGACCTCCGTGTGCAAAAATATTATTTAATATAAAAGTATGTATTTATTAGTGCTCAGATAAAAAATAAAATCATAAAACGTCATAATAACCGTGCGATAATATTTGAAAAGTTCAACAGTAAATAAATGCGATATGTGTGCATAATGCGGTAAAAAATGCTGAAACGATTATAACGCGAATTGTAATAATACAGGTAATAATAATAATAATAATAATAATAATAATAATAATAATAATAATGAGAAAAGCGACGGTATTAATAGAAAACTGATAAAATTTGTGGTAAAGTGCAAACAACTATTCTTAATCTATCAAAAAATAAATATTTGAAAGAAAAGTGGGACAAAATTGGGTGTCAACAGATGGCTACACAACTCTGAGTATTGACATAACTTACTAACTAGTCTATGAAACCTCTATCATGAATCTCAACTGTAAAACATACTTGTTGGGACAAGGCCCCCAGCATACCTTAACTTGCTAAACATGAGATGAAAATAAATAAGGATAACAACCCGAATAAGATGGGGCTCACTGATAAGCTGATACGAGTAAATCCTACTGAGAAAATGCGGCGTCCTATAAATCCGTACATGCATCGTGAAATGCAGGCCCCCAGGCAATAGAAAAGGAATGTCAGCACACTGAATGTACTGGTATGTAAAGCAACTGAACGAAATAAACATGGTACATGAAATAAAATAATAAGAGCTGAAACTGAAACTGAAACTGAACCCTGGTCACGAGCATGAACATGAATACATAAATATAAATAACATGAGTAAAATATCTATAGGAGAGTATTAGGATAACCGACATGTAACCACCACGTTAGTACGTGGCATCTGATCTCTGCCGATCAGCTAAGTCATCTTGTACCTTACCAGGATACAAGACATGAACATGACATGAATGGATCTATATCCCTCAATGGAAATATATGAAGGAATCGCCCTACTGGGTCGAGCAATCCTTATACTATGTTGGCATACATAGTTTTAGGTATAAGACCTTCTCGGTAATCTGTGCAACTCCCAAAAATAAGAACATGATATAGTTGACTGAGAAACCCATGAATTTCGTGAAAAAAATGACTTCTAGTATAACATGGATATCTTGTTTCATAATCAGGGATAAAGATTATATAATTTATTTGCATGAAAACGTGTAGACATGTAGGATATTTGTGAAAGTAAGCATAATATTTAATAACTTGCACGTAAGAACCCATGGAATACAAAGTATGGGTTTTCATGGATCACGGACAGATTCTCAATAACCAAAAGGAACTATTAAGAACACAATAACGAAGTAATCATACAAACATAGTATATCATAGTACATGTACTTAGGGTTATCATGAACATAGGTAAAACCCTAGTTTTGGTGTAACTTGTATAATCATGGAAGAACGTAGCGTGGGGAAGAACAAGGATGTTCCCACACATAGATAGAAACCCTACATACCTGGTAATCCTCCAAAACTTGCAATAGAATTCCAAAAGATTAAACCTTGAGCCTTGAGATGGGTTTTCTTGAAAACCCTAGGTTAGGAACAATGATTTTCTTATTAGATTACATGAACACATGTTATAACTGACTTAGAATGATTGGAATAGGCTTACCTTGGTGTTTTGGATTGATGGGAGAAGAAAACCTTCATGCTAGGGCTTGGAGAATGTGAAAAGTGAAAAAAGAACTAAACATGACGTATTTATACTTAACTGAGTCGGAAAATTATACGGTCCATATAAACTGACCTTATTTAACAATGAATAATATTCTAGAAACTGAAATTTCCCAAATGAGTTTCACGGATTGAAAATGCGATATGTATAACATTATATTGTCCGTATATCATTATACGGTCTGTATTGAAGCGTTTCAAGAACTTGGCAGAAACTGGGATTTTTAGACTCGCCTTATACGAACTAGAAGTACGGTCCTTATGTCTGGTCGTGAAAATGAGATTTTGCAGAACTGCAGCAAATCAAATTCCAACACTTCTAGTCTGATATTCTAAGTCTCAAATCATGAATCATAGCCTAGTTTAAAGGTACGAAGTGTTACAAGTACCCTCATTATCACACAAGAAAAATTATTTGAAGGTATAGAAGATGAATCTAGTGATGAAAGAAGCAAAAAAGTTCATCAAGAGAAAAATTTTTATGATCTACCCAAAATAGAAGCATAAATAATTAAGGGTCTAGATCAAAAATTGACGGGCATGATTATGGATATTGAAGACGCAATCAATTTTGAGCCATTATCCGATATTGTATATTTTGAGGAGTGTAAAAAATTATTTGTTTATGATCATGCTCTACCACGTACTAAAAGGTCAACTAGAGTTGAACGGGCGCATAAGACCAAGTATAAATCAATTGACGAAGCAGATGATTTTAAATCAAGACTAGTCATTAAGGGATACAAAAAGAAGAAAAAATATGTTGTAACGACCCGCCTAGTCGTTATAGTGTTTTTGACCCATATACCCTTGTTGACCCTTCTCTAACTCCCGTTAGTATGATCTATGACTTAATGAAGTCATTGTGTTGGTTCCCGCAAGGTTCGAGTGTAAACTTTGAGTCACCGATGGAGAAGCTAGTTAAGTTAACGAGTTAGAGTTGACCATGGTCAATGTCGGGTAAGGCTGACCCCATTTCAATGTTTTGGAATTTCCAACAATTTAATATGATGATTTTGAACTTGTCCACAAGTTTTGGTGAGGTTCCGAAAAGTTTCAGATGGGTTTGGCTTTTGTCGTGCTCGTATTCGTTGTTTTTTGCCGTAGGTATTTGGCTAGAAACGGCTCCATATTGATCAAATGACTTTATTTTGTGTGAGGATTGAACTATTAGATCCGTATCATAATTACGAAGCTATAGCAAAAAAGAATCGTCGTGTTTCGCCTCTTTATGAGGAAGTTATGACCATTTTTGTGCGGGCTGTTCCAACAGGTCCGCTGTAGCGGACTCAAGGCCGCCGTAGCCGGACAGCCGCAGTGACCGAAGGGGGCAGAAAACCCCATTTTTACATTCCAACTCCGAACCATTACCCACAAGACCCCAAAATCAGTTTTCAAGAGAGAAAGAGGCAAACTTCATTCCTTTCATTGGTAAAAGCATCTTGGAGGGTAATTCCTCACCTCTATTTGTTCCTTTTTTATTTCTTCTTCAAGTTCCATGATTAGTTTAAGGTCCATCAATAGTGGGTGAAAATCTTAGAACCCTAGAATTAATAAACCCTTAAATAATTAATGGGTTGCTGATTTTGTTGTTGATTAATCATCTAGGAGTATAGATTATCACTTTCTAATTTCTTATGATTGAAATTGCATGTTGAGACTTAGGGTTCTAATAAAAATGGAAACTTTGTCCTAAAATTGATTAGAAACCCATGAATTGAAGGTTAATGATTATAGAGATAGAAGTTATGATAAACTCACCATTAAAGGAAGGTTTCATCCATTGAAAAAGGTAGAAGTAAGTAGGTCTTCTTCCCCAAATTGTTGTTCTTGTTTAAATACATGGTTTGTTGCTTACTTAACATCATATTATTAGACTTTGACCATTATGAGGTGCTTCAGAAACAGAAGGGTCATGTGGAGTAGTTCATGGCTCCTGTTCTGCATTCGAGGTAGGTTACGGTTTACTTTAGCTAGACTTTGATTCTAGAAACGTATGTATTGTGTAGAATTGACGGGAGAAAGCATGATTAGACCTTCGGACGTGGTGTTTTGGCTGGATATTAGCTAGGTTGGTATGACTTCTGATTTTGTGGGCTCATTGCCATTACTTTATATACTGAAATATGAGGTGTAGTTGTATTCATACTGTGGTGATTAAGGATGGATTTCTGTTAGGTTGATTGTCATTGATTGTGGCATGTTGCCCTGTTATTGTGATTAGACTTGTCACCTGAATTGTTGTGTTGTAATACGTGTTGCACTCAATTCTCTCTTATTGTAAAAACATATCATTGGAGAAAGGAAGGATAATGAGTTTAGACTTAGATTGTGATATATACTTATGATAGTATTCAAATGAAATCTTGATTATGATTTATTGTTGATAAAGATATCTTACATGGCATACATTCTCATCCATACGCATATTAATATTGGATTATGACTTGGTGTTGATGATGACATATGAGAAAATGAAGCACCTTGGTGATACAAGACTTAGTTGGGAGGTATACGTGTTATGTTGGGAAGTAAAGAGGGACATAGACCCTTATGTTGGTGGAGATGGTTGGTATGATCCATTTCATGGTTAAACTAATTTATCTAAGTCTTGATATGACTTGTGGCTTATGACTTGTACTTTCATTGTTATTCTGTTTGCATTGTTTTACCCTGTTTACACTCATTTATGCATTCATACGTGATCCAAAGTGATGTGAAATTAATGAAGAAGTTAATATAATCTTCTTGTCGAACTTGTGATACTATTTGATATATACTACTTGATAATCGATCATTGAAAGTGATGAGTGATGTATATATATATATATATATATGAAAGGGCACATTGGACAGGGGATGAGGATGTGACCTAGATTATGGGCTCGTGATCCGAGATCAATTTCGGAGCGAGTGGTACATGGACATCATGGGTCCCCTGCAGGTCATAGCTATTTGGCAAAGACATCAATTAACATGTATGTACAATTCGAGTGATTGTCCAGTGCATTGTATTGCATTGCGTTGCACATCATTCCATTTTATTCTGTATTATTATATGCACTTTTAGTTCTGATTTTGGTATGGATGTTGAATGCCTATTCTGATATAAATATGACCATTGACTTATTTAAATTACGGATTAGTGACTCTACCTAGAGACGAAACTTGGACTTGTGATTATCAGTTGAGATTATTGAGACTTGACAGACTTTTGGTTTAGAAGCTTCATCTTAGGTTGTGACTCTGTTATAGGATATTATGTGACATGGATTTGAGTATTAAGTGTCTATCTATTTAATTTGATGATTTTATGCTTATATACGTGAACTAATCTTAGTCGGCCTGTGATGCTTACCAGTACATAGTGTTTGTACTGATACTACCTTGTTGCACCCTTTTTGAGTGTAGATTATGTTCCAGAGATTTCATCCTTACCACATCTCTAGCTTGAAGCCATTTTTCTCGATCAGATCCGAAGGTGAGCTTCTACCCATGACATGCCACCTGAAGATCTCTCTTTCTAAATGTCTACTTTAAATTCCAGGCATTATTTATTATTATATTTGACATATATTTCATTCTTTAGACATTGTTGGTTAGAGTCCTTGTACAATGACTTTCAGATATTGGGGGTGTAATAGTTAGACTTCCGCACTTATATCATTTATTATTTATGACTTGGTAGACTATTTATTCATTGACTATCTAAATGATTAAAGAAGTTGAAATTGGCTAGTGATTAATGGGTTAACGGGTAAGGGTCCGACAACTAGTGATAATAAGGTAGGTGCCCACACGATTAGTAATTTGGGTCGTGACAGTTGGTATCAGAGCCTAGGTTTGTGAATCTCGTTGTATAAAGGACGTGTCTAGTAGAGTCTTGTGGATAGGTGCGCAGCGCTTCGTACTTATCTGCGAGACGCTATAAGACATTTAGGAAATTTCACTTCTTCCATTCTTTCGTGCTACTTCATTCAAATTGGTATTTAGTCGATTCCAATTGGTATCTACACTTCCTTGTCTTATTCTTCCACAGATAGGAGAAACTCGTTTCCTAGACTCCCATGCGAGCGGTTTTGTTACGACATGACTTGATATGGTACCAGATGTGTCTTCCTGATTCGGACGTGTGACTAAGTTCAGTATTCAGTTCTGATTTGAGGTTTCTATTGTGTGGAATGGTGGTTGAGACTCGCTTATTTGTGGGTTTTCTTGCGAAATGGGAGAGATGGTACGAAGGGTTACATGATCTCCACTGGGAATTAGACCTCCACTAGGAATTGTGAGGGTGACGTGATAAATTAGACCTCCACTGGGAATTGCGAGGCCACAGGTGAGTCTGTAGTATGTTTGTACATTTACCTGCATGTTTAGTTTGTAGTTGTAATGCCTTGGATGAATAGTTAAGATAGGGAGTGAAAACTTAGTGGAAAATCGAGCACACTGGTTAAAGGGCGACCACTACAGCAGAAGGGATTCCTCTATAGCGGGGCACAGCTCGCCGACGCGGGTAGTCAGGTGTGACAGGGTCCGCTGTAGCATTGGGATATCTGCCACAGCGGGACCGCCGCAGCGAACCATTGACCGCCGCAGTAGACGACGAGCAGTTTTCTTCGTACTTCCTAAGTTAAAACCCTTATTATTCATTCCATCATTCTCTAACATACTTGGGGGATTTTTTTTAGAGCTTTGTACCTATTGTGTATGTTCGGCTAGTTCCTACTACTACATGTGTTACTATTCGGTTAGTTAATCGCACAAAAAGGGATAATCGCACGAATGTTTAAGGGTGTTTTGGTTAGACAAGTAAGGCATCGTAGGGGTAAATTTGTGATGAAGGTTGAATCAACTCGAGTGGTAGAGAGCATTTCGAAAATTTAGATTAAGGGAATTCGAGCAAAGGCACCTTCGTATATATACGTCAGAGTAGTAATAGGACGGTATATGTGGTAGGCTGGATTCAGAAAGTTTTTGGTTTTCTAGTTGAGTAAGCTAAGGGAACTCTAGGGTGCAGAGTAGGTGGCATGCTACTATCTCCAGGATTGACTCGACTAGTTTGCATGACTTGTGATTTGTGGTATCCTTGAGGGGGTTAGAGAAATAATTAGATGGTAACGATGATTGTGATTTGATTAGAAATTGAGATTACTTAGGTTAGTGTACATTGTGGGGTTGTTGTCTTACATATTTCGGAAGAGATGTGATCATTAGTATGCTAAAGGAAAGGCATCTATAAAATGAATTAAGTGATATGACATAGTTTCGTGAGGGTTCGTGATCAGCGACAAGTGAGAAGCAAGTTTCAGGTAACTGATGTTTTAAGGCTTAAGGAAATCGTTTGTGTTGTTTTGAGACATGTTCTTGGGTTATCGTCAACCTTCTTACTCCCTTTCTTCGTTCGGGGATCAACGATTTGTAAATGGGTATCTGATGTAATGAACCGCCTGGTTGTTATAGTATTTTTGACCCATCTACCCTTTTTGACCCTTCCCCAAGTTTTGTTAGTATGATCTATGACTTAATGAAATCATTGTATCGGTTCTCGCAAGGATCGAGTGTAAATTAAGTCGTCGATGGAGAAACTAGTTAAGTTAACGAGTTAGAGTTGACCACGATCAACGTCAGGTTAGGATGACCCCGTGTCAATGTTTTGGAAGTTCCAACAAGTTAATATGATGATTTTGAACTTGTCCAAAAGTTTTGGTAAGGTTTGGATGGGTTTGGGTTTTATCGTGCTCATATTCAATGTTTTGGTTGTAGGTCTTTGGATAGAAAGGGATCCATATTGATCAATCGACCTTTGTTTTGTGTAAGGATTGAACCATTAGATTTGTATTGTAATTACGAAGCTATAGCAAAAAGAATCATCGCGTTTCGCCTCCGTATGAGGAAGTTATGACCATTTTGTGCGGACTGTTCCAGCAGGTCTGCTGTAGCTGACTCAAGGCCGCCATAACGAGACTGCCGCAGTGACCGACGGGGGCAGAAAACCCTATTTTTATATTCTAACTCCGAACCATTACCCACAAGACCCCAAAGTCAGTTTTCAAGAGAGAAAGAGGCAAACTTCATTCCATTCATTGGTGAAAGCATTTTGAAGGTTAAGTCCCCACCTCTATTTGTTCCTTTTTTCTTTCTTCTTCAAGTTCCATGATTAGTTTAAGGTCCATAAATGGTGGGTGAAAATCCTAGAACCCTACAATTAGTAAACCCTTAAATAATTGATGGGTTGTTGATTTTGTTGTTGATTAATCATCTAGGAGTATAGATTATCACTTTCTACTTTCTTGTGGTTGAAATTGCATGTTGAGACTTAGGGTTATAATAAAAATAGAAACTTTGTCCTAAAATCTATTTGAAAGGGTAAAATTGATTAGAAACCCATGAACTGAAGGTTAATGATTGTAGAGCTAAGTTATGATAAACTCACCATTAAAGGATGGTTTTATCCATTGAAAAGGGTAGAAGTAAGTGGGTCTTCTTCCTTAAATTGTTGTCCTTGTTTAAATACATGATTTGTTGCTTACTTAGCATTCTATTGTTAGACTTTGACCGTTATAAGGTGCTTCAGAAACAGAAAGGTCGTGTGGAGTAGTTTGTGGCTCTTGTTCTGCAATCGAGATTGGGTACGATTTACTTAAGTTAGACTTTGATTAGCGAAACATATGTATTGTGTAGAATTGACGGGAGAAAGCATGATTAGGTCTTCAAACATGGTGTTTTGCTTGGATATTAGCTAGATTGGTATGACTTCTAATTTTGTGGGCTCGTCGCCATTGCTTTATGTCGTTGCCATTACTTTATGTACTGAAATATGAGGTGTAGTTGTATTCATACTGTGGTGATTCGGGATGGATTTCTATTAAGTTGATTGTTATTGATGGTGGCATGTTGCACTGTCATTATGATTAGACTTGTCACCTAAATTATTGTGCTGTAATACGTGTTGCACTCAATTCTCTCTTATTGTGAAACATATCATCGAAGAAAGGAAGGATCATGAGTTTAGACATGGATTGTGATATATACTTATGATAATACTCATATGAAATCTTGATTATGATTTACTATTGACAACGATATCGTGCATGGCCTACATTCTCATCCATACGCATATTAATATTGGATTATGACTTGGTGTTGATGATGTCATATGAGAAAATGGAGCACCTTGGTGATACAAGATTTAGTTGGGAGGTATACGTGTTATGTTGGGAAGTAAAGAGGGACATAGACCCTTTTGTTGGTGGAGATGGTTGGTATGATCCATTTCATGGTTGAGCTGATTTATCTAAGTCTTGATATGACTTGTGGTTTGTGACTTGTACCTTCATTGTTATTTTGTTTGCATTGTTTTACCCTGTTTACACTCATTTATGCATTCATACGTGATGCAAAGTGATGTGAAATTAATGAAGAAGTTAATATAATCTTCTTGTTGAACTTGTGATACTATTGATATATACTACTTGATAATCGATCATTGAAAGTGATGTAATATATATATATATATATATATATATATATATATATATATATATATGAAAAGACACATTTTATAGATTATGGGCACATTTGACAGAGGGTGAGGATATGACCTAGATTATGGGCACGTTTGATAAGGGGTGAGGATGTGACCTAGATTATGGGCTCGTGATCCGAGGTCAGTTTCGGAGCGAGTGGTACATGGACATCATAGGTTCCCTACAGGTCATAGCTATTGGAAAAAAACACCAATTAGCATGTATGTACAGTTAGAGTGATTGGCTTGTGCATTGCATTGCACATCATTATATTTTATTCTGTATTATTATATGCTCGTTTGGTTCTGATTTTGGTATGGATGTTGAATGCCTATTGTGATATAAATATGACCATTGACTGAGTTAAATTGTGTATTAGTGACTCTACCTAGAGATAGAACTTGGACTTATGGTTATCAGGTGATATTATTGAGACTTGACAGACTTGTGGTTTAGAAGTTTCATCTTAGGCTGTGACTCTATGGGATATTTTGTGACTTGGATTTGAGTATTAAGTGCCTATCTGTTTATCTTGTTGATTTTATGCTTATATACGTGAACTAATCTTAGTCGGCCTATGATGCTTACTGGTTTGTACTGATACTACCTTGTTGCACCCTTTTTGAGTGCAGATTGTGTTATAGAGATTTCATCCAGACCACATCTCTAGCTTAAAGCTAGTTTGCTCAATCAGATCCGAGGGTGAGCTTCTACCCATGTCATGCCACCTGAAGATCTCTCTTTCCAAATGTCTACTTTAAATTCCAGACATTATTTATTATTATATTTGACATATATTTCATTCTTTAGACATTGTTGGTTAGAGTCTATGTACGATGACTTTCAGATATTGGGGGTGTAATAGTTAGACTTCCGCACTTATATCATTTATTATTTATGACTTGGTAGACTATTTATTCATTCACATATTCATTTATTGTTTAAGTATAAGTGATTAAAGAAGTTGAAATTGGCTAGTAACTAATGGGTTAACGGGTAAGGATTCGCCTACTAGTGATAATAAGGTAGGTGCCTGCACAATCAGTAAATTGGGTCATTGTCACGACCCGGCTAGGGGCTGCGACGGGTACCCGGGGCTAACCACCGAGCACCGCTCTTCTTAATACTCAATTACTCATTAAATACTTCTTTCAGAATTTATAGACGAAACATGTGAAAATCATACTTTACAAGAAACATACTTGCTTTACATACATTTGCCATACGGCTATCAAGATAGTATATACATATAGTAATATCTTGTGGAACCATCTAACCCACACTGCGCATCTACGAGCCTCTACTGACGTGCTATACAATGGACGGAACAAGACTCCGTCATGCCCCAAAATGGATATATATATATATGTACGTATACACAAAAGAAATCACAAGCACCTCCGAACAATGGAGTGCTCTCAACAGCTGACTGCCCCTATGGCTCTGGATCTAGCTCGTCTCCCTGTCTACCTGTGGGCATGAACACAGCGTCCAAAGAAAAGGACGTCAGTACGAACATTGTACTGAGTATAAGAGGCATAAATAATGAAGAGAGAAACAATAACAACCTAATGAACATCAAAGTGAACATGTGAAGCTGAATCATAATCATAGGAAGGATGATGTATGTTGTCTTACTCATACTCTTTATCATATCATGTATACATATCATGCAAGCTACCCGTCCATGTCGGAACGGTGTGATCACCAATAATATAAGCCCGCGTCCAGGCCTTCCGCGTCCGGGGTACCATCTCATGCCGCCGACTAGTGGTGTCTGCCCATGCCCGAGAGGGTCATGGTGTATCCGTGTAGCCGCCCGCCGAAGCGGTGTCTGCCCGGCCAACTAGGCGCGGTGTAAATGCAATCATGACATGCTTAACATAAAATACTTATCATCATATACTTTTAAAAACATGCTTATCTTATCATAATACATGCGTGAGCTCATGATCATTTGTACTCTACCGGGGTGACGTAAGGTCGTGATCCCCCGATCTCTTTATGGAGCAATTTCTGACATTCTGCCTCACCTCGAAGGAATTAGTACATGAGGTGAGTGTAGACAATGAGGACATAATCATCGCTTTAGCATTATCATATCATATCTATTAGCTCATGGAAAGAAGGGGATTTTATGCTATGGGATTCATGCCATTTGAAGAAAAGGACTAGCCTCACATACCTTGGTCGCTTAGCTAGAATACCGTTCACTTGCTCTGCTGCAATATCGCGTCGTTACCTTCATAAGGGAATTCGAATTATCGTTAGTTAGTGGGCTATAAGAACGCGTCGCTATTTTATAAAGAAAATTGGGCAGCACTTCCTTTGTTTATTCTACTTTTCCCATCGTCTATATCAATTCCCAGCATTCACAATAATACCCACAACATTACCACCAACAACCATCATTCATATAGACTCATCACATTTCACCATTTTCCTCCAATTTTTCCATAATTTCCTACCTAGCTTATCATCGTGTTTTCACACCTTTAATACTTATTTCATGGTAAAATCATCATTTCTAGCATATTCATAACCTTAACACTTCAACTTATATGATTCAATTCCATCATCACTCAATGGTGGCACTATTCACCCATTTTTCTATGTCTTTCTACAATTCAAGCTTTTCCTATGTTTCTAACACTTAAATAACTTAATAAGGTCATGAAACATACCTTGGATGGTGATTGAACAACCCTTGAGTTGAAATGCTTCGCTCCAACAAAACCCTAGGTCCTCCTTCTAGGAATTTCTTGACTCAAATAATCCTTTTTGATGTGTTCTTGCACTAGGTTATGGTGAATTGATGAATTTGATCTTAGATTTCTACTTGTGTTCTTGGTTTGGGAGAGTGTAGAATATTCTAGAGAGAGAGAGGATCGTGTAGTAGAAAGTGGGAATGAAGAAAATGAGACTTGGATCATATTTTATAAAATTCAACTTCAATCCCGATGTCATTATACGGTTCGTTATACGGTCCGTATAAATTTATACGGTCCGTATAACTGGCCGTAAAATGGACCCAGAGATCACCCCTTTCTGTAACCATTTGACGATCCATTTGACGGGCCGTATAATCGTTATACGGTCCGTATAATGCACCGTAAAATCGACCTTCTTTCAACCTCATTCTGTGACACTTTGATGATTCATTTTACGGACCGTCAAACCGTTATACGGTCCGTATAGTACACCATAAAACTCACCCTTCATCCAGCCTCTTCTGTGACACTTCTACGGTCCGTATAATGGACCGTAAAACACTTTTACGGTCCGTATAATGGACCGTATACTCCCAGTTCACTGAAGCTTATTTTCTTGACTTGGTCTCATTTCCGATCCTTATGGAACCTTCGTAAAAGTTGTTCAACTCCTCGATACCAATCTACGGGACCTTATTACTTGCCTTCAAAATGCCACACACATATGTTATCCTTATTAGCCTATTTTGCACATGCTAACGGAAAATTTCCGGGGTGTAACAGTTATGACATATACTCATGATACTTTGAAGATGTTTAACATGGAGAAAGTCAACTTTGAATCTTTTTGAAGAGAAACTGAAGCTGACTAAAGACAACGCCCACAATTTTGTCGATGCTACATACTTCAGGAAATTGTTCGAGAGTCTGAGGTGGTTGACTTCTACAAGATATGATATTGTTAATGGCACGCTCAAGTTTGAAGATCTTGGTTTAAGGGAGGCTATGCCTAAAATAAACCATGAATAAGAAACTTAATTTGTTTAGGATTTAGTTTATTTAATTTGTGTCTAGTTAGGATTTATTTATCAAATCCATATTGGAATAGGTTTTTCTAGTCCTAGTCTATGTTGGTTTTCCAGTATTATAAATAGGGATGCTTTGACACATTTTCATTGTAGTGACATTCGAGAGTTTTGAGATATAAGTAAAGTCTTCTACCTTCTCTCTCTAGTTTGATAAATTTCTTCTACAAAGCCATTGTTGGATCTTTAACTAGTACTTATATTATTCCTTTGAGTATTTTTATTTCTTTCAATCCTTAAATGCAGTGTAATTAGTAGGGATGTATAAAGGAAACCGACAACCCGCATCAAACTGATAATCCGAACAAAACCCGACTAGTGATTTGGTTTGACTCGGTTTGGTTTAAAAAGAAAAACCTGACCACTCTTGTTTTGGTTTGCTTTTAACTAAAAAAGTCAAACCGAATCAAACCTGACCATGGGTCCCTTGCAGGTCATGACTACTGAGCTAAGACATCAGCTAGCATATATGTCCAGCGACTGAGGTTATTGTGGTAAATTTATTTCCGTTGTGACTTACGTGATTGTGATGCTTTACATCTTGGTGATTTGATTGTGATTGTTCTTGATTGACTTGCTGTGATTTATTGATATTCATGACTATTGACTGACTTGTTTTATTCTATCAATTTTACGAAATATGCGTGATACTAATCTTAGTCGGCCTATGATATCTACCGGTACATAGTGTTTGTATTGATACTACCTTGCTGCATTCTTTGAGTGCAGATTTTGATATAGAGATTGTTGCTCGTCCTCACATCTAGCGTGGAGGATATTTGTTGACAGATTTTAGGGTGAGCTTCTTCCCATGCCAGGCCGCCCGAAGATCTTCTTCCTATGATGTCTTTTTGTACTCTGGACATTATGGATTACTAAATTGTTAGACTTCAGATTCTTACACATGTTTTTAGCTTAGAGTCCTGTACGATGATTTTCGGATTTTGGGGATTATAATAGTTAGAACTTCCACACTTATTTCAGTATTTATGGCATGATTTACTTGTTCTTTTGTTGTTAAATGAGTAATAATCGTTTAGTTTGGTTAATATAAAACCGGATTGAATGGATAGGTGTCTTGTATGTTGGTTCGCCCACTAGGTTTTAAATGGGTGCCAGTCATGGCGGGTTGGATCGTGACACGAACCTTGAGGACAACGTTCTTATTGGGGCCGAATGTATTGTTATGAATAGGCTTGGACTGGTGTTGGCGAAGCAACCCAATATCAGATTAAGTGGCTATGTTTGGGATCCGAGTTAATAAATAGCGGTTTGTGAGAGCAAAACGGGACTATGCTTAGTATGAAGAAAATGTTTATTCCTCTCATCCCCTTTCTCAAAGTCTAACTTTTCATCCCCATTCTTATCTCTATCCTTAGTTGCTTCATTTTAGTATTTTCCATTGTTATTCGATAGTTTGAGTATTATAATTGTAATTTGGCTATCAGATTATATATACTTTTGTTGAGAATTCTAGTTCGTTACACAATTATTGAAGTTTTCTCCCAGCAATAATGTATATTACATGTATAGAACGTATATCATCATATATCGTATGCATATTTTAATGAATTACCACTAATATATATAACAGCCTAGGGAAGCAGGAGATTGTCGACATGCCTACTTGCCTGCAAAGGGTGTTTTAGGTATTTTATTACTTTTTGTGCTTTAAGGCTATTGTATTTAGCTGCTTTATACGTGTACATTTTCTCCTGTTAGACAAAAAATCCAACTACTCTGTAACATTTATGACCCTGTTGTCCCCTCAAAAGATGCATACTTTGCCTAAACCATGTGGGCCCATTTTACTCTATCCTGTCGTGACAGCATTCACAGCCTTTTCATTTAATATTTGTAGTATCTCCCGTATTATTATTACACATTGTTGTTACTCGTCTATCCCATATTAATTGTCCATATTATTATAAATATTCGTCCTAAAATATTTGTCCATTCATAAAATTAAAATAGAATTAATTAATGAATCCCTACTTTGCTCTTAGTATTAATTATTTTTTAAAGTAACTATATTGATTAGAGTATTACAATTAATTGAAGAGAGATAATGTTAATTTGCTAAAAATACATTTTTATTTATGAATTCTTAAAGGGCGTGTAAAGAGTAGAGTGGACGAGTAATATGGGATGGAGGGGGTAATATTTACATGGAAGCAACAAAGTTTGAAATGATTATTTGCTTGATTTTTTTTATTGACGTGGATTGGTTCTATTGAATGGACTATTTTTTTTTTGGCAATTAACAGTCATTTTATTAATTACCAAGTGCAAGAATCGAAAAACCAGAGCCAAGCCACCAGTTTGCTCTCTAAATACTACCTACAGAACAATGAAACCAAAAAAAACTCCTACAAACCAAATATCCTCTACAATTCCCTTACAAACTCAAATAACTTCCTATTCTTCCTTACTCTAGTGCGTAATATAGTTTGAATACTATGTATTAACTTGGTTGCAGTTGTCATCTTGCTGTTGAACACCCTTGCATTTCTTTCTCCCCACACTTCATAAATCACTACTGTAAAACTAGCCTTAAGCAATATTCCCTAAGAAGCTTTTGTCTTCCTAGTCTGCTGCACCCATCTCCTCCATTCCTGATCCCATGGTAAGATAAGTCTGTGCCATTTCATCCATACCAGTATCTGCCTCCAAACCTCATAAGAATAAGCACACTCAAACAGTAAATGATGTTGGGTTTCAGGCTGGTCACCACATAGACCACAAGTACCATTAATAGGCAGTCCGCATTTCAACAAAACATCCTTTGTTTTCAGTATAGCATGCAAACTAAGCCACAAAATGGAAATATGTTTGGGACAAGCTGCATTGTGATATATTAAATCCCTCCGGGGCACGACTGGAAGTTTACCTCTGAGTTGTTTATAGGCAGCCTTGATCTGAAATTTTCCTTGCTTGAGTATCTTGGTCTCTACTTCCAGTGTATTCTAGAATTTCCTCATATGGAACAATTTCCTGAACATCCAGGAAGCTTGTTTAGGCACCTCCATAGTAAGCCAATGCTGGTTCTTGATATAGTAAGAATGACTCCAAGCAATCCATAATGTCTTCTTTTGTAAACTAAGAGCCCATAGCAGTTTGCATATAGCTGCTTGATTCCACAACTTCAAATTAATCATATTTACCCACCTGCATCCTTTGGCATACAAACTTTCTCCCAAGCCACCAAGGCTTTTTTTGACATTGTTGCTTCCCCTGTCCACAAGTATGTTCGACAAGCAGCTTCAATGAGCTTGATCACCTTCTGAGGTAGTAGAAACATTTGAGACCAATATGCTTGACTGCCTACCAAAACTGATCTAACCGATTGTTGCCTACCAGCATACGGCAGTCCCCTAGCCATCCAGGATGTAATTCTTGCAGTAATCTTATCTACAAGTGGTCTACATTGAGCACAGATAGTTTCTTATTCGATAAAGGTACCCCTAGATACTTGAAAGGCAATACCCCCAGCTCATATCCCATACATTGCAGAATACCCTCTGTTGTATCATTATCAACTTCACCAAAGTAGATATGGCTTTTGCTTAGGTTTGCTTTCAATCTAGATGCATTAGAGAAATGTTGAACTTGTCTCCTAACAACTTTCCCCTCTAGTGAACATCAAAAGGTCATATGCAAAGCACAAATGGGTGATTCCCAGTTTCTTGCACCTTGGATGAAAATTAAATCCAGGTTTCTCCCTTTGTATTGAGGCACCTACTGAGATATTCCATTGCCATAACAAACGGGTAAGGGGATAGAGGGTCCCCTTGCCTTAGCCCTCTCTTGGCCTAGATAGAATCAATTAGCACTCCATTAATCTGGAAACTATAGCTGACAGTGGTAACACATAGCATAATCCTAGTGATCATTCTGCTAGAAAAACCCAATTCCCTCAATACCTATTGCAGGAAACACCATTCCAAAGATACATATGCTTTCTGAATATCTACCTTAATCATACATCTTGGAGATAACTACTTCCTTGTGTATTCCTTTACTAGTTCATGACTCAACAGTATGTTGTCAGATATTACTCTACCAGGATAAATGCAGACTGATTAGCACCCACAATCCCATCAATGGTTGCTCTAACCCTGTTAGAGATGATCTTAGATATTATCTTATAGATAGTGGAGCAGCAAGAAATAGGTCTAAAGTCCTTAACTTTCTCATGTTGTGGAATTTTTGGCACTAAGGTAACCACAGTGGCATTTGCAGCTCTCAATATAATGTCTCTCTAGAAGAACTCCTAGACTGCTTGGCCGACATCTGCATGTATAACATTCCAAGCTTTCTTAAAAAACAGATTATTAAACCCATCAATCCCAGGTGAACAGACTATTTATATATTCAAAATTGAATATTTGCATTCCCAACTTCAAAGGTATGTACTATTGAAAGAACTTTCATGTACAATTGCTTAAAATAAGATTAACAATATGGCAGGTAAAATATAATTAGAGTATTAAATCGAGTCTCTCAAGAAAGACCACTTAATAACTTCATCAATATTTACCTATCAATTTAAGTATACAGTTGCAATTAAGTAGGAGTTGGCCATGAAAATCAAATATGTTTTACTTTTTTTTGAAATATTGGAGTTGGAGTTGTGTTTGGTTATAATTTTTGTGAAGAATATTTGATTGTTTGAATGTACTAAAAGTAAAAAAAAGTGAAAACAGGATTTTAGGTATTTTTCCAAATTCAATTTTCATGATCAAATAAAGTGAGAAAATTTTGGGGAATTTGAACTCTGAATTTGAACCATCTAGACACTTGCAATTAACAAAAAATAAAAAATGTGTACAATACAATAGCGGGTGACAAAATGACCAATTACACGAGGACATGTGACAGATGGTCCTAAAAAATATTAAAAGAAGAATTGAGTAAAAAAATAAAATTTAACTTACACCCTAACCTAATCTAATCAGTCGTCACCACCCCTTCCATCAGCCGCTACATCACTGTCGTCGCCTCCTTGGCTGACCGTAGCATATTTCTTCCTCACTTCCATTTTATGTTCCCTTTACGTCTTCTTTCCCATTGCAGATCTATCTTTTTTGTTTCAAATATATTTTTTTTTCTTGTATCAGATATGTTTTTTTGTTTGTTTCAGATTTAGTTTTGTTGGGAAGACGAGAGGGGGAGGTGCTATTGGCTGGATTTGATTCGCTGGTGGGGATTCTGGTGTTTGACATGATGATGAGGGCCAAGAAAGAGGGTTCACGGCCGAGAAAGATGGTTCACGGCAGTTTAAGATGGAGATCATGTGAAGTAGATGAAAAAAAAAGGGTCACAGTGCGCCAAAGACGATAGTGGTGGTGGACGGAGTTTTGATGATGGTTCTCTGTTTTGAGCGTGAGTCCTCCGTCAGAAATACGACCTACTTCTATCAAGAAGACGACCCCGGTCACCTTTTTTTTTTTTTTTTTTTTTAATTTTTGGCCGTGTATCCCTCTAATGCTCCTATCAATTTTCCCTATAACTAATTCCTCCATTTTTCTGGCAAAGAAGGTGGCGGAAAGAGTTGCAAAAAAAAAAAAAAAAAAAAAAAAAGAAAAATTGGCCAAAAAAACCTCTCCCGCGTCTGTTTGTGTGCATTTTATCATGTCAACAAAAAGTGTCTAAGTGGTTTAAATCTGAAATGATATAGGTGTTCAATAGGTACAAGTCTGAATTGAAGTGTCTAATGGAATATGTGGACAACTTTAGGGGCTCCTGATAACTTAAGCCTACTATGATATATTCTTTGGTCAACTTCATCTCAAGAATCATCTCCACCACATTTATCAAAAAAAAAAAAAAAGAAAAAAAAAAAACAAACAAAAACTAGAAGTCTGACATTCACAAACACACGACAATGTATATCACGCATGTACCTCATGTATGTCATTGAAAATCACACTGTTTTCATGTATATTCACTGATTACATGATATACATGAGATACAAAGCATTATACATGGATATATAGAGAATACGCACAGATAGAATTGTTTTCAACCTCGAGTTTTCAATATGAAAATCTGCTCAAAATGCCTCAAATCATCTCCAAACCACTCCAAAATTGATATTCAAGCTCCATATGTTTTCAATAGAGCCCCTAAAAATTGTCATCAAGTATTACATCCTCGCTCAGTATCTAAGTTGGGAATAAGGGATGGTCAGAAGGTTGTAAAGACATGTAATACCTAAGTCTTATGTTTATGAGGTTGTAGTCCATTTATAAGAGAATAAAGGTCGTTTGGAACAGGTTGGAAATGTTTAGGAGAAGAATACAACCATAGTCGCACATGACATAACATAAATTGAGCTATGATCTGTATATAATTTAAAGCCTTGAAGGTTAGTTTTCGATGCTTCAAACTGTTTTTATTCTTACAAGACATTATGGGTGTTTTACTGAAGGATTTCATGTTAGAAAAATAGGGACGGCCGAGGTGGCTGTTGCATGGCGTTGGGCGGTAGAAAAATGGTATAAAATGAATGGAAATAAAGAAGATTAGTTCCAGAGGATCAAGTGCAAGGCGTCTCTCCCAACCACAAAATGACCTTCTCCAGTACCCAAGATGAGTTCTTAATGCTATTAAACTATTACTCCCAAACAAAAATTCTGTCACAAATGCAATTTGTAACTATTATATTCAAGATTCTGAGAAGTTCATATTAGTCTCTTTTTTATTTGAGTATGAGTTCTGTTTATGTTGTTTAGGTCCCTAGGTTATCTTACGTATTCATTTCCAAGTCCCTCATGTTGTTAGAGGTGGACACTTTTATGTTTTTATTGGCTGTCTTTATTATTAAAGTGTACGTTGCAATGCTTTTTGTGCATATATGAAATCAAGAATATTCTGTCTCCTCTTTTTTTCTTCCTCTTGTTACAGATTCCAACAAGATTTCATCTTGAATCAATAGATTTTCATCAAGAATTCAGAACAAGGTCTTCTCTCCAAAGCTAGGGTTTCGCAATCAAGATAAACTTTATAACCCGCTTTTAGCTAACTCTGAAGGAGCAATCCCCGTTATGGCTATTATGGAGATAAGTAGTAGAACTTATGGCCATCATGAATATCTGTATCGGAATCAGGAACGTATATGTTCGTAGACAATATTCATAAGAAAGATCCTATTTTTTTGTAAACAAAGATTATACTGCTTCAGACAACAAAATCACGTTTACTTGGAAGATTGGGTAAGAAAACCCCTATAATATTTCACACTAGAAGGAACCAATTGTAAATAAGCCCTTCATGGTACGTAATTGCTACGTGAACTGACGTCAACTTGCACATGTTAGATCTAAAAACAGATCACTCAAACTCTAATCTTGATTAATAGAAAAGTTCAGATTTCTTGCTCCCTTGTGTCACTAAAGGATCTTGTGCAACGTAATTATTCATAAAAAGTATAAGGATTCAACCCAAGGTACCACTGAAAATTATTACAAAACTAGAGTCCGTGCATAAATGGATAAAAGCACAACAATACACGAATCTTATAAATTAAGAACAAAAATGAAACTTTCTCTATACAAAAAAAATATACTTTAACTTCCATCCAGGGTATATTTGAAAGTCATAACACCCTTCTAATATTGAAAAGCGAAAATAATGTTTTTGTTATAAAATGAAGCTAAAAGAGTAATAATATTAAAGGATGAAAACTATAAATATAGAGTGACAAAGAGGAGAGATTTTATTATTCTTCCAAAATGTGTTTCAAGTACATTACATATGAAGACTTATGCCTCTATTTATAGTGCTACATATGCATTCAATATATGAGATAATGGAAGAACCATTAATATGGTGGACGATAATGGAAGAACCATTAATATGGTGGAAGATAATGGAAGAGGCATTATATTTGTGTAGTGGACATTCATTCTATATTTCATAACACTCCCCCTTGGATGTTCATAGATGATGTGTATCGTTAAAAACCTTATTAGGAAAAACTCTGTGGGAAAAAGCCTCAATGAAGGAAAAAGAGTACACATATCTAGTAATACGCTTTGAGAGCTGCCTCATTAAAAACCTTACCAAGAAAACCCAATGGGACAAAACTTGGTTAAGAAAAAAAGAGTACAACGCGTATTTCACTCCCCCTGACGAAGACCAATATTCAGATGTCGGAGTCTTTGCATTCCAATCTTGAATATCATCTTCTCAAGAGTTGAAGTTGGCAAAGATTTGGTGAACAAATCTGCAGGATTGTCACTTGAACGAATTTGTTGCACATCAATATCACATTTCTTCTGGAGATCATGTGTGAAAAATAACTTTGGTGAAATGTGCTTCGTTCTATCTCCTTTTGTAAATCCTCCTTTTAATTGAGCTATGCATGCAGCATTATCTTCATATAATACTGTGGGTAATTTTGTATCACACTTAAAGCCATATCTTTCTCTGATGAAATGTATCACTGATCTCAACCACACACATTCTCTACTTACTTCATGAATAGCTATTATCTCAGCATGATTCGAAGAAGTAGCAACAATGGACTGCTTTGTGGATCGCCATGATATAGCAGTACCTCCGCATGTAAACAGATAGCCTGTTTGAGATCGAGCTTTATGTGGATCAGATAAATAACCTGCATCTACATAACCAACAAGATCTGTACTACCTTTGTTAGTATAAAACAAACCCATATCGCTAGTTCCCTTCATATATGGCAATATATGCTTAACTCCGTTCCAATGTCTTCGTGTAGAAGAAGAGTTATATCTTGCTAGCAAATTAACAGAGAAGAGCTATATCTTGCTACCAAATTAACAGAGAACGCTATGTCAGGTCTTGTAGCGTTAGCAAGATACATAAGTGCACCAATTGCACTAAGATATGGTACTTCAGGACCAAGAAGCTCTTCATTTTCTTCTTGAGGTCGGAACGGATCTTTACTCACTTCAAGTGAGCGAACAATCATTGGAGTACTAAAAGGATGCGCATTGTCCATGTAAAATCGTTTTAAAACCTTTTCGGTATAAGCAGATTGATAGATAAAGATCCCATCTGTTAAATGTTCAATCTGCAAACCAAGACAAAGTTTTGCTTTTCCCAGATCTTTCATCTCAAATTCTTTCTTTAAATATTCAATCGCCTTTTGGAGCTCTTCTGGAGTTCCAATTAGGTTTATGTCATCAACATAAACAGCGATTATAACGAACTCTGATTTTGTTTTCTTAATAAAAACACATGGACAAATGGCATCATTTATATAACCTTCTTTTACCAAGTATTCACTGAGGCGATTGTACCACATGCGCCTGATTGTTTTAGACCATACAACGATCTTTGTAATCTGATTGAATACATCTCCCAAGACTTTGAGTTAATTGCTTCAGGCATTTTAAATCCTTCAGGAATTTTCATATAGACTTCATTATCAAGTGAGCCATAAAGGTAAGCTGTAACCACATCCATCAGATGTATTTCAAGGTTTTCATGTACAGCTAAACTGATGAGATATCGAAATGTTATGCCATCCATAACGGGTGAATATGTTTCTTCATAGTCGATACCGGGTCGTTGAGAGAATCCTTGTGCAACAAGGCGTGCCTTGTATCTCACAATTTCATTTCTCTCATTCCTTTTTCGCACAAAAACCCATTTATGGCCAATTGGTTTTACACCATTAGGCGTTTGGACTACAGGTCCCAAAACCTCACGTTTGGCAAGTGAATTCAATTCTGATTGAACTGCCTCTTGCCATTTTGGCCAATCATATCTTCGTCGACATTCTTCGACAGATTGGGGTTCCTGATCGTCAATGTCTTTCATAATATTTAGTGCAACATTATATGCAAAAACATTATCCACCATAATCTTTAATCGATTCAAATTTATCCCATCACCAGAAGAACTCAATGATAGTTCTTTATTTACTTGAGTCTCGAGTTCCCTAATATCTTCAGGAGTATCAGGATTAGTCAGATCTTGAATATCTTCATGATATTCTTTCATAGTGTCATTTTGATCATTTTTCGTGTTTCTTTTTCTAGGATTTTTATCCTTAGAACCCAATGGCCTACCACGCTTCAGGCATGCATGAGATTCAGAGGCTATGACACTAGTAGATTTTCCCTTTGGGACATCAATTCGGATAGGCACATTCTCTGCAGGGATATGTGACTTAGTTATCCTTTTCAAATCAGTAAAGGCGTCTGGCATTTGATTTGCAATTTTTTGCAAGTGAATGATCTTCTGGATCTCCTGTTCACATATGGGGGCACGTGGATCAAAATGAGATAGTGATGGAACTTTCCACACAATTTCTCTTTTGATTTCTTTTCTCTCTCCCCCTAATTGTGAAAATTTTGTTTCATCAAATCGACAATCTGCAAATCGGGCAGTGAATAAATCTCCCGTCAATGGCTCAAGATAGCGAATAATAGAGGGTGATTCAAACCCAACATATATACCTAACCTTCTTTGGGGGCCCATCTTAGTACGTTGTGGTGGTGCTACAGGCACATATACAGCACAGCCAAAGATTCGGAGATGAGCAATATTTGGTTCATGACCAAATACTAATTGTGACGGGGAGTATTTATTATAATGAGTCGGTCTGAGACGAATAAGAGATGTTGCATGTAAGATAGCATGTCCCTAGACGGTAGTGGGCAACCGTGTTTTCATAAGTAGTGGTCTTGCTATCAATTGTAGTCGTTTAATAAATGACTCAGCAAGGCCATTTTGGGTATGAACATGTGCTACAGGATGTTCAACTTTTATCCCTACTGATAAACAATAATCATCAAAAGATTGAGACGTAAATTCTCCGGCATTATCAAGGCGTATAGCCTTAATGGGATAATCCGGACACTGTGCCCTTAAGCGTATTATTTGTGCCAATAATTTCGCAAACGCCAGGTTTCGAGACGATAGGAGGCACACATGAGACCATCTTGAAGATGCGTCTATTAGGACCATAAAATATCTGAATGACCCACAAGGTGGATGAATAGGTCCACATATATCCCCATGTATACGTTCTAGAAAAGCAGGGGATTCAATGTCAACTTTCATTGGTGATGGATTAGCTATCAACTTACCCTGATAACAAGCAGCACATGAAAATTCACCACTTTCAAGAATCTTCAGGTTCTTAAGTGGATGCCCATTTGAATTTTCAATAATTCGTCTCATCATTATTGATCCAGGGTGACCTATTCGGTCATGCCAAAGCACAAAAGTACTTGAATCATTAAACTTCTGGTTTACGATCGAGTGTGCTTCAATTGTACTAATTTTTGCATAATACAGACCAGAAGACAAAGTTGGCAATTTCTCCAAAACATATTTCTGGCCGGAGACATTCTTTGTAATGGCAAGATATTCATCATTTATTTCGTTTAATGTCTCAGCGTGATATCCATTACGGCGGATATCTTTGAAACTTAACAAGTTTCTTGGGGATTTAGAAGAGAATAATGCATCTTCTATAGCAAGTTTCGTCCCCTTAGTCAGAAATATAGTAGCTCTTCCGGAGCCTTCAATCAATTTCGAATTGCCAGAAATTGTATTAATATTTCCCCTTTTTCTACGCAAGTGAGAAAAGTATTTCTCATCTTTGAATATGGCATGTGTTGTTCCACTATCAATCACACAAATATCTTCATGATTGGTCATTGATCCAAATAAAATTTGAGGAATTTCCATAGATTCTTCAAAATGAAATAATAGATAAAGTGAATACCGAAGTAGATATTATGATTAGGCAAAGCATTACACACATTTTATTTACATAAACATGGAAACATAACCACATACAAATGACACGTATGAAATATCTAAGTTTTTACAGATCCATCACCGATCAAATGATCTATTTTTCCTTCAGGGAGTTCAAAGAAATCTGCCACATCTAGATGCATGGGCTCAACATTATCTTCAGAAATAAAATTTGCTTGGGCATCCTTTTCTGCCCTTTTGAGAGAGGCTTGATACAGCATAATTAGGTGCTTTGGCGTACGACAGGTATGTGACCAGTGCCCCTTTCCTCCACATCGGAAGCATTTATTTTCTGAATTTTTCTTTTGCCCAGTTTCATACTTTTCATCCTTCCTTTTACACTGCTGGTGGTGAAGGGTATTATTTGGTGCAAAACGAGAATCATGATTAAAATTTCTTCCTTGACCACGGCCACGACCACGACTGGGGCCACGACCTCTTCCACACCTAGAATGGCGAAAATTTGCCTCATTCACTTCAGGGAATGGGGCAGTACCAGTGGGTCGGCTTTCATGATTTTTCATTAATAATTCATTATGTTGTTCAGCCACTAGAAGATGTGCGATTAGATCAGAATATTTCTTGAACTTCATTTCTCGGTATTGCTGCTGCAGGAGCATACTCGAGGCAGGAAAAGTGGAGAATGTTTTCTCCAGCATATCATGATCAGTGATATTTTCACCACATAATTTCAACTGAGAAATAATTTTAAACATGACAGAATTATATGCTTTAATAGATTTAAAATCTTGTAGCCTTAAATGGAGTCAATCAAAACGTGCTTGTGAAAGTATGACCATCTTCAGGTGGTCATATCTATCTTTTAAATTATTCCACAGAGTAAGAGGATCTTTAACAGTGAGATATTCCATTTTCAAGTCCTCATCAAGGTGATGGCGAAGGAATATCATTGTCTTGGCACGGTCTTGGTTTGATGCCTCATTTTTATCTTTGATGGTGTCTGCCAGACCCATCGCATTAAGATGAATTTCGGCATCAAGAATCCAAGACATATAGCTATTGCCGGATATATCTAAGACTACAAATTCACGTTTAGTAAGATTTGTCATTAGTAAAGGGAAATAGAAAGTCAATACCTTCGAGGCTTTTAAAGTATTTGCTCGGAACGGCAGAGTCTCGTGCTGATAACGTGTTATAAAATGAAGCTAAAAGAGTAATAATATTAAAGGATGAAAACTATAAACATAGAGTGACAAAGAGGAGAGATTTTATTATTCTTCCAAAATGTGTTTCAAGTACATTACATATGAAGACTTATGCCTCTATTTATAGTGCTACATATGCATTCAATATATGAGATAATGGAAGAACCATTAATATGGTGGAAGATAATGAAAGAGGCATTATATTTGTGTAGTGGACATCCATTCTATATTTCATAACAGTTTTCATATATAACAGATATTAATCATTGTCATCATACCGAACTCTACACTCAGCCATTGACTGCAAAAACTAGCCCATTCAAGATGTCCCTTCAGGGAAATCCCGTTTCTTTTTCGTTTTTACCAAAAGAGTATGCACGGATTAGCACAAGCATTGCCCTATACAACAATTATAAGAGCTGAAATTCAAATTCAAGAACACAGAAACAATGTGGTTTGTCAGTTGAAATTCGTATTGTAATCTGGGAAGCTACAGATGCACAGATTTAAGAATAGACCATTGCCTCTTTAAGCTATCGATTTTTTCTTTTGCCTTGACCAACAGTATTTTGGTGTCTTCAATCTTACCTGTTTTTTCTTCTGCTGAAGACATAATGTCGTTAGCCTTTACAGATAATTCGTGTCTTTTCTCCAGAATTTCAGCCTTCCTCTTCCTAAGGAACATAAGCATAGTTTCCATTTCTTTCTCTTCAGCCTCTTCTTGATCATACTTCAACTTCAATTCCAAGTCAGTGTTCCTAAAGTCAGCTAAAGTTTTTCTGTCCTTCTCAAGATCAGTGAAGAAGTCTTGGCAACTAGACTCGGTCTGGCTTGAGTCCCTCAGATCTTGAACCATCGAAGGGAATATATGTTTGATCTTTACCAACAGCCTGGCTTGTTCGTCAGTGAATGACGAGAGATTCTCGTTCAGTAAGTTAATCGCATCCTTCAATGCCTTTTCATTAGCTGGGTCCACCAACATCTTCAATGGTCCTCCAACAAAATGTCTGACTATTTCCTTTGCAGACTCCACATTAGAAATTGGTGTACCTGATAGTGAAAGAAAAAGTTCCTCCGGGATAGACTTGAGGAATGATTCTACTTTGTTGAAAGTTGAGTTCACATCTTGAATTATTGGAGTTTGATTTTGATTAGGTACAGATGTGCTTTCCTCGGGTCGATCCTGCTTAATGCACAGGTAGAGAAGAAGATAAATCAAGGATAACCATATTAAAGAAGCTGTCAGGATAACTTTACTACCTCTTCCAAAGAAAGAAAATGACTGCAAACAGGACTTCGACAATCAGCTTGAGGGGTGGTGGCATATTCTTTAGAAGAAAATATTTTCCTTATGGCTGGTGCGATGTCCTCTAGCCGTCCCAGAATGTCCGAAGATGCTGGAGGAGTTGGTTGCAGCATGGCCTGAACAGAAAAGACAGACTGTTACACATCTAAAGATCAATTCAGGAAAACCATATTAAAGGAGTTGTCAGGATGACTTTACTACATTTTTTGCAGAAAGAAGACTTGAAACAGGACTCGGACAATCAGCTTGAGCAGTTCTAACCAGCTCATTGTCCATAGCAGAAGATATTTTCCTTCTGGCTGGTGCCATGTTCTCTGACTGTCCGACAACATCCGAGGATACTGGTGGAGTTGCTTGTGGCTTGGCCTAAAAAGGAGAAGATAGACTGTAACACATCTAGAGATAAATCCAGGAAAACCATACCCCAGATCCAAAATCAGGATTCATTCTTTTGGTTATCAAAAGAAGGTCAGCATAACTTTACTACCTTGTTTGCAGAAAAAAGATGACTTGAAACAGGACTTCAACAATCAGCTTGAGCGGTCCTAACCAGCTCATCTTCAACAGAAGAACATATTTTCCTTCCGGCTGGTGCCATGTCCTCTAACTGTCTCACAGAGTCCGAGGATGTTGACGGACTTAACTGTCGCACGGCCTAAGAAGGAGATAAAGATTGTAGCACATCTAAAGATAAATCCAGGAAAACCATACTAAGAAGCTGCCAGGATAACTCTACTACCTTTTCTGCAGAAAGAAGATCATTTGAAACAAGACTTCGACAATCAGCTTGAGCGGTCCTAACCAGTTCATCTTCGATAGCAGAACATATTTTCCTTCCAGCTGGTGCCATGTCCTCTGACTGTCCCACAGTGTCCGAGGATGTTGACGAAGTTGCTTGTAGCATGGCCTAAGAAGGAGAAGATATGGATTGTAGCACATCTAAAGATAAATCTAGGAAAACCATGTAAAAGAAGCAGATGAATCAATTGATTGATTGCTACAATTTAGTTCACAAATATTGCTTTCTTTTTCTTGTTTGGATATGTAGTTCATGAAGTCTTGAACTTCAGTTAGATCAGGTATCTCACCTAGCAAAGACTGGTCTTCGTTGAGCTTAGATATGTCCTCAGCCATTTGTAATTCCCTTTTATCCTGGGCAGCATGCTTTCTTTTCAATTTTTTCTATTCTTGAAAGTTGTTCAGGTGTCAGGTTTATTCCTTGTGTATGTGTCAGCACATTCACCTTGAAATTCATTTGATAATAGATAAATAAAAAGATGCAGCCTAACAATATAATAAGGACAAACATTGTTCACCATTAATATCCTGTCTAGAGTACTACATAGGAGTATCAGAAGGCACTCTTCAAACAGAGATCAAACATCTCTTTTGGGGAGTGCAACAGAATTTATGACCATCCATTATCCAAATCTCTAGCATATATCCAACCAAATTAGAGAACATAAAGTCACTTCAGTTTATGGGATACATTTCAGGATGTTCATTTTCTTTTTTGATGGGAAAGCAGTTTTTCCAACTTGACTTGTTTTATCATTAGCTTGAATAAAGTCAAAGTTATAGAGTCCCTTGCAATAACTGCAAAGCATGCGTATGTCCACATGTTCAAGAAACTTCTTAACTGGCATTAGCCAGAGTCAATAGAGAAGAAAAATATGGCCAAAGAACATAAAATAACTAAGTATACCGAATCAGACATATCAAAATGCAGCTTAGTCACAGAGTCCCCACGCCCCAGCTCCTGGGGAACTCCATAAGCAATATATGTTTTTGGTCCCGTGTCAGGCATCAAAGACCCTGGTGGCAGTTTGACAGCAAGATGTAGATAGCCACTTTGAGGATGTGTGTACTCCTTAAAGGGCAAGCTGCAAACAAACTCAGCAGAATGACGAGGTAACCGCTCATCCAAAAAATCAGATGAGGGATAGTCTTTCAACTTCAAAATCTGGGGCCAGCCAGCACTATCAAGTCGACCTTCCATGTATCCCTTAAAAAATTGGTGCATGTTAACTTCTACCTGCAGTAATCAAAGAAATAGCAAAATGTTTTATATGGGTATCACTTAACAGCAAATAAATTGTACTTAAGAAGGCTAAAAGGGCCAGAAGCTTTTGTGAAACACTGCACTTCACAGGCTCAATTATAGCTCAAGTAACACTGCTACTTGGTCCGAAATTGCTGAGGTTGCAGCTAGCTGTGCACTTCATTAGCGAAAAATACTAAACACAAATAGATGCTTCCCTTTATGCTAGCTCAAATCCCATTTGAGTTGACCTAGTTAATATTCATAGAGTCATCAACTTAATTCTTCATATCGCGAGCTACGTTAATTATTTTTTAGCACTTTTTAACTAAAGAATTGAGCGGTTAGTGGTGCTTCTCATGAAGTTTCAAAATGAAAATAAAGTTAATCAAGTCATGCTTAACTGTACTAAGCAATAAATAATGGGTTAAAAGTAGTCTATCAATTTACTGGACTCAAGAAAAACTATATCTGATGAAAGAGTAAGATAGTCATGCAGAATAAATAGAATTACCTACTGCATTAAACACCTAATGAATTAAATAGTATTTCATTAGTTCAAAAAAAAAATGAATAAAAAGCAAAATGAATTATCCATCATAAAAGGAAGCACCAAGAGTAAATTGCTGCTAGTATGACAACACCAAAATGGATGCTTGAAAATCCCACCCTGGAGAGATAAAGTAGAGCCTTTAAATTCCCTTTTTTTTTTTTTTCTTTTTTTTTTTTTTTTGTTTGAATGGTATTGCCATTAAATTCCTCTGAGCTAAAAATCATAGTGTTAAGATTACAATCATCGGAATAAACTTTGTATCATGCATTACGTGCTTAGAATTTGATCTAAGCTGTAAATTGACTTGTATTTCGACTTGCAATCCAGTTATATTGTCATCCAACCAGAGCTGACACAACAAAGATGTTGAGATTCTTCAATAGTGTAATGCAACTAGAGTAGGACAATTTTAACTAAGATGATTTACTGTCTAGCTAAACTTCAAGCAAGGAAAACCATAAATCGATGACTCAGAAAGTACACCTGAAACAGTAAATAGAGATAGTAATAACAATAGGCATAGAGTTACACCTTCCAACCCCAGAATTTTGCTTCATGCATCATTGGCAAGGACTAAACTTACCTCACACCAATCAAGGCAATTGATAGCGCTGACATCCAAATGAAGCGGCTGGTTTAAACTCTTTATCTGGCGACACGCTCGCCACATAACCATGGGCTCCCAGCTCAACCCTGTCGTAGTCTCAAGCACATTGCCGACAATCGGAGGCTCACCTTTCAGCCAATGACACTGGAAATGCTTCAGATCCTCCCGCTGAAGATCTTTAGCTGCTGGACAGTATAAATAATTGCCATCAGAATCTTCACGATATGCTGCTTTGCGCAATTTACTTTTCTGCATATCATTTTCATCCACTGTTTTTCTACATAAGCATGATCCTTGAGGCATTTCATGCATGTGTTTGGAAATATCGTCAGCCTTTTCCAACAACTCAGAGACCATATATTTTGACTTTAATAATGTCAGGCACTTCAGCTCTAAAATTCCCTTAACACAGCCACCAAAATTCTCTGGTGGACAAGGAATGCTACCATCTTCATGGGATTTCCATTCACCAGCAGGGCAACCAGAACTCTCTGAGCGAACCCCTCCATTATCCCCAGGTTCCATTCCAAACGCAAACTTGGCATTTCCCACAGCATCATTGTCAACCATCTACTTGGAAAACCTAGGCCTTCTTGAAGTTGTAGTTCTGGTATCTGATCCAGTATCACCATGCAAACAAGCATCCCCGTAGTCAGTGAATTTCATGATGACTTCTTCTTCACCTCCCTTAAAGTGCCCATCTCTAAGCTCCCGGCAACAAGTAAGGCAGAGATTATAGGAACAGCTGGAACAATTTCTGTGAAAATCAAAAATGGATATTTTGCAGTTGTTGCTGCACAAAACATTGCTCAATTCAGTTTATTTGAACATCATTCCAAAAGATTGACATGGAAAGAAGAGGTCTTTCGTGCTTACCAGTACATTCGCTCATTCCTCCAGCACTTTTCCTTTTGAAGCTTTAACTCTGATACGGGTACTCCTGCCCAAATAAACCATAGAAGGCAGCTGAAGATGAGTTACGCATTTGCGTTACGCATTCTGTTTTTCTTGGAGGAAGTTAGCATCTATCTACCTACTACACAAAACTATTTTTTCATATCTAGGAAATACCAAGTATATGTTACAACATTCTCTATTTAACATTTCAGATCCTTTCAAACTCAACCCTGACCAAATATATGGCAGAGAAGGGCTATTTATTATGTTATCTAGCTGTGCAATGAGATATCACCAAACAGAATCTTAAATGCATACTTACGATTGCCTAAATGAAAAGCATATGGCATATCAAATGAAAAACATATAGAACTGTTATGCTATCCAATCTTTAAGCAAGATAATAGAACCTTGAATCTTAGCTTCACTCTCCATCTCCATCACTTGCTCTGCATTGAATCTTCTCAAAAAAGGCAGAAGCTTTTGCACGATAAAAATGGAATATTGAACCTTTTCTTCTTTGCCAATCTCAAATTTTAAGTTCATCAAAGCCTGGAAGAAATTTCAATAAGAGGGTATTATATGTAATGTTAACTTGCAAAATCTGACTGTAACTTAAAATATGTGGAGTAGCAAAAGAAACCAACCCTTATTGCCCCATCCAACCGCAAGCATGCTTTGCAATTACAGTTTAGACGACAAACAGGACAGGACGTTTCAAAGTCCTACTCAAGCATCCCAGGGTACCTATTATTAGTCATAAAGGGAAAAGGGCACTCATGAGAAAAAACAAAAGAAAACTACATGAATGAATAATAATTGGTGTTGGAGTCGACAATATTAAGCAATATATAAAGCTTCAAGCTGTTAAAATGCTCATCATGCTTAGGATCTTATCAGTTGTCAAAATAAACAATATCTCATCAAGAGACAAACTGCTCAAATAAACACATAAGGAGCAGAGTATCGTTTCTACACAAGTTCAACTTACAATTAAAAGCTCAGACAGTTACTCGCGTAAACAAATACAGCCAATAATATAAGTTAGTAAAAGTTTTCAGTACCATGTGGTCATGCAAGGAACACAGTATCGCTTTGTTTTACAGTTGGTGCACCTAACAACCCTTCCTTTGTCATTCCTCTGGCATTGATGACACATATTGGACCCAATCTCACCCCAGCCATGTTTTTAATTCAAAACCAAGATAATACTCCAGACAAATAAAATAAAAGGGAAATTCACGCTCTATGTCTATTTTTGAAAATATTTAAGCCATGTAGCCCATACTTTGAGTTTGTTACCCGATTTAGCTCATATGTGTGTATAAACACCTTTTATACACTATTATACACTTTATACAAGGTTGATACATTATGTATAATGTCCCCCCCAAAAATCCCAACCGACCCCTCACAACCCCCTCCCCACCCACAACAACAACATACTCAGTGAAATCCCACAATGTGGGGTCTGGGGAGGGTAGCTTACCCCTACCTTGGAAGGTAGGGATGCTGTTTCCGAAAGACCCTCGGCTCAAGACAAAACATGACGAAAAATGTCAGATAAGGGCAAGCAGTTCTAAGCAGTATAAAAATGAAACTAGCAAAAGCGAAAAAGATATGCTTTTTATAATATTGTATATTGGGCTACGTGGCGTAATAATTTTCAAAAGTTGTATATTTTTTAAACGTTTCATCATTTTTCAAGTCTACGCATTTAGAGATTTTTTTACATTCTCATCTATCCTCTTTCTGTTTCGGGGCTGTGATGCATTATCTTGCACTATCTCTTTTTCCTTTTCCTTTGCAGAATCTCCACCATTCTCCACAATGGCGTCTTTCGACCTCTCTCTTCTGTGGCTTTTACTTACAGATTCAACATTTTCTCTTGTGTTCTTCTTACCTTGACCACCACTTGTTTTCTTACTTGTATGGCGGTCTTCTTCATCCCAGGCAGCCATTTTCGGAAGATTTTCACATAACTTCACTCTAGCTCTCTTACTCGGTTTTGATGCACTATCTTCCATAGCTTTTTCTTCCTTATCACTTTCAACAACTTCTCTTGTGTTCTTGCCAAGCGTCTTCCTTTGACCCCTTCTTTTCTTACTTGTACTGTGGTATTCTTCATCCCTGACAGCCATTTCCTGGGTATATTCACTTAACTTGTCTCTAGCCCGCTTACTACGGACACGGCGCATTTTGACCAATTTCTCCTCTTTCGCTTCCACCATTCTCTCCTAGACTAACGGGCGTTTTGTGTTGGAATCAAGAGAATCGACAAGGGTAGGGCTTAAGGAAATGCAGAAATGGAGGGAAGTTTGTTCCCGCCTATTCTTAGGAAACAAGTAGGATCGGTGCTAACATGCGCTCTCGGTGCCCACGGCCAATTACCGATCGCATGATTTGTTAGCTTCGGAGCACTGCCTTTTTCTGGGTTGTGGCATGAAACTATTGTTCATAATTCAAAAACTAATTTTGTAATAATCTGCACCAAAAAGGCCAACAGATACTGCTAACTTGGCTTATTTTAGGTGTGCTTTTAAGTCAAAAATGGTTTTTTAAGCATTTTTATAGTGTTTGGGTGAGATAAAAAAATATTTTTAAGTCAAGATAACAAAAATTAGCTAAAAGTCAAAAATTAGAATTTCTAAATTATACTCCTTCCGGATCAAAAAAAGAGTTCACTTAGCAAATCAAGAAAAAATTAACTTTACTTTTTCATATTTGCTCTTATTAAGTGTATCAAATCCTAATATCTATTTAATTAAGGATAGTTTAATTAAATTACCTATTTTTATTTAAAAATTAGTATTTTTTTAAGAAATATGCAAATGGCTAAGCAAACTTTATTTTTTATCGGGAAGGGGAGGAGCTTTAACACTTTTGATTTATAAGTCAAAGCCATAAGCTACCGTGAATTTTAAGCCACAGTGAATTTATCTTAAATATTATCCTATTATAAATACCATACCATCAACATCAGCTTTAAAGGCCCAGAAATACTCCTAACTCATTGAATTTATCTCAAAAACACACTATTATAAAGATTCACATGACACTCTTACATTGGTCCACGTGGAAGGACAATAATTTGAAAAAATAATGAACAAGTTGAGTCTACATACTGAAAAACAAAATGGATAAAATATAAACTCCAGCACAAATTCACTAAAATCAGTTTCAATAAAATAATCTCTTCTTTTTTTTTCTTGTATAATTTTCCCTCCATTTTCTTATCGTTCTTGTTTACCTTTCCCCCCTCTTTTTTGGGTGAAACTACTAGTAACAAAAATGTAAATGTGCATGAAGGGTAAATAGTTAAGAGTAAAGGGGACTAGGGGAGGGAGGTGACCATCATGTTATTTTTATGTTATGTTTTTGGGTATGCCAAATCATAAGGATCACTTTTGGCATTTC
Organism: Lycium barbarum; assembly: GCF_019175385.1. NCBI lineage: Eukaryota > Viridiplantae > Streptophyta > Magnoliopsida > Solanales > Solanaceae > Lycium > Lycium barbarum. The sequence continues at coordinate 35,883,218 of NC_083340.1, read as the reverse complement.
ATTTGGTGATTAGGTAAAATGATTTGTTGCTTATTCAATTTTTTGAATCATTATCGGATTTATGATTATCAATTTCGACGAAATTATCTATAATATTTCTTTTTTATTGTGTTGTTTATAAGTTGATCAAAGGACGATGTGTAAGAGTTTTCCAATGGCAGATACCGAGTAATGGTAGCATGTATGAATGCACTCAACTGCTCATTTTACAGTTTCTTAAGAAAATATATATTTTCCTTTCACGTGAACCAATAGAAGAGAGTGATGGAGTAATGGTAGCATGTATGAATGCACTCAACTTGCTCATTTTACAGTTTCTTAAGAAAATATATATTTTCCTTTCACGTGAACCAATAGAAGAGTGTGACGGAGCAGCTACAGTCATTCAAGGGCGTTCGAGCGGACACCCTTCGCCGAAAATAATATTCACGTCAAATTCTATTATTTCTTACTATCATGAAATGTTGAACACTCTTGAAACAAGTAAGTCTCCTGGCATGGTAGTAAAGGGCGTTAAAGGGGGTTCAGAGTAACCATGAAGTATTATGTTTGAAACTGATTCGTCACAATCTATAAAATAGTTTGAGAGTTTTACACTCTATATCACTTGGCCTGAGCTTATAACCAAAATGAGCTCATATTTTAAGATCTTACACTGTGTTGCCCATTTTGTTGATATTTTCAGATACATAGAATAAAGATAACAATTTCTTAATTTGTGATTATAATTTTCATTTTTTTATGCTTAGAAACTGTTTGAGAGTAATATTCATGCTTATCATCACAAATTTAAAATTGACGGGTGTATTAAAGTGAGAGTTTAAAAACTCTATTGTTGGGGTTTTTAAAAGCATCTAAACTCACATATTTTTGTGATTTGTTGAAATTGTTGACAATTAATGATCAGGGTTCATTGGAATGTCATTTAAAGTTGTGGTTAAAATTTGAAGCTATTCGGTGAAGATTTGAGTTATTTGGTGATGTTTTCGTGGGTTGAAGTTCGTAGGAGATGAAACTCATTTTTTGTATAATTTTATATAACAGTGTAAAAAAGTATATAAACACCTCTTGTACACAATTTCATATTTTTATACAAGGTTGATTCAATGTTTATAGTAATTACATAATACTACATAATGCTGTGAGGATCCAAATTAGGGTAGAAGGCTAGTAGATAGTCTCGTTATCCGTTCTTATTAGTAGTCGCATTATTGCAATATAATTCCTTGTGCTCCGATTTCTGCTATTATTTGTTATTATGTGTTATTTCCTGTGCTTTGGTTATCCTGTGTCATCTGCTCTGATTTCTGCTATTATCGGTTATTTTCTGTGCTCTGATTATCCTGTATTATCTGTGTCGCTTGCATTATTTCATTTCCATATCGCTTTAAATCTCTTATCCGAATCTCTTAACCTTATCTAACCGTATCTGACTTCTTTTTATGCTTTTATTGAGCCGGGGGTCTTTCGGAAACAGCCGTCCTACCTTGGTAGGAGTCAGGTCTGCGTACACTCTACCCTCCCCAGACCCTACGATGTGGGATTTCACTGGGTTGTTGTTGTTGTTGTTGTTGTTGTTGTTGTTGTTGTTGTACATAATGCTGTATACCGATGTATAAACAATGTAGCGAAAAAATTGATTACATGAATGTAAACTAAATATGATTACGTGGGTGCAATATATTACATTGACTTGTATAATTTTTTAAAAATTCCAAATATTTCTTTACGTTGCTTTAGCAGGCTTCAAAACTCGCGAGCTATAGAAGTACAGATTTCCTCATCATCCCTCGATCAAAGTTAAATGAGGATAGCCGCATCATTCACATACAAATCCCCTTATAATGTCTTTCTTCGATGAAATCGACCTTTAGGTTGTTGTCTTTTCCACAATTATCTTCACTATCTTTTTTTTGGTTAATAAATAAATATTAACAATCCTGCTATGGCTAGCCAGGATCAAAAGAGGCTAGGGATCAGAGGTGCCTTGCTCAATATCGTATGTTCCTACATTACTATTATAGATATTTAATTTTCTTTCAAAAGTAGTTCCTAAAATGTTTGCTCAAACACTTCCGTTAGCAAATACCGAAGGAACTACAAAGATCTTTGGTCTTCCAAAAAGTTTTCTCCTAGATCCCTCCCTCCTTTGCTAGGACATTCTCCGCTCTATTCTGTTCGCGGAAGGTATGTGTGTGATCACTGAATTCCCGCCTCTGGTCATCGACAACCTATATTCAAAGGCAATTGGCTCATATATTAGGTTATTATTTTTTAGTATTGTAAACACTTCAGTGGAATCTGTCGCCACCTCCAGTGGTGTAAAGTGTAACATCCAAAGTCCAAACCTTGCATCAATACATGAATTTCAGCCATGTTATTAGTGCACTAAGGTAATCCCTGCATAAAACCAATTACCCAATGTCGTGTTATTCATCATCACTCCCCATGTGCCTTCTACACTAGAGTTACCTAAGGCATACCCGTCAATATTCAATTTATAGGTGCCTCTAGAGGGGGCTCCCATCTCACTGAGATGGCTTGTGCTGGTGGTGTTTTGACCGTTGGTTCCCATTAACAGGTGAAATTAAAGTGTCTTAAAAATTGTGTTATTAACATGAACATCGTCTATTTCGTTGTTAAAAGGGTTAAGTTTCTAATGATCCAAACATACTAGAAGCGGAAGGGGAGAATATGATCCCAGTTCAGTATATTATTGAAGGCTCGGTTTCTAAGTTTTCTCCAAGTTGTCTGTCAATCATCGGGGTTAAAAACCATGTCTGCTTTGCATGCATTGTTAGTGCATCTCTGATGAAGATATAGCCAAAATTTCCTTTCATTAGGGAAAAAGAAGAATATGTGAAGGGTGGAATCTTCATTAGTAGTGCAAAATTTGCATCGTGGGTCAACGTTCAGGCCTATTATGTTGAGATGTTGGCTGCAGGAAAGTCTGCCATGGAGAGAGTCAGAGGAAGGTTTTGATCTTGTTTGGAGTTTTTAATTTCCAGGTAAAGCTCTTCTCATTTAGGTAGTGGTATTTTCTTGACTTGTTGTCAAGGAGAGTGTAATCACTCTTGGCACTGAATTTGGCATATGTTGTTAAGTGTCTAGACAAGCTTGTCCTCATTAGTGGTGGTAGCAGGGGCAAAGGTTCCTTCGATAATGTCCTTCACAGATTTAGGGAGAGAGAAGGAGATGTCCAAGTTCCAATGACCTTTTACGCATGGGTCTCTAACTTAGGTGAATTCTTCATTGTTATTCAAAGGTCCTTGAACGATTCCCCTAACATTACCTATAGCAGGAATCTAGTTATCAATGCAGAGTTTTACTTGGTCCCCTTTGTTAGTGATCCATTTGGTGGGTTAGTTGCATACGTCTCATCCATTTAGTATGCTTGCCAAATTCTAGTTTTTGGTTTCCAAGAAGGGTGATGTCAGTTGCAATGTTTTGCAATTAGGACTTTGCTCAGAGACGATCAGGTTTGCATATTAATTCTCGAGGAACAAATTTAAGTTTTTGTTTAATTATTTATTGATTCAGGGATTGGAGGTTTTTACAGTAAAAAGTATATTAAATAAGAAGTATGTTAACTTCGAAATATCGGAAAAGCGCCTAAAATGCCCTCGAGCTATGGGATTTACAAAAATATCCTCCGTTTACCTTTACGCTCTAAAATGCCTCTGCTGTCAACCTATTGGGCCTAAATTGCCCTTATTTTTAACGGCAGGGAACCCAATAGATGGACGGAGTACCAAATCACATAGTTCAGGGGCATTTTAGGCCCTTTTCTGAAAAAATAATTATATTTTTTATTTATTACATGGCACGTTTTAATTGGTTGGTTTTAAAGTTAACCTAAACTAATTATATCCCAACACAAAATCTGAATCCACCTAATCCTCCTTGACTTAAAATGGTGAATGTACCAACATCCGTCCCCGCCAGTGAGCCACCATTAATTTCCATCGTCCTTTCCTCTATGGAAACAACCCAAAACCTCCATTAAAATCACCACCGTAACACCGTACATCCAATTGGCCCATTGAGCCACCATTAACTAGCCATCACTGTAAATCTTGTTTATGCAAACATTCATATGTTAAAGTTTGAATCTCAAAATTGATAACGTCTAAATCCACTCCTCAAAGAGAAAGTGTATATAGTCGTTGCAATATAATTTACCCAACTATGAGTCGGGGTCGAATCCCACGGAGAACAATATAAAGGCGATTAAGAAAGTAAAGCTAAGCCAGACACTTTTCAATATTTGTTTTTTGATTTAAAACTAACAAAGATAAACTAACCTAGAAAGCAAATAAAATTATCTATGACCACAAGCATGGATACAAGAGAAAAATGCTCTCAAGTAACGATCCAATGTATTTCACGATTTTCCAACCAAATCAATGAATTTTAGTTTATACTTTTCCAAGCCTTAGAGTGTAATATTAAACACAACCAATTGAATCCCAAGTTAACTTTTATATTCCTAGCTCAAGTTATTAGATGAGGTTTAAAGCCCCAAATCCTTGTTAATTAATCTTTTCCAACCTCAATTTTTCTCTACCGAGCTCAAATCGAAGTAAATGGGCAAGTCCTAGGGTTAGCTAATCCCTTAAGAAACATTAAAGAACAAGATTAATTAAAGAAACAAAGACCCACTTCATTAGAAATAAAAATCATTCAATACATAAGCACAACAAGAGTTTCAACCCAAAACTTTAACAATGTATATTTCTATAAACAAGTTTCAAGCATTGGAATGAAATACTACACACTTAAATATTCAATACAAAGAAATGAAGTAAAGGTTCAAAAAATTGCTCAACCAAATCTTCAACACCCAAGTGTGGTGTAAGAACCCTAAAAATATTCCCACATCAAAATCTGATAGACCAAAACAGCCGCTATTTCCAGATTTTTCAGATTTGCAATTCTCACCACATTTTGTGCTTCTAGCCACTTCTGTCATTTTCTTCAATTTGGCTCTTTTGTGCATCGTTTTCACTTGGTTTCCTCCCGATCACTTCTAAATCACATAAAACATGTAAAGTGGAAGTAAACAATATTAAATGCACTATTTTTTCAATCAAACGTAGCAAAAATCTAAAGTTTAAAGAAGAGATAACTTTGTAAAATACCAACTTATCAATAGCAGGGGCATTTTAGAGCGCAAAGGTAAACGGAGGACATTTTTATACCAAATTTTATACTTCGAGGGCATTTTAGGCCCTTTTCCTTAGAAAGATTAAAAATAAATGTTTGGAGTATTGTTATTAAATCTTAACGATAATGGCTTGAATGGGTATTCACTCTTTGTCTAAGGACAAATGGCCCGACCAAGAAAAAAGGGAAATTTACACAAATGATTAAACTTTTTTATTTTTTTATTTTTTTAAAGGCATAGCTACACTTTTGCTAATTACATTTCGTAGCTATAGTAACGTGTATTCAAATTCGATTGTATTCCAATTCGGTTGTATTTCGCTGTATTCAATTCGGATGTATTCAATTTGACGGTATTCATTCGTAACTACTTTTACGTTGTATTCAACTTATTGTATTTAAATTCGGTTGTATTCAAACAACATAAATGCAAAAAAATACAGGGATATTCAGCTGTATTTAAAATTCACTATGTTCATTTGTAAAAATCTCTTTCGAAATACAAGCAAAAAATACATAAAGAAACACTATATTTTATACTAAAAAAATAATGAATACAATGAAATACACTCAGATCTGAGATATAAGAAAAAAAGATACACTCAGATTTGAGATACACGAAAAAAAAATATAATCAAATTTGATATACCAGAAAAAAATACACTCAGATTCGAGATACACCACCGGAGATTTTCCATTGCCGGCAACAGCACCGTCGTCCGGTACGAATCCAACCAAAAACCATTTCCTTTTACGTATTCAACACAAAAACAAATACATCTCAAGCAACAACAATGACAAATACTCAGATCTAAGAAATACATTCAGATATGAGAAATACCCTCAGATCCGGCAATGGCGCCGTCGTCTGGCCTTCAAACATTTCTTTTCCACCGCAGTCAACGGCAAAGTTCGCCGCCGCGATGGACAGAATCTATAGAATCTTGACATATTTAACCAAAGTTAACACTCAACGCCCTATTAACCATGACAACCAAGAACTTCAAACAATTATTGAAAATCTTTGATGGGTCCTGAAAATTTTCAAGAAAAGAGAGAATCCCTTCGATCCCATTGTATAAAAATAGTTTAAAATTCTGTATTTCCATACGAAAGTCCCGATTATATTAACCTGGATGTCATTTTCTTGATTCCGTACTTAATAGAACAAGAGTTCATGTATATGAATGGATGAAAAAAAGAACGAGAAAACAATGGAGAAAAACATAGTAACATAAATGAAGATGGTGGAGAGGAGGAAGAATTGTAAAGACGCAGAAGCTAGGAGGAAATACTCAGATATGAGAAATGAAGATGGTGGAGGAGGAAGAATTGTAAATACACTCAGATTTGATGTGAATTGTAATTAGCTATTCAAAGTTAGCTATGTATTGTAATTATTTTAAACTATAGCTACTAATGATAAATACCTAGTAAATGTTAGTTACACCAGGTAAGAATCCCAAGAAAGAAAGAACCTCCTTTTTTCGAATCTGGGCCTAATGTATTTGGGCTACATATTTGAAATGTTGTATTTAGGCTACTATGTTACAATGTATATTTATGGGTTGTATTGTGATGAAATTTTCTCTAATAAATTCCTAATGATACATGACACTTTCGTGTAAGAATATGACATTTGATTATAAGTAATACGGTATACATGCATATACGGACTCCTTAAAAACACGCTTGATAAATTGTAATTAAATTATTAGTATATAAATATGTTCTTCAATCCATTCAAAACCAAAGGGAAAGAGAGAAATAGGAATCATTTTAGAAAGTTCAATGCATCTCAACAGGATGGAATAAATACAGTTAATGTAACAATATTTGTTTCTCTTTTTTTGCTCATTTATTTATGACATGTTAAATTTGAAACTAGCTACAAAAGTATAAATTTCAACCTTCTAAGGTAACAAAATCAGATAGTACCAACTGAAACTAAAGAACATTATGTAGGTCAATAATTGTACACTTACAGTATACAAGCAAAAGGTCAAAGCATTAAATGTACGAGGAATAAAAACATTATTTACTGGTGGAGTTCCAAAAATTATGCAAGAATTTGAGATTAAAGAAAAAAATGTATTTGTACTTTTCTCAAAACAAACAAAATATTCATAGTGCATTTACAACTAAAAGCCCCAATTATTGTTAAATACACTTAAACTATATATACAATAATGAATAAATGTGAGTGTAAAACTTTACGTTTTCACAACTTATTTTTGGGTTATATTTTACTATTCGATATTAAAAAATATAAATATAATTTCATGAACTTTAGTAAGATTTTAATGACTGCGAAAACGAATTTATTAGTGGATATTAAAATATATCCTATTAAATGCTAAATAATACCTATAATAAACAGCTATTTGGAAAGAATATTTTCTAGCATCTTCAGGGCTCTTCAACTCCTATAACGCAAAATTCTAGAAATATTCTAATGAATTATAGATAATTAAAATATGAATAAAGGGTATTTGATTTAATGAAATCCTATTAAATGCTTATAATTGTTTTTATTTTCTCCCTTTATCAATTAGCACTAATGATTACTATCTACCTAATATGTTAAATTTTGCTCATTAATCTTATAAAAATGCACATCACGTATATGCCTAACACGAACCATTGAACGAAATAATAGAGCATAATTGCAATCTTGCCAGGGATGTAAAAAAAATTCTTCTGCCTGCCTGTTTAAATTTGAGCCATTTAATCCTTGTTCCCAAAAATTGCTATTTGTTCTCTATATCGTGTACCTCACATCAATAAAAGAATGAGAAGTTCTACTTGAAATGCCAAGAATATTGCCGTCATATGTAGCTTTCCGAGCTTTGGTGTTCATGTAATTCCCAATAGTGGTAGCAATCTTTATCCTCTTCTGATTTGATTATCTCTGGGAGGTATGCATACGAATTTGATTCAATTTTAATTTCTTAAACTGTATTGTAGTTATATATAACTTCTCTTTAATTTTTCTTTCAACTGATCAGAATTACATATTAAAGCATAATTGTGTATGGATCTTGCAAATCACTGTGCACATGCTTTAAAATGACCAGTATTGACGAATCTTTGTTATGATTTGTGACTGAATATTGTAGAGCTCGAATTCTAAATTTCAAATATGAGGAAAGATTTATTATTTGGACTATTCTTTCTATATATAAAAAATTATGACTATTTTAGCAGGTTAGGCGATCAAATGAAAGTATTTGTAACTGCGAAAGAAATAACGAAAGGAGACAATAGCTTCTAAAAGACCTTTCACGAACACATAAAGAATCTGTTGGATTCTAATAACCAAGTAGAACTTCCGAATAAATTTGGTCTATAACACAATAATATAACATTAAAGTGACAAATAAAGATTTGTGTGTTATCAAGAACTTGAAATATAAAATTGACTAGCATTCAGAACAAATTAAATTAATTCGTCATTAATTTGTTCTAAATGCTAGTCAATTATATAATTTCAAGATCTTAATAGCACGTGAATTTTTATTTTTCACTTACTATTATATTATCGTGTTATAGATCAAATTCATTTAAGGAGTTTTATATGCCCCCAAAGACCCCTTATTTGTGTTGCCTAGTATACCCAATGATTGGATACACAAAAGGAGACGAGAAAGAGCTGTCTTACTTTGCTCTTACTATTATCATTCTGTTTATATTTTATCTTGTTAATTATTTAGTTCTTGCTATATTTTTCTTGTTTATCACACTTTTATTTATTTTTTATTTTCATTCCTCTCTCTCTCTCTCTCTCTCTCTCTCTCTCTCTCTCTCTCTCTCTCTTATTTTCTTATTCAATTCTCTGATTTTATCCTCTTTTTTATAAATTCTATTATTTTGGATAGTTGAAGGGGTAAATTATTAAAATTTATTATTTTATAAAACAGTAAAGCTTTTTATACTAGTTATCAAATTCACCTTATTATTTACTAATTTTCGTATCCGCGATGTGCGGTCAATATAAAAAAAGTTAGTTGTAACAAATTTTATACGTATATGTCGAAATAAAAAAGAGCTAAGTGTAATATATTTTATATATCAAAGTATTAAGTATGTAAAATTATCATTGTTTCAAACTTCATTATTCACGTGTCTGCAAGTCTTTAATTGCTTTATCTAATGTATTTTTATTAAAGTTATAATTAAAGTTTTTCCACTTACGTCTGAGAAAACAGCTGTACTATAAATATTTTTTTATTAATTTCAACCGTGGATTACTTTATTAAAATTGAAACACGATTGTACGGTTTTCGCAATTATGTATTTGATTTTTTTTCGCACTTAATCCTTCTAGTTAAATTGTAGGATTTCATTCACTCTAATAGTGTAATTACGCTTGTACAACTGAACAATACACTTATAATTACACAATGATTACGTTATGACAAACAAACAAGTTGTCGTAATTACTATACTGTAAATTACTAAGTTGTGTAATTACACCAATTCCAATTACCAGGTGGCTTTCCAAACAGAACCTTAGTTTTTTTTTTATGTATGTGCAAAATACTAGTGAACGCTTGCGTGGAGTACTAAGTACACCTTCCATTTCAAAATAAATTGTGTTTTTAGCTTCGAGGCACCCCTTAAGAAAACTATTTATTCCTAGAAAGTAAAATGTATTTTCACTAACTTATCCTTAATAAATTAATTGAAAAAAATGTAGCTCTTTGGTACTAGTAAAGTAGTAGTTTATTCATTATGTAAAATTCTCTTTATTTATATAAGGATAAAAATAAAAAAAACATCATTTAATTATGTAAAATTGGACTTATTTTGAAGCGGAGGGAGTAACTAATTAACTCCCATGAAGAGCAAGCAACAAAGCATCTCATTGATTGACTAGCAAATATTAAATAAAGAAAATAAAGTCACTAACCCTCCCCCCGCCGTTTTTTTTTTAAAATCTAAATGGAGTATATATCTTCCTCTCCTTTATTTTACCGAGATTCTTAAATGTGATGTAAAGCTGTGGTAATAGCTTGTTGGTCGTGAATATATTGAGTCCGCAACTTAAATGACCCCAAAAATAGGATTTTGATCCAAAATAATTCACACAAAAAAAAAGTTATAAAAGTGTCTTTTGCGCAAATTAGTGTGCAATAGGAGTTAACTGTGACGGCTACAGTTAAGTTCTATTGCGCATTAATTTTGTGCGCAATAGGGGTTAGTTTTATTTTCACCACACTTTGTATAATTTCAAAGTTTTGAAATTCACGTTTTTTCCATACTAAAAACCAAAGATTAGTCATGTCTCAAAACTCCGAAATATCAATATTTTATATAGAACTTGATATCTTTTTCTGCGAACAATAATGTAGGCTCAATACATCAAGCATATCTAAACGTTTGGATCGTCGTTTTAGGGGTTGTAAAGTATCCCGATGTAAGTTTTGTTTGGAAACTTAATATCGTTAGGTTTAAGTGTTTTATTTTGTTAGGTTTTGATTTAAGCGTTTTATTATTTAGTCAAGGCATTACTTTATTTGGAATATGTCGAGATTTTTTTCATAATTAATTTAGAACATCGCACAAGTTATTAATAAACTATAATAAAGACTAAGATAACTAATTATCATTAAGAAAATAATACAAGAATATATATTTACATAAAATGTAAATATATATTTTTATCCTTATATATATAATATTAACATAAAATGTACAATTTATTTACATATACACAATCTCTAATCAGTCCCACATGTGGGAGCCTTTAGAGTAACCCTAGGCCTAAGGCGATCCCCACCACGCTCACCATCATCTCCATCCCCCTTCTTTCTCTTAATAATAGGATGCTCTATGTCATGAGCATCATTCTTTCACTTCCTTGCGCCCCTGAGCATAATATGTTTCTTCTGGGGTTTACGTGCGCTATGTACGATCGGAATTTCATCAGCATCAGGAGACGGGTCCATCTCATCAGGAGACGAGTCCACAGGCGCAGAAGGATGAACCTGAAATAACATATAAACAATTAGTATTAATTTTAATTTAGATTTAATTAATACATTATCTTTTGGTAAAAAATCAAACATGTGTGTCGACGGGCTCCTGAGAGGGCTGATGAGAGGGCTCCTCAGCTGTCTCCTCACCTCACCTCTATCACCACCCCCTTCTGCCACCACCACCTCTATCACCACCGCCTCCACGAGCATGATCACGACCACCCGCCACCTGATACGGGATCTCTGGAACACGCTTATGGATACGTCCTAGCTCTTATGATTGTCGCATATCACTATCGGCTAGCTCAACGATCCGGGCTATAAATCCCGCTGTCCCGGGGAATCCATATGGTCCATGCCCCCAGCGTATCGTCTGTACGGTCCGTAGCCGCATTTGTTTGCAAATATTAATGATTGAATAAATTTGTAACGTAATATATAAGATGATTAAATAAATTTAAGTGGGGGTAAACTTACCAACGCCTAATACTATCTCGTGAGTGCTGCATATCCTCGACCATCTGGATGACGCGTCCTGGGATCGCCAATCAAGCTGTGTGTGATCTGTCAGTACCAAGTATGCAGGAGTGATGCCCGCATGCTTGTCCCGCATATATTGGTCGTGCTCTTAAAAATTCGGCTCAGGTATATCCTATACATGTTCGAACTATCGTAAGACGCAGTAGGGCGCGTGATCCCCAACGATATTCATGTGTATCAACATACATCGCGACCTCCACATGGGCTCACCAGCCCTACAAAACTCCTGCAACTGATCCAAAATCTTATCATACGGCCTCCATATAAAAAACTGTAAAAAAAAAAATAGTGAATTAGTAAACAATAAAGGACAAAAATAGTAAAAAAAGAAGAAGAAGAAGAAAATAATAATGTAAAATCAAAAAAACTTACCATGTCTGCCCTCCTGAATGAAAAAGTCTGTGGTGCGTATCCACATCTCGGATTACGCTTCCCGTCCATCTCTGCGTGTAGGGCATGCCCTCAGTAACAAACTCAGGTTGAGGCTGCGCAGCTACTGGCTGAAAAGGCCTCATCCTAGACCACACCCATATCTGAAAGGGTCATTAAAAATATATTTTATTAGTCATCGTTTCAAAAAGCTATATTTAGAATAAAATTATACACACTTAAATATATTACCTGGAGGAGCATGTGAAATCTTGAAAAATCCCTCTAATCGCCCATAGACGCTCGACATAATGCTTGATACAGGTAAGCCAGAACAGCAGCGCCTTAGCTATAACATCCCAACTCGCCTAGATCCTCTAGAAATAGCAAATACTTTAAGCTCACATGGGAACCCGATGTGTTCGGGAACAAGATACCCTTGAATATGATGAGTAAGTACAGATGGGCACGACGATCGACATCCACCTAAGGTGTGCTGTCTGTAATAGGATGCTCGATGTCTAAGGGGTGCAAATGAGTACAGAGGGCAACCATCGACATCTGAGTCTGTCCCCATATCTCACCCTCTTGGGGCACATAATCAGTGAGCCTAGTCAACTCCTCCCGATACGACGGCGGTGGCTGAGGCTCCTCAATGTATAACGGGCGTCCATCTACCTGTAATCCATACATGACCTCCACATTCCGAAGCGTGATAGTGGCCTCACCAGTGCGGAGATGAAATGTGTGGTTCTCCGGTTTCAATCGCTCAACCATGGCCGTCACAAGAGCCATCCGACCAGCAACGACGCAATGATAGATACTGGCTCGATAAAGTATATCTAAAAAGTGAGGATGTGGGGGCCAAGCCCTTAAAAGATTCCACGCATGTTCCACCCTACAGGGACGGAACAACGTACTAGAATCTATAACCTCATCCCATAATAGCTGGGACCTATGATTATCCTGTAGATGAAGTACTAATAGATCGAAAGGTCTGGATGAAGGTTGGGATCCATGGAGGTGTCGTATCTGTATTAATAATTTTTAATAACATGTAATATTAATTATGTAATCCTTTATCGAAAAATTATACTAACTAACTAATCCTCTAACGGAAAATTATATTAACTATCTAAATTTGCGAATTAAATAATTGTTAATTAATTATTATACTAACTACAATTAACTAACTAATATTATATTAATAATATTTTTAATCCTAAACTAAGGATGTTCAATCCTAAATTAGGATTAACTATTTCTAATTAATAATTAATTATTATACTAACTACAATTAACTAACTAATATATATTAATGATATTTTTAATCCCCAACTAAGGATATTCAATGCTAAACTAAGGATTAACTATTTCTAATTAATACAGTATTGTTAATTAATTATTATACTAACTACAATTAGCTACCAAATATAGTATTAAGGATTAACTATTTCTAATTAACAATTGATAATTAATTAGATAACTAATTAGCACATTAACACATAAAATTATATAACTAATTAGCACATAAAATTATATAACTAATTAGCAAATAAAATTAGATTAACACATACATTTAGATAACTAATTAGTACATTAATAATTAACATGGATTAAACAATTTTACAAATAAATAAATTAACAATTAGATAATTAACAAACAAAGATATTATTAGGAGATTAGTATATTTTCCTATAATCAAACAATTAACAAATCATTAACAAATAATTTAAAATTAATAAATCATTAACAATTAACTAATCAAATAATTAACAAATAATTTTTTTTAATTTAAAATGAAGCCCTATTGCTCACAAAAAAATTGCTTATTTTTTTTTGAAATCCGCGGCTATTAAACATTAATCACGCTTAGGATACCTAGATTAAAGGTTATTTTTGAGTTTTTGAAATCGAATTCTATGACGCTTTAGTACGAAATCCAAGCTTCGAAACTTGTTCTTGACTTGAATATACCGAGAATATTAATTTTTGGGTTAAAAAATAACACGAAAATTACACTTTTAGAACCTGAAACCTCGAAAATTGGGTGTTAATGGGCATAAAAGATGGGGGACTGATCGGGTAGGGAAGAGATTGCTGGGTATTTATTAAACCCCTATTGCGCACAAAATTATTGCGCAATACTAATTTTGTCACTTTTGTAACTTTACTTTTTCTTTTTATTGGTGAGTTATTTGGGATCAAAATTCCACTTCCACTTTTGGATCATTTAAGTTGCGGACTGAGAGCCTGTTTGGATGGATTTACTTATAAGCTAAAAAAATTAAGTTGGATAGTCTAGAGCCCGTTTGGATTGGCTTATAAGTTGCTTATAAGCTGTTTTCAGCTTTTTTAAGTGTTTGGCTGGCCAGCTTAAAGTCATTTTGTGCTTAAAATAAGCTCAAAAAAAAATAATTAGGCCCATTTAACTTAGCTTATCTAAAGCAGCTTATAAGCAAAAAAAATAAGTTAGACTACTCCAACTTATTTTTTTTAGCTTATAAGCTGCAAACAGCTTATAGGCATAAGCCCATCCAAACAAGACTCTAACTTATTTTTTTTTGGCTTATAAGCTATTTTCAGCTGTTTTAGATAAGCTAAGTTAAATAGGCCCAATTATTTTTTTGAGCTTATTTTAATCACAAAATGACTTTAAGCTAACCGCCAAACACTAAAAAAAAAAAAAAAAAAATTAAAAAAGCTGAAAATCCAAACGGGCTCCGAATATATTCGTACTGCTGGCTAGAAAGTAGTAGTTGACATATTTAAGAGTTAGTGATAAGCTTATCGTTTTCAAAAAATAGCTTGTTAACCTTCTTGGTCCTCTTCATTAATTATACTAGTAGTAGTTGATTGTATCTGACAATGATTGGTGCTCTATTCATCATTGGACTGTCAATTGTCACCGCCGTTGACGGCCGTGATGTGCTGAAGTTACCATCTGAAGCATCAAAGTTTTTCAGTGGTGGATATGATGATTCCATGGGTAGTAGATGGGCTGTGTTGCTTGCTGGATCAAGAGGTTTCTGGAATTACAGGCACCAGGTTACCTTACTCTAAATTATTCCCTTGCCATAGTTTAGCTTTTACCTTGATATAGTTTGTTTTTGTTTTTTTTTGGATTTTCTTTTTTGGAAGACAAAATGATTGAGTAGCAAACAAGAATAGTCAAATAAATAGATGAACACAAGTCAAAATGATTGTACTAGCTTTGAAGTCACTATTAGTTACACTTACCAGTAAGACCCGTTTGTTAATTGAAGGTAGTATGAAAAAAAACATATTTGTAATTTACTTAAACTAAGATAAAGCCTAAATTATATGTGCTATATACTTTATTTTTGTGAATTTTATAGAATACTTATTGGAAGAACCCTTTTTCCAGTTCTTTCATCTTTGAGAGTTCTGGGAATTTCAGTTTAAGTTGTAAGCTTGGACTTTTAAGATAAAAGTGTGGTCCTGCCTTTTTTTTGTGTGTGTGTGTGTGAAGGTAAATGGCTCTAAGTTCTGCTCTCCTACTTCTGATTTTAGTTCCTGAATTATCATAGGCTGTAGAACTGTACTATCAAATCGTAGTTTTTCCAAAATGAATTAGTTTAGGTTTCCTTAGCCTTGAAGTCGTCGAAACTGAAATTTAAAGGCCTACAATGACTTTCAGCACCTTTAACCCGTTCCAATGGCGCCCGCTCAGGTATATACCCTTTGCAATCTGTCCACTACCAAAATAACTAGACTCATGGAAAAATCGGAACATATGAGGTAGCAATTGTGACGGATCGGACTCTGGAGAAGCAGCAAGGGAAATAGGTTAATGGTGGCTGAAGCCAGCTAGCTGACTTTGCTACTGGAAGAAGTGAATTACTGAATGAGCAAATGTGTCTACATCTGACTTCTTTTGAATTAGCTCATTACTAATGTGAATATAGAATCTTTTGATCAAATAGTACACTGGGGATACTGTAAATTAACATTGTCTTTATCTGGAAAAGCTTGAATAGTACTTTGTATCGAGATCAGTTAGAATGCCATAATTCCACTACCTTCTGGCCCATTAGGCGAGTCTGATTTTGCTTCAGTTGAAAGACTAATTTTTGTTCCATAATAGTAGATATACTGATTTATTTGGTTAGACATGGAAGAAAACTTAAAATGGACCTCAGAAGATGCTGGTGTTATGGGAATAATGCACTGTTTTTTATGACCTCTTGTTTCTACTTTGCTAACAAGCCTTGTCAATTTTTTATCTTTTGTACCAGGCTGATGTTTGCCACGCATATCAGTTGTTGAAGAAAGGTGGCCTCAAGGATGAGAATATTATTGTTTTTATGTATGATGACATCGCTCATAATTTTGAGAATCCTAGGCCAGGAATCATCATAAATAGCCCTAGCGGTGAGGACGTTTATAAAGGAGTTCCAAAGGTAGGTTCTCAGGCATGAATCACCTCTAAAATCTTTAAACTGTCATTTTTACTCTACTCTGATAATATTTCCCTATGGCAGGATTATACGGGGCATCATGTTACAGTCAACAACTTCCTTGCTGTTATCCTTGGGAACAAATCCGCTCTTACTGGAGGCAGTGGGAAGGTGGTGGAAAGTGGTCCAAATGATCATATCTTCATTTTCTACAGTGATCACGGTGGTCCTGGGGTGCTTGGTTAGTTCCTGCATGGAATTTATGATACCTCTCAATTAGTGCCTGTTAGTTACATTATCACTATAAGACTAGACAAAAACAAAAGTGTGGTTACTTGAAAGGAGGCAGTTTTGTTTTTGTTCAGTTGCTATTCTATTTCACTTGTGTAGGATAAAATATAGGATATACTTAGCTTTATCTCTGTTTCTTGTTTGCTTTAGATATTACTCCCTCCGTTAGATTTTATTTGGCGGTATTTAACTTAGCTTAGAGTTTAAGAAAGAAAGGATTTTTGACACATACTAAAAGTACCCTAAGAACTTGTGGTGATGATGACATTTCTATGACTGTAAGAGCATGTCGTTAAAGGGTAGAATGGGAAGCTCAAAGTAAGGAGCTTCCAATATTAAAAACTTGTCATACTTTTCGAAAAAATAAAAAGGAAAAAATGTCAGAATATATAATAGAACAGAGTATTTACTAGCGAGTTTGAATTTGCTGTTTAATTTTTCAATATTTTAGTTACATATCGTGACAGAATCTATGGCTTGAAAGTTGAAACACACTCTATCTATCATCCCTTTTTCTTCTCAATTTGGAGTTTTTTAGGCAATTTCCTTGTTATGCAATAAGCTTGGTATTTGGACACACCATGGTATTCAGTTTCATGCGTAGGAGTAATCAAACTGTAGGAGTAGTTCTGTGGACTGAATAGACTATATATTTATTTTGACAGGTCACTTGTTATTAGGAATAGAGCAATGACTATGTAGGTTATTATTTTTTATGCTTATGGGTTTGGTAGTTACTATAAGTCTGCAACTCTTATTCTTATACTTTCACAAACCAGGGATGCCTAGTGGCCCTTATCTCTACGCTGAGGATTTAATTGATGTCTTGAAAAGGAAACATGCGTCAGGGACATATGAGAGCTTAGTAAGTCACTTTTGTCAGTTCTTTCTCCTTCTGTCACTTTCAATTTTCTATACGTGGAGGGTCAGATTTTTGTGATCAATTCGGTTGACGCAGTATACTTATTGTTATGCCCCTTAAATGATCTTCAGGTCTTTTACATTGAAGCTTGTGAGTCTGGGAGTATATTTGAGGGCCTTCTTCCTGAAGGTCTTAATATCTATGCAACAACAGCATCAAATGCTGAAGAAGACAGTTGGGGAACCTACTGTCCAGGAGACTATCCAAGTCCTCCTCTAGAATATCAGACCTGCTTGGGTGACTTGTACGCTGTTTCTTGGATGGAAGACAGGTATTTCCAGAGGCTTTTTGATGTTCTTTCCGACCTCCTTTCCGTTTCTCCTCTTTTGTTTACAGCTTACTAGTTTGTGAGCAGGCGACTTGCCTATGCAAGTGGCATGTCTTTGTTTCCTATGGTTTGATGATATAAATTTGGAAGATTACGATTTACAGTTCTTTTAGGTGGTTATTTTTATGGTTTATGTAATGTAATTCTGCCTTCTATTGACTAACTATGATCTGTCTACATGAACAGTGAAAAACACAATCCCCAAGCAGAAACTTTAGGAATGCAATATGAGCTGGTAAGAGTTTCTTGATGACTTTACTAAAAAAGAAAAAAGAAAAGGTTTCTTGACGAGTGTGTTTGTGGACTTGAAAGGAATTTTGGGCTTCTCTGTCTCCTTTAGTTTTTCAATTATTTTGGTTTGAGAAGGGGCTCTTCTTAAGTGGTAAGCAGAATAGCTGACAAACCTTACTAGGGGATATTATAGATGCCTTTACGATCTGCACTTGCTCTATTATTGCTTAAAAGAGGCCTTTGAACATTATACCCCGTGGAATTAGTTGAGGTGCACACAAGCTGGCCCATGACACCACAGTTATTAAACAAATTAGAAAAAAAGAGGCCTTTGAACATCCTTCTGCGGGCATCCTGATTTTGTAGGTTAAAAGGAGAACTGCCAACTCGTTTGCGCATGCAAGTTCCCATGTCATGCAATATGGTGATCTGAAGCTAAGGGATGATCCTCTTTCCCTTTATTTGGGGACCAATCCCGCAAATGATAATTACACTTTTCTGGATGAGAATTCCTCAATGCTATCCTCAAAGCCTGTTAACCAGCGTGATGCAGATCTCTTGCATTTCTGGGACAAGGTATGCACTAAGCTCCTTTATGCAGTGTAATATTCTGATGTAATACTTCAAATGTCAACTTCAAGTTATTTGACTGACTTCACTTGTGTTACTAAATCAAGGGAACTGCATAATAGTATGAGTGCAGCTAATTTTTCTGTTATATGTTATTATAAGATCCCTGCTTCAACTTTTTTTACCCTATAAGCTATTGAATATTGGATTAATTAACAAGTAAAGGTAAACAGCATGGTTTGAGATATTATTATGGGTCAGAGACTTTTATAATCAAGATGCACTTGATAGGAGGAAATATTTATGAGTTTATCTAAGAGATAGTATAATAATGCTTAGTTTTGGTTTAGTTTCATGATTTCTGTTAATCAGTGAAGACAGCTATTGTAGTTATCAGTCTATCACTTCATTTGATCAATCATACATCTGGATATTTATCATTAGATGCAACTAATATCCAATTCTTTTCTGGATATTGGTAGTTCCTCAAGGCTCCTCAAGGCTCAGATAGGAAACTTGAAGCCCAGAAGCAGCTGACTGAAGCTATGTCACACAGAATGCACATAGACGACAGCATTGCACTTGTTGGAAAGCTTCTATTCGGGATTGAGAAAGGTCCTGAGGTGCTGAATAAAGTCCGACCTACTGGCGAGCCTCTTGTTGATGATTGGGACTGTCTTAAATCCTTTGTAAGCATAATCTAAATCTTTATTCAAATCATTTACCTTCCAAATCTTCACCTACCTAATGCAACAATGACTTCGGGGGTAGGGAGGTCTTTTTTTAAGGGAAAAGGGTCAAATATACCCCTCTATTTTATTTTATTAGCCAACTTTATCCTCCGTTATTGAAAGTGAACAAATATACGCCTGCCGTCAACAAAGTTTACCCGTACCCCTATTTGGATGGAAAACCCCAAATCAAATTAAATTACCTAATTTTAAAAAAATTACCCAATTCCTTCCACAACCGGCCCGCCCCGACCCAACCCCGATTTCATCTTCTTCTTGAAGAAGAATGCTCAAAAAATTTGCGCCAATCTCCTTCAATTCTCAATCAAATGAGCTCAAATTTTAGATGCAACTTCCTCAAAATTCAGTGAACAAATCCCAACCACCAGTTTCTTCAAACAAAACATTGAATTAACAATGAAGCAATAGTTGGAATGAAACAGATGCTACAACGACTAAAAAATCTCAGTAGCACACTTTACCTCCTTATCAACAGCCAATGCAGTATAGACAATGCGAGCATTTTCTTCAGATCCAAGATCTACTTCCAAGTTGCTGCAGAAAGTATACCTCATAAAATTCACTTCTTTGCATAGGAATATAAATCAAAAGTGCATTAACACAGAGTATAACTCATTATTGCTAGTGCCTAAATTTCACAAATTTGCTACTCTGTTCTTCAGTTCTGATTCTTGAGTTTAAGAATGCATCAAGTTCCCATATCATGCCAAATGGAATTGTAGGTGGAAATATATGCTAATTTTGATTCACAAAAGAACAGCAAAGAAACTAACAAGCTTTCTCAGTGACGAAATTCAGTACGACACTTTCCAAATGTTTTCTTTGCCAACAAAGCTAATACTTCTTTTTGAGGTAAAATTCGCAATCTTGAGACTACAAGTTCATTTCGAGTTCAGTGTTAAGCTTCTCTATAAGTATCTCAATTCCGAGATTTTTTTTTTCTTTTTGGTAAAGTGAAGCTTAAGGTTCAATGGTGATAAAAAAAAATAAAAATCAATGTTTGTTTGAAGAAATTGGTGGTTGGGATTTGTTCACTGAATTTTGAGGAAGTCGCATCTCAAATTTGAGCTCATTTGATTGAGAATTGAAGGAGATTGGCTCAAATATTTTGAGCATTCTTCTTGGAGAAGAAGATGAAATCGGGGCCGGGTCGGGTAGTGGAAGAAATTGGGTAATTTTTTAGAATCAGGTAATTTAATTTGATTTGGGGTTTTCCATCCAAATAGGGGTACAAGTGTAAACTTTTGTTGATGGCAGGGGTATATTTGTTCGCCAGGGGTATAGTTGTTCACTTTCAATGGAGGATAAAGTTGGCTAATAAAATAAAGTAAAGGGGTATATTTGACCCTTTTCCCTTTTTTTTTTTTTTTTTTAAACTATACAGAGCTGTTCATATAATGTGACAATTTGTGTCTTATTCCCCAGGTTTTATTTAGATACAACAACTTGGGGATCACCTGTCAGTTTAATTCTAGATGAATTATGATTTTTCTGCTTAAAGTTCTGCTTATCCTAGATGTAAATGCCTTATCCTTTTTCAGGTAAGAACATTTGAAACACATTGTGGATCATTATCCCAGTATGGAATGAAACATATGCGTGCCATTGCTAACATGTGCAAGGCTGGTATAAAAATGGAGCAGATGGCCAAGGCATCAGCACAAGCTTGTGTGAGTATTCCTTCCAACTCTTGGAGTTCACTTGACGAGGGATTTAGTGCGTAGGACACAAATTTCTGGGCTCTCAGGGTATCATCATCTTGGCATCATTGTCCTCATGTTTATCTATATGTACAATGATTGTACATATGCCATTTAGAATAAAAAGGATAGTACATATGCTTCTTTCTTAAGATGTTACTGATCTTGTATAAGTAAAGCCAACAAATATTTATCACTTTGTTGTGTTAATGCATTGGATTGTGACGAGAGTTTTTTATGTACAATTGATAAGCCTAACTCACTACCTAGGAATTTAAGAACCACGGTAATTGTACTTAATACGAAAATGTAAAAACGACCATATTTGAAATGTTTTAAACTCGGTATTTGTATTTCTCTTTGTAAGTTCTCGCCTACCACCGACCTGAGTATAGATGATAATGAATACAATCTCTGAAACATAAAGTGCAACATGGTTACTTGGTATAAACTTTTTTCATTTTTTTCATTTTTCGATAACAAGTTAGTTGGTATAATCTAATAATGGTGGACATTATTAAAAGTTTTCGTAGAATTTAAGATTCCTTCATCCTTCCCTCAGAAAATCTGAAGACTATACATATAGTAAATGAAACTTTGAGAGAGATTCTAGTGGAGCTCATTGTAAATGGATAACAAAGTATCAGGTGTGCTTGTTCAACCTTTCTTTCACTTTCTTCTTCAAGTTACCCTTTAACACTTGCTGATTGTCATTTATGCCAGTGGATAGGGAGACTTTGTTTTCCTTTCTTTTTGTAGTAATAGCGTGGTTGCGCGGGCTAGCCGCTTTTTAGCCCTATAATTGAAAAATAATCACTATCATAGAGTTTCAAATTTCAGAGGTGAAACTCCATAATATATTCTAGAGTTTCAGACTATTTTTCAATTACATAAGCTAATAGTGACTATTTGTGAATTTTGTCCTTTTATTTTTCTCAAAAAAAAATAAAAAAAATATGGGCTTTTGGCCAAACTTAGTTGGACCATAGGTTCGAAGCTATGTGAAGAAGGCGCTCTACCTTCCTCCCAACTTAATACCAAGCTCCGTCAACTATAAGATTCAAATGCTTGACGTGCTCCTAATCACACATCAAATAACAATGCATGTCACGTGATGCGTTGTTGCTCCTAAACCAAAGCCCTAGGGCTCAATGGACAGGGAGACTTAACACCATGATGAAACAAGATTAAGTGCTTTCTTTGGCTTATGAACTGATCCTTGGCTGAGTGCTTGAGCACTTCAGAAAGAACTCCAAAGAAGCAATCAATATGATTAAAAATGCTGTAAATGATCAGTATTTGGACATGCTGCAAAGAGTATTTTAAGTAACAAGTTTAACAAAACGACGAAAAGAATCTGTCATATGAAAAGATTGCAAGCGAGGCCATAAAGATAATATGCTATGCAATGTGCAGAATATAATATTGATATTAAGAATCCGTCTTTTGTCATTTAAAAGAAGTTTAACGATAGGTTATATAAATTAGAAATCGACAGAGTATTTTTATTGTCTGCTAAGTGCTATCCAAGAAGAGAGAGAGAGAGAGAGTTAGATTAAGTGACTCACAAACAGTTTTGGATTATTTTTTGCATTTATGTTTTAGAAAATATTTATGTTAGTTCCACGAAATTGTGTTTCAGTTTTTTCTTATTCTTGAATAATAATTTTAGTTTAATTTTAAAATGAAAAAAATACTTCAATCCAAACGATGCTAGTTGATGATGAAAAGTCATTGCAAAGCTTCTATAGACTATAAATAAACAGGTTAGCAAGATTTGGTTCAACAAACTAATAGAAATACCTTATTTGTGTCCCTTTTGGTTTCGGTCTATTCCATGTCTTGTTGCAATAATTCTAGTCTCTCTAATCGGAGAATTGGTGAAATCGCTGTAGAACGACAATAATTGTGTCCCTTATTTGTTGCAATTATTGTCTTGTTCACGACAATAATTTTGGCTTCCAATTCGAATCTTTTACGTGATTGTTTAAATAACGTTAAATATATACTCTGTCTGTCTCAATTTATGTGATATACTTTCCTTTTAAGTCTGTCTAAAAAAGAATGATACATTTCTAAATGTAGAAAGAATTTAACTTAAAACTTCTCATTTTATCCTTAATGAAATGATTTAGAGCCACACAAATATCTATGGCTTGTTTTAGACCACAAGTTTCAAAATTCTTTTTTTTTTCTTAAATTCCGTGCCTAATCAAACTATATCACATATTATGTAAATAGCGTTAAATATATACTCCCTCTATTCACTTTTACTTGTCCACTATTTCATAAATAGATTTTCACTTTTACTTGTCCACTTTCGCATATCAAGAGAAAAATTATTTTGTTTTTCCTTTTTTGACCTTAGCATTAATTACTTATTCTAAATTATTTTTCAAATCCAATGCAATTATACATCAATTAATATGGATATCATGGTAAAATATACACTTCATTTATTATTTCTTAAAAAGTGTGTAAACCGCGCACAGTTTTTACTCAAAAATTACGAGGCTGTATTTGCCACCACTTTGGAAGTGTTGCACTCCATTGTCTAAATGAGAAATAACAATATTTATAATAATAATAACAGACTTTTTTTTTTTTGTATGAATACATCGAGATATAAGGGTTAGTATTGTTGTTTTCACTTTTGATCCGTTCAATTTAGCATCACCTAACCATTCTTTGTTAGTAGGACAGCCATGAAAATCAAATATTTTTACTTTATTTGGAATTTTAAAGTTGGAGTTGAAGATGGAGTTTTATTTGATTATAGTTTTTGCAAAGATTATTGTTTGAATGTATTGAAAATGAAAAAAGTGTAAATAAGATTTTAGGTGTTTTTCAAATTTTAAATACAACTTCTGATTAGGAATTTTCATGGCCAAACGCTGATTTCCAAATAAAGTGAAATAATTTTCCGAAAAAAAGTGAAAAATTATCATGGCCAAACGGGTCTTAGTTTGCATCACTAGTAACTAA
Source organism: Lycium barbarum (assembly GCF_019175385.1). NCBI lineage: Eukaryota > Viridiplantae > Streptophyta > Magnoliopsida > Solanales > Solanaceae > Lycium > Lycium barbarum. The sequence continues at coordinate 35,858,961 of NC_083340.1, read as the reverse complement.
ACTAAATATGAAGAGAAGAACAATATAATTTTTCTTTCGGAAAAGGGTCAAAATTACCCCTGAACTATTCGAAATAGGTCACTTATACCCTCCGTTAAATTTTTGGGTCAAAAATACCCTCGCCGTTACCCGATGAGGCCACAAATACCCCTCTGGTTAACGGCCTTCCACTTCATCCGATGTGGCAGTGCCACGTGGAAAATATTATCCACGTCATCCTTTTGAATAGTTCAGGGGTATTTTTGACCCCCCCCCCCCACCCCGCACCCCCCAAAAAAAAAAAATTTAACAAAAGCTTTGAATTTTTTTCTTTTTTCACCAGCCACCCTCACCCCCTCTCCCAGCCACCCCCCACGCATCACCCCCCCCCCCCCCCCCCCCCCCGAATTTTTTTTTTAAAAAAAAGTTTGATTTTCTTTTTGTTTTTACACCAATCCCCCCTCGTCCTCCCACCCCTCAGCACCCACCCCCCTCCAAAAAAAATACATAATTTCTTTTCAAGATTTTTTTTTTTGGGTGGTGGGTGGTGCAAAAAATCAAAATCAAAAACTTTTTTTTTTTAAACAAAATTAAATTTTTTGGGTGGGTGGGTGGAGTAAGAAACAAAAAAAAAAAAATTCAAAACTTCTTTTCAAAAAAAATTTGGTTTTAAAAAAAACGTTTTGAAAAGTTTTTGTTTTTGGTTTTTTGCCCCCCCCCCCCCCCCTTCCCCTCCCCAATTTTTTTTTTTGGTTTCTTACTCCACCCACCCACCTAAAAAAATTAATTTTGTTTTTGATTTTTTACCCACCCACCCACGCACCCACCACCCAAAAAAAAAAAAAAAATCTTGAAAAGAAGTTATGTATTTTTTTTGGGGGGGGGGGGGGTGAGGGGGTGAGGGGTGGTTGGTGAAAAAAAAAAATTTCAAAACTTTTGTTAATTTTTTTTGGGGGTGGGGGGTGGGGTTGGGGGTCAAAAATACCCCTGAACTATTCAAAAGGCTGACGTGGCCGTCCACGTGGATAATTTTTTCCATGTGGCACTGCCACATCGGATGAAGTGGAAGGCCGTTAACCAGAGGGGTATTTGTGGCCTCGTCTGATAACGACGAGAGTATTTTTGACCCGAAAATTTAACGAAGGGCATAACTGACCCATTTCGAATAGTTCAGGGTATTTTTGACCCTTTTCCCTTTTTCTTTTACCGCCTCCGAAAATAGCCTCGAAAATGTCCAAATAATATTTGCATGTCTGATATGTTGTAAGGCACTTAAATAGCAAAATATTTTTTGTCTGCTTCGCTGAGATGCTGGACGCCAACATATTTGCCAAATTTATTTATAGTTCAATTAAATCAAAATCTGGTCCTTCTTTCGTCCATATTTGTCAAACTAATTAATTTCGGAGAACATTGCATTATAATTTTTATAAATCTAGTATTTTTTTAAAAGCACGTGACAAAAAATGGCATATATTATTTTACTATTATATATAAGGGAGAATTCTCATTTTTTGTAGTCCTCACATGAATTTTTATCCCTTTTTACCCTTACTTGAAATTTTTATGACTTTATAAATTGTCACACATTTTAGTAAATTTTAAGAACTTTTAAGGCTTTTTATGCCACTAAAAAGATGATGTCAAGGAAAATGTTATAGTGACCCCATAAAACATACTCATACATATTTGAGTTTTTTATGTGAAAATATTACTAAACTTTTTTCAATGTATCATTGTTAAATTCTTTTAAAATTTATCAAAAATGTAACTAATAGCCCTTTCCTTTCAATCAAAAATGAAATCCGTAGTATGGTAGTTAAGTAATCAAATTTTACGTGTGCGCACTTTTAACATAAAAATATCTAATAAATTGTCACGACCCAACCCCGTGGGCCGCGACTGGTGCCCTACAGGGACACCCCAGACAAACTCACACCCATATCATCGAAATCAGACTCGTCCAAACACAACATACGATATTCAGACTCAACATCGTAATCAGACATCTACCGAATACTGATCCTAAGCAGTCGCCCGTACAGATCAAACAAATCGCAAATCAGAAAAGAGGCGGAATGTACTTCGCCAAATTTTCACACACACACATCCGAAGGGTGGCGGAATGTACATCGCCCCCAAAAGCATACACATACATACAAAATCAGAGGCCGACTTGGCCATAGCAGTGTACGGGCCGCTTAAGAACACAAAACAGGCTCACATACGAACACACCGGACCCACGACCCACGAATCTGACTACAGGCCTCTAGACAAAACAGAACATAAGACATATGAACATAGGACGGGACAGGGCCCCGCCGTACCCACTCATCCAAGTATACAGAATACAGACACAACAAAAGATATGTACCAAAAGTAGGCTCCGGATCAAGGGGAGCTCTCCAACACAGCAGACTGAGTAGCCTAAATCGGAGGACCACCCAGACAAGCTTCTGTACCTGCGGGCATGAAACACAGCCCCCGAAGAAACGGGGGTCAGTACGGGAGAAGTACTGAGTATGTAAAGCAGAGGGTACAGAAATCACAACACAGCTGGAGTCAGAAAGAACAAACACACCGACATCGTAGACAAAGCAAACCTGTGCGGGAGGCGAACGTACAAATGCAAATCAAATCATGCATAGGGTATAGGAACGTGGTCACCCCCCCGACGCTGGTGCCACAACACATCATAACTCCAGAAGTTTTCAAATCTCCGTACAGTCTCCAGACACATCATATCACACACACATCATATCATCAGAACATATCAAATGCCATATCACATCATAACTCCATAAACGGTAACCGGCCCTATGGCGAGGCCTCGGAAACCGTAACACATCATAACTCCCGAATATATTATAGCGCGCACGATCACAAAGTCGGCCCGGGTACCGACGAACGAAGTCACAACAGACAGCACGAACAGAGTAGTGCAGAAACCATATGCATATCAAAATAATTTGTCGGACTCAACATGTCGTTTACATATAGGTAGATACTGACGCCAGAAGGCTCGGAGTAGGAATCGAATTGATAAAAGTAGGCATATAAAGGTTACGAAGTTCCAAACTGTCAAATTCGTAAGAAGAACTGTTTATAAGTCATTTTCCGAAAATCTCACATCATTCAAAGTACAGAACGTACATTGATGGCATAGGAAGTTTCAAACACATCTTTGGGTCATAAACAGACGGTTGCGGATCATAACGGACACAAACGAATCAAACAAACCGAATAAGGGGAGCCTCGGGGCTCGCGGGCCCACCTCGGGTCAAATTGAGGCGGCGGACACAAATCGCAGATTTTTGGCTCCATAGAGTCATTTACAAAAGTTTCGAAGAGTTTCGGACTCAACAACACAAGTTATGGAGGTACGAGCGTTCTTTTACCCAAATGGGACCAAAAGGTTTCAATCGCGCTGAATGAATAGTGCTCGAACTTGAACCTCGATTTCCGAGAGCAGAGTTATTCCCGTGATTCCGAAATTTACCTAGTTGGTCTAGGACATGCCAAAAGAATGAGAGGTAGGCTTTACATACCTGGTTGGCGCCTTACACTCCTCAAATCGCAATTCCCGTTTCGTCTAGAAACTGCAAATGGTCACTTTTACCAGTTACTATTCATGAGAATCAACACTTTAGTCTTTGGGCTATATTTGGCTACCGAAATTTTGGCAGCACTTCCCCTATAAATCTAACACCCCCGAGACTTAGCTCGGCTCAAAATACAACGACAACAACAACCCCAAACATCATTAAACCATACAAACCACAATCATACTACATTAACTTCAAAATTTTACTTTAATACATGAGTTGGCAAATTCTTGATTCAACTTCAAAATTCCAACTCTATTTCCACATTAGTCCATTCATTCACTCATTCTCAATTATTCAAACACACTACATACAAGTTCCAAATCACATACAAACATCCCCAAAGTTCACTACTTTCCAATTTTCATTCAAAACACCAAAAGTTACGACGAACGTTCTAACTTGCGTCGTTTCATTCCAAATTCGTTATCATCAACCATAAATCTTATTTAAAGTCTTTAGTGTCATAAATATACTATGATATACACAAATATACCAAATGTATACGCTTTCCGATAACGTCCGAAATTATTTTCCAACACCAAATCAATTCTCCAAACATTCATTTACGTTATAAAGGTTACAACGACACCTCAAACGACTAAACGGAATTAAATTCACATGGTCTTGCACTACATACAAGCCACGGCCAAACACACTCTTTTTGCACACACATGCCAAGCACAAACACAACACCATTCCAAAATCTTCATGCTAATTCAATCACTAACACATATGTACCCATTTCATAACATAAAAACATTGAAATCTTACCTTAATCTTAAGATCCCGATTTGCCGCAAACGAGCACCTTACGCCAAACTAATTGTACCCCGTTGAAGAGGGGCTCGAGTACTTCATAATACGTTAAGGACAAGGATTTTTAGATCACCACAAAGCTAGCAAATTTTTTTTTTTTTCTTTCCCTATACCCTTCGGCCGAGAGCCATTTTTTTCTTGTTCTTGAATTTTTTTCTTTTGTTCTAGATAATTATCCATTACAATGTGATATATATCCACTTATAGGTCATGTGCATAGCACATGACCTTGATGGAATGGGCTTGGGCTTGCCCCCCCCTTTGGCCGGCCACTTTCCTTCCTTTGGGCCTCAATTTTTGTATTCCATTTTCTTAGCCCAATGCATAAAATGTCCCGTTTTGTAATTCCCGAAACTAATTTCTAAAATTCCAAATTCACCCTCGGCCTTCCCCGAGGTCTTGACATTAATAGTTTCATAATCAACACGAGCATAGCAACTTGAATCAAATTATTTCCTCGATACACACAAGTCTTATTTATTTCATGATTTCCCGTTATACGAAAATACGGAACATAACATAAATTACTATATTAAAAGAGGAACTATATTATTTTTATACATATTCTAAAAATGTTTGAAAAACATTGTATTTAAAGAAATATAATTTTGATACAGTAATAATACTAGACAATTGCAAAAAGTATAATTTTTACTGTTAAAATATTTTGTAAAAAAAGGGATAATATATTTTATATAATTTAGGAGTGAGAATTTTTTTCATGTTAAAATCGACTATTTTGTCCTAAATTATATAACATATTAATTATCCGGTATTTTGCAAAATAGTTTTGGTAAAAAATAAGTTAGCCAATATGAGTTCAATTCAAAGAACTCAACGAAATTAATTTAACATATGAAAAACTCAATTTGGATCATCGGGGACTTAATCTCAAAAAATTAAATTAGAAGAGCTTACAATTATTAATTTTTTTCCTAAAAAAAATCTAATATGTAAACTCAGAAAAATGTTTTCCGATAATATGCATTTTTATACTTTAATATTTTAGAAGTCTTTCGAAAACGTCAAACTAATGTTATAAGAATAAAAAACCAAGAGAAGATTTTTTAAAAAAATATCTACAAATTGAATATTTAATGTCGGTTTGGGCCCGAATTTAGCTGGGCCAAGTGACACTACTCTTGTAGAATAAATGCCAAATCAGTGAAAGAAACCATGCTAATTGGATGGTGAAGCCCCTAGCTTACAAGATTTGCTGCTAATAAGAGATCTTCAATTGATATGGATGGTGTCTATGACACCCCAATAGGCGGAACTGGCTCCTCTCCTGGAGTCCGGAACCAAAATGATCCAAAAAAAACCTTTTGAACCAAAATATCCAATAAAAAAATATGTTATTAAAGTACTTTTAACGCAGTAATTTATTGCGTTAAAGGACTTAATCATAATGACACGGTTAAGTCCTTTAACGCAGAGGTCCCCCATTTTTTTTTGCCTCTTTCTTTACACTTTTTTTATGTACTTTAGCATAGATTAATCATTCTTCGGGACTCCAAAACTTCAGTATTTTATATAGAACCCTACTTATTTTTGTGCGATTAATAAGGTAGGCTCAACACATCAAGGATAAGTAAAACTTCGGATTGTCGTTTTAGTTGTTGAAAAGTGTTCGGAGTCCTTTTTTTTTAGCTTTAAGTTATTTATATTTTAGGATTTCGATTTACGCGTGTGATGTTTTAGTCAAAATTGCCTCCTTCATACCAATCTCAAAATAATTAAATTGCATCATTCTTAACAATATGAAAACACTTAAACTTGTTCATTAATTTGGAAACCTAACTTAAAATACAATCATCAAAGAAAGAAAAAACTTAAAATACATAAGCCTACACATGCCCTGGAGTTGATCTGCAATGGGTAGGACATGGGAATTGGGTGAAGAATTTGAATACTCGAATAACCCGAATGAGAGATACAATCAACGTTACAACAATATGATGACAGATGAGTGGAATTGGCGTGTTAGGGAGGCTGCAACACTGGAACCAAACTTGAGGTCACTAGGGCTTAAACGCCAAAAAAAAAGGTACTATGTCAATGCCTCGTGGCACTCCATAAGAGTTGAATTTTGCTCTTAACCGTTTTCGCGAAGAGAACAATCAGATGAAAATACGTTGCCTCATGGTAGAATATAGTCAACATAGTTATGTCAGATTCAGATCCAAGTAGGATGTGGACTGTGAGACGTCCGATGACGATGATTCCCCATGATATTATAAATAGTTGTACTGTATTAAATAAAGTTGGTGGGGTCATAGTCATGATCCCACAACCTATTGAGTTTGATACCTATATAAAGAGCCTTTTGCTACTTAGTATCTACTTAAAATTCAATGCCGAATAGTAGAAATATAGATTGTTCGGTATTTTTTTCCACAGGATTCAAATAGCAGTGGTGATGACAGCTTAAATCAAAGCAACTATTTCGGTGATTCCTCAACCAATAACAGTGAATTTGTGCTAGACGATTTCAAGCCCCACCTTTTAATAGAGCGTAATGACGATTTTTGCGAGTTGAAATATTCAGATCCACGTGAATATTATTGTGGTTTACGTCGCGAATGGGCATATCGGTACGCCGAATCACGTCTTGTTTGTGACTTGGAAAATCTCAACGCTCAAATCCTAACAACCTTCTCAATGACCATGCGTCGAGTAGGTCTAGAAACATGCGAGCTTGCCGTACAAAGGTTTAGAAAAGAAAACAACAGAATGCTAGCAAGACGTTGTAAATTTTACATGCTAAAGTTGGCCGAAGAACAAGCATCATCAATAGGTAGAGAATTAACATCTACTGAAAGAAGATATGTCTTAAGAAACCCAAAATATTGTTCTGAGGACGACATTGAGGACTTCAATTCCGATGATGATTAAGAATATTGTGATTTTAATTTTATGTTTAATTTATGATGATGTTTTAATTTGAAGAATATTAGTATGTTTAGCAGCAGATCAACTCAAGGGCATGTGTAGGTTCATGTATTTTAAGTTTTTTCTTTCTTTGATGATTGTATTTTAATAACTTTGGGTTCTAATTTAATGAACAAGTTTAAGTGTTTTCATATTTTTAAGAATGATGCAATTTAATTATTTCGAGATTGGTATGAATGATGCAATTTTGACTAAAAAATAACACGCGTAAATCGAAATCCTAAAACATAAATAACTTAAAGCTAAACAAAAATGGACTTCGAGCACTTTTCAACAACTAAAACGACAATCCGAAGTTTTGCTTATCCTTGATGTATTGAGCCTACCTTATTAATTGCACAAAAATAAGTAGGGTTTCTATATAAAATATTAAAATTTCGGAGTCCCGAAGCATGATTAATCTATGGCTAAAGTACGTAAAAAAGTGTAAAGAAAGAGGAGTTTAACCAAAAGAAGAAGAAACAATGGGGGACCTCCTTTAACGCAATAATTTACTGCGTTAAAGGTACTTTAGTAACATTTTTTTGTTTGTTTGGATATTTTGATTCAAAAGGTTTTTTTTAGGGTCATTTTGGTTCTGGACTCCCTCTGCTGTACCCAATCCCTCCATTTCCACCAGCGGGGTCTTGAATTGCTGTCTTTTATATAATTGAAGGGATGAGATTTATTTTGTTAACTAAAAGCTTTAACCCAGATTATTTTTATTCTCTCTCTTTCCCCATTCTCTCCCAAATGCTAAAGTCACATTAATATTAGTTATCTGTTCTGCCGTTTTTCTCCATGTTGTCAATCGAGAGAGTTCTGAAACAATTCCAAATTCTGCAGTATTTGGTAGAAGTGAATTCACTATTCACTTTGCAAACTAAACTGACTTTCATAAAGCATGAAGCTTTTACAAGTGCGCACACATAGGAAAATTTCAGTAATAAGAAACTTAGAAAAATACAGCAAGATCTCAGATTGATTTTATAACCATTGAAAGGAAAAAGTAAAAAAGCAAAAGCTACAAAACTTTGAGAATATGGAAACCCAAATTCTTCATCAAAAGTGTATCAACCAATTTTTTTTCTTTCCTAATTGGCTTAATGCATATGCAGCCCCCTAAATTTGTCCTTTTTTTTTTTTTTTTTTTTTTTTTTTTTTTCATTTTGATACCTCAATTAAGTGTTATTTCTATTGAACTCTTGAACTCGTCCTCAAGAGTGTCTATCAAACATAATCTGACTTACATAGTATTTTATCTTCAATGTAGCAACATGCTAATTTATGTATTCTAATTTAATTATGTCATTTTTTAGCTAAAGTTAGTAGCAATTGGGAGGGAAAAAAAGAGTAAGCTCTTGATTAAGCTGACAGTGAAAGAGCAGAACCAACAGAAATCGATACATCCATAACCTAAAAAATAGCTTACCACACGCCTTAAATATTGTTTTACCTTCATTACCACAATTTATTTTTTACTTTTAATAAAAATTAGATTTAGAGGGTATGATAGACACACTTAACGACGACTTCAGAGGTTCAATAGGAACAACACTTAGTTGAGGTGCCAAAATAAAAAAAAGGGACAAGTTTAGGGGGCTGCATATGCATTAAGCCTTCCTAATTTACAGGTCTGGGTCATTCAACTTGTCCATCTATGATAGTTGTAGCTTAATGAAATCAGAAATCTACACAATTTTGGAGAAATCCCAAGTCGAAGATTGTACTATTTCTCTCAACTTAGCCATTACAACTAACTTTAAACAAGCAGGCAACAATTCCTGCTATGGCTCTATTGATGCCTAAAAGTAAGAGAAATAGTGATTCATGGTTGGATGATTTGGGAGGACAACAGGTTCTTTTTGATCGAAGATGGGGTTATCTGACATCCGATGGGAGAGAGTGGGGGAACAGAAGAATAAAATTAACCTAGGTTAAAGCTTTTGGTTGACAAAATAAATCTATCCCTTAAATTTTATAAGAGTCACGTGTAAGCAATTCAAGACCCGACCGGTGGAAATGGAGGGATTGAGTACCGAAGGGGAGCCAACTCCAATGTTTATGAAATAATCAATAAGTGGAATAAGATTTCTTTTAAGTCAAAAGATTAACATGAGGAACTGTTGAACTGTTGAAGCTAGCTAATGAATGAAGCTAGCTAAGTGGGTTTGAATGAGAAATGGAGGGAAAAATGAGATTTAAAGCAAAGTCCTTTTTGGATATGAGCGTTAACCCACATAGGTGGTGGAAAGGAAAATAAGTGTGCTTAAATAGAGAAACACTTCTTCTAGCTCTTAAATAATTGAGAAGAGTGACTCCCCTCGCGCCGTTATCGCTGCTCGGCTCAGATTGAGATATAAATTTGTCAAATGATCTGATTGATAATCTTTTTACACCAAATTTATTTTATTCATTTTTTCATTTCTAATATTTTTCTGCGCTAAAATTAATTTAGAAATTTGCGGAATATTTTCATTTTCCCAAAGGACATTTCTGTTTTCTAAAAAGGCATGGCCTTTTCCGACCAGACACCATACATGTTCTGAACAGGTATTTCACTCAAAGCAGTGGCTATAAACACAGAGGAAATGCCTCATGTTCTGCATTCTAGATTATCGTAAAATCTCTGCATACCATCTGCATTCGGCATACTTTTACAAAATAAAAACTGAGTCAGCGTCTTGTGTGATTCGTTGCCATCTTTGAGTTCGCGTGAAGTCATACGCGTTTGAGGTACCACTACTCCTTCGACATGTTTATCCGTTTTATCCTGGGAGGAAGTAATCCATAACATCGGGTACTTGAGGGGATTAAATTCCTTAAGGACACACAGTGAATTATGTGGTCTCAAATACTGTTTTTGTCGTTATGTTTTCTCAGTTTATTAAAAATATTGTTTCGTTGTTTGAACATTATTTTACTAATGATGTTTATTGTTTTTTAGCACAGTTTGGATAATAATCTTAAGGAATTTATTATATATATTTTTTCTGTGTTCATTTCTACTCCTAAGTTACTACTTGATTTAAAGAATATAAAAACTTTGTCGAGTTAGTAAATTCGATTTAAAGAATATCAAAACTTTGCCGAAGTTAGTAAATTTGTATTGGTTTGAACAAATAAAATCTTCGCTGCTTCTCATTCTTTTGAAGATATAAAAGTACTTTTCCAGAAATAAAACTACTTTTTGTAGAAATAAAAGTACTCTTTCTTGAGATATAAAAGTTTTTTTTTTTTGAAATAAAAGTGCTCTTTCCTAAGATAAAAAGGTACCTTTTCAGGAATAAAAGGTTACATTTTTGGAGACTAAAATCTTTGGATTTTTACTCCAGTTTCGACTTAAAGTTTTCGTAACTTTTTACTCATTTGATTGCTCGATTAGAAGATATAAAAACTTCATTGAGTATATATAAGTTTGTGCATTCGGTTTGAAGATATAAAAACTTCACCGATTTATTAATCCTGTTTGTGTTTTTCAAATAAAAATGGGAGACCAAATTGCAAATGTGACTGCTACTGGTATTGGCACAACCGCCCTTGTCATTGGCTCTACGAGCAATGTTGCTAGTTTTAACCATTCTGCTCCTGCACTGTAACGACCCGCTTGGTCGTTGTGCCCGCGTTGATTTACTAGTACTTTCCCGAGGTTAGGAATGAGTGGACATAAATAGCTTGGGGTGTGTTTTATGTTGTGGTTGCGACTTATGATTGACTCTGTGATGTGTTTTTAGCTTGGTCTGTGTGTTGGCTGTGTTAATAAGGCCTTAGAATGATGTTTTTAAGACTAAGTATAAAAAGTGGAAAATTTCTGAGCTCACTGCCTAGATTTCACCGCTGCAGCGGAAGAATTTTCGCTGCCACGAGCCCGCTGCAGCAAGGAGGGGTCCCACTACAGCAAGATTCGATTTCCCAAATGGCCGCTGCAGCGAGGGTAGTTCTCGCTGCAGCGAAGAAGGGACTGCTGCAGCGGACCTCAGTAAACCAGACACCCGATTTAAATACCTTATTTCGACCCCACTCCTCACATAATCCCAAAGACAGTTCCCAAGAGTATAGAGGCGACTTTCTAAGGCTAGGGCACTATTCTTCATCAAAGGTATGCCTTAATCACTAACTTCTACGCGTAATGTTCTTAGTTAACTCTTATTTCAATCAAAAGGACCTTTAATGGGAATTGAACGGTAGAACACAAACGCCAAGGAAAACCCTAGAATACTAATGGGTATTGTTGGTTAATGTTGTTTGTTTATCTAAGAATAGAGATTATCGCTTCATAGCATGAGAACTTGTTATTCAAAGATGGAAATTGGTTATTGAGACCTAGGGTTCCAATAAAAATAGGGACTTTGGCTAAAATGAGATTGGTGGGATTAAAATGATTGGAGAACCCATGAATTGAGTTCATACTCCATTACTTACTTAAGCATTATGATTTCTAGACTTTGAACGTTCCGAAGCTTTGAGGAAAGGAAAAGCCATTGCAGAGTGATTGAATTGTTCCAGTTCGGCTTTGAGGTAGGTTACAGTTTACTTGAGTTAGACTTTGATTAGTTGATTGTATATGTCGTAGAATCTATGGGAGAAAGCATGTCTAAGACTTCGGATATGGAGGTTGGGTGATTGTTATTAGTTGTATGATTTAATTGTGCAAAGTGTTTCTCCATTGTTGAGGCTGATGAACTTGAATTATATTCTTGAAATTGTTGAAAGGAAGGTGTTCATATATACCCTTCAGAGATGAGTTGCTGTTAGTGACATGTTCTATTATATTAAGCAGATTATTTGTGAGTCTTGTTATGACTTGTGTTGTCGAACTATACTTTATTGATTTTTATTTGATACGTGTTCTTGAGTCATTCCTTGTGATTTGATTTTGAGACATTGTTGATGATGATTGAGATGGAATAGATGCATCTTTTAAGGCACATTTGACAGGGGGTGACGATGTAGCCTAGTGTGAGCTCGTGGTCCGAGGTTCTTTCCGGAACGAGTGGTACATGGATACCATGGGTCCCCTGCAGGTCATGGCTATTTGAGGAAAACATTACCATTTAGCATGTGTGTACAGATATGTGACAGAGAGGGAAACTTCATTGTTGTTTTATTTCCTTTGGTTTGAGTATTGGTGTTCGTTGTTGATAATTGGTGACTTATTCTGAAGTGGATTATTTGAGGATATTATTTGTGACACATGTTTGTTGTGCCCGTCTGCCTATTTTATATATGTATGCATGATATTAATCTTAGTCGGCCTATGATACCTTCCAATACGCGTGTTTGTACTGACCTACACTTGCTGCACTTTTTTGTGTGTGCAGAGTTTGAGCTAGAGACGTCTTCCAGACCTCGCATCTGGTTGAGGTTATTCGCTACAAGATCATAGGGTGAGCTCCTATCCGTGTCATGCCGCCTGAAGATCTTTCTTTATTTCAGATGTCTATTTTCATCCTAGACATTATGTTAGTTTTAGACAGTACTTCTCCTTTAGACATTGTTAGTTAGAGTCCTTGTACGGTGACTTTCAGATGTTGGGGATGTAATAGTCAGATTTCCACACTTGCTATTTATTTATATTATTGCTAGATTCTCCTTGTCATTTATTTGTGAGTAATGTTTTATAATTGGTGTAAGTAATTGAAATTGGCTTGATAATGGGGTTAAGTGATTAGTTCGCCCACTATAGGACTAGTGTGGGTGCCACTCACGTCTGTTTGGGACGTGAAAAAGTTGGTATCAGAGCCTTAGGTTCGTTGATCTCATCGTACAAGGACATGTCTAGTAGAGTCCTGCGGATCGGTACCGAAACGTCTGTACTTATCTTTGGGAGGCTATGGGACACTAAAAAACTTCAATTTCTTTAGTGCTACTTGATTCCAATTGGTATTTGGATGATTCAAATTGGTATCCGACTTTTCTTTCAATTCTCTCATAGATGGTGAGGACTTGTGCGACAACACCAGCTAATGAAGTACTTGCCTTGGCCGCTGGGGCCGCAACTAGTAGGGAAGGATAGGCCGCTGGGGCCGCAACTAGCAGGGAAGGATAGGCCGCTGGGGCCTCAACTCGTGGAGGAAGAGGCCAGGCCAGGGGTCGTGGTCATGGTAGAGGCAGGGGAGCAGCACCACCAACCAGGGGCAGGGCTCCTGCGGCTGGTCAGCAGCGCGCTGAGCCCCCTGAGCCTCAGGTTGTTGAGGATGAGGCAGCAGAGTTCGCAGCAGCACCTGGTCAGCCGGATATTATTGCTACTCCGATGCTGTCAGATGTTATGGTTCGAGGGTTGAACCTACTGAATGGTTAGCAGAGGCAGGTGTGTTACCAGCAACAACAGGTAATCAGGGTGCGAGAGCAGGTGGTTCGGCTCAGGCGCCAGTTCAGGCGCCAGGAGTACTGCATGTCACATCTATGGTTTCACGTTTGGATTAGGCCCCAGGACCTGATTTATTCCCTAGGCCAGTGGGAGGACCGGTAATGACAGGTGACAAGCCCAAAGGCGGATGAAGCACTATAACTTGGGGTTTAATTGAACCCCAAACTTTCGATGCAGTGTACAAATTTATGTGTAAAGTTTTTTCAAATTTACAATAAATAGTAGATATGAACCCATAGCTTTATAAATATAATGGTTCAATGCTAAAAAATTTAGAAGGTTGAACCCCTAGAGTTTAAATCCTAGATCCGCCTCTGGATGAACACGATTTGTTTTGGAGGTTCACTAAGATGAAGCCTCCGGAGTTCTTTGGTACTGAGGCAGAAGATGCCTATGAGTTCATTATTAATTGCCATGAGAGGATCCATAAGATGGGGGTAGTTATGAAGTATGGAGTGGAGTTTATGACTTTTCAGCTTATGGGAGATGCCAAGTTATGGTGGAGGGCGTTTGTAGAGTGTTGGGCAGCGAATTTGCCTCCGTTAACTTGGAATCAGTTCTACCAGATTTTTCTTGAGAAGTATGTTCCTCGTACTTTTTGGGATAAGAGGCGTGATGAGTTTAGTAATATTGAGAGGGATATTCTTCTGTGGCTGCTTACGAGTCCCAATTTCACTCCTTGGCTCGTTATGCTCTCGAGCTTTTGCCCATGAGGAGGAGAGGGTTAGATGTTTTGTGAAGGGGTTGAATATTGCCCTTCAGTTGTCGGCTCTGCAGTTGGTGACCAGGGGTTGTAATTTTCAGGAGGTTGTGGATCACATAAAGATTGTGGAGGGTGCTCGTCAGGATGGCTACAACAAATATGCAGAGAAGAAGGCCCGAAAGTGGTCAGTTTCAGGCTCCCAGGTGCTCCGTCTAGAGGAGGGGGATCTTTCGATGAGAACTGTGCTCAGACTGGGTGGGGTGGTCACACGACTGGTAGAGGTGGCTCTCAGCCCAACAGGGGCAGTTATCAGGCTGGTAGGGGTAGTGCTCAGACAATTCAGGGGGACCGTAGAGGTTCTCAGACTAGTGGTGGGCGTTCCCATCTCTATGCAATGCATGGCAGGCCAGAGGCCGAGAGACGCAGTTATCACAGGTACTATCTCAGTCTGTCGCCGACAGGCTTCCGCACTATTTGATCCGGGCTCCACATTTTCATATGCGTCTACTTATTTTTCTAGGAGTTTTCGGTCTTGCGCTGTTACGATTATGGGTTATGGCACATGGGTAGACTTAATGATTTTAGACATGGTAGGTTTCGATGTTATTCTAGGTATGAGCTGGAAATATCCCTACCATGCAATCCTAAGCTGTCATGCTAAAACCATCACCTTAGCCATGCCCGAGATACCTAGACTTAAGTGGAAAGAAAACTTTAATTCCTCTCCAAAGAAAATTATCTCTTATGTTCGTGCTAAGAAACTTATTGAGAGGGGGTATTTAGTTTATTTGGCGCATATTCGTGATACTGATGCTGAGATCCCACCACTAGAGTCAGTTCTGTAGTTTGTGAGTTCAAAGAGAAGTTTCCTGTGGGCTTACCCGGTATGCCACCAGACCGTGATATTGATTTCTGCATTGACTTAGAGCCAGGGACTCGTCCTCTTTCTATCCCTCCATATCGTATGGCTCTAGCAGAGTTGATGGAATTGAAAGAACAACTTCAGGACTTTCTTAGACAGGGTTTATTTGCCCGAGTGTCTCTCCGTGGGGTGCTCCTGTGCTTTTTGTGAAAAAGAAGGATGGGACTATGCGGATGTGCATTGATTACCGTCAGTTAAATAAAGTCACCATCCGGAATAAATATCCTATTCCTCACATTGATAATCTGTTTGACCAACTCCAGCATATGTGTTCTCCAAAATTGATTTGAGGTCAGGCTACCATTAGTTAAAGATTTGGGCTAAGGATATCCCTAAGACAGCTTTTCGAACTAGATACCGACATTATGAGTTTCTAGTCATGTCTTTCGGGCTTACCAGTGCCCCTGTTGCTTTTATGGATTTGATGAACCGAATTTTTAAGCCATTCTTAGATTCTTCTGTTATTGTATTTATTGATGACATGTTGATTTATTCAAAGAGCAAGGAAGATCATGAAAAATATCTGAGGGTTGTCCTTGGATTATTGAGGGATAGAGAGTTGTATGCTACATTCCCTAAGTATGAGTTTTGGATGGATTCGATGTCCTTGTTGGGGCATGTGGTTTCAAAAGAGGGATTGTGGTTGATCCCAAAAATATTGATGCCGTCAGAGATTGGGCTAGGCCCACGTCTATGGCAGAAATCCACAGCTTCGTGGGGTTAGCTAGTTACTACTGTCGATTTTTGAAGAGGTTTGCTTCCATTGCATCATACTTGACCGTTTAGCTCAGAAAGAGGTGCCTTTTCAGTAGTCCGATGAGTGTGAAGAAAGCTTTCAAAAGCTCAAGACTTTGTTGAGTATAGCACAGATTCTTGCGTTGCTCGTGGAGGGTAAGGATTTTATGGTCTATTGTGATGCTTCCCGTTCAGGTTTGGGTGCTATGTTGATGCAGGATAAGAGAGTTATTGCCTATGCTTCCAGGAAATTGAAGACTGATTAAAAGATTTATCCTACTCATGACTTAGAGATGGCAGCAGTAGTGTTTGCATTGAAGATTTGGAGGCATTATCTCTATGGTGACCATTGCGAAATATTCACTGTTCATCATAGCTTGCAGCACCTATTTACTCAGCAGGATTTAAATTCTAGGCAGCGAAGATGGATGGAATTGTTGAAGGATTATGATATTACTATTTTATACCATCCTGGCAAGGCAAAAGTAGTGGCAGATGCCTTAAGCAGAAAGTCAGCTAGTATTTTGGTCACTTCAGAGAGTCCGTTGGCCATGGAGGTTCCGGCTCTGGCTAACAGTCTGGTGCGACTTGATTTATCCGGTTCTGGCAGAGTGTTGGCTTTTATTGAGGCGAGGTCATCTTTTCTAGATCAGATTAAGGCAAACAATGTGATGATCTGGGTTTATGCAACATTCCGGACAAAGTAACTAGTGGTGATGTCAAGGAGGCCGTGATCGATAAAAAGGGCATGTCGAGTGGATAACTTAATTCAGGCGATCTTAGAGGAGGCCCACAGTTCTAGATATTCTATTCATCCTGGTGCTATGAAGATATACCGTGGTCTGAGGCAGCATTACTGGTGGGCTAGGATGAAGCGTGATATAGGTGAGTATGTTTCCAACTGTTTAAATTGTCAGCAGGTTAAGTATGAGCCCAGAGGCCCGGCGGTACTCTTCGGAGGATGCCCATTCCTGAATGGAAGTGGGAAAGGATCGCCATGGATTTTTGTGGTGGGTCTTCCAAAGACCTTGGGTAAGTTTGATTCGATCTGGGTCATTGTTGATCGGTTAACTATGTCTGCACATTTTATTCCAGTCCAACTTACTTATAATGCTGAGAAATTAGCCAAGATCTACATTCGTGAGGTTGTTAGACTACATGGGGTTCCTATTTCCATCATATCCGATAAGGGCACGACGTTTACATCTCGGTTTTGGAAGCATCTGCATTTAGATTTGGGTACTAGGTTGGACCTTAGCACAACTTTCCAACCTAGATAGACGGTCAGTCTGAGCGGACTATTCAGGTTCTTAAGGACATGCTCCGAGCGTGTGTGATAGATTTCATTGGTCATTGGGACCAGTTTTTACCATTGGCAGAGTTCACTTATAATAAGAGTTATCATTGGAGCATTGATATGGCTCTATTTGAGACACTTTATGGAGGAAGTGTAGATAACCTATTGGGTGGTTTGATGCGTTCGAAGTAAGACCTTGGGGTATTGATATGTTGAGAGTATCCTTCGATAAGGTCAAGGTGAATCAAGAAAAGCTCTTAGCAGCTCAGAGTAGGCAGAATGAGTATGCAGATTGAAAAGTGTGGGATCTTGAGTTTATGGTAGGGCAACAAGTTTGGTTGAAAGTCTCACCCATCAAGGGTGTGATAAGATTTGGGAAGAAGGGTAAGCTTAGTCCTAGATATATTGGCCCGTTTTAGATTCTCGATCATATTGGGGAGATAGCGTATGTGTTAGCTTTACCCCCGAGTTTGTCCGGTGTTTTATGTCTCTATGCTGAAAAGGTATCATGATGATGGGTCCTATATAATTCGTTGGGATTTGGTTCTGTTAGATGAGAACCTGTCCTATGAGGAGGAGCCTGTTGCTATATTAGATAGGGAGGTGCGTAAGTTGAGATCGAAAGAAATCTCGATAGTTATGGTCCAATGGAAGAATCGTCCTGTTGACGAAGCTACTTGGGAGACTGAGTCAGATATGCATAATAAGTACCCCCATTTATTCGCTGAGTCAGGTACCTTTTCCCTTATTTCTTTCCCTCTTGTCTGTTAGGGGACGAACAGTTGTTCAATTAGTAGTTAATGTAATGACCGGCTTGGTCGTTATGCGTGCGTTGCTAGTACTTTCCCGAGGGTAGGAATGAGCGGACCTAAATAGCTTGGGGTGTGTTTTATGTTGTGGTTGCGACTTATAATTGACTATGTGATGTGTTTTTAACTTGGTCTGTGTGTTGGCTAAGTTAATAAGGCCTTAAAATGATGTTTTTCAATCTAAGTGTAAAAAGTGAAAAATTTCCGAGCTCACTGCCTAGATTTCACCACTGCAGCGGAGGAATTTCCGCTGCCATGAGCCCGCTGCAGCGAGGAGGGGTCACGCTGCAACGAAGATTCAATTTCTCAAATGGCCGCTGCAGCGAGGGTAGTTCTCGTTGTAGCGAGGCCGCTGCAGTGAAGAGGGGACCGCTGCAGTGAAGAGGGGACTGCTGCAGCGGACCTCAGTAAATCAAAAACCTGATTTAAATACCTTATTTCGAACCCACTCCTCACATAATCCCAAAAACAGTTCCCAAGAGTATAGAGGCGACTTTCTAAGGCTAGGGCACTATTCTTCATCAAAGGTATGCCTTAATCACTAACTTCTACGCATAATGTTCTTAGTTAAGTCTTGTTTCAATCAATAGGACCTTCAATAAGAATTGAAAGGTAGAACACAAACACCAAGGAAAACCCTAGAATACTAATGGGCATTGTTACGGTTCGCTTTTATGCAGGTTAAGGCATAAATGTTACTACGAAGTTGTTGGTGCTCTAAATCGGATATTTAGTTTTTAGAGTCGCCACCTAATTTATTCAAAAGGAAAATTAGGAAAAACCGGGTTTAAAGAGTGTTTCAGACCGAGAAAAAGGATGCGTAGAATACGGTTGACCTACGAGCTTCACTGTTTATTTATTTTCTTATATGCTAAAGTTTTCCGCAAAAATATAGCATTTTCATGTTTATCATCTCCCTTTTTTAGAAAAAAATCGGCAAAAAATCCCCATATAAATAAGGGGTTTTGGTTTAGAAAAATCCGCGTAAGTGTTCAATCCACTTCATTTTCGGACTAGGACACACCCGGGATTGCTCCCGAGTAGAGTCGCTACTATTCTAGTCCTAACGAAATGTGTTTAGTATTTACGGGTTTTATATACTTATGAAAATATGGGATATATTCTCGTTTTGATATATATATAAGTCCATTTTTAGTGAAGCTCAATAAGTCCAAACCATAGTCCTCATACCAGATCCATCAAACCTCAAATCAAGCCCAAAGTCCATCTTTAGTCCGAGCAATTTAGTCCATAAAATGTCATTTTTTATCCATGTGAAGTCCAATTTCTAGCTTCAGCCCAAAGGTAAAAATCCAATTTTTAGCCCAAGCTTCATCAGGTCTAATAGGTTAAAAAATGTGTTCAGTTTTTCCAAAGAAAAAGTAGCCCAGAAACGTGCCTCTTTCAAATAAGAACAAATGGTTTTGGTCCAATTTTTGGTGGACATCCTGGTCCAATATAGATCATCAGTTTAGCTCAACAAAAACATTATGTCTAGGTACTATTACTTGATTGAAAAGAACATTTAGATTTAAAGCCACCATTTAATTTTTATCCAAAATCGTCTTTCACTTCATGAAATCAGTTGGAAATGCTCTTCTATTACTAGTTAAAAAAATCCCATTTATCCTAGTTTTAAAACCATATTTTTAGCAAATCTTCACCATTTTATATCCCAAAATCGTTTAAAAGCCAAGCAAGAATAACGTTTTTTTTCATAAGTAGAGATTTTGTAAAAAAAAACGATTTATACCCATTTATAATAATTACCTATTTAGCTAAGTGTTAATCCTAATTCTATGTTCATAAGAGTTTTACTAATAGTAGAGGTTTAATTTTACAACCCATACATCAAATAATCAAATAAGAAAGTAAACAAATCTAGTTAATGGGTACCCGCACCCATTAACACTATTCTCACCCATAGTTGGGACTTTACCATTCTCACCCATGGTTGGGCCTTCACAAAAAATAATATTGGTTTCCCTTGCAAATAGCGAACACCAGACTCGGGCAAAAGTGGGATTGGGCCTCAGCCCAATCCTTGTATTTGAGAAGAAATGACCCAGAAATGCAAAAGGAGGTTCCCAAATGAAAAGATAAAGAATTAATATCATGTATACATACTTCGGCAATCATTCAAACAGACCAATCGAATTCAAATAGAATGGGCCCAAAACCAGTATGAGATTTGAACAGCTTCAACCTTTAAACCAAAACAGAGATGGAGATATACCTATGTATATCTATGGCATACATAATCACACACATCCATAGGGATTTTTAAATGGTCAATTATAGGAAAGCTTTTACCCCCCATATTCCCGATGGTGCACAAGATCCAAGGGGCTTCTTTGAACCCCAGACATGGCAAACACTGGGGAGGGCTTAAGCTTGATCCTTAATGACCACTTAAACCTCCCTATTAATGTATTAGATGGGAGTATACTATACAATATACATATATATATATATATATATATATATATATATATATATATGCCAAAACTGCCTTAGTTAAATTCCAGGAAAAGGGGTGCTTAAACTTGTAATGCAACACAATAAACAGAGATCAAGTAATGCATATGGGACTAACATATATAGACAACTTAACACCTTGATATCTCATTATTTCACAAAACCTAAACAGGGGACAAACATGACCCTTCAATAAGTTGTCACAAAACAATGTAGGAAAGGAATACAAGTTGTGTTACATAAATGTAGGCATGGATTTAACAAAGGGAAAGACAATAACCAAACAATTATCATGGTGTTTAGACACAATGAAGCTACATCCCCTACACCAAATCACACATTATTTAAGGACTAAAGCATAAACTCCAACTTTGACACAGGTCATGCCATTTATAGAATCAACTAAGACCAACCCTTGCATTAATCAAGCTTAATTACAAACAGGATCTGACCATGCCACCCCTATATTACCCTCTAGAGTTTAAACAATAACGCACAATGACCAGCTCAACCATAATTAAAATATGACAACATCTAGACAATATATCCTAGAACAGATTCAACACCTAATGATCTTACTTTAAGTTGATTTCCCTACTAACACCTAAGACAACTTCTCATTAGGTCTACTATGTCACTTATAATTCAAAATTAATGCTACAGAACAGGTCTTAGCCATATCTAGAGCTATCAGAACACAACAAGCATATGACCAAACACACTTTCTATAGCTAAGTTAATGTGTCCAACTCATCCTTGATAAACATCCCACAAGAAACAAGATTGAGTCTTCTATTCAAACATGGACTAAGTTAATGGGCATATCCACTCAAGAAAAGAAAGAAAACATGTCAACCACAAATTAAACAGGCATAGGTGATATAGGTGGTGTTTAACTGTCATTTTTAACAAATATCTCATAAACTAAGTCACAACACATGATGTGCCTATGATGGACAATCTGGACTAACACAAGGACTATACCAACATGACTTGTGTATTCGACTGATCATGAGACTAACAACATACACAAGATCTACAAAAAATGCACTATATAAAAGAAACTTAATCATTCAGTAGATTAAAGCATACAACAACATAACTAAGTTAGAACATCTTAACACTATATAAACAATAAATTAAACCACCATAAAGAGGACATAGCACACAATAAATATAAAGAGATAAAGAGAAATGGGAAATTACCATTTTGAGGCACAGCCTTGAAGAGATTGAACCTGGAATCAACTGCAAATGCTCCAAACAACAAGAACACTCAAGAAAAAGATTTAAAAATTTTAAACTCACTGAAAAACTTAAAGGTTTCAGGCAGAAGCTAGAAACCACAGATGTTTTAAGTATTTGCAAGCTAAAAATATTTCTAGATTGCCGGATGCCTTTAATGAGAAAACCAGACCCTATTTATAGAATCCCCTAAACCCTTAAAACCCCAAATCATCCGATATGGGAAAATCCATCAAGTTGGGATTTTTCCTCACACTCTGGTGTTGAAGGGCCAATATCGGGTCAACTATACATCAAGGGTCGAGATTCGACTAACAAAGACCCAATATGAAAATTTCATCATGAACCAATAGGATCTGAAGATTCAAAATCGCAAACAAACAAGAATCATTAAAGGATTGCAGTGTTAGACCGTTTAAAAATGCAACAATAATACGAAAAAATCAAATAAATAAGATCGTTAGCACCCCGTTTGTTCGATTCGTGGTGGTAACGGGTGAAAGCATTGAATGCTTTGCCTTTTGAGGCCATGAAAGACTGTAAAAAGCAAAAGCTCCTACCACTTTGCCAAATATGGCTTCACTGATGATGAAAGAGAAGGAAACATATGGAGACGGCTAGGGTTTCGAGGGTTGAGAGGAGAGGGAAAAGAGTGTAGGGGTTGTTTGGATGAAGCCTTAATGAGAAAGGGGCTTTGCCCCTTCTCTTAACTTATCAGCTAGGCCGGGTCTGGCCCTTGTTAGGCTGGACTCGGTCCCTTCCTTATAGGGAAGTGGGGGCAGCCCAATATGTGTGTGTGTGTGTGTATATATATATATATATATATGACATATGTATATATATGTATATGTCACTTGTATACTAATGCGCATATATGAGGGACAAAAATGAAAATTAATGGGTGAGTGACAAAAATAAGAGAAAATAGAATAAAAATAAGAAATAAGAAATAATAATAAAAAAAAACAATTAAAAGAATTGATTTACTAAATAATTGAATGGGAACTAAATAATTAATTAAGTAAGGACACGACTGATTTCACAAAACATATTGGGTCTACAAGTATGGCCTTAATTGAAATAAAATAATGAATTTTGTTATTTCAATTATGGCCCTCTTTGACTAACTAATTGGTTATTTCAATTGTAGCCATAATTATACATGTGATTAGCAATTTACAAATATATTTATAAGTAATTATTTGAATTAATTATAATCAATTTGGGAATTGCCCATATAAAATGGAGTATGTAGAAATGAAATTTTGAGGGCAAAATGATTATTTATTTCAATAAATCCATTTACTTGAATTAAAAGTGGGGTAAATATTTGTTGATTAATTTCTGGTAATTTGCACAATTTAAAAGATAGCTATTTTGCACTACTTCCTGATTGAAATTTGTAAAAATGCATCATTAATTGCTGTGAAATAATTTCCAAATGATTCATTATAGAAATTATTTTATCAAAAAATAAAGGTAAAGTATTATTTGCATAGTTTATAAAATCATCTTGATTTTCCCTAAAAACATATAATCCCCATTTAATATTCAAGTATTTTTAACAATTAAAATAAATTATGAGAGGTAAAAAATTAGGTGTTAACATGTATTATTTATTGTTGGTTAATGTTGTTTGTTAATCTAAGAATAGAGATTATCGCTTCATAGCATGAGAACTTATTATTCAATGATGGAAATTGGTTGTTGAGACCTAGGGTTCCAATAAAGGGACTTTGGCTAAAATGAGATTGGTGGGATTAAAATGATTAGAGAATCCTTGAATTGAGTTCATACTCCATTACTTACTTAAGCATTATGATTTTTAAACTTTGAACGTTCCGAAGCTTTGAGGAAAGGAAAAGCCATTGCAGAGTGATGAATTGTTCCAGTTCGACTTTGAGGTAGGTTACGGCTAACTTGAGTTAGACTTTGATTAGTTGATTGTATATGTCCTAGAATCTATGGGAGAAAGCATGTCTAGGACTTCAGATATGGAGTTTGGGTGATTGTTGTTAGTTGTATGATTTAATTGTCCAAAGTGATTCTCCATTGTTGAGGCTGATGAACTTGAATTTTATTCTTGAAATTGTTGAAAGGAAGGTGTTCATATATACCCTTCAGAGATGAGTTGCTGTTAGTGACATGTTATATTATATTGAGCAGATTATTTGTGAGTCTTGTTTTGACTTGTGTTTTTGAACTATACTTCATTGATTTTGACTTGATAGGTGTTCTTGAGTCATTCCTTGTGATTTGATTTTGTGACGTTGTTGATGATGATTGAGATGGAATATATACATCTTTTAAGGCACATTTGATAGAGGGTGACGATGTAGCCTAGTGTGAGCTCGTGGTCCGAGGTGTTTTCCGGAGCGAGTGGTACATGGACACCATGGGTCCCCTGCAGGTCATGGCTATTTGGGGAAAATATTACCATTTAGCATGTGTGTACAAATATGTGACAGAGAGGGAAGCTTCATTGTTGTTTTATTTCCTTTGGTTTGAGTATTGGTGTTCTTTGTTGATAATTGGTCACTTCATCTGAAAGTGGCTTATTTGAGGATATTATTTGTGATACATGTTTGTTGTGCTTGTCTGCTTATTTCAATTATTTTATGTATGTAGGCATGATACTAATCTTAGTCGGCATATGATACCTACCAGTACGCGTGTTTGTATTGACCTATCAGAGGGTGAGCTCCTATTCGTGTCATGCGGCCTAAAGATCTTTCTTTATTTCAGATTTCTATTTTCTTCCTAGACATGATGTTATTTTTCGACAGTACTTCTCCTTTAGACATTGTTGGTTAGAGTCCTTGTACGGTGACTTTTAGATTTTAGGGATGTAGTAACTAGATTTCTGCACTTGCTATTTATTTTTATTATTGCTAGATTCTCCTTATCATTTATTCATGAGTAATGTTTTATAATTGGTGTAAGTAATCGAAATTGGCTTGATAATGGGGTTAAGTGATTGGTTCACCCACTATAGGACTAGTGTGGGTGCCACTCACATCTATTTGGGACGTGACAGGCATCGCCACCGGCGGAGAAACCCGAAATTTTTTATGGAATTAATTTTAAAGGATGGCAACAGAGGTTGTTTTTCTACTTGACCACCCTGAGTTTGCCAAGGTTCATAAGGGAAGATGCTCCAATTCCTGAAGAAGGACTGGACAATGAGCGCTTTATGATATTGAAGCTTGGAAGCATTCAGACTTTTTGTGCAAAAAGCCAAGAACTACATCTTTATTGGTTTAGAGGATAATTTGTACAATGTCTACAGTGCTATAAAGACTTCAAAAGAGTTATGGGATGCCCTTGAGAAGAAGCATAAAACCGAAGATGCGTGTTTGAAAAAGCTTTAAGTCCTTATCCATGATCTCCTTGCTTAAGGTATGATTATTAATGAGGCATTTCAAGTGGCTACTATGATTGTAAAATTGCCTCCTTCGTAGAGAGATTTTAAAAACTACTTGAAACATAAATGCAAGGAAATGACATTAGAAGATCTTGTGATTCGTTTAAAGATCGAGGAAGACAACAAATCTGCAGAGAGGAAGGTTCGTAGTAATTCAACAATTTCAGGAGCAATATTGCTGAGACTTCTCAACCAAAGTCTACTAAAAGGAAGAAATCGTCCGGGCCGGCGAACAATTCTAAGAAGGAAAAGTTCAAAGGAGACTGCTACAATTATGGCAAGCCTGGACATAAATCTGCAGATTGTCATGCCCCAAAGAACCAAAAGTAGAAAGATCAAGCAAACATGATTGAGAAGAATGAGGAAGAGGAGGAATTGTATGCAATGTTCTCCGAATGCAGTTTGGTTGGAAATCCAACAGATTGGTAGATTGATGCTGGCGCCACTCGCTATGTCTGCTCCAACAAAGATATGTTTATTTCATATGCTCCCGCAGGACTCGAAACAGCTAAGGTTGAAGGTGTTGGGAATATTAATCTTTCGACCAAGACCAATACTTTGAAGAATGTTCATCATGTTCCAGAAACAAGGAGGAACTTAGTCTCTATCAGACTTCTAGTGAAGAACGGCTTTAAGTGTGTTTATGTTTCCGACAAAGTTGTTATAATCAAGAACGATATGTATGTGGGGAAGGAATACCTTACCGAGGGCCTTTTCAAACTTAGTGTAATGCTATAAATAATAATAAAGTTGAAGTTTCGTCTTACTTACTTGCGTCAGATTCTTTATGGCATGAACGTTTGGGACATGTTAATTATAAAACTTTGCGGAAAATGATTAACTTGGAAGTATTGCCTAAGTTTGAATGCAACAAATTGAAGTGTCAAATTGTGTTGAGGCTAAATATTCTAAGCATCCTTACAAGATTAAAAGTACATTGGAAGGAATACAAATCCGTTAGACTTAATTCATATGGACATTTGTGATATGAAGTCAATACCATCTCGTGATGGAAAGAAGTATTTCATAACTTTTATTGATGATTATACGTGATATTGTATGTTTAATTACTTAATAGTAATGATGAAGCAATAGATGTATTCAAGCAATATTAAAATGAGGTTGAAACGCAACTCGACAAGAAGATCAAAATGATACGAAGTGATAAGGGCGATGAATACAAATCTTTTTTCAAAGAACTGTGTTTGGAATGTGGAATCATTCATCAAACAACTTCTCCATACACGCCAAAATCCAATGGGATTGCGAAAAGAATCGAATTTTAAAGGAGATGATGAATGCTTTATTGATAAGTTTTGGATTACCGCAGAACTTGTGGGGGGAAGCTTTACATGCAACTAACCGAATACTCAACCGAGTATCCCATAGCAAAACACAATCTATTCCATATGAAATTTAAAAAGGAAAAAAACCTAACTTGAAATTCTTTAAAGTGTAGGGGTGTTTGGCAAAGGTGCAGGTTCCTAAACCCAAAAGGATAAAAATACCCAAAATTGTTGACTGCGTTTTCATTGGGTATGCCAACAATAGTGAAGCATACCGATTTTTCAGGTACAAATCAGAAAATCCTGACATTCATAACAATACGATAATAGAATCAGATAATGCCGAAGTTTTTGAAACTATTTATCTCTATAAAGGGAAATGTGAGTCATCTGGCGAAGAATCTAAATGACCTCGGGTAAAATCAAAGGAAAATACACCAAGTAATGAAAATCCAAGGCGTAGTAAACGTCAAAGGATGTCTACATCCTTTGGAACATATTTTCTAACATTTTTGTTGGAAAATGAGCCTCAAAATTTTAAAGAACCTATGACATCTTCAGAAGCTCAATATTGGAAATTGGTAGTCAATAGTGAAATTGAAGCTATATTAAACAACCATACATGGGAGTTGGTTGATCTTCCACCCGGGAACAAACCTTTAGGTTCCAAATGGATATTCAAAAGGAAGATGAAAGATGATTTAGAACTATATCCTCGTTTCAATATCAACAAGTAAGGTATTACAATTTCTCAATCACGGTGGAACAATAGTCCTTAATATCTATTATCAACACGTGGCATCAAGCCAACAACGATAGAACAATCAAGTCACAACACAACGGGGTGGCTAACCCCAATCACACAACAGGGCCATACCTATGACAAAATCCAACCCAACTTCATACCCGAAGGTTTACTTGCTGTCTCTGACAATATAATCTAAATATATGCTTCGCTACACAAAGTCTCACCAAGGGTAAGCCATAACCTACCTGGATGGCCGAACAACAAAACACCAACAATCACTCTTTAGCCTTTCCCTTTCGCTGAGCCTTAAATCAAAGAGGTCTAGGCATATTCTAAATCTAGAATAAAAATCATGAAGATCGATACCTATATTGCTATCATTCAATTTAGGTCAAAACCAACCCTAGAATTTGGGGAAACAGGGCTCACAAGGTCAAAATGGAAAATTTGGGGGTAAAATATCCAATTAAAAACTAGGTGATCAAAATCCATCAACTAATTGCAAAAATAACTCAAGGATTCATCCAATTTTGAAATCCAAGCAAAACCCCCAATTTTGGGTGTAAACCATAACTCTTAGATTCAAGTATTCAACACTAATCGTGGAAGATTTATAATTAACAACCTTAAATACATCATAATCTAGCATAAACCCAATCAATTTCATCATTTAAAAGCCTGAGTAGATTATCCATTAAATCCACTTTTTATCTTCCATTACTAGGGAATCAAGGGAAGAGAGATTGTAAGATGATTAGGAATAAGGAATTCGTAAGGAGATTAGCAGGACTTACCACCAAGAATTTTCCCCAAGAATCTTCTAGAGCAGTTCCCAAGAGCTCAATTTTTGTAATGGTAATAAATGATAGACTAAGGGCTTATAATGCACATTTAATGAAAAAAAATTGCCTGATACCGTCATGGCGGCATTGGGACCGCCATGGCTCCACCGCCCCGGCGTCCTTTCAGACCGTCGGGACGGTCTGGGCAAAATAAGCTTGGCCGCCCCAGTGGCCATCCCACCGCTACGGCAGTGCCGCTGGGATGGCACTGGTTCTGCTTTGGCGGATACCAGGTACTAGAATCCCAAATATATTTCCAAGTTTCAACCGAAACCCCGACCAACTCCCGAGGCCATCTGCTCACAAACAACATACACAGACCCATATAAAAACACGCTACGAACGTACTCGTGGCCTCGAAATTTCCAACGGTGGTCTCATCGACTGAGTCAACCCCCGATACCTCATTTTCAACTTCCCAACGCAAGTCCCAAAATGCATCCGAGTGCATTGGGAACCGAACCAGATATACACACAAGTTCTAAATAACCATTCAGACATCTCGGAAACAATGAATTTTCAAAAAATATCCGTTTACCAAAAGTCAACTTTGGGTCAACACTTTTTCGCTTAAAGTCCAAATTTCACAAAAGATCGCCCGAATTAAGTCTAGACATCTCGGGAAGCGTGTCAACGGTCCCCTCGGGTCAAAAGTGAGCTAACAGAGTTTTCCAAGTCGGGGAAGTATTTAGCTTTGGCTAAGTGTGAGAAAAGGATGAGTTGCCAAGCTACTCAACTCGAAAAAACTTGATCATCAAGTTTTCCAAGTCGGGGTTTCTCGAAAAAAGCGAAGGTGCCCGAAAGACTATACCGACCAAAGGGGTCATTACATCATATACCAATTAAACCATTTGTTGTCCTCAAGCGATGAAAGAAAAAGAACGGGGAAAATACCTGAATCAGCGAACAACTGGGGATATCGGCTTCGCATGTCGGAGACTGAACGACTGGGGATATCGGCTTCGCATGTCGGTCTCAGTATCCCAAGTAGCCTCCTCAACAGGACGGTGCTTCCATTGCACCTTCACAGAAGCAATCTCCTTCTACGTCAACTTTTGAACCTGCCTATCCAAGATAGCAATAGGCTCCTCCTTATAGGTAAAATTCTCATCAAGTAATATCGAATCCCAACGAACAATGTACGTACCATCGGCGTGGTACTTCTTCAGCATAGAAACATGAAAAATCGGATGAACTCTCGCCAAACCTGGCGGTAAGGCTAACTCATAAGCAACATCACCCACACGGTTAACAATCTCAAATGGGCCAATATACCTGGGGCTCAACTTTCCCCTCTTCCCCAAACTCATAACACCCTTCATGGATGAAGCCTTCAATAGAACCTGGTCACCAACAGCAAACTCTAACTCTCAGACCTCCAGTCCGCATACATCTTCTGTCGACTCTGAGCTGCCAAAAGCTTGGCCTGAATAACTCTCACTCTATCAAGGGACTCTATCGACAAATCTGTACCCCAAGGTCGAACCTCGAACCCATCAAACCAACCAACCGGAGATCTTCTCCTCCTACCATATAAAGCCTCAAAAAGCGCCATGCCAATATTCAAATGATAACTATTGTTGTACGCAAACTCTGCCAATGGTAAGTGTTGATCCCAATGACCACCAAAATCGATAACACACGCTTTCAACATATCCTCAAGCAGCTGAATGGTCTGCTCGGATTGGCCATCGGTCTGGGGATGAAAAGCTGTACTGAGATCCAATCGGGTACCCAACTCCTCATGAAAAGCCCTCCAGAATCGGGAAGTAAAGATAGTACCCCGATCAGACACAACAGAAATAGGAACCCCATGCAATCTCATAATGTCCCGAATGTACAACTTGGCTAACTTATCCGCGGTATAAGAAATCTGAACCGGAACAAAGTGAGCGGACTTGTCAAACGATCAACTATCACCCAAATAGAATCAAACTTGCCCAGGGTCTTCAGAAGACCCACAACAAAATCTATGGCAATTCTCTCCCACTTCCACTCGGGAATGGGCATCCTCTGAAGTACACCGCCGGGTCGCTGGTGCTTATACTTTACCTGCTAACAATTCCCACACTTAGCCACAAAATCAACTATATCCCTCTTCATCCGACGCCACTAATAGTGCTGCCTAAGATTACGATACATCTTAGTCGCCCCCAGATGAATGGAATATCGGGAGCTATGAGCCTCAGACAAGATCAACTGAATCAAATATCCAACACGAGAGACGCACACGCACCCTTTAATCCTCAAAATGCCCTCAGGATCAATCACGGCCTCCTTGGTCTCACCCCTCAAAACTCTATCTCGAATCTTTCTCAACTGAGCATCCTCAAACTGATGAGCCCTGATTTGGTCCAATAAGGATGACCTCGCCTCTACACAAGCCAAAATCCTGCCCGGGGCTAAAATCAAGGTGAATGAAACTATTGGCCATAGCCTGAACCTCCATGGCCAACGGACGCTCGAAAATAATCAAACGAGCTAAACTTCCCATACTCACTGCCTTGCGACTCAAGGCATCAACCACCACATTAGCTTTCCCGGGATGATAAAGAATAGAGATATCATAGTCCTTCTGGAGCTCCATCCATCGGCGCTGCCTAAAATTAAGATATCTCTGGGTAAACACATGCTAAAGGCTACGGTGATCGGTGAAGACCTAACAATGGACACTGTATAAATAGTGCCTTTATATCTTCAAAGCGAAGACCACGATCAACAACTCCAAGTCATGGATAGGGTAATTCTTCTTATGAATCTTCAACTGACAGGAAGTATAGGCTATCACTCTACCCTCCTATATCAACACAACACCCAAACCCACATGGGATGCATCACAATAGACCGCGAAATCCTTACTCTCCATGGGTAATGCTAAGATCGGGGCTGAAGTCAAAAGAAGCTTGGGCTTTTGAAAGCTCTCCTTACAATCATCGGACCACTGGAAGGGAACATCTTTCTAAGTCAAGCTGGTCAAAGATGAAGCAATAACTACAAAACCCTTCACAAAGCGGCGGTAATAGTTGGCCAAACCCACAAAACTACGAACCTCAGTAACTGTAGTGGGCCGCCCAACCGCTCACAGTTTCAATCTTCTGTGGGTCAACCATAATCCCATCTTTAGACACAACATGACCCTAGAATGCCACAGACTTCAACCAGAACTCACACTTTGAAAACTTAGCGAACAGGCTATGCTTCTTTAACAACTCAAGAATAGTATGAAGATGACTCTCATGCTCCTCTCTACTCTTGGAGTACACCAAGATATCATCAATAAACACAATCACAAAGGAATTAAGGAATGGCCTAAAGATGCTATTCATCAAAAGTCATCAATGCAGTCGAGGCATTGGTAAGCCCAAAAGACATCACTGGAAACTCATAGTGGCCATATCTCGTCCGAAAGGCTGTCTTCGGAATATCTTTAGCCCCGGTCCTTAACTGGTGGTAGCCTGAACGCAAGTCAATCTTCGAAAATACTGAGGCACCCTGAAGCTGGTCAAATAGATCATCAATACGAGGCATAGGGCAATTGTTTCGAATGGTAACCTTGTTCAGCTGGCGATAATCAATGCACATCCTCATGGTCCCATTTTGATTCTTCACAAATAACACAGGAGTACCCCAAGGGGAGACACTCGATCTAATGAATCCCTTGCTCAATAAATCCTGTAATTGCTCCTTAAGCTCTCTCAACTAGGCAGGTGCCTTCCGATATGGCGAAATAGAAATAGGGCGAGTGCCCGGATCTAAGTACAGAAATTAATTTCACGATCGAGTGGCGTACCCGGTAGATCAGACGGTAATACCTCCACGAACTAGCTCATAATAGGAATGGACTCAAGGGGTGGATATGCAACAGTCGTGTCTCGCACATAAGACATATTGGCTAAACACCCCTTATTGACTAACTTCTTCGCTTGAAGGAAGTAAATGATCTTCTTTGGAGCAAGACCAGGAGTACGCCTCCACTCAAGCCTAGGAATGCCCGACATGGCTAAGGTGGCTGTCTTGGCGTGACAGTCTATTATCGCGTGGTAAGGAGAAAGCCAGGACATCTCCAATATAATATCAAAGTCCACCATATCGAGAATCATCAAATCTACCAAGTGTCATACCCCATAAAAGTAACGAAATAGGATCGGTAAACTCGATCAACAATCACAGAATCTCCAGCCGGAGTAGGCACATGAATAAGTTTATTTATGCCATCACAAGTTAAATCCCAACCAACGACATGATATGTAGACACATATGAATAAGTGGATCCAGGATCAAATAACGCAGATGCTGCTCTATGACGGACAGAAATGGTGCCTGCATTAACAGCATCTGAGGCCTCTGCCTCGGGCCTACCCGAAAATGAGTAACAATGGGCCCCACCACGCCCAGTCTAAGACCCTCCTCATGCACTCTGGGACCCATCCCTGGAACTTTGAGAACTGCGGCCTGACTTAGCGCCGCTCCTTGAGAAGCACCACCTCGACCCTCAGACGATATCGGAGTCCTCAGTGGCTGATAATCCCGTCTGGGTCGGGAATACCTCCTAGCAATATGTCCAACCTCTCCACATGAAAAACCGATCAGAGGGGACGAAGGCTGATAAACTGAAGCTGAGGACCCGGATGAAACAACCCTATGTACTGGTTGAGAAAACAAACTCTCAGGAGCTCTCTGTCTGGATGGCTCACTGGAGGTTGCCTACAAGGCTGAATGCACAGGGCAGCTTGAATATGGCTGATACGGCCTAGAAGACTGACCGACGCCCCTCGAACTAGAACCACCATAACTCCCAGTCTGAAGCGATCTCTTGTCACAACTACCTCCAAATGCACGGGCCTTAGCGGCCTCAAGAAAAGAAGCATGATCGACGATGGACTGGAAGGAAGCCCTTATGGCCTCCATCTGAAGGCAAGGAATCTGAAGAGGACCGACCAACCCATTAACAAAACACCTAATCCTGCCAGGCTCAGTAGGGATCAAGGGGGTGTAATAACGGGCCAGATACAGATAATGAGTCACATAGGCCTCAACATTTATATCCCTCTGCTGTAGATGTAAAAACTCCTCCCTATGCGCCTCTCTCAAGGACCGGGGCACATACTTCTCAATGAAGGGCTGGTAGAACTGAGTCCAAGTCAGGAGAGGGAAACCCTTAAGTCTGCAAGCCACAAAATACCTCCACCCAGTCTTCACGTCGCCGCGAAATTTGTAGGACACATAGTAAACTCCATGGGTCTCTACAATCCCCATCCTATGTAGCAGCTCATGCATATCCAGGATGAACTCATAAGCGTCCTCAGAAGAAGTACTCGAGAGCCTCAACAAATCTAACTTTTTGAATCTCTCGACAAGATCCAGATCAGACACGATCATAATAGCACCCTCCATGGGCCTAAGATCGTCACCAGGAGCGGGTAGCGCATCAATGCGGGGAGCTATAACTGCAGCGGGGTGTGCTACCCTAGTAGGTCCCTGCTCAGGAGTCTGCACCCTTTCCTAGTCTGTGAACCTCCACCAGGAGTGGTGACACCAGCGGAAGCCTACTGGGCATCTAGATTAAGTAAGGCCCTAGGCATAGTATCCTGCATGGCCTGATCAGAAGTAATCTCGGGCTGTGTCCGTGCTGGGGCTATACCATTCCCTGTGGCCTGCTGATACTCAGGCTCTGGAGATGGAGATCTCTCGTGCCGCTGTCCTACCGCAGGAGCCCTGCCCCTGGCTGGGGCAGCTTCGCGGCCTCTGGCTCTACCGCGTCCTAAAGTTGTCGCTCGCCCTCAGGAGCCACCCATAGGTGCAGGCTCTGGTACCTGACCTCGGGGTATAGTAGCTCGAGTCATCGCTATCTGTGAGAGAAGAGATAAGAATCAGATACCAATTTGATTGTTCCAGATACCAATTAGAATAAATTAGCACGAAAGAATGACAACAAGTGAGATTTCCTAAATGCCCTGTAGCCTTTCGCAGATAAATACAGAGCTCATTGTACTGATCCACGAGACTCTACTAGATATGGTCTTCTATTATAGACTGGGTAACCTAGATCTCTGATACCAACTTGTCACGATCCAATTTAGCTAAGCCGTGCGGGCACTTACTTTTTTCACCTCGGCAAACGAACCCCCAACCCAATGACAAGAAAAGGATAAATAAATCAATTAAGCGGAAGAGAATAATCATGTAAGTCTTACGATATTAAAATAAAAAAAGTGTGAAAATAAGGAAATACACCCAGGTATGGTCTAAGCCATACAAGAGCATCTAGAATTCGAATTATAAAAGTCTCAAAATACAATAATACATCAAATCTGTCTATGTCTCAGAATGGAAAAGTAAGACATCAATAAGGAGAAATCTTCAAGGCAGCGGGCATCTCGTGCTCACCCTAGAGACTCGAAGCAGTCCTGATAGCGACTATCTGCCACGGGAGATGGAAGATGTCCCAACCTGGAACTCTGCACTCATAAAAGAATGCAGGAAGTGTAGGTCAGTACAAAATCACAGTACTAGTAGGCATCATAGGCCAACTAAGTATAGGTAATATAAATCAGACAATAAAGCAAGATAGGCAGATAAATCAACAAGTATAACTCAAACATAATCAGAACCAAATACACGTCATCACCTTTGTAGAAGAATCTAAACCCAAGTTTGCCAAGTCTCAATATCTCCGATCCGAAACCAACATCACAAGTAAAGCACTAAATTATCACAATAGGAGCCATGATGCAATGTAATGCAATAATGTATGAATGCATATGCAATGCCATGCAATGCTGTTTACACATGTACTCCGGACAGAATACCTCACGTCTCGGTAGCACAACCGACTCGCGAAGTCTAAGTGCCACTCGTTCCGGATCTTTTCCCAACAGACAGACGAGACTCCGGATCTTTGCCCACGCAGGGTTTTCACCAGCACCACCCTAGGGTACCCGTGGAGTCCATGCACTCACTTAATCCACGATTTCGGGACAAGCATCGAATATCAGACTCTCACATCACTCTTATCCAAAACCGAGCCCAGCTCATCACAGTGTTTCATCAAGTACTAACAATGTATTAATAGTGTATCATGAAGGATGATAATACATGCAATGTATGTATCAACATCAATAATTGATTGAATATCTCAAGTACCAAACATGGGTACGCCATCAATATCACGAAAGACTACACAAGTCATATAGAACTATATCCTCGTTTCAATATCAACAAGTAAGGTATTACAATTTCTCAATCACGGTGGAACAACAGTCCTTAATATCTATTATCAACACGTGGCATCAAGCCAACAACGATAGAACAATCAAGTCACAACACAACGGGGTGGCTAACCCCAATCACACAACAGGGCCATACCTATGACAAAATCCAACCCAACTTCATACCCGAAGGTTTACTTGCTGTCTCTGACAATATAATCTAAATATATGCTTCGCTACACAAAGTCTCACCAAGGGTAAGCCATAACCTACCTGGATGGCCGAACAACAAAAGACCAATAATCACTCTTTAGCCTTGCCTTTCCGCTTAGCCTTAAGATCAAAGAAGTCTAGGCATATTCAAAATCTAGAATAGAAATCATGATGATCGATACCTATATTGCTATCATTCAATTTAGGTCAAAACCAACCCTAGAATTTGGGGAAATGGTGCCCACAAGGTCAAAACAGGAAATTCGGGGGTAAAATATCCAACTAAACACTAGGTGATCAAAATTCATCAACTAATTGCTAAAATAACTCAAGGATTCATCCAATTTTGAAATCCAAGAAAAACGCCCAATTTTGGGTGTAAACCATAACTCTTAGATTCAAGTATTAAACACTAATCATGGAAGATTTATGATTAACAAGCTTAAATACATCATAATATAGCATAAACCCAATCAATTTCATCCTTTAAAAGCCTAAGTAGAATATCCATTAAATCCACTTTTTATCTTCCATTCCTAGGGAATCAAGGGAAGAGGGATTCTAAGATGATTAGGAATAAGGAATTACTAAATAGATTAGCAGGACTTACTACTAAGAATTTTCCCCAAGAATCTTTTAGAGCAGTTCCCAAGAGCTCAATTTTTGTAATGGTAATAAATGATAGACCATGGGCTTATAATACACACTTAATGAAAAACAAAAGGCCTGATACCGTCACGGCGGCACCGGGACCGCCATGGCACCAGCGCCCCGGTGGCACAGGGACCGCCATGGCACCACCGCCCCGGCGTCCTTTCAGACCGTCGGGACGGTCTGGGCAAAACAAGCTTGGCAGCCCCAGCGGCAATCCCACCGCTATGGCGGTGCCGCTGGGATGGCACTGATTCCGCTTTGGCGGACACCAGGGAATAGAATCCCAAATATTTTTCCAAGTCTCAATCAAAATCCGGACAACCTCCTGAGGACATCTGCTCACAAACCACATACCCAGAACCATATAAAAACGCGCTATGAATGCACTCGTGTCCTCAGAATTTCCAACGGAGGTCTCGTTGATCGGGTCAACCCCCGATGCGTTATTTCCAACTTCCCAACCCAAGTCCCAAAATGCATCCTAGCGTATTAGGAACCAAACCAGCTATACACACAAGTTCTAAACACCCATTCAGACCTCTCAAAATCAACGGATTTTCAAAAAAGATCCGCTTACCCAAAAGTCAACTTTGAGTCAACTCTTTTTTGCTTAAAGCCCAAATTTTACAAAATATCGCCCGAATTAAGTCTAGACACCTCAGGAAGCATGTCAATGGTCCCCTCGGATCAAAAGTAATATAACCAAGCTCGAAAAAGGGTGAAGGTTCCGGAAAGACTATAATGACCACACGAGTCGTTACTGACATGTCATCATGGCGGTAACTCTACCTAGTAGACTGGAGATCCCAAGAGTTAGGTTCAAAGAGATCAAATAAAGTTATGAATGACGGTTCAACATTATTAAATAACTCAACCTATTCTCCTGATGAAGACAATGTTCAGAAACAAGGATAAAGCATAAGGCTTTTTAATGAGTTAATAAAGCTTAAACTTTTTATTGGTTTCTAAGTTTGTCAAGTATGACCAGATAATGTATCTACGGATGACATGTTTAGGAATCACCTATGTGAGAGTGAAGTGTAAGCCACATCAAGGAGTGTGTTTGGTGAAGGCCCATGCTCTACGCACTCATGGAATCAGGCCGTGTTCATGGCTGAAACGAACACAACATTGAGAACCAAAGATGGTTAAAGGGTTAATTGTGTGACTTATGTTGTCTAGATATACATCAAATTTTGATATTTTAAAGATATCAAATCTTCCGATTGACCAAGTATATCCGATATATGTTCACTACGGAAAGTTCAAAGGAAAACCTACTTATCCAGATGGAATTAATTCTTGCTTACGAATCACACAGTTTTTCCTGCATGTATGGTTTTCATCATCTAGCCATTCCCCATTGATATGCGGGATTGTTAAAGCTAGGTAATGAATGAAGCTAGCTAAGTGGGTGTTAATGAGAAATGGAGGGAAAAAGAAAATTAAGGGTAAATGAGATTTAAAGAAAAGTCCTTTTGTAACACTCCATGAATTTGAGTTTGGTGTGAATGTGTTAAATGAGAAGTATGTGACATTTTATACATATAAAGTCCCATCAAGATGAGTTTGAGTGGAAATATTTGATTTAAGATCAAGTTGAATAGTGAGGTGCTTGAGATTCGATAGAATCGGCTAAGCTTATGGTAGGTCTAACTTCGAGATTGTATACCTGCAAATACGTTGGGAATTTGAGAAAACTAAGAGATAAAAGTTTTAGCTCTTTAAAATACCTTTCCATCAATATATTATGGAGCCCAATCGGAGCTTTGTTCTAGGAGTTATGCCTGTTTTACTGAACTCTGTCGACACAGTCAAAAATCTCAATTTTTCGCTAAGTGTGCAATGGTCGGGGGAGATTGCTCATAGGCCTCTCTCAGTGAGGTATGAGGTCCAAAATGTCCAAGCCTATAAATACGACCTTTGGACGATTTTATGTCATTTTTCACATTCCAAACTTCGTTCTAAACCGTCTTTTGGAGAGAAACTAACCCTAAGGCCTCCCCAAACCTATAAGGTAAGTTCTTGACCAATTTATAACATTAATACATCAATATAACATGAAATTAACAATAGTTCATCCTTCGAACCCATAAATTCTTGAAAATCGATGAAAGAAAAATCGGAGACTCTAGGAAATGTCTTAAAGGTATGATCTCTGATCCTTACTGATCATTATTTAAAGGATCTAGACTAGTGTAGGGTATTAGAACGATGAGAATCCATGGGTGATTCATTGGGGGTTTTAAGAATACGTTTTTGGGTAAAGGCCTAGATTTTCGATGAGGGTAGAAAGTCTTAGAATTTAATTCAAGTTCTGAACTTTATCATTAATAATTATTGTAGAATGATTTGTTGAACTTGGAGGAATACTTTTGAGTGGGAATTACTTGGAGGAATACTTTTATGCGGGAATTGAGGTATGCCTATTTTTTCAAAAACGTTTTGATATACACTATACTTTGAAACCATCGTTTGAAACATGTCTACTTTTAAGAATGTTTTTGAAACCTTGATTGGTTTTGAGAACCCTCCTTTGATTGTTGTACACGTTGAAACCATGGTTTGGTGGTTGATCTTTGTTAAATTTATTTTCGAACTAAAGACAATATTTTGAATAAAGTCATGCGCGTGTAGGGTCAAGCCTGCATCAAACTTTATACGTATATATATATGAAAAATATGGAGTATATCTCCGTGTTATACATATGTATATAAAAATAACACAAGTTTTTAAATTAAGTCCATTTTAATCATTGAAGCCCATAAGTCAATAATATTCCAGGGTCCAAGTTCATCTCACCATCATAATCCAGTCCAAATAATTTTGGTCCAAACACAGTCCAAAACAGTTTTATCAGAGTCCCAGTTTGATGTGGGCTTCCCGGCCCAAAGAACCCCTTAAGCCAATTTCCAGAATTCATCCAAGTCCAAAAATCTTTTCATCTCATAAAATTGTCCAAAGTCTTGTACAAATTTATTTCAAGTCCCATGAATTGTTCTATGGGTATACAAAAATGCCAATTTTTGAAATCAATTTTATTTTTCAGCTTCATCTCCCGCCAAACATCTCTGTCATTTTTGTCTTAGGTTTAAAGCCCAAAATTCATTTACTCAACATTTGAAAGTCCTTTTTGCATCGATCCAGTTTTAGATCTAACCAAAAACTCCATTTTTTCTCACATACTTAGTCGTATTATTATACCAATTTTACACTAAAGATTAGACCAAGTTTTGACTTTTTGCAAAAAAAGGGCGGATCATTAACTGAGTTTGAAAATAGTTTGACGACTCCCTAAAACACTACACATTTTTCCTAGATTCTAACAAGCACAAGGGTTTCAATATTTCACGTGAGTACATACATATACATATATGATATACAACTGGAATTGAAAAGAAACAAAATTTAAGCTGGCGGGCCTACCAAACCCACCAGCCTCTATTTTCACCCATGGATGGGCCTTCATCATATTTTCTTCCCTTATTATCATTCGGACTCGATCAATAAATGAGAGTTGGGCCATAGGCCCAACTGGCCCAAGAGGCCTCGGTTTTTTTCACGCAACACAAAGAAAAAAGAAAATGAAAGGAGGGCTTAGAATGTTTTCTATACTTATTAAACTAAAGGATAAATGCATACGATTTTCATAAGAACAGATAAGCAACAGATATATTTAAATGAAAAAAAAAGAGTAAACAAGGAGGAAAAGAGAAGTGTAGAAAGGTCAAGCACTTAGGTGACATGGATAAAGACAAAGAAAGGCCAAATATAACCCCTTAAAAATAGAGCCTATGTTTACAGTGATGCAGTTCTCAAGTAACCAGAGGTTAGCCCAAATTAGTGAAACTACACAAGACAAAGGCAAGCCCAAATGTAGCATAAAGAATAGAGAACAAGCCCAAATGGATGTTATACTCATTGATACAAAACTTAACAACTTTCTGAACTTGATACCAATAGTATACTATACTTATACTGAATATATAAATTCTAATGGTATATAGGGACTATGTATACATGGTATACTTAGGTATAGCCCTGGTATACTTAACCACAAAGACCCATCCATTAAACTCAAGAAAAAACCTTGTTCCGTTTAGTCTTTTCTACACCTTTTTTAACACTTTAATTCAATTGAGGGCATAGGGACATATTTGAAAGAAACCAGAAAAAGGGAAAAATAAAAGCAGTGTACATGATAAATAGTTTAAGGAGTTCAATGGACCAACAAACACATTGAAGTATTATTTCAGAAAAAAGAAACAAACATCTTTGCCATTTTAAGAACTTCAAACTATTTTATCATGAATTCTACACATGGATCTACTTGTTTTTAGCATTTTTGAGGGTCCCATAGAATATGAACTCCTATGAGGGAACCCAAGCAACCTAGAATAGAGAGGTTGGGTTGAGTTAGCTAGAAACTCCAAGCCCTATCTGTTAAACCTCGAAAATTTTCCCGTGAACGTACCACGAATAGACTAATAAAGAATACGGGTATATGGTGTTTTAATCAGAAGGGAATGACGTTTGGCAAACCTAAGTAAGATTTCAAAGGAAATGGGAATAAGGGATAAGGTTATGCTCCACAATGACTAATTATAGGTTCTTAAGACTTGAAAGTCGCAGATTTGCACTTTGGCCCAGTCGACCGTAAAGTGAAATACAAACCGTAAAGTGGTATATGGCCCGTAAATCACCATGTCGTATTTCAACTCACAAAACTTCAACTTTCTGTCAAATGTTTAAATGGTTAAATACGACCTGGAATACGGACCGTAAATTGAAATACGACCCGTAAACTGCGATCGTAAATCACCATGATCCCCAACATGCCTTTCTGGTTTTGATATGCTTAAATACGACCACGAAATACGGCCCGTAAACTGGAATACGGACCGTAAACTGGGTTTACGACCACTGTGCACTTCAGCTACTGTTCATTCCGGATCAGATTTTAAGTCATTAAAAGGAGACCTAAGCTCATTCAATTCATTTCATTTCCACGATATTTCTCTCTAGAAACCTCTAGAATGCTCTCTACTCTTTATCACAAGAAAACCAAAGGAAATCCATGATCAATAACACCAAATCCATGAAATAAAGTGTATGAAACCCAGCTAAAGTTCATCTCTCTCAAGAAAACCCAAAGGAAGTGAAGTAGGGTTTTGATGCTAAAGGAGTAGTTCTATTCAAGAATTGTTCAACCATCATCTAAGGTAAGTTTCATGACTAAACCATGTTTTTTAAGGTATTGGAAGGTTAAGATACTTGAATTGTAGAAAGACATAGGAAATGGGTCATTAATGAGTGAAGAGTGTCATGGTTGGATGGTAGTTGGGTTGAATCATGAATGTTGGTGTGTTGTGATTATGAATGGGTTATAAATGACATTTAGACCATGAAATAAGTATTATATACGAGGAAACGCGATAGTAAGCTATAACCATAAAGGTGGAGAAATGGAGGAGAAATGGTGGATTGTGGTTAATGTATACAAATGACGATTGTTGATTTCAATATTGTGAATGCTGTTGTGAGCGTGTGGGAGTTGATATAGAATATGGGAAAGTAGTATAAACAAAGGAAGTATTGCCCAATTTTCCCTAGAATTAGTAACGCGTTCTTATGATCGAATTAACGAACGATAGTGCGAATTCTCTTTTGAAGGTAGAAACGTGACATTGAAGGAGAACAAGCAAGCGATAGCTTAGTTAAACGTCAAAGGTATGTGAGACTAGTCCTTTCTTTCTAATGGCATGAATCTCATAGCATGATTTTCCTTCCTCCTCATGAGTTCCTATATCCCAGAAAGCTACAAGCCTATGTCTATGAATAGCTATATAAGATAAAAGATATGATATGATGTTATTTATTGCTTACACTCACCTTGTGTGTTAATTCCTTCAAGGTGAGGCAGAATGTCAATGATTACTCCATAATAAAATCGGGGGAATCACGACCTTACGTCACCCCGATAAACTAAAGTTGTTCATAAGCATTATGCATGTGTTATGATAAGTGTATGATGATGAGCATGTATGATGATGATATAACACCGCACCTATTAGGCCGGGCAGTCACTGCTAAGGCGGGCAGCTATACGATACACCATGGCCAAATGGCATGGGCAGACACCACTAGTGGGCGGCATGAGATGATACCCCGGACGCGGGAGGCCTGGACGCAGGCTAATGTTATGATTATCACACCGATCCAATATGGACGGGCAACTTATATATTACTACACCGTACCTATATGGGCGGGAAACTTATACATTATGCATACATGACATTATGATGATTATGAGTAAGCCAGCATGCATTATTTCTTTTACACTTGATAGTCAGATACAGTTATTCCATATTGATACTTCTTGTATATCATTGCCTTATTTCCTTTTTTATGCCTCTCATACTCAGTACAATGTTCGTACTGACGTCCGTTTTCTTTGGACGCTGTGTTCATGCCCACAGGTAGAAAGGGAGGAGAGCTCGACCCAGATCCGTAGTAGCTGTCAGCTGATTGAAAGCACTCCCTTGTTTGGAAGTGCTCATGATGATCCTTTTTGTGTATAGTCATATATATGTATTTTTGGGCATGACGGGGTCTTGTCCTGTCCTTATGTGTAGCACTCCAGTAGAGGCTCGTAGATGCGCAGTGTGGGTTAGATGGTCTCACGAGATGCTATTATATGTATATATTATTTTGATGGCCGAGAGACACATGTATATAAAAGTATTTATGTTTCCATATAAAATATAATTTTCCTATAATTTGAGTATAAAGTTGATAAAAGAGCATTAAATGAGTAAGATGAGTGGTAGAACGAGTGGTGCTCGGTGGCTAGCCCCG
The DNA here is from genome assembly GCF_019175385.1 of Lycium barbarum. Taxonomy (NCBI): domain Eukaryota; kingdom Viridiplantae; phylum Streptophyta; class Magnoliopsida; order Solanales; family Solanaceae; genus Lycium; species Lycium barbarum. Next base: position 35,815,832 of record NC_083340.1, on the reverse strand, counting down.
GGTACCCATCACGGCCCCTAGCTGGGTCGTGACACTATCCCCCTTTTCTTTGGGTCCTTGTTAAGTCACACTCATAGTTATTCACATACTAAGTTCCAGCCTCCCTTTAACTTAACCTTTCAATACTTATGTTTATATATTAACCTCAAGCTACACTTGGGTCCATGTTTTACAATCAGTTCCTAATTTAACAAACACAGTAGAGACAAGCAAACATATAGGGTCACAGATAATGAAGCAAGCATACAAAGTCACCTATAGGATCACACGGCACATAACTGCAGGTTTTGCTAACAAGTGACTTCAAACATCCTTACAAGACTCGACAAAGTGTCAATATAGGTTCACATGTGCTAAACTAAGTTTCAACATGCCTTTAGCTTTTTAGAATGTAATATGAGAGTTGTAATATCAAAAACCAACAACACACCAAGTAGTACCATTTTCATAATTTGAAAACAAAGTTATTAAAGGCAGCATATAGAGGGTCTGATTCTTCCCTTAAGTCGAGTAAGTATCATTTCTAGCTTCAACAGTTATAGTTTCAGGTCCAATAAGCACAAAGGTTCCATTTACCTGCAATAACACATCTTTAGACTAACACTTGACTCTAGCACACACCACAGAGAAATCATTCTAAGGCATCAAACACACATAGGTCACAAGGGAATCCATACTTAGCTAAAACATGTACAGACATATCTTAGGAAATTAAAACCAACTCTCAAATTAGTTAAACCCAGAAAAATGTTGGGCACACTAATCCTGGTGTAAAACAAGAAACCTTAGGTGTATGTAACCCTATTGATCAAGTTCAACCCCATTGGTCTAGAGTTGCCATAGATAATCAACAGGACAACTAATCATAAGCAAATTTAAACTATATTAGCATGACTAGCAGACTCCTAGGTTAGGACTGGACATAATGCTCAAACAGATGTCATAGCAGTCAACCAACAAACCCAAATTTTAGAGAAACAAACAGAGATTAATGCCATACTTCTAATCAAACATGGAGACAAAAATGAGCATGATAATGGTCCTTATTAGATCCTATACTGATGAGATTCAGACTGAACAAGTGGTGTTTAAACACCTTTGAACATGACTAGCTTAACATGATAGATAACATAAAACCAAAATGGCTTGAACACTTAACTTAACATGTTTAGTCTCTTTTTGTTTTTTTAAAAAAAGAGAATGTCATTATCTCCTTTAACCAAGGTGTAGAATTTCACTACACAACAACTAAATTAACAAGATTATAAACAGGCTTATATCATGTACTTAAGAAAGTGATAGGTAGGAGTTAAACTAAATACACACTTAGCAAACAAATTTTAAAGCTAATGACACATAATTTATATTTACATAATAACTAATCTAATCAGTCTATTGAATTTCAACAGCATATGAAACAAACTTAACCAAAACTACACTAAACCACACATAACTAATACATAGCTTACACATACACATAAAAAAGGCAAGAAATTAATAAGGGCAAGATAATTACTTGTCTTATGTGCAGCCTTTGATCGAGACTTGGACTTGGAGACCTCGTTTGCTCCTCAAAACCCTAAATGCGCAAACCCCAGAACCCATAAACAAAAAACAAATCTTTAAATTTTAAAACTAACTCGAACTCTTAAAGTTTTGAAGAGAATTGCTCCGAAAAACTTAGGTATTTCGAGTGCAATAGACTATCTGATAATTTTCTGTGTCCAACAATGTAACTTAGGGTCCCCTTTATAGAAACCCCAAAATCCCCAAACCCTAGGTGTATCGATGTGGGATAAATCCCAAACTTGGGATTTCTTCCTCACATATAGCATCGTAGGGCTAGGATCAAGTCAAATAGAACATCAAGGGTCCAATTTTGACCAACAACACTCAAATCCAAAAGTTCTTCAAGAACCAATAAGAACGCAATATTCAAAATCAGAAACAAACATGAACCATTAAAGATTTATAGTCTTTGACCGTTTGAACATAGAAAAGCAAGAAAGAAATCAAAACAAGCCAAGGAAATACCTTGTTTGGTTGCAATGGAGGAGAGAGGAGGCCAAGCAATTAATGCTTGTCTCAAATCGTCCATACCAGGCCTGTTAAAAGCCTTACACCTCTGAATCATTGCCAAAAATGGCGAGATGACGAGAGGGTAGAGAGAGAGAGAGAGGTGGCCCCGCGACGGCTAGGGTTTACTTCAAAGGAAACCCTTTCTCTTCTCTAAAGGATCGTTTGGTATTGAAAAATGAAAGGAAGGGGGGGGGGGGGGGTATTCCCCTTTAGCAACTGAGGCGGGCCGAGTCAATCCTTTAATGGGTTGGGCCCGATCGAATTTTGAAAGAATTAATGAGGGGCCTGGTTTGACATGTATACATATATGTATATGTATACACATGTTTATATTCGTGTATACATGTATACGGGGAGGACATTCATGCAAATTTTAATAAGTAACCAAATTGAAGTAATGTCCACTAATTGTAGACTTCAATTATGACTCGATAATAAACCAATTTGACCAAATGAGAAGCTAATTTGCAGGAATGACCTTAATTGGATTAAGATATGAAAGTTTCTATTCAATTATGGCCATAATTAACTAATTTTCCCACTTGATTGAGTTAGTTGCATGACTAATTATGCAAAGAGACGTAATTTGCAATTATGGACTTGATTGATTTAAATCATGAATTTGGTTGTTTCAATTATGGTCAAAATTTAAACTAATTAAACAATTAAAGGCTAAGTTTGCAATAATGACCTCAACTAAGGAAATTGTTTTTCGATTGGGCCATAATTGGACTATTAATTGATTATTTTAATTATAGTCATTTAATGGATAATTTACAGAATAAATAACTATTAAATACTTAATTAATTATGGTAAACTCTAATAAATTGGTGAAACAAAAATTGATGGGTAAAATGATTAATTCATTTAATTAACCAGATTCCTTTTATTAAACAGAGTAAAATACTTGCAAATTGACATTTTAGCAATTTAGACAATTAAGTAAATAATTGTGGTGAATTTATGAAATGTGTAAATTAATTTATAAATGATTTATAATAGTTATAGAAATTATATTACAAATTATATTATCAATTAAGAATGGTAAAATATTGTCAGAAAATTTTTATAAAATCATTTTGGCTTCTAAAAATACATATTTCACTCTGTTTGATATCCAAGGACTCTGAGTGACTAAAATAAATTACGGGAGGTAAAAAATTAGGTGTCAATAACTGCCCCTTCGGTGTTCGGGGATGGCAAGGCCATCTCTGAGCGACAGAATTTGACTAACCTTGATTTTTTGACTAAGCCGACTCATTCCTCATCTCATTTTTATGCAATATTTAAATTTATGGCCGGACCCTGGTTTCTGGGTTTCCTACATATCTTAGGCTTTATGAGAATTCAGGCCATTTGTAGTTTGACTCGATTATGACTTTTAAATGCAAATTAAAGTTAATTCTCTAATTTCCCAGCTACCACATTGGGAAGTCCGGTGTGATTGGTAGGAGTGTGACTGACTCTCTGGCATTGAGTCTGCCTACATATCCCTATTTTTGGGAATCAGGTCACTTATAGTTCGACTCGATCAGAGGAAAATGGTATCCCTTATGTGGGAATGCCTTTGTGTGTTCCAGTGTGTGTCCGACTAGTTGTGGAATAATAAAAATAAACAAAGCACATAAGCAACTAAGTAATCATGTGTGGCTGAGCATAGTGAGGAGTGATCTTCTAAGTCTTGGCTGGAGAGCTTGACTCTCATGGGCACCCTATCTCGATCGGCTGCGTAAGAAAAAGTTCTACGTTTGCTCTGCAATCTGTCTGAATTTGATTTGATCAACCCGCTCTGTTTGGTGGCTGCAAATCTGCTTTCATCTACTGAGTAACTTGATTTTTGGTGACGAATACTGCGGTCATCTGACCAGATTTACATCGTCTTGTCTTCTTGAGCAAATACTGTGGTCTCTTGACTGGTTTTACATTGCTTTGTCTTTCTTACAAACATTGTGGTCTTATGACCGATTTTACATCGCTTTGTCGTCTTGATTATATCTGGTGGCTTGTATACATGGACTTTTGGCAATTTGAATGAATGAACTACTCGACATGTTTGTATGAATGGCCCTCTTGGCATGTTTGTATGAATGACCCTCTTAACATGTTTGTATGAATGACCCTCTTGGTATGTTTGTATGAATGACCCCTCTTGGCATGTTTGTAGGAATGACCCTCTTGGCATGTTTGTATGAATTGGCCTCTTGACATGTTTGTATGAATGACCCTCTTGGCATGTTTTTATGAATGGGCCTTTTGGAATGTTTGTATGAATGGGCCTCTTAGCATGTTTGTATGAATGACCCACTTGGCATATTTGTATGAATGGCCCTCTCGGCAATAGAAAAATAGATATGCAAGGCTCTCATGAAAAATAAGAAGAAGTGATGGCCCTCTTGACAACAGGAAAATAGATATACAATGGCCCTCATGGCAAATAAGAAGAAGTGATGCAAATGACAGATATGGCCCCTTCGGCTGAATCGTCTTTCTTTCGTCCTTTATACCGGCTGTGACCCTATTGGTCAGGTATGCTGTGTTGTTTTACTATAACCCCGTTGGCCGGTGATTTTTCCATTATGGCCTTTTGTTTTTTGCGGGCCCTCATGGCGTTTTCGTTCTTCTATAGCCCTTGTGGCTAGATATTTGCCTTTTTTGGCATTTAAATCTTTTTATAGTCCTCGTGGCTGAGTATTTGCCTTTGTGGCATTCAAATCCCTTTATAGCCCTCGTGGCTAGATATTTTCCCTTTGTGAAGACCTGATCTCAGCAGCGATCTTGACCTTCTTTAGCGAACCAATTCTTGCACATGAAGCGAACTTAGAAAAAGGATCGTCTTCCGACGTCCTGGGGACCTGCACCAGAAATGTTTTTTTTCCTATTTAAAGTTGGTTCGTGTTGTCGGCGTTGTCGCATCTTCGGCTTTCTGGACTCGAAACCCTTCCGGCTTCGGTATTTTGAAAGATGAATTTATTTTCATTATGCAGAAAATCATTTTTTGTAAAATCTAATTTGTGGAGAAATAAACGCGTTGTTTTGAAAGCCGTAAGGTTAATTGTCATGACATGTGATTTAAATGAGGGATATCCCTTCTTCTATGACTGGGGTTCTTTGCGGGTTTGCGCGGAATTTTTGAGACTTTTTTTTCAAAAATTCTGCCCAGTTTAAATCTTGATCGACGAACTCTCGTGCTGAATCTTCAGAGTTGCGGGAAATTTTGAGGTTACATATTGAATAAATGACTCTTTGGCGCGAATTTCTGGCCCAGTTTAAAACTCTGGGTTAGCTGACTCTTTGGCACGAATTTTTGAGATCTTCTAAAAAAATTTGCTCCAGTTGGACGTGCGGCCATCCTTGCATCCTTCGTGAAGTCCTATCTCTAAGGCGGGTTTCTTGGGTTTTCTTTTGGTGCGACAGAGCTTAAAGAGCGCTTACGTATCCTGTCGCAGCAGAAATTAGGTCGAACATAGCTCGGAATAAAAGTAAATGAGTTTTTGGTTTTTGCTAATAATGCGACCGGGTCCCAAATGGATTTCCTACGTATCCCACTGTGGAGATCAGGTCATTGCGTAGTTCATATTACAAAAGTTGTTTCGTTTTTCTCGTCTATTATAAGACTATTACAAGCAAGAAGAAATAACAAATAAAAGCAAAGAAGAATAATGATTACAACCAAAGGGTACTATTACAAACTGAGAAACTTTGTCTTCATGCATAGTAGCGCTTGATTGCATCTGAGTTGATCGACTTCAGCCACTCTTGTCCATCTATTTCTGCCAGTACTACTGCTTCTTCGGAGAGTATTTTACGGACCACATAGGGAACTTTCCAGTTGGGAGAAAATTTTCCTTTGTATTCTTCTTGATGTGGGAAAATTCTTTTGAGCACCAGCTGCCCAATTTGGAAAATCCGAGTCCTAACTCGCTTGTTGAAGGCTCTTGTCATCCTTTGTCGGTATAGTTAACCGTGACATACGACAACCATCCTTTTCTCGTCAATTAAAGCCAATTGTTCATATCGAGCTTGGACCCATTCAGTATTGTCCAATTCTACTTCTTGAATGATTCTCAAAGAAGGTATCTCAACTTCTGTAGGTATGATTGCTTTAGTATCGTAGACTAACAAATATGGAGTTGCTCCTGTTGAAGTGCTGGCGGTAGTACAGTATCCCAGTAAAGCATAAGGCAACTACTCGTGCCAACCTTTATAATTATCAGTCATTTCCTCAATATCCTCTTGATATTCTTGTTGGCTGCTTCTACGGCTCCGTTCATTTGTGGCCGGTAAGCTGTCGAGTTTCGTGGAGTGATCTTGAATTGCTCACAAATATCCTTCATCATATGGCTATTCAGATTTGCCTTATTGTCAATTATGATGTACTTGGGTATGCCAAATCGACATGTGATATTATTTCCCACAAAATTGGCTACTACTTTCTTTGTTACTGACTTGTGTAATGTTGCTTCCACCCATTTGGTGAAGTAGTCGATGGCGAGTAAATGAATTGATGCCCGTTTGAGGCTGCTGGTTCAATGGGTCCAATAACATCCATGCCCCAGGCAACGAAATGCTAAGGTGAGCTGATAGCATTAAGCTCATTTGGAGGTACCTTGATTTGATCACCCTGGATTTGGCATTGATGGCACCTTTGCACATATTTGCAGCAATTATTTGCCACGGTCATCCAATAGTATCTAGCTCGTAGGATCTTCTTTGCTAGTACAAATCTGTTCATGTGGGGTCCACATGTCCCATCATTTACTTTTTCTAGAAGTTTGGTGGCTTCGCCGGCATCTACACATCGAAGCAGACCTAAATCCGGTGTTCGTTTGTACAACACTTCTTTGTTTAGGAAAAAACCATTTGCCATTCTTCTGATGGTCTTATTTTGTCCATCTGGAATGCTTTCGGGATATTCCCGTCTTTCCAAATACATTTTGATGTCATTGTACCATGGATTTCCATCTGGCTCAGCCTCTACGTGGCAACAGTGGGCATGCTCTTCTTTCAAGCTTATCCTTAGCGGTTCGATGTGACTGCTTTCAGGATGTTGGATCATTGATTCTATTGTGGCCAATGCATTAGCAAATTCATTCTAAGCTCTTAGAGTATGTTGGAATTCAATCTTTCTAAATTTCTCCTACAATCTTTGTGCCAAGTTCACATATGGCAAGTTCTTTTCATTCTTGGTGGCCCATTCACCTTGTACTTGATGAATCAGTAGATCGGAATCTCCAATGACCAGTAATTCGTCGATGTTCATATCCAGTGCCATTCAGAGACCTAAGATGCAGGCCTCGTATTCAGGCATGTTGTTGGTACATCGAAATTTGAGCTTTGCGGCGATGGGGTAGTGTTGCCCATTTTCTGATATCAGAACTGCTCTGATTTTGGAACTTTTGTAATTCACCATTCCGTCGAAGAACAATCTCCAGCTGGTGTAAGATTCATTTGGGAAATGAGTGCAAAGTGGTTTGAGTTTTTCATCTACTAGGCTTGTAGCTAGTAAGTCAGCCAAATCCTCTCCTTTAAAGGCCTTCTGAGCTATGTACACGATGTCGAATTCACTTAACAACTTTTGCCATTTGGACAACTTCCCGATGGGCATGAGCTGGCAGAATATGTATCTTAACGGATCCATCTTGGATATAAGGTGAGTGGTGTATGAGGACAAATATGTCTCAATTTTGAGCCACCCAAGTTAGAGGACAGCAGGTTTTCTCCACTAGCTGTATCTTGCCTCGCAGGCCGTGAGTGTCTTACTCAGGTAGTAAATGGCACATTCTATTTTCCCATCTTCATCGTGTTGTCCTAACACGCAACCGAAGGCCTCTTCATCAACCAATAGGTATAGCAGTAGTGGGATCTCGGGCCTTGGTGGTACCAAGACTGGCGGATTGGATAGGTATCTCTTGATAGGGTCGAATGCCTCTTGGCACTTCTCTGTCCATTTTGTAGGAGCGTCTTTCTTCAAGAGCTTGAGGATGGGCTTCACAATGATGGTGGATTGAGCTATGAATCGTCCAATGTAATTCAACCTTCCCAGGAAAATCATGACTTCTTTCTTAGTTTTAGGAGGAGGTAATTCTTGGATTGCTTTGATCTTTGTTGGGTGTAGCTCTATGCCTTTTCGGCTGACTATGAACCCCAGTAATTTTTCGGTCGGTACTCCGAATGCACATTTAGCCGGGAATTTCAAGTTGAACTTTCGGAGACTATCAAAATATTTTCGCAAATGTGTGGTATGCTCCGAACTTTCTCTTGACTTGATAATGACATCGTCCACATAGACTTCAATTTCTCTATGGATCATGTCGTGGAAAATGGTAATCATTGCCCTCATGTATATTGTGTCGGCATTCTTGAGGCCGAAGGACATTACCCTATAATGGTATACTCCCCATGGAGTAATGAAGGTTGTTTTCCTTGCATCCTCTCTGTACATTAAGATCGAGTGGTAGATGGCGAAACAATCCACAAATGATTGCAACTCGTGTTTGGCATAGTTATATATGAGTATGTGGATGTTCGACAATGAAAAATTATCCTTTAGGCTAGCTTTGTTAAGATCTCGGTAATCCACGCAGATTCTTATCTTGCCGTCCTTTTTGGGCACCGGCACTATCTTGGCCAGCCATGTGGGGTATGAAGTCACTTCCACCACTCCTGATTTAATCTGTTTTTCTACCTCATCTTTGATTCAGATACTAAGATCCGGTTTGAATTGTCGGGTTTTCTATTTTACTGGGGCAAACCCCGTATTGATGGGTAACCTATGGGATACTATGCTGATACTTAGTCTTGGCATGTCGGCGTATGACCATGCAAAGATATCCACGTACTCCCTCAATAAACTTATCAATTCTTCTTTTAGAGGTGTCTCTAGGTGCGCATTATCCTCGTCTCTTTAATGTTCTCTTCATCACCTAGATTTATGGCTTCTGTTTCATCCATGTTTAGTTTCTACTCATTCTCTAGTTGTTCTACTTCTTCCGCGAGACCCTCGGGTAGCATTGTGGTCTCATCGTATTCCTCATACTCTTCTTCCTCTATGCTGCCCAACTCATTCGTTTCGCAACATGTCATGACATTTAAGGCTGCTTTATTGTTTTCATTACTGAGAATTCAAGGCAAAATATGTTAGTATAAAACATGCATGCAAAAATAATTAAATAAAACAGTTTTTGATAAACTGAGGCTTTCATTAATTTAAATTAATCAGAAGTACAAACTGTGGTTTTGGCTTGGATCCATATCAAGCCATTTCCGTTTTTGAAAACATTACGAGGTATGTAAGTGATAAAAGGGTGAGAAATTGGGCCTCGATCGATTCTCCCTATTTTTAAAATAAATTCTCTTTCTCTACCGAAGAGCCAGTAGCGGGGTAGAGGTCCAGTTGGAGAGTTTCTTACTCGGTTCTGCCTTTCTAATGGTAGGGGCTTCAGCACATTCTTCAAAAATCACGGAGCAGTCTTGTTCTTAAATAGCATCTCTATCCCTTCTTCAATGTCAGCATCTCCAGGCATAGGCATTTAGTTAGGAAATGATTGGTACATATTTGAAATGGGTTTGCAGAGATCCGCAACCTCTTGTCTCTTCTTGGTAGGTATCTTATCTTCAGCTGGGACATACCCTAGTCCGAAATGAAAATTATCTTGGAGAATGGGAATTGGCTCAGTGATGCCTTGTAGGTTATTTCCCAAACCCTTCCCGGGTTCAAACCTGTTTAGGAGCATAGTAGAAGCAATCATTTTGTAAACTGCCGGCATAGGAGCTTTCGGGGAATCTATCTTATGGGTAGCTCCCACTAACTCCATGACATGTAAATCTGTTCCCTTAGGTGCAGCTTCAATGATGGGTACAGAGTTATCTGGGTAATTGTGCATGCTGGCTTCTCCGTGGATCACCACTTCTTCCCCTTACCAGATACATTTTACAGATTGATGGAGCGAGGATGGTACAACCCCTGTCATGTGGATTCGTGGCCTTCCTAGCAGCAAATTGTAATTGACGGGTATTTTCATGAATTGGAATTCAGTGGAGAATTTGGCTTGACCTATTTGAATGTCCAAATCAACCGCCCTAGCGGCATCACAACGTCCTCCATTGAATGTTCTTATATTAGTATGGCTCTGACAAACCTTTCCAAGGTCATATCCCAGCTGAGCTAGGGCAGACTCGGGACAAATGTTGAGTCCTTCCCTGTTGTCGATTATTACTCGGGTTACCACCTTGTTGCGGCACATAATAATGATGTGCAGCGCTTTGTTGTGATTTATGCCTTCTTTGGGCAACTCTTTCTCTGTGAAGGCAATTTGATGTTCCTCTATAACATGAGCGACCATTTCGGCCAGATTTTCATTGCTTGCTCTAGCTAGGACGTGAGCTTCCTCCATCACTTTCATTAAAGCCAGGCGGTGTTGAGGTGAACTTTGCAACAATGCTAGTACTGAGATTTGTGCTGGCATTTTCTTCAAGTGCTCCATAATGGAGTATTCCTTTGGCTGCATTCGGCACCAGAAATCTTCCGCTTCACCTTTGGTGATAGTCTTTTTCTTATTTCCCTCGCTTCCGGGTTCCCTTTGGGCCAGGTCTTTAGGAGTATAGCACCTTCCCGATCTCATAATTCAGTGGGCAGTAGCGACTTGGACCACAAATTCTTTCTGAGGCAGTGTAGGGGTTACTTGGGCCATATGCGCAACAACGTGCGTAGGGATTAGTACTTTGAATTATGGGCGTTCTTGTAGAGAAAGCGACGCCACTGTGCGCTTAAGTTCTTTCACAGATTCTCGGATTGTGGGCCTGACTACGAACCAGTCCTCTTCTCTTTCTATCATATGAATCACGTTGTTGCCATGTTTTGGCAGGGGATTGTTGTTCACATTTGGAGGAGTTGTTTGGATAACGATCTCCTTCCGGTCAATCATGTCCTGTATTTTGTACTTAAGACTAATGTAATCTTCAGTACTGTGTCCTATGCCATTGCAATGGTAGGCACATATCTAGTCAGCTCGGTAAAACCAGTTCTTTGGGTCGACGACCTTTGGGGCAAGCGTTTGGATCATCCCAGCGGTACTTAATCTTTTGAACAAATTAGTCCGAGATTCCATCAGTGGGGTGAATACCCGAGATGGCTTCTTTCAAAGTTCTGACGTGGCGCATTATAGGCATTTGGTGGTGGTTAATTTTGATAAGCATTGGGTTGGTTGTTTTGTGGAGTGCGGTAAACAGGTGGGGGAGTTTGATAATTTGGCTGTGGAGCTTGGTAGTACGGGGGAGGTGATTGGAAGGTATTTTTTGGAGCTTGGTAATTTGGGGGTTGTGATTGGAAGGTCAGCTGTGTGTAATATACGAGCATCGTGTTGTAAGGAGTGGGAACGTAGGTATTTGAGAGAGGCGGAGCATATGCTTCCATCGGGAAATCTTCCTTCCTTTTGGTTTTGGGGCTAGGAGTATGGGATATGCTAGCTACGTCTTCTTTCTTCTTGCGTATGAACCTGGTTGAGGTTGAACCCGTGGATTTTTCGGTCATACTTATCATTCGGCCAGTCTTGAGACCGTCTTCTATGGTCTCGTCCATTTTGACCAATTCAGAGAAAGGTCTTCCTGCCATTGAGAGCATTCTATCATAGAAATCTGTTTTTTGTGAACGGATGAAAATCGATACAAGTTCCTCTTCACCCATAGGGGGTTGTACCAGGGCAGCCTCTGTTCTCCACCTACTCGCGGAAATTTTTGGTGGACTTTTGTTTTACTTTTTCCAAATAGTATCTGTCCGGTACCGTTTCCATGTTAAAGCGAAACCTTTCCATGAAAGTCACAGCCATGTCTTCCCATGTAATCCAACAGTGTATGTCTTGCGCCGTGAACCATTCTGAGGCTTCTCAGGCCAAACTTCGGCTGAACAGCCTCATAATGAGCGCTTGGTTGTCTCGAACCCAGTCCAATTGGTCACAGTAGGCCCGTAGATGCGCTTTAGGATTGCCTGTTCCATTAAATATCTCAAAACGTGGCACCTTGAAGCCCTCGGTTATATCCAAATTTGGATGCATACATAAATCGTCATAGCTCAAACCCGTGCCAGTGAGGGTGGTTCTCATGGATTGTTCCAACATTACGACCATTTTCCGCTCAAGCCTTTCTTCATGTTTTTCCTGCTCAGCCTTCCACGCTTTTTCTATGAGCTCATAATGGTCAATTTCTTGATCGGGTGAAAAGGTGCCTGGTGTGATAGGTGTGTGGAAGGAAACAACAGGGCGAGTTCGGGGACTATGGGTGGTTTTATCGGTTAGTAGCGAGATGACGCTTAGTTTTATAATGATGCTGGGATGGGTATTTTGTGGTGTTAGGTAAGAGAGGATAGAGTGAGCGGTTTTGGGAATTTGGTTAGTGTTAAGTGGTGGTGGAGTGTGGTGCGAGGAACTAATGTGCTCGTCGATTGGGGTAAATAGTATGGTGTTCATAACGAACCGGGTGGGGAAATGGTTGGGTAATGGCGAATTTAGAGATGGAAAAACGGTTGAGGCCTTCTTTATGACTTAATTATTCCCTCGCTAGGACTCATCCAGTTGAAGTAACTAAGAACTTCGGATTGAAGTAATAAGATTATTGAATCATCAGAACTACTTCGATATATCTTTTTTACTTTTTAGCCACGGAGTCTTTGTGAACCCATATGACTTCCGTTCTTCCATTTCTTGTTCTTGGTTCGAACTGTTATGTTATTGAATTGCGTGGGTTTGCATACGCATAAAGACCATAAAAAGAGTTTCGTTTTTATGGTTCTTTCATATACGTTTTCTTTAATTGAATGAACGTTCTCTCAAAATACTTCAATTGGTACACGCAAGAAATAGGGGGCCTCTCGGGTAGCATTAGTAGCTTTGTTTCGCGCCACTTCCACTTGAAGATGGTCGATTTTCTCAAACATCATTTTCATGACGTCTTCAGTAGGTGACAAATCAGGCAGTCTGCGCAGAGGCGATTCTCTGAGAGCAATGTCAGTAGGGGTAGTTTCATTCTCGAAAGTACCAGTCATTTTTGTTTTGCCTTTATCTTGTTGGATAAGGATGCTATCGTAGCTTTGGATCTTGTGAAGTATGTCAGTGTGAACACGAATCAACCTCTCTTTCTATAAAAGTAAGTTCGTCAGGCAGTGGAAAGAAAATCAAAATATCATATAAATGGCAGTTTAAAACAACACTTGGCACATAAATAATCATATGTTTGATTTAAATGCTCAATTGATCTCTTGTACCGGGTCTTGGGTACTTGGGCTTTGTTGAGTGGAGGGAATATAATATTTATAATATATAGGGACCGAATCTTACATAGACTACCTACGTATCCCTCCGTGGGAAGTCAAGCCTTTTCGTAGTTCGGTTTACATAAGATAAGACTCCCTACCTTAAAACCTATTCGTGACCAGGCCCGATAGGGGCTTCTTACGTATCCCTCCCTGGGACATTAGGTCGGCGCAGTTCCGTTTACACAAAATGGGAGGGGGGGGGGGGGGGGGGGACAAATTTGTATGAAGTACAAAAAATGGGATCCCCTAAAACTACCCAAAAGGTGACCTTTCCTTTGAGGTCAACGCAGGTTGTTTGTCCGTTCAACCCTATTCTGTCCCTAAATGCCCTAAATCCTATTACTGATATGGGAGCACCAACCAAATGGCGCCTTTGTGGACCAAATTTTCCAACTCAAACTTGAATGCATCACACTCTTCAATGTCGTACCCCAAAGCTCCAGAATGGTACATACACATTTTGCGGTGGCCAACTTCTTCAGTTTGATCTCTTCTGGTTCTGATGGGGCTAATCTTCCCGATGCTGACCAACTTCTGGAAGATGCTGACATAAGAGTCCTTAAATATTGTAAAGCAATAACGCCAAATATGAGTATTCAGCGTAATCCCTTTAGTTGGGTGATGTTGTCATAGACCAAAAGTGAATGCGGGCCCCGTATCTTGGTGATGCTTTTCTCATCTATCAACTTGATAAGTCTCTTCTTGAAGGCCAATCATTCGTTAATGGTGTGCCCCGCCTAATCTCGGTGATAAGGGAATCTCTTGTGTGTGAAGACCGGAGCACTTGATCATCATTTCCTCACTTGTTATGTGCTTTAGCGAGATGCGGTAGGGACAATCCAATGCCTTAAGCGCACTATCCCACCATTCGGGCGAAACTGGTCAGACATACTATTCGTTCCTCGGGATTTCTCTTGGGGCTTGATGGCGCAGCAGAAGTTCTTTCCCTTTTTGGGCTTGACTGTGCAGCGGAGGCAGCCTCCCTTGATGGTCATGTGGGCTCCTGCGGGTCCGATTACATTTCTTCTTCCTCGGACTCCTCCATTATCGGGATGTATTCGGGAAGGATCCCTTTTCCTTTGTCCAGGAAGTTCTCACCTTGAGCTTCAACTGGTTTCTTAGGCGAACTTTCCACCAAATCCTTTAAATCATCAGCCTCTTTGATCTTGGCCTTGACTGCTTGGATCTGTTTTTCGAGATCTGGAATATTTCGGCGAAGCAAGACCTCATTCTTCCACAAAACCTCCAGCTCTGGTGCGCTCTTGGTGTTCATCTTCAGATTCCGAGAAGGTTGCTAGACTTAGTACGGGTAGTTTTGTTCGTTGCTTTTCTTTGGGTGAGTGGGAGGTACTTGAGATCAATTAAACATTTAAGCGAAACATATGAAAGCAAGTATGTCACACAAAGCAGTTTATAGGATTACACTACTCGCGTTCCTAAGCATACTAATCGTTTGAAACATAAATGCGCCATTTGAATCAAACCATTGCCCCATAATCATTAATAGTAATATTCGTCCCCGAAAGGGTACAAAAGATAATGTAAAGACAGTGCACAATATAAATTACCAAAAGTGTCCTCCGGTGGTGGATGATAAAGCCCGATCCCGATCAGTCTTGGCCTTCTTTGCTTTTTGGAGGGTGGTCTGGATATGAAGATGGGCCGATGTCAAAGTGTCTTCCATTAGAAATTCCTTCTGTGTGAAAGTCAGTGGAGCGACATCATCCAAAGTCTTCTTCATCCGATCATCTAGCTTAATCAAGCAATCATTAGTAAGCTCCAATTCATGTCTCAGACTTTCTATGATGACTTTGTCATGCTCAATTTTCTCTATATACTTGGCATCTCTGTCGTCAGCTCTCCTTTGAACCAAACGGGCTCGAATCACGGCTTACGACTCATTGTCTTGCACACAACTGAGAGAATAGGTCTAGGAGGAAGTGTGCCTTGTAAGTAGACCCTTAACCAATCTTTACACTACACAACACAACCCGGATGAAACTTATATTCGGCTAAGGTATCGGGACTCCAGATCATGCGACCCTTCCATTCTCGTATGCAATCCAAAGCCCTCGGCAGCCTATCACTGTCATAGTCAATGATAAAATCCCCCATGCCTCCGATCTGGGGTATGACTTGAATCCTCCCGAATTGTCTCAAGACCCTGGCAGGCTCATAAGGGCGAATCCCTCGAATTCCCATGAGTGGTAAGAATGGACACTTTGTTCCCTTAACCAAAACTTCACTGGACACAAAGTCGTGGAACATCCATTGAATGCTTTATTCTTTCAATTTGGAAAAGGTGAATGTCCAACTTTGTCTGTTTTGTTCTCCGAAGTTTGGACAAAAATTCCGAAGATCATCCTTTTTGACCGGCTTACTTAAGTGCTGTTCACCCCTAACTTTGACCATGTGCTTAAGGATCCACCATTATAGGAGCAGGTTACAACCTTGGAAGTATTTTTAATGGTTTCGGCAGAGGCTCATGGCTCGATATAAATCGGCTCGGATGATTGAGATTATGTCAAAGTCTTTGGTTTCTTTTTGTTAGGTTATGCCGTAGAAGATGGCATGGGTGAACAAAATGATTCGGGCATCTATGGCTAAGGACCAATCTTTAGGAAAAACCATGGTTCCCAGAAAGCAAATGGCGAAAGCTAAAGGTCTGGTGGCCGTCCATTCGACATAAGTCTTGAATTCCCCGGGATACTCCACAAATCCATTTGGGCTTCCAAACCTTTTGCATAGCTCTCTAAAGGGTATGTTGGGGTCATGGTCCCAATTGGCGTAGTTCAAAGAAAGCATTCTTCAAATTTAGGAGTAGGTGGGTTTTTTATGAAATTAAGGCATTTTGGTCGGGTTTCTTTCTTCTTTTCAACCCCGAGCCTACGCTAGTCAACACATCCCTGAACTCCTCTAAAGTGGGCGTCATTTCGATGTCATCCCCGAATCTGAAAACCATCCTATCTCTAACCCAAAATTTGGTAATTAATCACTTCTATCAATTCTTTGCAACCCGTCATAGTCATAATGGACATCAAATTTCCTAAGTGACATGAAATCCCTTTTTTCTCCTCCGGGGATATTTGGCCCCACCAAATACGCAACAACTCAGGTGTAGTCAAGACCATATCAAAACTCAAGTTGATCGACATATACAAAACAGAAGTCAAGGTTAATCCCCCCCCCCCCCCCCCCCCCACTAGGCAATGGTTTCATTCATAGGCACACTACATGTTTCCAAATAGCACATAATGTGAGATGTGGTGTTTTTCGGGTCGTAGACTGTACTTGACACGAGGTAGTCTTCCTATCGGGTTTGGATACGTCTAAAATATCCAAACCTCCCAGTCTACTTCATATTTGGATTTGGTTTAGCTCTGACCTGGGCATATGCAAGAATGGATTTTTCGAGTTGACTTTAGACCCGAGCGGACTACTCGGGGTGAACCGTTGTCGGTCGTTGGGTGACCGCACACCAACTTAACGTTCAACGTGTTCCAAAGAAGGGGTGTTTCAATTTTTTTAAGGAAGGCAAGACCGCGACCGCGCGTGTCCCCTTTGAAACCATGTTTTTTGCCAGGAGTGGCGGAGTTTATGATATGAAATGAATGACAGTTATGATTGCGGGAATTAAACAAGTAAGTACAGTTAAAATCACATTATATTGAAACCATTATGGTTAGAACCTAGAAAAGTCCCCAGCGGAGTCGCAATCTGTTACGGTTCGCTTTTACGTAGGTTAAGGCATAAAAGTTACTACGAGGTTGTTGGTGCTCTAATTGGATTCTAGTTTTTTTAGAGTCGCCACCTAATTTATTTATGGGAAACTAGGAAAATCGGGTTTAAAGATTTTTTTTTCAAAATAAGAGAATAAAAAAGTGTTTTGGACCAAAGTTTGAGGTAAGGATTCTGTTGATCCCCTAGGGAAGGTTTTACGTACCCTAGTATTAAAGCTCCGTAGAATACGATTGACCTACGAGCTTCAATGTGTGATTTACTATGTTTACTTGCTTAAAAGTGTTTAGTTTTTTGCAAAAATGTCATTTTTTTCATTCATATCATAATTTCAAGAAATAATTCGGCAAAAAGTCCCCTTATAAAAAGGGGTTTTGGTTTAGAAAATCCGCGTAAGTGTTCAACTCACTTTGTTGCCGGACTAGGACACACTCGGGATTTCTCACGAGTAGAGTCACTACTATTCTAGTCCTAACAAAATAGGTTTAGTACCTACGGGTTTTTTATACGTGTATATATAAAAAATATGGAGTATATCTCCGTGTTATACATATTTATATAAAAATAACACAAGTTTATTAAATTAAGTCCATTTTAATCATTGAAGCCCATAAGTCAATAATATTCCAGGGTCTAAGTTCATCTCACCATCATAACCTAGTCCAAATAATTTTGGTCCAAACGCAGTCCAAAACAGTTTTATCAGAGTCCTAGTTTGATGTGGGCTTCCAGGCCCAAAGAAGCCCTTAACACAATTTCCACAATTCTTCCAAGTCCAAAAATCTGTTTTCATCTCATAAAATTGTCCAAAGTCTTCTACAAATTCATTTCAAGTCCCATGAATTGTTCTATGGGTATACAAAAATGCCAATTTTTGAAGTCAAATTTATTTTTCAGCTTCATCTCCCGCCAAACATCTCTGTCATTTTTTGTCTTCGGGTGTAAAGCCCAAAACTCATTTACTCAACATTAGAAAGTCCTTTTTGATCGATCCAGTTTTAGATCTAACCAAAAACTCCATTTTTTCTCATATACTTAGTCGTATTATTATACCAATTTTACACTAAAAATCAGATCAAGTTTTGACTTTTTGCAAAACAAAGGCGGATCATTAACCGAGTTTGAAAATAGTCTGATGACTTCCTAAAACACTACATATTTTTCCTAGGTTCTAACATGCACAAGGGTTTCAATATTTCACGTAAGTACATACAAATACATATATGATATAGAACTGGAATTGAAAAGAAAGAAAATGTAAGCTGGCGGTCCTACCAAACCCACCAGCCTCTATTTTCACCCATGGATGGGCCTTCATCATATTTTCTTCCCTTATCATCATTCGGACTCGATCAATCAATGAGAGTTGGGCCTTAGGCCCAACTGGTCCAAGAGGCCTCGGTATTTTTCACGCAACACAAAGAAAAAAAAAAGAGGGGTTAGAAGGTTTTCTATACTTATTAAACTAAAGGATAAATGCATATGATTTTCATAAGAACAGATAAGCAACAAATATATTTACATGAAAAAAAAAAGAGTAAACAAGGAGGAAAGGAGAAGTGCAGAAAGGTCAAGCAATTCAGTGACATAGATAAAGCCCAAGAAAGGTCAAATATAACCCCTTCAAAATAGAGCCCATGTTGACAGTGATGCAGTTCTCAAGTAACCAGAGATTAGCCCAAATTAGTGAAAATACACAAGACAAAGGCAAGCCCAAATGTAGCATAAAGAATAGAGAACAAGCCCAAATGGATGTTATACTCATTGGTACAAAACTTAACAGCTTTCTGAAAAGGCATGGCCTTTTGCGAACAGACACCCTACCTGTTCTAAACATGTATTTTGCTCAAAACAGTGGCTATAATACAGAGGCAATGCCTCATTTTCTGCATTTTGAATTATCAAAAAATCTTTGCATACCATCTGCCTTCTGCATACTTTTACAAAATAAAAAAATTAGCGTCTTTTGTGATTCGTTGCCATCTTTGAGTTCGCGTGAAGTCATGGGCGTTTGAGGTACCAGGAATCCTTTGATAGGTTTATCCGTTCTATCCTAAGAGGAAGTAATCCATAACCTCGGGTACTTGAGGGGATTAAATTTCTTAAGGATACACAGTGAATTTTGTAGTCTCGGATACTGTTTTTGTCGTTCTATTTTCTCGGTTTATTAAAAATATTGTTTCATTGTTTGAACATTCTTTTATTAACGTTGTTTATTATTATTATTTTTTGCACAGTTTGGATAACAGGAACGACCCTTATCGGCCTCACATAATCATTAACGAAACATAATTAAATGAGTCGTTCATAAATGTCATATGAGTATCCATACCCAAAAATACAGCTCAATATACTAGTATCCATAGCCAAAACAGAAAAGGGCCAAAAATACCCTCGAATTATTCGAAATAGATCACATATACCCTCCGTTTGCATTTGGTACCAAATATACCCTCGCCGTCACACCAAGGGACCTATATACCCCTCTCGTTAGACTGCCACAAATGCTGACTGGGCAGTCCGACGTGGAAAAAAAAGGCCCACATGGCAGTCCACCTGGGCAGTCCACGTGGCTAAAACCCCCCTTCCCCTTTAAATCAATGTTTTTTTTTTCTCTAAATTAGAACCCTAATTTCAGAAAAAAGCTTTTTTCCCCAATTTATATTCAGAGATACTATTGCTGTTGAGGAGATTGTGGTAAAGAAAGTTCACACGTCAGAGAATCCCGCAGTTATGTTAACCAAGCCGCTTGCTATTACTAAGTGTAAGCATTGCTTAGACTTAGTTGGTGTTCTTCATGCTTAAGTTTCCTTTCGAGGCTTTATGGGGTGACGAGTGTTGATGTTGATGTATTTGGTCCAAGGTGGAGATTGTTAGAATATGTCCCAAAAGAGTTTATTGAAATTATCCCATTCCAACTGGGATTCGATAATTGTCCCATTCCAACTGGGATTCGACTGGTTTGTCCCATTCCAATTGGGATTTTGAACGTCTTCAACCCCTATTTAAAGGAGATTTTCGACCAGAACAGAAAGAAAAAATAGAACAACTATCAAGACTACACACAAGACTATATTCCACACTTAGGTTAGAGAGAGTTTTCATTGAGAGATTGTAATCTTTTGTTTCCTTTGATCTCATTGTGCTTCGACACCCTGTTGAGATCATTTTGTACTCCTCACCTTATAGTTGATTTCTCTGCGCTTCGCGCCCCGTAGTTTTTCCCGTCTTGGATTTCCACGTAAATATTGTGTTCATTACGTTTATTGCTTTCTTGCATTATTGTTCTTGTGTTCGTGCATCCTAATCGTTTCCGCTGCATCGCTCGGTTATTTCTTAACACTAAATATGAAAAGAAGAACAATATCCTTTTTCTTTTACGTCTCTGAAAATGGCCTTGAAAATATCCAAATAATATTTGCATGTCTGATATGTTGTAAGGCACTTAAATAGCAAAATATTTTTCGTCTTCTTCGCTGAGATGCTTGACGCAATGACGCCTGCATATTTGCCAAGTTATTTATAGTTTAATTAAATCAAAATCTGGTCCTTCTTTCGTCCATATTTGTCAAACTAATTAATTTCGGAGAACATTACATTGTAGTTTTTATAAATCTAGTAATTTTTTTAAAAGCACGCGAGAACAAATGGCATATATCTTGTAGAATAAGTGCCAAATCAGTGAAAGAAACCATGCTAATTATTGGATAGTGAAGCCCCCAGCTTACAAGATTTTCTGCTAATAAGAGATCTCCAACTGATATGGATGGTGTTTGTCCCGCCCCAATAGGCCAATATGGATAGGTGATGTGATCAATATCCGATGCCGTTAACTTTAAACAAGCAAACCATTCCAAATGATAAGGGGGTGTTTTTAGAGACCATAAAAGTAGCTGGATATTTGGATTTTCCAAACACCTTATCTCTACTTCTATTGCATCGTTACACGGACTACAACTCGCCACGGAACTGAATATCTTTTCCTTGCAGATTGAATCTGACTCCCAGGTATTATGCTCTATGCTTAATGGTGTAAATGATAAATATTCGCACATTCTTACTATATGCAAGTCACTACTCGACGATCCTAGAGGGCCATCTATCCAACTTATATTTGGAAAAGCCAACACCGTAGGTGATATTTTGTCCAAATATGGTTGTTCTAATTGTGCTACTATTGCTCTGTCACGCTTTACTTCACCGCCTTCATTTGTATATGACTACTTTATTAATGACCCTTCAAATCAAACTACGAGGAGAAGGGTCATATCTTGTAACAATTAATAATAAACGAAATTACATCTGTTTAAGTAAAAAAAAAAAAGTTTCTACACGCTTCAATAAGCAATAAATCATTTAATATCAATTGTTTATGAATAAACAATAAGTGGAATAAGATTTCTTTTAGTCCAAAAGATTAACATGAGGAACAATCCTTATCAGCCTCACATAATCAATAACAAAACATAATTAAATGAGTCGTTCATAACTGTCATATGAGTATCCATACCCAAAAATGCAGCTCGATATATATATGAGCATCCATAGCCAAATATGCATCTCAGTACTATTTACGGAGCCTCTACAACACTGAAGAATGAATAAGAATAATGCTACAGACTTAGCTCAACATAAAAATGGAAGCTAGACAACGTGATCCATGATTCAAATTGGGTTCACCAAAATGGCTACAAAGAAGCAGGATCCTAGCTCGTGTGTGGACCGTCCTTCATCTGAAGGATACCTAAAATATGACCAACACAGAAAATGGAGTCTGAGTATTGAAATACTTGATATGCATCATAGAAACCACTTCATGGAGGAAGAGTGAGGAGCTCTGAATGTATTAATGAAAATAAGTTGTGCTGTGTCAAAGATAGTATATAAAGATATCGTCTCCACGAAAATTAATACAAATATTGCTCAAATAAATCTTGTAAGTACTCACGAAATTAGTTCTTTTAATTGAGAGTGATTTCTAACCACAATCAATAATCTAAAACAACTTATTCGCAGATAATGTAGGAGCTTAAAGATATAAGATTTTATCGATAAAAGGAACCAGGGAGATGACAACCGATCAATATGAGATCGTTAATTTGAAATTAACTACTCCCTCTGTTTCAATTTGTTTGAACCTATTTCCTTTTTAGTCCGTGCCAAAATGAATGACTTTTTTCCTAATTTGGAAACAAATTCACTTTATGAATGATTTACAGCCACACAAATTTTCAAGGCTTATTTTGAACCACAAGTTTCAAAAGTCTTCAATCTTTCTTAAATGTCATGCGCAGTCAAATGGGTTCATATAAATTGAAACGGGAGAGTATTACTTATCATTCACTCTAAGAAATAATTGATTCTCTTGAATTTAGTAGTTTATCGTCATATCTTAATTAAGTGAGTATCTTCTTTGGAAATCCCATCCTCTTAGATATGATGATATGCAAGTAGAGTAAAGACGTGCTTTGAAAAACGTTAATCCTTCTGTTAAGAACTTACAAATATTTTTTAAGAAAACCTAAACCGTTAATTTCCGAGTCTCTTTTGATTACCTTAAGAATAAAAATAAGAAACTCAAATATATCATATGAACTTATTCATCATAATCTTCTTTTGAATGAATAAGTTCTTCTAAAATAAATTGATGAATTGTAGCATGCAAAACAGCGTTAATACCTAATCAACAATCGACATATTGTTTCATGTCAATTTCTATGAGAAACTATTCCATCAAGGAGTAGAGTTACATCACAAGAAGAATTAAAATTGTTTACCCCTAAAATGGATAACAATTAAATTTGTATGTGGTGCTAAGGATATGCGGTTTGATTTAACACAATATCGGACTATGTGGCAGACAATAAGATGAAGCAAAGATAACAGACCTAACCATGAAGGGTACCAATCAACCTCGAATACCGGGGACCGAGGTCTAAGTATGATGGCCTAGTAACGAATACTGAACAATAATGAAACTTAAAAGATGAATGAACATTGATCATTATATTGCTTGCTTAATACACGAGTGTGCTCTTTATGCCCCAGAAACTGGGGAAAAATAAATGAGGGTCTCCTTTTTATATAGTAGAGGAGTCCTAACCCTAGTACAACTCTAAATAAGGAACATAATTCCTCAATATCTGTTGGCGAGATTGGTGCCGAAATATTCGGCTGGTGGCGGATATTTCGGTCTCCTCATTATGGTGACTAACCGCCTCCTTATCTTGTCTCAGTGTCTTGTCCCAATTCGAGCTTGGAACTCGGGATCTGATAAGATCGGTCTGATCCCGACCGAGCATAACTTCCATGTCGGAAAACGAGGATATCCATGTCCTCGATTTTACCCGTATACAAATAGTCCCCCCATTTCCTGAGGGGAAATATTGACTGTGGGAAATGGATCCAGACAAAGTCGAGTGGGCCGTACCAACCTACCTAGGATAAGACATTCTTGTCAACTCTTCGCACTCTGCCCGATGTCAGCTCATTATTACCTCTGCTGCCAAATCTTTCTTGGAAAACCGCCCATTTGTCAGGGTTCTTGATCCACTACAAAGCTTTTTGTAGTCTTCTCTATATAAAGCCCATGTATCTTTATTCTCTAAACCTAAACCTTATTTTTCCAAAAATCCTACTCTGTGCCATATCAATTTTATACCATTTTCCAAGTTTTGAACCTTCTTCTGCTAGGGCGTGATTTTTCATTGTTTGGCTTTATACGTCAAGCACAACCATGGCTTCTCTTCCATTGTTAACCTAAGGTGAAGGCCATGCTACGTCCTCTCCCTATTCACTGCCTTTGTTGCCAACGGGGGCACCTGTCCCGGCAAGGAGTTAGAGTTTCTGGCTGCAGATATTCTTCCATTAGGTTTCAAATACGTGAATGACTGCAAGATCTCTTATCATCTCGAATCTGTGGAGAGGTTTGAGTCCTGCATTGATGACGTTACCATTCCCGTAGTCAGGGAGGATTGTAACTTTAGTGCGGATGTCGTTTTTCGCCCCGTTGAGAATGGGGTGAAGATGAATCACCACGTCGTTAGTTACTCGATGGTCTACACCTATCTCTTTGCCATCGGCTTCTCCCTTCCCATACCTCGAGTGATCGAGGACTTCTTCTGCCGGTATCAAGTGTGTATTGGTCAAATCGCCCCACAGATTTAGAGACTTGTATACTGCATCTAGATGTTGGCTAAATAGTCGGGATCCCTTTCACCCTTGATCACTTGTTACATATATACGTACCTCCGGTGATCCGAGGTGGGGTAGTTCACCTGCTTTCCTGGGGAACCCGATGCCTTATAGACCCCGAAGATGACTATGACCGGGGGTAGCTCCACTGGTTTTTGATGATACGTACAACTCAACTCCTCCGCCCATTGTCCACCGATTTTCCGGAGATATGGAATACTACTCCGAATCCGATTGAACCTGAGCTCATCTTCACTATCTTTGAATGGATGGTCGCACTGTTAAGATCTTCTCGTAGCTTAGGTCGTTCCTAGAGAAGGATGGCACCCAAAGGGTGGAAGCGCAAAAGCCATGGTAATTCCTAATCCGTTCGTTTGATTTTCATTTTTCCATATCGCATTTTTACCCCGTGTCTTTGATTTTCAGGACTTCCGACACGAAAATCCTCGAAGGGAAGAACTATTGTTGAAGATGCCGTTTGGGGAAGAAAGACATCGGCGTCAGCGAGGACACCCAGTCGTCGAGTCACTGCAAGTACCCCGGTTAACCATTCGGGGATTGGCTCTCGTGTCCAAACGCGCCATATCATGGAGACTCGACGGGAAATGCCTCATGGCGGACCCCCGTCGATAGTAGTTCTTGATGAGGAAGATTTTCCGGAACCGAGAATCCCCGGTTCTTCTGCTTCCTAGTAAAATCCTAGGGTCGTTTAGACGGTGTCACATACTATTGCTACGCCCTAAGGTATAGGCCGGAGTTCTCAACCTTTGGCCCACTATACCAGCTCGGGGGGTTATATTTTTTTCTAAGTCTAGGGTCATAAAGTACGACTTTTTTCTTTTCCTTTTTGCTGAACTGATGTATCCAATAAAATTGGGATTTTGCCATATGGAGTAAATTAATAGAACTTGGTTAACCGATTTCATACTGGGTTTTACCTAATGTATTCGACCCGTGTCCCCTGTTTGAATTTGTACCTTTGTTTATGCTTTTGAAACATCCGATCCATTATTATCTTGATTTGTTGAACTTGGAGCTATGCGCGAAAAATCAAAACGTCTCGTTATCGACCCCCACGTTTGTCTACTTTTCCCTCCGCGTTCGACCTTTATCTGTTTGGACCCTTATTCGTCATGGTCAAGGTGGGGCCTACCCGACCTTGGACGTATCAACACCAACGCTTGTTTCCTGCCATGGGGTTTTGATCCAGAAAAAAAGAGTTCTAAATGCTTAACCAGGAATCGAGGGCGGCTATGACTCTGACCTCCTTGGTTCATGCGTGCATTAGTAGCCTGGATAGGTTGGTCCGGTTCCGTCTCCTATACGCTTCTCATGAATCGATAAGATCAAAGTCCTATCTGTCGCGTCGTTCTGAAGCCACGCGTCAGGGCCCGGTTGGGTGAGAGGTCTGTTACGGAATGTCAACCGTCTCGGGCCTCCTCCTATAAAAGCTAACCTTTCCATTTCACTTTTTCACTTTTTGAATTTTCACCCCTAAAATTTTTACCATCGAGCCTTTGAATACGCATACCTTCATATATTCTTACGTTCATGCATTCTACCTTCAACGTCACATCTTCATCAGATCTTCAAGCCTTCATACAGACCTTTATACCTTGTTATTCTCATAACAATGATCAAATCTTCCAAAACTAAGGCCGGTGAGACATCCTCGGCTCCAAAATCGGAACCGGCATTGTCGGATTTTGTCCCGTCTGATTACGTAATGACCAGGGATTTCAAGGTCGAGAAACCTTCTCAGCAAGGGGATCGGGGCACTGATATATCAGATTATTTATGCATGATCCCACTGAATAAGCTCGAGTGGGTTAAAAAAGACTGTGGTTGGAAAGATATGGAGGTCGTTATTCCCAACCAATTTGAATCCATAATGACCTATGTGGACGGGTACCTGAGTGTTTATTCCTACCTCTTCACATTTAGTCCGCTTGACCTGGTGATTGTGGAGTTTTGCAAGAAGTACGAGATATGCCTCGGTCAGATCCATCTCTCGTTTTGGAGGATCGTGGTACTCCTTCGTTTTATTTTACAACGAATGCGAATGAACCTTTCACGGTTAGTCACCTCTTCCGGTTATATAGTCCCTGAGTATTTCGGGGAGGCATGATTAAGCTCACAAAAGGAGCAAAGAAAGCCCCCTTCTCTAGCCTTGACGAAGATAGGGACCGAGGTTGGCAGGGAAGGTTTGTTCGAGTCAGGATCGAGGATCTGATTCCTGCTGACAAGATGCCATTCCCCGAGAGATGGAACCCGACTCGTAAGTGGCCTTAGTTTTTAAGCATCCCGATTGTATTTCTGATGTTTAAATTATACTAACTCTCAATTTTGTTCATGTGCACGTAGCAATCTCTCGAACCCTCGACGTGGTTGCTAATATGGAAGGATGCGTTGGGAACATTTGTTCTCAGCTCACCTACACCTAGCACAACTGGCGTGCGCTATCTCAGTCCAGATGGGAGGCTGAGAATCATGGTGAGTCCTTCATCAGGGTGCTGTCCGAACTGGTTTGCTTATTCCATCCTTCTTCCTTTTGCAGGCCTTTCAAAGGCCACTAAAATCTGGGGATAGGATGATGAAGAGGCCTCGGCTGATGAAGTGAACATCGAGGCTCCCGGCCAGGGACATCCCTCCAAGCCTCCTACTCAGCATCAAACTGGGGGAGAGGCCGCCGAGGGAGATAAGGTCGAGAAGAGGAAAAAGAGGTCCTCCGAATCTTCTCGTGCTCCTTCCGAGATCAGTAAAAGATAGAGGTTTACCATCAAGGATCCCTCCACAGAAGGTGCACGGGCACGGGTTCTAGATGCCGATGCCATCGACTTACTTAAGAGTCACTCTGATGAAGAAGTCCAAGTATTGGTCAGGCGTCGACCTTCCAATGAAAACATCAACCAAAAGTTGGAAAGCTCAACAGAAACCACTTTACCTTTGGTGGAAAGTTCAAACTAGGAGCCGCTGGGATTGAACAAAGATGTCCCGAGACCGGCGGGTGTGGAAACCGTTGGGCCAAAAGTCGGGGTGCTCAAAGATGCTGCTACCGAGCCTCTATCCACACGAGATTAGGGGTGATATACCGCCGCAACCGCTGGATCGAAGGCAGCGCCTTTCGCGTCGGGCTCGAAGGTACCTTACATTCTACCTTTATATCGTATAGGTTCTGTCCTTCCAAATTAGGCTCTGGCTTCGGTTGAGACCATTATTTACATACAGGACTCGCCACCTCGAACAATGGATATTCAATCCGACGGTGCTAGGGCTAAAGGAAAAATGGTCGAGGACCCTGTGGGACCAGAAGAGGTATCTGGCCATCGGACCGAGAAAGGTGATGTCCCGGCCACGGGCTATTCTGGATTCGAATACTTATCAATCCCCGTGGCCAGTCACTTAGGTGTCAATTCAGCCCCTAGATTGGAGAAAACTTTCCCGGCCCCCCGCGTAGACTCGAAACGAAAAAGGCAGGTCTCGTTTAAGGTACCGGCTGACATGAACATGTTGTCGGGGCCGGTTAGGGTGGCCAGCTACCTGTACCCTCTAGTGATCGAAGAGGATCGAAAGAAAATAGATGAGGTCAGCGAATCCTGCCTTTTCAACAAGGCCCAACATCCTTTGAACCAGGTACATTTTGTTCCCTTTGTTTTTACGTTTAACTTTATTTTCTTGTCATATCCTAAAAGTTGCTTCTCTTCCTTTTTTAGGCCTCTGTTCTCCATTATGCAAGCTTTGACCGACTTAGGATGGGGGTGGACCATCTCAAGGAGGAGCTCGAGAAGAAGACTCAAGATGCGGATGCGCTCAAGGATCTTTACGGGCAGAAACTGGAGTATATATCGAGTCTTCCCGACCCCTCAATCCTTCAATTGGATCTGCCAGCGGCCCAAAAGGAGGCTACTGAGGCCAAACGGGAGCATGACCGGTTAGCAGATAAGGTAAGGGCTTTCGAAGTTCATAATAAGCCTTTAACATCCGATGCTAACGTTACTCCTTCTCAGGCTCGGGCTTATGTGACCCAGATTGACTAACTTCGGGTGATGTTGGAGCAAGCTGCCAAACTTCGGTCAAAACTTGCTTCGGCCGAGTCGGAGCGCGATGGCCTTGGCTAGGATATTGCCGATCTGCAGGCCAAACATAACAAAGCCCTGGGCTAAATCTCCAGCTATGATAGTATGTTGGCTCAGTATAAAGCCGATGTGACCGCTGCCGAGAGGTTTAGCGATGCTCGGGCCGAATATATGCGGCGTTTATCCCGAAGAGAGACTCTTGAAGAGATTCAGGCCACCAGGATAGATTTGTCTGATTTGATCGAGGAGGCCAAGGGGCTTGAAGCAGAGGCGAAGGTCGTGCATGATCCTAAGGAGTCGGATAGTGACCTCGAGGGTAATGCTGAGAGCTCAGGTGAAGATTAGGCTTAGGAGCCTTGTATTTCTTTTTGTCTTTTGGACTCAAGGCCGTTTGTTTGTGCCTTTGTAAATCCTTGACTTATATATAAGAAGATTTTTGCCCAGCTTATCAATCTTTTGTTATTGCCTTGTATTTTGTGTTTAAGAATTAAAATATTCATTGGCTCGGTTTAATGTTTGTCCGATATGTGCCATTGCCTTAGCATGTATCACTGCTTTAGCAAAAGTAAATTTAAAGTGATAGTGACTCGTTCTCGAGTGTGTGTGGTATGCAAAAGGCCTTGTTTGCAAACTTAGATGTCTCTGAGTTGCACAACGTGGTCATTTTTAGACAATAGTCTTTAACTGTTTAGACCGTAGTATTCTATCGTTTAGACCGTAGTCTTTTAGGTTGACACATGGTTTTTTAGACCGTAGTCTTTTAGGTTAACGCATTTCGTATTTAGACCGTAGTCTTCGAGTTTACGTATTTCGTATATTTGGGGTCCGGTAGGGTGACATGCAATATTAGATATTTTGAGGAATTTCGTCGTTTTTCTTGATGGAACCGAAAACAAATTTACAATAATTGTCATGGAAAGAACAAGCTAATCGGACACGATTCAATCGATCGTTTGGTCCCCTTACATCAAATCCTATCGTTCAAGTCTTGGCTTTACATAGGTATTGATTAACCCCGGGTATGATAGTCCCCTAGTGCTTGAGTTCAAAGTGTGAGAGCTCGGGTACTATTGACCCGATATGGGCAGTCTTCCGTCCCCGGTTCTTGACCGGTCATCTATATTTTAGCAGCACGCTGTATGGCGCTGACTCATCAAAAACCATGCTGGAAAACCCACTTCGGGATAAAACCGATAGAAGGGAAAAAGAGTGCAGCAGGTGCTTTCAGTCCTAAGTCTATGACTTCTCGGCTTCTATTGTGCTGCTTCCGATGTCCATTTTGATGTATGCCTGCATGTTTAAACCAAAAGGAATAGAAAATAAAAGGTCACTCATACCTTTAACAATAGTATCGTTTTAGGTGTGCCACGTTCCAGTTGTTTGGAAGTTGTATTCCATTTCCATTCTCGAGTTGATAGGAACCTTTCCTGGCTATGCCGATGACTCTGTATGGCCCTTCCCAGTTCAGACCCGATTTTATTGGTGTGAAGTGTGACCTTCCTCAAGACCAAGTCCCCAATCTGAAAGTGCCTAAGGTTAGCCCTTCAGTTATAATACCCTTTCATTCTTTGTTTTTGAGTTGCTAACCAGACGTAGGCAGCTTCCCTCTTCTCGTACACGAGATTCAAACTGGCTGTTATTGCTTTGTGGTTCGAGTCTTTTGTAGCATGTTGAAATCTTAAACTTGGTTCACCGACCTCAATAGGTATTAGCGCCTCGGTCCCATATACCAGTGAGAACGGTGTTTCCCCGGTACTCGATCTTGCCGTTGTGCGATAGGCCCATAAGACCTCGGGTAAAATCTCCTTTCATCGGTGCTTAGAGCCGATCAACCTTTTCTTTTAGTTCTGCAGTACGATTTTGTTTGTCGATTCAGCTTGGCCATTCACGCTCGGGTGATATGTGGTGGACAAGATCTTTTTGATCTTGTGTTCTTCGAAGAATTTGCTGACTTTGCTGCCTATGAACTGCTTCTCATTATCACTTGCAATCTTTGCGGGTATCTCGAACCGACAGATTATATGATCATAAATGAAGTCAATGACTTCTTTTTCCCTGACCTTTTCGAGTGCCTCTGCTTCAACCCATTTAGAGAAATAAGCAGTCATAAGTAAAATAAAATTCCCCTTACCCGGAGCCTAGGGAAAAGGACCTACTATGTCCATTCCCCATTTCATGAATGGCCATGGGAAAAGAACAGGATGAAGTTCCTCCCCCGACTGATGGATCGACGGGGCGTACTTTTTGCATTCGTTGCATTTTCGTACGAAGGCTTTCATGTCTCTCTCCATTTTGTTCCAATAGTATCCTGCTCTGATCAGCTTACGTACCAATGAGTCGGCTCCCGATTGATTTCCACAAGTGCCCTCGTGAATCTCCCTCATAGCGTAGTCGATTTACCCTGGCCCCAAACATCGCGCTAAGGGGCCGTAGAATGACCTTCGGTACAACTGGCTATCGACCAAACAAAAGCTTACTGCTTTGGTTCGAAGGGCCCTCGATTCTTTTGCATCGGATGGTAGCTTCCCTGTTTCAAGATAGTCTATGTATTTATTTATCCAATCACAAGTGAGGGTGGCTGAATTTATCTCAGCGTGGCCGGTTTCGATGATTGAGCCCATCAGCTGCACCACAGCCCCAGAATTGAATCCTTCCAATTTTACCAACGATCCCAGGTTTGCCAGAGCATCGACCTCATTATTTTGGTCCTGAGGCACGTGTTCTAATGTCCATTCCTTGAATCTACGAAGGACCACCTGTAGTTTTTCTAAATATCTCCGCATTCGGTCATCCTTGACCTCAAATGTGCCGTTCACTTGATTGACTACCAGGAGGGAATCACATTTGGCCTCAATGATTTCGACTCCCAAGCCCTTAGCTAGCTCTAAACCTGCAATCATAGCTTTATACTTGACTTCATTGTTAGTCAAATTAACAGATCTAATAGATTGTCTTATTCCATCACCAGTGAGTGGTTTGAGAACGATCCCCAACCCGGACCCTTTCACGTTCGAAGCACCGTCCGTGTATAAGGTCCTCACACCCGAACTAGTCCCCGAGGTAAGAAGTAATTCTTTATCGACTTCGGGAATCATGGCCGATATGAAGTCGGCCACGAAGTCTGCCAATATTTAGGATTTGATAGCAGTCCGGGGTCTATATTCAATATCGTACCCGCTAATCTCTACAGCCCACTTTGCTAACCGGCCTGAGAGTTCAGGTTTATGCATGACATTCCTTAAGGGGTACGATGTTACGACACATATAGGATGGCATTGAAAATAAGGCTTTAATTTTCTAGATGCACTCAATAAAGCCAATGCCAGTTTTTCTAAGTGTGGGTATCGAGTTTCCGTGTCACCTAGGGTCCTGCTGACATAATAAACTGGGAATTGCGTACCTTCTTCTTCTCGAACCAGAACACCACTTACCGCTACCTCGGACACCGCCAAGAATAGATACAACTGCTCATTTGCTTTTGGTGTGTGTAGCAA
Organism: Lycium barbarum; assembly: GCF_019175385.1. NCBI lineage: Eukaryota > Viridiplantae > Streptophyta > Magnoliopsida > Solanales > Solanaceae > Lycium > Lycium barbarum. The sequence goes on along the minus strand of NC_083340.1, from coordinate 35,783,945 downwards.
ATGTGGTCTCGATAAGTACTTCTTAAGTTATGTTAAGGCTTTCTGACACTCGGGGGTCCAGGTAAAGTCAGTTTTTTTCTTCAGCAATGAGAAAAACTGATGACTTTTGTCCGAAGATCTGGAAACGAATCGGCTCAAGGCAGCTATCTGCCCGGTCAACCTTTGTACCCATTTGATGTCGTTTATCACGGTGATATCTTCAATGGCCTTTATCTTGTCCGCGTTGATCTCAATCCCTCGATTCGATACCATGAATCCGAGAAACTTACCCGAGTCGTCGCTGAAGGCACATTTTTCCGGGTTCAGCTTAATGTTGTACTTCCTTAGTATGTCGAAAGTTTCCTGCAAATACTTTAAATGGTCCCCTGCTTGCAGGAATTTAACTACCATGTCATCTATATAAACTTCCATTGATTTTCCTATTTGGTGTTCGAACATGTAGTTGACTAGCCGTTGATTGGTGGCACCGGCATTTTTTAGCCCGAAGGGCATTACATTATAACAATATGTGTCGAACCTGGTCACAAAAGAGGTTTTTTCTTGGTCCTTTGGGTCCATCCGTATTTGGTTGTACCCGGAGTAGGCATCGAGAAAACTCAGAGTCTCATGGCCAGCCGTGGCATCGATCATACGATTGATGCTGGGCAAAGGAAACGAATCCTTCGGGCATGCCTTATTTAAATCTTTGTAGTCTATAGACATTCTAAATTTATTTCCCTTTTTAGGCACTACTACAACATTAGCTAACTAGTCCGGGTATTTAACCTCCCGAATGGATCCTATTTTAAGGAGTTTAGATACCTCGTCTTTGACGAACGCATGCTTAACCTCGGTTACGGCCTTCTCTTTTGTTTAACTGGAGGGAAACTGGGGTCCAAGCTCAGCTTGTGTATTGTCACCTCCGGTGGGATACCTGTCATGTCTAAATGGGACCAGGAAAAACAATCAGAGTTATTTTTAAAAAAATCAATAAACTTTTTCCTGAGCTCGGGGGTCAACCCCGTGCCCAGACATACCTTCCTACCGGGTAGATGATGAACAATATGATTTGCTCAAGTTCTTCAACCGTGGACCTAGTGTCATCTGAATCATCGGGTACCACAAAAGACCTCGGGACTCCATAGTCGATCTCTTCATTTGGAGCATTCCGAACCCAGCATTCCAAGGATACCGGGATCGGGGCCTGTGATTTCTATTTGGTTTCTTCTTCTTTGTTTGACTTTCCGTCCTTCAGTACTGGTGCCTTGGCCATCGTGACCGCTTCTTCGACCGCGAACATTTCCTTTGCTGCTTGCTGCTCACCGTGAACGATTTTGATCCCATCTGGGGTCGGAAACTTCAATGCTTGGTGTAGAGTTGAGGGAACTGCTCTGATGTTGTGAATCCATGGTCTTCCAAACAATGCATTATATCCCATGTCTCCTTCTATCACATAAAATTTAGTCTGTTGCGTAGTTCCAACAATGTTTATCAGTAAGGTGATCTCTCCCTTCGTCGCTTCGCAGGCCATGTTGAATCCATTGAGGACCCGGACTGCTGGTATGATCTGGTCTAGTAGTCCCAGCTGCTCGATGACTCTCAATCGGATGATATTAGCTGAGCTACCTAGATCAATTAGCACACGTTTAATTATAAATTTATTAACAAGGACGGATATTACCAGTACACCGTTATGGGATTGAACGACGCCTTCTATATCCTCATCATTGAACGAGATGGGACCGTCGGGGTCATAACTTCGGATACGCTTTTCTCTCGTTATGGAAACTTTGGTGTGTTTCATTATCGGCCCTTAGGGAAGGTCGGTCCCCCATAATCATGTGGATCACCTGGTGAGGTTCTTCCTGTCCACCTTGCTTACCGGCATCCACGTTCTTGAAATAATCTTTGTCCCGTTCGCTTAGAAACTCCCGAAGATGACCCAAATTAAACAGCCGAACGACCTCTTCTCTTAGTTGTTGGCAGTCTTCGGTTCGATGAGCGTGAGTGTGATGGTATTTTTAAATTAATTTCTTATCCCATTTATCCGAGTCTGACTGGATGGGCCCCGAGTGTCACATTTCCCGATTACGGCTGACGGCCGCTGCAATAGTTGCCACATCGATGCAGAAATTATACTCGAATAACCTCAGCGTCTCTTTGTTTCTCAATGACCTGTTGGTCACATTTCTGTTCACCAATCCTCGATGACTCGGACCGCGATCATTCCTTCTGTCGTTTTTGCCCGAATCACCGTTGCGTACGTTACCCCTCCGATCGGGCGGATATGGCTGATACCTATCAAGTGAAGGCCTTGGTTCTCGATCCGTCGTTCTTCTCAATCGATCGTTTCCTTTGCTGGAGCGCCAAGACCCTGATGTCGTTCTCAAAATCTTATCATCCTCAACTTTGATCTTTGACTGGTACCTATTGTGCACATCAGCCCAAGCGATAGCCGGATATTCCACCAAGTTCTGTTTTAGCACCAAAGATGTGATTGAGCTTCTCGGGTTGAGACCCTGAGTAAAGTCTTGAACGCCCCAATCATCTTGTACCGGTGGCAGTCCATTCGTTCTATCTGAAATCGGGCTACAAATTCCCATAGAGTTTCATCATCCCGTTGTTTGACGTCGAATAGGTCCGACTTTCTTGTTTCAACTTTGATGGCCCCAGCATGGGCTTTGACAAAGGCATCTGCAAGCATAGAAAACGAGTCAACTGAATGTTCGGGTAAATTATGATACCATATCATTTCTCTCTTAGATAGGGTTTCTCCGATTTTTTTTAGTAGCACCGACTCCCTCTCATCATCTGTGAGGTCGTTTCCCTTAATGGCACATGTATATGCAGTCACATGCTCGTTTGGGTCAGTAGTCCTGTTATACTTCGGGATGTCGGGCATGCGGGACCTTTTTGGGATAGATTTTGGTGCGGCGGTAGTTGGGAAAGGCATCTGAACAAACGTTTTCGAATCTGGTCCTTTCAATACAGGGGTGCTCTAGGAATTTGATCGACCCTTGCGTTGTAGTTCTCCAACTTCTTATCGTTTGCCTCTATCTTCTTTTCCCCGGATTCTACTCGTTTCGTCAGTTCTTCGAGCATTCTTATCAGCTCGATATTTTGCCCGAGATTGTTCTCGTTGTTCCCAGCAACGTGCCTTTCTTCAGTTTTCTCAGTCTGCTCAGATGGAGCAGCATCAGGTGCTCGATTCTGATTTTGCAATTGTGCTATAACCGCCTGCTGGGCTTATAATTGGGCCATAGCCAAGTCCAACTGGTTCCGGAGGCAATGCAGCGTAGCTCCATTATCTCCACCTACTGGCACGTCACCTACTGATGACCCGATCTGGTCAGGATTGACTGGGGGCACATTGTTGTTAGGTACCCAATTGTCGTTTTCTTCGTGGTGGCTTGATTCAGCGTGAAAATTGACAGAATGAGAGTTTGACATGTCGGGTAAACCTGAAATCAAACTTCAAAGAGCAAGTGTAAAAATATTAAGTGTTATCAAACTTGTATTAAACCACCACTATTATCCTAGGCCCCACGGTGGGCGCCAAACTGTTTACCTCGAAAATGGATAACGATTAAATTTGTATGCGGTGCTAAGGATATGCGGTTTGATTTAACACAATATCATACTATGTGGCAGACAATAAGATGAAGCAAAGATAACAGATCTAACCGTGAAGGATACCGATTAACCTCGAATACCGGGGACCGAGGTCTAAGTATGATGGCCGAGTAACGAATACTGCACAATAATGAAAGAATTAAAAAATGAATGAACACTGATGATTAGATTGCTTGCTTAATACACGAGTGTGCTCTCTATGCCCCAGAAACTAGGGAAAAATTAATGAGGGCCTCCTCTTTATATAGTAGAGGAGTCCTAACCCTAGTACAACTCTAAATGAGGAACAGAATCCCTCAATATCTGTTGGCGAGATCGGTGCCGAAATATCCGGCTTGTGGCGGATATTTCGGTCTCCTCATTATGGTGACTAACCACCTCCTCTATCTTGTCTCAGTGTCTCGTCCCAATTCGAGCTTGGAACCCGGGATCTGATAAGATCGATCTGTTCCCCAGCAAGCATAACTTCCATGTCGGAAAATCGAGGATATCCATGTCCTCGGTTTTACCCGTATACAAAAATCAAGAAGACATTAGAACCAAATTCTCAATCCAAACTTTCGTTATTGAGCTAAAATTGATCAAATCCTCCGAGTGATAGTGGTTCGATCGGTTGCGTTCTTCTTCTCAAAGCTTTTCTAAAATTCGAAGACACCTCACTTAGTAGGAGCTCAAGCCTTACATAGGTCAAGGGGTAAGCAAACGAAATTTCAAAATTGAGCATGGATTAAAATTCCCATCAGTCACAAAGCAATGTAATTAGTCGTTCTCCAAGTAATATTTTGGTAATTCACTACTCCATCAATTAATATTAAAAAAGGACCCGAATTATCAACTAATATTCGCTTTATCAAATATCTCCATACTTGACACTTTGCACTTCCCGAGAAAACAAAACAAGCATAACAAAATCACTGGGCATGTAAGCAACGCATGAGACTTGTAGGCAAGTTTGAATTAACTAGGCTTACCATATAAGGTAAACACTCTTCAACTATTTGTTGGACTTTTCACTGCATGTGGACTAACATTAACTTAGTTATTGCGGTTTACAAAAAAGGAGCTACATAAATATAGTTAGTGGACATGAATGGGTCGTCTATATATTGAATTCCTTATTGGGCCTAGATCGCTTCATATATTGGTGTGGATTAGCCATAGTATAGGCCCTATTGAAGACCTAATAGACCTATTATGGGCAAGGACGGATGCAAAGCCAACCGAGGGTTTTCACTCGAACACCCTCGGCAAAAATTTACAGTGTATATATAGGGTAGATTTTTTGTGTTTATGTATATATATTTGCTTTTGAACACCCTGAATAAATGTAAAAGGTTAGCTCAACCGGTCCAGGGTGTTCAAAATTGTCTTTATTGTTATAGGTTCGATTCCCATAAACGACGTTATTTTTTTATATTTAGATCAAGGCTTGATGCCTATAAGTATATGGCTAGTTCCCCTCTCGTCTCCTCAACCCAAAAGGCAACCGCCCCATTCGACTGTCGGTTGTAGGAGGAGCAATGAGAGGAAGACCTAATCAATCGTTTCATACATCTGGAATGCGCTTCCGCATTGATAGACAAGATGACTAAGCAGGTATGCATCTTAATCTCGCTTTCCTTATGGTGTTCGTGATCTATGCAAGATGACTAAGCAGGTATGCATCTTAATCTCGCTTTCCTTATGGTGTTCGTGATCTATGCAATAATCCTAGGGCTATTATAAATTAAATTCCATTTGGCATCAGAGCCTAATTGCATAGATTTAGAACCCACTGTGTAAGATTCGTGTAATTTCTTGAAAGTTTAAGTTGCACGACTTGCTTTGATTTAATCTTTTGAACGAAATATATGGGTTAGTCTTGTTTCTGTTCATACGGGACTTTCATGAAATAAAAAGAAAAGTATATACGTATATTTATATTCTGGTTGCTAGGGTTGCGACTCAAGTTGTCTATATTGGTAAAGAATGATGTGCTCTATGTTGGAAATCTTACGGAAAATACTCCATCACGAACGTTATCGGAAAATACTTGATCACGAATCCTTGTAGAGAAAATCTTGAATGCTTGAGGCATGTCAATTAAGACATTGTCCTTAAGGATATTTCACCCGGTATGGGTGTATCCCCCAGGCTTCCACAAGTTCTTCTAGTACAAAAGACTAGGAGCCAGAATCTAACAATAATTTAATAATATAAAACCCAGTAGAAGAAAATATGAGAAGAAGAAGAATAAGAATGTTTTTTTCATCTCGTCCATACCAAATGAAAGGACTTTGATTATATAGATGAAGAAATGGACATGTAATAGTAAGTAACCTAACGTCCAGCTATAATGACATTGGTAAAAGTCATTCAATTGTAATGAAGGCTATTAAGAATTATTCAATTGATCAGTTATCATTTGCCAAAGATAATGATTTGAAACCATCAATATATTCTCATAATGAAGGTCATTAAGGCTAATCAAAGGCTACATCAATTGTCTGTTACAATTGTGCATGAGAAGAAATACTTCTTTTTGAGATATAACGATTATATTTACAACAATCTCCCACTTATCTCAAAAAGAATACTAACGAATAGACTGAAACAAGAAGCTTTGGAATAGAATAAAATGAGAAGTTTTGATGGGTTTTCATATATCTCAAAAGGAAAGAAGGAGAAAGAACATTTTGCTGGGTTTCCACATATGAGTACAATGCATCGAATCTGGTGTCGCGTAGACTATGGATCAGACCTAGATAAAATAAGATTATACTTACAGAACAATTGGTGAAGTTTAGAACTTCTATGAACCAAGAATTCTTTTGTAAGCCCATGGTCTTATTCTACCACATTATACTCGTACAATCTTTATCGTTATCACGGTTTTGCGCTACGAAGCCATGCACGTGTCCTGGTATTCATGAGTGCTCTAGAAATCTTTACAATTTCGTAGGAGCAGTACCACTCGACATCCATATAGGTCCACCCATCAAGTGTACTCTGAAGAGCAATAGACCACCTATAAAGCTTGTGGTAATGGATTAAGGGCTCGTTTGGTTGGAAACAACTTATTCCGGGATAACTAATCCCTAGATAAGTTATCTCGGGATTAGTTATTCCACCCTCAAGGTGGGATAAAAAAACACTATGGGGTCATTAGGTAGATAGTCAAAATTATCCCGGGATTATAATCCCGGGACTAATTTATCCCATCTATTGGGATTATTTTATACCATCTAAAAGATGGTATAAAATAATCCCAGTATAAGTGGGATAAGAAGGTATAAGCTGGGATATCCCAGCACTAATTTTTGTACCATATTTGGTACAAGGTATAAATTTATCCCAGGATAAATTTATACCTTCTACCAAACATGGTATAAAAATTAGTGCCGGAATATCCCAACTTATACCTTCTACCAAACGACTCCTATAATCCCAGGACTAGTTATCTCGAGTTTTTTTTCCAACTAAACGTGGGATAAGGCGGCACTAATTTTTATCCCAGGATTATTTTTGCTTATCCATCATACCAAACGAGCCCTAAGAGTTTTAACTCAGCCTCACTTTGCCTTGCAGAACCACACTATATATTCACACACCATAGGAAGGGATATAATTTTATACTGTGTGCCTTGATCAACTAATGACTTATTATTACCCATATGAACCTAATTCATGGGATCTCCAATTACAAAGGTTGGGTTACCATCATTGTTGATCTTCTCAAGTTGACTTAAAAATCCCAATCCCCTCGATGTTTCTTATATTCCGTGAATTGATCAAGTTCACCTTCTAACTTCACATAATTAATGAAAGTAATTTTATCTCACAGCAGCTGCTTTATCACATCATGTCTCATATGAATGTATTTTATTGCCATTGAAAAATTTAATTTTCTACTACAACTAATGCTGTTTGACAACCACAATATATAGACACAATAATTTTTATCTCAACCTCAATGCTCACTAAGAAGTATCTTAGCCTCATTACCAGCCAACTTCAAACCACAAACATAGATTTCATTATGGTCTATTTGGCTGATTGCCATATTATTACACCCCCACAAAGGATAAACACATAATCTCTAATGAATTTTGAGATCCACTTGGCATCATTGTACCCTTCTAGTACAATTACAAAATACTCTATGTAGTACCATATTTGTCGTACCTCTCAAGTATTATTACTTTTTCATAAAATCAAGTAGCATATATAACATTAGTTGGACACCCCACTCTTTCAAACATTTTAGCATATAAGTAAATATAGATGAAGGACACAAACGATTGCACTTATAATATTTTCTTTCTCATTGCCAATAACAGCAATATATATAGCAATTGATTTCAATGATTTTAACGAATGAAGTGATTAAAACTCATTTAAGACAAATAACAATTTTCAAAGTCATAACAGACAATAAGCCAACGTTTTGTAACTATTATATGAAAGTCATTCGTTTGGTCAGATACAACCTTTTAAAAATCTAACATTAGTATAATCTCAAATTAATGAATTTTTCTCCTCAACATAAGAAAACCTTAAACATGAATATTTTTAATATAAGAAGAAACTAACATAGCTAAGTCTAACATGTCATAAATCATATGAATTAGTCAAGTAAACAAAATATTAACATTTTCAACTTGAAAATTATCAAGCACAGATAAATCATGATTACAGTACTCATCATCCACAATTTTTTTTTTTTTTTTTAAAACCTAGCGAAATACAAAAAAAAAAAAAAAATTGCATTGCATTTCGTTATATACATGGCGAAATGCAATGCAATATTTTTTTAAAACCTAGCGAAATACGAAAAAAAAAATTGCATTGCATTTCGTTATATACATGGCGAAATGCAATGCAGTTTTTTTTTTTTTTTTTTTTTTTTTTTTTTTTGTATTTCTCTAGTAGAATAAAATTGCAGTAAAAAATTATATTTTCATAATTTTATTTTAGGAAACTTAAAAAAAACACGTTACAAATTATTTTTTGTATAAAGCAGTATTTTACTGCAGTAGTTTTGAAAACTTTAGGTTTAAGTGTTATATTTTTGTAAGGTTATTTTAGAACTTTATATGTCGAGAAAATTAGTCAGCTTTATTTTCAAAAATTGAAACCACATAAGTGAAATTGACATTCACAGCTACATTACTCCGAAATTTTTATGTTGAAGTCTATTGCGCATCATCATATTATAAGTAAAGAAAACTGAAAATTGCCCACCAATTTGGGGGAAAATTAAAATTGGAAGGGAAAAAAGAGATTTTCTAGAAAATCGGCCCGGCCAAACCGCCTTACGGCAGTTTGCACTGCTAGATCTCGGAAAAATATGCAAAATCAATTTTTTTTTTTTGCATAAATCGGATATCCGAGCGCAAAGTTATGACTGTTTAAAGTTTCACCAATTTACAACTACTCTTTCTCCTATATCTTTTAACTATGTTTTTATCTAATTGAATTAGATTTATATTCAAATAAAGTTATGTCTTGATTAAAAAAATAACACGCTTGAATCAAAACCTTAAAAAATAAAAACACTTAAACCTAAAGTTTCCACACAATGTTTTTCAAAAAAATATGTAAATTACGGAATTTTATTATTGGCAATTTTTTTTTAAATCTGGAAAATGTTTTTTTTTTTAGAATCAGAAAAAATGAATCTCATTTTTAAACCTGCTTTTTGAAAAGAAATGAAAAATTGGATTTTTTTTAATTAATTAAAATATCTGAAACAACAAATCAGGAAAATTGATTTTTTTGTGTCCTAAAAAATTTATATTTTCATAATTTTATTTTAGGAAACTTAAAAAGAAAAACACGAAAAAGTGGATTTTTTTTTTTAAAAAAGGAAAAAAATTAATTACATTTCGCAAGTAACCTAGCGAAATACAAAAAAAAATTGTATTTCGCTAGGTATGTAATGAAATGCATTTTTTTTTTTACATTTGACACCAGCTGACATTTTGGTGTCAAATGTTTAAAAAAAAAAATTGCATTTCGTTACATACCTGGCGAAATGCAATTTTTTTTTTTTTAAACATTTGACACCAACTAACATTTTGGTGTCAAATGTACAAAAAAAAAAAAAAATTGCATTTCGCCAGGTATGTAACGAAATGCAATTTTTTTTTTTTTTAACATTTGATACATTTGACGAAAAATGTTAAATGGGTTAACATTTCGTTGGATAACCAATGAAATGCCTCTTTTGGTATAAAAAAAAAGAAGACATACCATTTTTGTCTTCAAGGTCCAAAAAGGTGTCATTTTGGCGCCGGACTCCTCCATAATATGGTACACATGGATTTGCTCTAGCTTCCTAATTCCTTTTCGAAAATATATGTGACATATTTCAAATCTAGCTTTAGAATTGTGAGTTTGAGCATTAACCTCGAGTTATGCGCCTCTAATCTGATGTTTAAAAGAAATAGAATTTCTAAATTCTAATATTTAAGAGGCTGGTTATATGTGGTTATATTGTGAGCATGTCTTAGAGAGTTATATTATTATTAAATTGTAGTAGTCATTTTATGTGGCTTTATCCTATATATACTCTCGTGATGCTAAAATCTTGGTAACAAGATAAGTTGATTGTGGAATGTTTTATTGAAATATTATTAAGGATTGAGCAAAAATAATTTGGGGTGAATATAGGAGGAATGCGATAATTTATTTGATTCTAGAGATGCATATTTCATGTTGTAAATTTATTAGCATACACGTTGTTTCATATGTCTGGGAAAATATGATTTTCTGAGGAGCGAATTAGTTTTGTGAATTAATGTGAACAGTGTGCACCAAAGTGACATGTTTTCCTTGATTTGCAAGGCTTATTCGTTCCATTATTTGGGATTTTATTGAATTACTTCATACAATAGCCAGCCTAAAGGGGATTTACTGTGTGTTTTAATTTTTTGATGAAGTGTGAAGCTTAAAAGAGAATATCTTAGTTTATTAAATCATCTGCCCAAAGGTGATGAGTTTTATAACTGTCACACCCCGACTTTACTAGGGTGTGATGGGCACCCGACCCCATATCTGGAGCCGAGCGAACCCGCTGACTCTTGTTACGTATAGAAACCCTTGAATCAGTAAAGAAAGAAATACATAGTAAGTTCTCCAATTTTTTTTTTTTTTTCATAAGTAAGCTCTGACATCATGTAAGACTCGTGACATAAAACATAATAGCATATCGGCTGCTGGAGCCGCTTACAGACTGACAACCCAATACCCATTGCTTTGTCTGCAAAGTCTCTAACATAGAACAAAACATCATAGCATATACTTGGACTTGGCAATTCTCCGGGACAAATGGAGTTCGCCATCTCCGCTGGACACCTTCAGTAAGTTCTTCTAATCATCTGGGAGTACCTGCGCGGCATGAAACGTAGCCCCCGAAGAAGAGGGGTCAGTACGAGCAATGTACTGAGTATGTAAGGCATGCATAATAACATGCAGAAGGTATAAAACAGGGATACTAACATAAAGGAGACATAGCGCATGTCATGAGGTGGAAAGTTAACCTGTACATATAAATGCCCTTTGGCGGATACCATGCATGCTTAGCTTTCCTTTAAAATCTTTCCTTGTTCATATGTATATATAAAAATAAGACATATCATATTGCCGAGGCGTCGGCAGCCGATCCATTTAACCATAAATATACACATCCCGCGTCCGGGCATCCCGCGTCCGGGACGATATCATGTGATATAATGCCAACTGATCAGGTGGATATGCGTTTATAACGCGCTGCCCTTATTTCCATCTTCGCCGTATGCGTAGACATACATCATGTACATATATTAGCGTCTATAGCGCTCTGGCTCTTTTATCATATACATATACGTGTTTCATGTACATACATCAGCGTCTATAGCGCTCTGGTTCTTTTATCATATACATATACGCATAACATGCATACAACATGTTCGAGAGTCCAAGAAAACCATTTCCACGTCAGAGTGACGTAAGGTCGGTAGCCTCCGATTACATTATGGAACAATTGTGGTCGCCTTGTCTCGCCTTGAAGGAACAAGTATTTTAAGGCGAGACTACCAACGGAAAATAGCTTTAAGAGAGAGCATAAAATGAAATTATGGGCATTATAACCGTCAACTCATAAGCTTTGGAGTCTTTTAGAAACTAGTGCCATGGCTACGGAATAGAATTAAGGTTTAAGAACTAGTATAACACTTTCATATTCACATTGGGTTCTTAGCTCAAGACTCTTAGTCATGGAATCATTCTTGTCGTACTTATCATGGGCATATTCTCTTTTCTGACATCATAGCTATCTTTATCGTCATAGAAGTATTCTTGTCAGGATAGATATAGTACTTGCCATTTGGTAATGGAATAAGGATCGAAGGTTTCTTTTGGATTCAGCTTCAAGGTAAGTCAAGCGGAACAATAAGGTAAATCCGGGAACAGTGGGCCCACCTCGGATCAAATGAGGCGGCGCACCAAATTTACATATGTTACATGTCATGGCGTTACTTGTGAGGGTTTTAGGGTAGTCGGGTTCTATTTATGCGAGTTCTAGAGGTTTAGGAAATTCTTCCAACATTTTGCACACTTTTTAGTTCAATTCTTCTGATTGAAAAAGGGGAAACTTTAGATGCGGATTCTGGAGGGTAGAAGGGTCTCCGAGGTTCTTATTCAACTTATTACATCTAAGACATGCCATAGAAAGAAGGGTGAAGCCTTACATACCTTTTCTGCTTCTTATGCGACTCCAAATTCACGTTCCAAACCCGCCAAAATCTACAAATTGGTCATGTTTACCAAAACTTGATTAGAGCCTTTAGAAGTTGATTCTTTGAAGTAATACTTCGTCTGCCGAAATTTCGGCAGCATCTCCACTGTAAATGTGCCATCCCACCAAGTTCAACTTGGCCAATTCTAATCAACAACAATCCCGGGAATTCAACCCGGCCAAACTATCAACAACAATGCCAACAATCATAATAACAATTTCAATTAACATACTACTTCCTTCAAGACTTTCCAACTCCAACAAAAACAATAACAATTAACAACACATTTCTCTTATTTTAGGTTTACAATTCTCATCAACAACCATGCATTGACAACCTTACTTATGCAATATACGAATTCAAGCTAGCGTCGCATTATTTCTTCATTATTCCGATAACGATTACCACTTCATCTTAAATCACCAAACCTTCATTTTTCACCATGAAATTATCAATACAACAACTAAAACATTAAGTAGAATTAATCCACTACAATTTGCCAAAATATCACCATGTTCGGCCTCCACCACAACATGCATATTTTCATGAGTTTTCCATTCATTTCTATACGTTACAACAACAACCAACATACTTCATAAATTATTCCATTCTTTCTATACCACATAACATATGCACGGCCAACATACTACATACACACGGCCAACACACAACATGCAAGGTATCATGGTTTTCATTCATTTCACATCATAGAATTCACAACGCAACAATCAAATTACTAGATAAAATCGATTTGTCACATCTACATTATACCACTTCCATTCGGCCACATGCATACTTACATATTCATCATGCAAACTTCCATCTTAGCATACTACAACACATATAAACCCTTCATAACACATAAGACAAGATTAAAACTCACCTTTCTTCTTCAACTTCTCCACTTGGTTAAGGTTCATGAATTATCCATATAAGTGTCTTGCTTGCTCCAACAACTTCACCATGTTAAAGAGCATCTTCCAATTAGTAGAAAAGCTAGGAGAAAATAATTTTCCTTGGTCAATTTCCCATGGCTAAATTTCTAGAGCCATGGCCAAAACCCTTGCACTCTCTTCATCTTTTTTTTTTTTCTTTTGTTCTTCTTCTTTTGTCTTGAATTGGAAGACAAGCTCATATATATATATATATATATATATATATATATATATATATATATACCCAAGCATGTGAGGGGCACATGCCCCTCTCTAGAACTTTCTTCCTTTTTCTTGACTTTTCTTTTCTTTGAATTTTCTTACTTGGTCAAAGAAAGACCAAGTGTCTTCTCTCTTTTTACACTTTAGCCCTTCCATATTTACACTTTGCCCCCTTCACTTATGAAATGACCACATGCTCCTTTCTTTATTTCCTAGAGTTCTCTTCCCTTTTTACCCTTAACGTTTCTCAATATTTCCATAACACTAATATCCATAATTGATATTTATAACCAACTTATATATTAAAATAATTTTTGAACGTAGCCTTTCCCTTAACTTGCCACGACTACCTTGGAATGTCCGAACGTATAAAATACAGGATATAACAATAACACTGGAATATTTTCGCGTTACCTGCCCAAAGGGGATAATATTGTGAAGGCTCACATTAGTTGCCCATAATTTTCTTATATCGCATTCATCATATTTGCCCAACATTATTGTGAGGCCTTAAAAGAGAATATTTTAGTTTAGTAAATCTGTCACTCCAAAGAGGATGGATTTTCCATTATTGGAATATTTTCTCATTACCTGCCCGAAGGGGATAATACTGTCAAGGCTCATATTATTTTCGAGGAAAGTAGTTGCATTATATTCTTAGACTTTCTTAATCATAGCATCTTGTTGTGTTGGCATAATTAAATTGTCTCTCATCGGATAATTGTCACCTATATATAAAGATTTTGACTATCCAGAGATGGAACTTAGTCTTGAATTAGCCTGAAACTTTGTGGTTTAAACTGTGCAATGTTAGACAACTCTTTGAAAATCTACTTGTGTTGAAAGATTTATATTGATGGGAGAAATTGATAAATGATGTAAATATGTAGTCATAGAATATTTTGTAAATCTTCTAATTTAGGTTAGTATATTTTGTATCCTAATAGGACATTGTAACTATGGTATATTTACCAATTCGATCAATGAGAATAATCACGGAATTAATCTCATTCATGGTATCAGATACTAGGGTTTTCTTTCCTCCTCTTCCGCTACCCTAATTTTTTCCGTCGTCCCCTTCCTTCTTTTTTTCTCCTTTTCCGTCCACCTTCTTGCTCTTCTTCAATGGCAGACACCAAGTTTCATCCTGCTATGGCTGTCTCCAACATCAAGAATCACATTCCTATCGTTCTTGAGATGGAAACGGATCATTATTCGGCTTGGGCCGAATTATTCAACCTTCATTCCCGGTCTCACCGTGTCCTTTCCCATATTCTCCTGACCGGAAAAGAGAAAGCCCCTTCCACCAACGAAGAAAAGGAGTTGTGGTCCACCTTGGATGCCATGGTACTTCAATGGGTGTATGCAACCATCTCCACGAACTTATTGCATACGATCATCGAAGAAGATCTATCGGCGAAGGAGGCTTGGGATCGCCTCCGTAATCTTTTTCAAGACAACAAAAACTCCCGTGCCATTGCATTGGAACATGATTTCTCTCATGTCAAGTTGCGGGATTTTCCAAACGCTTCGGCGTATTGTCAACGACTCAAGACATTGGCCGATCAACTCAAGAGCATGGGGGCTCCAGTGACCGACAACCGGCTCGTTCTTCAAATGGTGGTTGGCCTCACCGAAGCGTACAAGAATGTGGGAACCTACATCCGACAAAGTAAGCCTCTTCCATCATTCTCCGAAGCTCGGTCAAGTCTGTGCCTTGAGGAAAAGGATTTGGCTGAAATGCATGATGACTCGCCCTCAGCTATGGTGGCTAATTCCCAACGTGAGTTTGATGACTCCACTCCTATGGAAAATTCTGGTCGTGCTCACCATCATAGGGGCAACAATAACCACAAAAATCGTGGCTCTAGCGGCGGGAAAAAAAACGGCGGTGGCTGTGGTTCTGGCGGCGGCAGTGCACACCGTCGCCAAGGTGGTCGTGACCGGCAGCAGGCCCCCATGCAACAGCAGTGGCAGCAGTCCTCTTCACCACTACAACAGTGGCAGCAGTCCCCTTCACCGTGGCCATGGGGGTGGATGCCGCAATGGGATCCCCCTTGCCCGTATCCCACCCAGCAGTGGGCTCGGCCACAGCAGCAGTGGCAGCCGCAGCCACCTTCTTCTGGTGGCAGGTCGATGGCCCAACCTGGAATATTGGGCTCGCGACCACAGCAGCAGGCGTATGCAGCAGCAGGCCCAACAACGCCGCGGACTCCGACTGATATTGAATCGGCCATGCACACGATGACGTTGAGCCAACCCGATCCAAATTGGTATATGGATACCGGCGCCACATCCCATATGACATCCACAAAAGGTACTCTCTCGTCTTATTTTAATTTGAGCGATCATAATACTGGCATTGTTGTTGGTGATGGTAAGTCAATTCCAATTCGAGGTTGTGGTCGTGCTAAATTGCCTCCCCCAAACCCTCCATTGTTATTAAATAATGTCCTTCTTTCTCCAAAACTCATAAAGAATTTAATATCGGTTCGTAAATTTACTACTGATAACTCTGTGAGTGTTGAATTTGATCCTTATGGGTTTTCTGTGAAGGATTTCCGGATGGGGATGGCCATCATGAGATGTAATAGTAGGGGTGCTCTTTATCCATTGTCCACCCTCAAACACCACTTCCATTCACCATCAACCTTTATTGCCTTGTCTTCTACGTGTTGGCATGATCGTTTGGGCCACCCGGGAGCTTCTATTTTGGATTTTCTTAGGCGCAATAAGAGCATTGAATGTAATAGTTCTAGTTCATCTAGTATTTGTCATTCTTGCGTTCTTGGTAAACATGTTAAGTTGCCTTTTGCTAGTTCTATTTCCAAAACGTTATTTCCGTTTGACATTATTCATAGTGATTTGTGGACGTCTCCTATTTTGAGCTCTATGGGGCATCGTTATTATGTTTTATTCTTGGATGATTTTACTAATTTTTTGTGGACTTTCCCTTTGGCTAGAAAATCTGAGGTTTACTCAAAATTCATAGAGTTTAAGTCCCATATCCTTAATCAATTTGAACGTCCTATCAAAAATGTCCAATGCGATAATGGGAAAGAATATGATAATGGTCAATTCGGAAAATTTTGTGCGTCCAATGGGATGTCTTTCCGTCTTTCATGTCCTCATACATCCTCTCAAAATGGGAAAGCCGAAAGAAAAATTCGTTCCATCAATAATGTCATCCGCACTCTTCTTGCTCATGCCTCCATTCCCCCATCGTTTTGGCATCATGCATTACAAATGGCAACTTATCTCCTTAATATTCTACCAAGCAAGTTGTTGGGTTACAAATCCCCTTTACAGGTCCTTTATCAACGAAAACCATCTTATTCTCATCTCCGGGTCTTTGGGTGTTTATGTTATCCCCTCTTTCCGTCTACTAATATTCACAAGTTGCAACCTCGGTCAACTCCATGTGTCTTTTTGGGATATCCACCAAGCCATCGTGGCTACAAATGCTTTGATTTATCCTCAAATAAAATCATTATTTGTCGTCACGTGTTGTTTGATGAGACTCAATTTCCGTTCTCTAAAATCCACACTTCCACTCCCACCTCGTATGACTTCCTTGATGATGGTTTTTCACCTTACGTGATTCGTCATCTCGCCACTAGCCCCTCTTCACCGCAGCCGTGTCCCCCTCCCCCGCTACCCAGTGGTTTTTCGCCTGCTCTAGGCCAGCTGCCCACGCCACCTTCGGCTGGGCAGCAGTGTCTCCCGTCCTCCCCGCTAAACCAGCCCGCACATATGCCCAGCCAGCTTGCCAACAACCCACCAAACTCCACCACTACTCCTCCTATCCAGCAGCCCCCTACCCAAACGCGCATGGTCACTCATAGTCAGCGCGGGATCTTTAAGCCCAAGCACCCATTTAATCTACATACGGCAGTGACCAGGTCCCCCATACCTCGTAATCCGTTGGATGCGCTACGTGACCCGAATTGGAAATTGGCCATGAATAATGAATATGATGCTCTTATTAAAAATAAGACGTGGGAGTTGGTACCCCGTCCACCTAATGTGAATGTTATTCGGTCTATGTGGATTTTTACTCATAAAGAAAAGTCTAATGGTGATTTTGAGAGGCATAAAGCCCGTCTTGTAGGTGATGGCAAAACACAGCAGGTTGGCATTGATTGTGGTGAGACTTTCAGTCCGGTCGTAAAGCCAGCTACGATTCACATTGTTTTAAGTCTCGCTCTCTCTAAGCATTGGCCCATTTATCAGTTGGATGTCAAAAATGCATTTCTTCATGGAGAGCTCAAGGAGACAGTATATATGCATCAGCCAATGGGTTTTCGAGACCCATCTCATCCCGATTATGTGTGCTTGTTGCGCAAGTCCTTATACGGGCTTAAACAAGCACCGAGAGCTTGGTATAAAAGATTTGCTGACTTTATTTATTCCATTGGTTTTGTTAATAGCAGGTCCGACAACTCATTGTTCATCTACAGCAAAGGTCCCGACTTGGCTTACCTTTTACTATATGTGGATGATATTATTCTTACTGCTTCTTCAGATACTCTCCGCTGTTCGATTATGGACCTTCTTGGCTCAGAATTTGCAACGAAGGACCTAGGTCCTTTGAATTATTTTCTTGGCATTGCGCTGACCCGTCACAAGGGTGGTATGTTTCTTTCACAACGAAGTTATGCTACGGAGATTATTGAGCGTGCAGGCATGTCCTCGTGTAAGCCTTCTTCCACTCCGGTTGACACTAAACCGAAGGTCAGTGCCGCTTCTGGCGATCTTTGTGCAGATCCCACTCATTTCCGGAGTCTTGCAGGTGCTCTTCAGTATCTTACCTTCACCAGACCGGATATTTCTTATACCGTGCAGCAGATTTGTCTTCATATGCATGCTCCACGAGATACGCATATGCTTGCTCTTAAACGGATTATTCGGTATATTCAGGGTACTCTTGATCATGGTTTGCATCTCTATCCATCTTCGGTTACTGATTTGGTTTCGTATACTGATGCTGACTGGGGGGGATGTCCCGACACACGACGTTCAACGTCGGGTTATTACGTGCTTTTGGGAGACAATTTGATATCTTGGTCATCCAAACGCCAACCTACTCTTTCCTGCTCCAGTGCGGAAGCAGAATATAAGGGGGTTGCTAATGTTGTCTCTGAATCATGCTGGCTACGTAACCTACTCTTGGAGCTACATTGTCCGATCCCTAAGGCTACTTTGGTGTATTGCGATAATGTCAGTGCTATTTACTTGTCAGGGAATCCAGTCCAGCATCAGCGTACCAAGCACATTGAGATGGATATCCATTTTGTTCGTGAGAAGGTGGCGCGCGGCCAAGTACGTGTCCTTCATGTTCCGTCCCGATATCAGCTCGCCGATATTTTCACTAAAGGACTGCCACAGGTCTTATTTGAGGATTTTCGGGACAGTCTCAGCGTTCGTCAACCTCCCGTTTCGACTGCGGGGGTATGATAAATGATGTAAATATGTAGTCATAGAATATTTTGTAAATCTTCTAATTTAGGTTAGTATATTTTGTATCCTAATAGGACATTGTAACTATGGTATATTTACCAATTCAATCAATGAGAATAATCACGGAATTAATCTCTTTCAGAAATATATCATATTCTTAACTATTTCTCGTTAAGATAATATTTGTTGAACTTATGTGATATCTTTGGTCTTTGAACTTATGTGATATCTTTGGTCTTCTCTTTAATTGTTAAAGATGATTTAATTTCGTAATCCTTAATTTTTTACGCCGTTGAAAAGGCCAATCATGGTAGGTAATAAAACATTAAACATCATATAGGTAATATGAATTACCATGATGTATGACATTCCTTTTCAGAATTATATGAAAAACTATTTGACTATATTCCTCTTCTACATAGTTGTTGATTATACGTAAGTATTTCTTATAGCATGTTATTAAGGGACGGATTAAATGTGATTTATAATCCTTATAATGAGAAATAGCGAGGTTGTCAAACCGAAAGAATGTGTATATCTCATGTATTATAGGGCATAAAATGTTTGAACGCTTCGTATGAATTTTGACACTCAAGAATAAGATAATTTTGATATTAAGGAATCAGTAATAATGAAATCATTAGTTGATTTGTTTTTTGTGACTTCATTTATGCTTTTGTAAAGCTCTCAATCATGTTGAAGTTTGATGAACTCTGACCACAACAAGATGTCAATGTATACCTGATTTTGTAATGTTATATGCTGTCGAGTCTTATTTTTATGCTCTCTCTCTCTCTCCTTTTTAAAAAATATTGGGGTGGAAGCATATTTGAGCTCCATTATTTGGTTATAACATCCACTTTTTCATTTACTTTGGAGAATCTCATTGACTTTGAAAATGAAGCTAATGACTTGTTAAAATAAGAAAATGAAGCAAGTAGTTTCGTGGTTTGTAAAGTTGTAAATTCTAGTATATTATTGATGACTGAATGACCTTTTTACGTGAGTCAACTAATTGAATTGGTTGATGTGTTTATATAAAATAAGATCCTATATATAATACTTGTGTATCTATGTGATATAGGTCTTGAAATTACTTGTGTAGTACTTCAAAAGTTTATAAGAAGTCGTGCTTAAACTATAAATAAATCTGTTGATTAGTGGGGGTGAATTTTGTGCCAGTTACTCCATTATTTAGGTTATAATGTTGTAGCATAAAATTTATAAAGCATGACATTATATTCATATTTTTGTGGTTGAGATCTAAGAGAAATTAGCATTTACTAATGTTTGATTCACTATGAACTCTTTTTAGAGATCAACAAAAGTACATAGACTCATTTTGAAAGATGATGAGAATGTGCATGATGTTGTTTAGATAATCAAATCGTAGTATAATATCTTGTTTCCTTTTGGGGAACTTACTTGAGTCCGTGAACGTATATTAGAATTAATGTTGTCCAGAGTAATGACATATATTGGTTGAATCACATTTCTTGTTGTCTCTTTGATTTGATTTGATCATCTCGTGAAATTTATTAAATAACAAAATGATCAATTTGTTTGATTCGTAATAGAGACTATTTCTTATATGTCTATGTATGAAAACCTCCTTAATGTTGTTGATAAGTTTTGTGCTTAGTAAATGGCAAGTTGGCAATCATTAATAAGGTTTCATTTAAAGGGCATATGACTAATATTTGCATCTATTGTCATTAAGTATACGATAACACTTAATTGAATACGTTTACATGTCCTAATTCTCCTATGTGACATGACAAAATCAGTCAGAAATTTGAGAATTGCCGGAGAGATAGTGAAACATCGTGTTTTATGATTTTATTTGCTTGATGAAGTATTTGGACTAATGTCAGAAATTTCATTATGACTAGTGATGTTAGGGTCTTATGCATACACTTGATTAGTGGAAGTCTCTTACTTGATATATTTGATTTCATCAAATGATTTGTTCAACCTATTTAATAAGTAGCATCGTCGATTTTTGTTATTGGTAC
Organism: Lycium barbarum; assembly: GCF_019175385.1. Classification (NCBI taxonomy): domain Eukaryota; kingdom Viridiplantae; phylum Streptophyta; class Magnoliopsida; order Solanales; family Solanaceae; genus Lycium; species Lycium barbarum. The sequence goes on along the minus strand of NC_083340.1, from coordinate 35,762,942 downwards.
ATAATGATCATCAATTATATTATACATATTTATGTGACTATATTTGCAGTGACAGACTGTGATGTCTATAAAATCTTAAAGACTTCTTGTCTTTTATGTAGGTATGTCTCATGTTGAAAAGATCATGTTGTTGCCTTTATTGGATCTTTATAGAGACATACAAGTATATTTTATGCCTTGAGGATTTTCTTAGTTGTTGCACATTATGACCCGTTGCACTTGTTGGGCTTAGAAAATCATGATTTTCGAGTGGTGCATCCGTTGCTCACATTTTGTTATAGAAAATCGTAGTGATGATTTTTCAGTGTTGCGCATGTTGATTTGAAGTGTACATATTGTTATGAAAAATCATTGAGGACCGACAATGCAATAACCTTGATATGGAATTCATGTTGGTTATTTCTTGCTACACTACCACATCATTAGGTCTATGTTGACAAGACTTCAATGGTTGTGATTGTGGATTAGTCTTGTATCGTTGATTGATGCAAGTGCTGCTACAATTTGATATTGATAGTCTTGTTTGACTGGATCGTGTTCGAAGTAACGTTCTACCACTATATGTACTTGTGCCCACTGTTCGTTTAGCCCGAGAGTCATTTTATAAAATAGCATTTCCTTTAAACTTTTAAAAAATTCAAGGTTATGTTAATGATTGTCCAAGTGGGAGAATGTTGGAATTTTCAGTGTATGTGGATTAACATTAACTTAATTATTGCAGTTTATAAAACGAGCTAAATAAATATAGTTAGTGGACATGGCCAGGCCGTCTATATACTGGATTCTTTATTGGGCCTGGATTGCTTCATGTATTGGTGTAGCGGTAGTGTATGCCCTATTGAAGACGTAATAGGCCTATTATGGGGAGACCTATTAGGTCAAGGTTTGATGCCTATAAGTATATGGCTAGGTACCCTCTCATCTCCTCAACCCAAAAGGCAACCGCCCCATTCGACTGCCGGTTGTAGGAGGAGCAATAAGAGGAAGACCTAGTCAATCGTTCCATACATCTGGAACGCGCTTCCGCATTGATAAACAAGATGACTAAACATGTACGCGCCTTAATCTCGCTTTCCTTATGGTGTTCTTGATCTATGCAATAATCTTAGGGCTATTATAAATTAAATTACACTATAATCATATCCACCTATTGAATGTTGAAATCACTACACTCACCAATCTAATGTGTTCCTCCAAACGAAGAAATGTTCAACTATCATACAAAGCGTTATATGAAATAGAGAGGGCATATATATCACACGTCCATATAAATACATCAAGCTCCCGAAAAATGCCATTGTCTTGCCTTTCATGTCATTCTCCACTAATATAGGTGTTCTCGAGATCTGATCTTGTAGGACTTTTCATTTGATTGTAATGTAGGCTTAGGGATGATTGGTGAAATTCGTTGGTAAAGAGTGATACATTTCCCTTCCTTGGCATTACAATACATGAACAACTAACCCACAAATTACCCAAATTTTCCACAAATTCTGAACTTTCCATTCCCTTCCCTTCAATCTGCCCTTTCTTTTTTCTTCTGCCTTCAACTGTCTCGCAAAAGAGAATGTTGCTCTTTTTTATTCTTTCACAAGCAACAGACTTGAGTTCAAAGCTTCAAGACAAACTCAATACATTTTACATTTTCAGCACAAGATACCATTTTTGTTCTTTTCTCACACATAAATTTTCCACGATTGATTTCACACTATAGCTCAAGTGCTAAAAGGGAATCTGTTACACCCAGTATCTTATAACTAAGGTTAGACTCGTATCGTTAGAGTTTTAGCGGAAAATTTGAAAGTTTGTACGTATTACGAAAGTGGTTGACAAGACTACTTCGGGCATCCGTAACCCCTTGATTCGTTGAGAATTTGTAAAACGTTCCTTAGTGAAAGTTGTAATACGTAGAAATACCTTTCCAGGCATATAAGGACCAGGCCAATTGGAGTTCGGAGCAAGGAGATATGATCGTCTCAAAATGGCAAATAGAGAGGTTCTTAGGATTCGGTAGAATCGACTAAGTTTTCGATACATCTGCATTCCAGACCAATTTCGGTAAATACATTGATAATTTGAGAAAACTTAAAACATGAAAGTTGTAGCCCTTTGAAATAGTTTTCCAACGTTCTATTGTGGAGCCCGAACGGAGCTCTGTGCTATGAGTTATGTCCATTTTACTAAATGTTGTTGACTGAGTGTAAAAATGACAGGGGAGCTCGCAGAGCTCACCTCAAAGCGAGGAAAAGGCTAGCCTTGGACCGTGCTCAGCGAGGTAGGGGTCCAAAAGTGGAAAAAATTCAAGAAAATCGCCTAAGTGTAAAATGGACAAGGGAGCTCGCTGAGCTCGCCCCAAATCAAGGTAGGGGCAAGCCATAGACCACACTTGGCGAGACTGGGGGTCCAAAATGCCCCATGCTATAAATTTAACACTTAACTCGAAATTTCAGTTATTAGACATTACAACTTCATTCTAAAGCCCTAAGCAGCCGTTTTCCTCCTCTCCTCATCCTCCCACGTCAAGGTAAGATCGCTCTAACGATTCCTAAGTAATTCTAACATTTATTCATGATTAGTAACATGATTCTTCAACCAAAACATAGGATTTCGAAGGTAAATCCTTCTCAAGCGATTTAAACCTAGAGTTTTGGTGTTCTTCGTCAAAAATGCAGTTTAGCTTGTTAGATTAGAGCGATTACAAGTATGTGAGGCTAATTATTTATGTTAGGGAATGTTCATGATTCTCTCTACGCCTCATTCTACATGCTTATTAGTAATTTGACTCAGAATACAATTTAGCCCTAGTTTCGTGAATAGTTGTAGAACTGCTATCTCCTAGGGTTTTAGTTTCATAATTCGTTCGTGGTGATCATTTTGAATATCATGATCTCAGTACATAATCATTATAGAGTTGTATATTGACATCGCATAAGTCTCAGTCAATGTATAATCAGATTTTGGCTTAAACTCCATAATCAGAAACAATTATCATGCTATTAGCTTTAGCCCAGTCTCAATTTTGTAAATTGTTTAATGTAGAACACCTGTATCTGTATTTTTGGGCCCTAGGCCACAATTTATGCATACGTATTGTTTAGGCCTGAGGCCACAGTTTTGTGCACATTATTTGGGCCTTAGGCCACAGTTTATATTTACAGTCATACAGGTGATTCTTAACTCAGAAAACAGGGAGTATTCTTATCTTTGCTCCACATGTTCAGTTCAGTTTTCAGTTTCAATTTCATAATTACAGTTTTTCCTTCAGTTTGTTTTACATACCAGTATAATTCAAATGTGCTGATGTCCCTTTTTATTGTTTGGGGGCCTGCATCTCCCGATACAGGCAATGATATACAGATTGACGATTCAGCTAGCTAGGACTGCCCGTATCAGCTACTTGGTGAGCCCCAGTTCCTTCGGGGCGTTATCTTACTTTCAGTCTTTCCAGTATTTTAGACATTTTTCTTTCTAGTATTCTTAGAGGCTTCATAGACATAGTCCAATTAGTCAGATATTAGTAGACTTTTGATGTGCTAGCCTTGTGGGCTATTGATTCAGACTTTTACAGTATTTTCGCAATTAATATTATTTCAATTAGACTTTTAGCAGGTCAGCATGTGTTAGTCTTATTTCCTTATTTTAGCATGTTTTGATATCACATGTTGATACAGACAGCCTATGGGTTTGCTCGGTCACATCCAGTTAGGCACCGAGTGTCGTGTTATGCCTAGGCCATGGTTCGGGGCATGACAATGCTTGGTATCAGAGCACTAGGTTCAAGTGTCCTAGGGAGTCTATGAATCCGTGTCTAGTAGAGTCCTACTTATGGGTGTGAAGCGCGCCAAACTTATAATTGGGAGGCTACAGAACATTTAGAAAATGTTACCATTCTTTCTACTTGAGATCGTTCCATGAAGCTTAGAGCAATAAGTAATCTTCTATTCATATCGAATTCTGAACGTATCGAACGCGCAAGTGATGAGCAGGAAATCCAAGGTCCAAGTGGGGATAATTACCTATCAGGGTACAAGTATGAAGTGTATGCTGTTAACAGATGAGACTTGAGATGATGTCGAAAATGGGATACATTGAATAATTACTACAGACTTGGGAATAACCCTTATCAGAAAGTATAAGAGCAGGTATCATGTTTTACGACTCTATCAGTTTACCTCAGTTACCAGTTATGCAGTCTTTCATTTAGTTGGGCTATCGTTATTATCAGTTATTTAGTTATCAGATTTCCAATTTTTAGTGTATCCAGGATCTTGTGACTTGTGAGTATACAGTGATGCCTATGGGTGCTACAAGAAAGTGTAAGTAACGTTGACTACAGCGAAATCTTTGCATGTATTAAGTCTGGGTTAAAGACCTAAGACTCTCCAAATGGCGCATGAGTAATTTATCAGGTGATAGTACCCTTTGAAGCACAAGTTTTGGTATGGTAGTATATACGTATGTTCTGGACTTTACAGAATAATTGTGTTTTGATTTTTGGGATATAGAGCCACAATTATGGGGATAATAGCTTAGATTTAGGACCCTACGGGATAATAAGTTATGAAGTTAGCCACAGCAGGCATAAACTGCTCGTGATAGTTTTGAATGAAAAAAACCTAAGGGGAAAAGACTTAGGAGTCCGAAACATTTTTACAAAAGATATGTTCTTATACGACCCATATACATGACTAAGCAGATATGGTGTACGGAATGAGAACCCAGAGGCAATGATATTGAATAAGTTTAATTTTTTCAAGTTTATTCAGATTAGAACTAGAAAGTACTACGTCAGTAAGTTACTGCAAAAAGCAGTTATTATTATGAGATAAGAATATGTGACACTTCCCTCTTAAGTTATGTGAGTAACTGTTTACCCCCGATGTGTATAGTCGTATGTGTCTCCGAAGAGTATAGAAAGTTCGGGTTTAGGTATTCTAATTTCGTTTAAGAAAGATGAAATTTTCCTAGGTGTGACCCATGTCTATAGTTCAGAAAAGATAGTACACGACCGCAGAATAGGGTCCGGTGATTAGGGAAGTTAGAAATAACCTTATGCTTCACTTTAATTATTCAGAGCAGAACAAGAAAACATGACGCTAGCAGGTGGTTAGTAGAAGAATAGTAAGTAACTTTTTAATAGATACCATGCATTAGCAATTTCAGCATAGTTAGTAGAGGTAAGATTTGATTTCCTTAGTCAGATGAACACTAGTAAGTGGATGACAGTTTAAATACACCCCTATGTGTGTTAGAACCCAAGGGTTTAAGTTAAATTCGAGGTATAGCGATTAGTGGAAGGAGAAATCAGCTAAGACGTAAGAGAGAAAACTAAAGAAGAATAGCCTTTAAGAGTTATGGAAAAAGGAATTTCCCTAAAAATTGTCAGTCTAAGCAAAGTTAAGTTGTTAAGACATAGTATGCCATTTATGAATGCATTAGCTTTCCGTTTATGTAAGTAATTCAGTTTTCCTAGTAAGGAAGACTTGCTCGAAATAAGCCGAAGAAATGAGTCGTTGGTATTTTAGAGTAAAAAAAAAATCAGAGAAGATAATGTTGACACCAAATTTTTGACCTCCCGCAATTTATTTTAAGAGTTCAGAGTCCTTAGACAATAAATAAAATCAGTTGTGCACCTAAAAGGGTCTAGGTTATTTTTATGAAATTATTTGGGATAATATTTCACCCTTTTGAATTGATAAAGAAATCTCTAGGGTAATTTTAAATTTTGTGGAAATTGGTGATATTCAAGAATATTTTTGTTGAAATTAATCAAAGGGGCAAGAAAACCCTTTTTGGATAATTATTTGTTTGATTAATTAAATGAGGGAAAATTAGATTAATGAGTGAATTTATTCCATTTTATTGTCCGAGGCACTCCGAGTAATTAAAAGAATTGACCATTTTTACCCTTTAAATCTTGATTCTGTGTACATTTGCGTAGTTGATTAATTTTCTTTTATCTGATTAATTAATTCAAAAACCGTATCTACAAAACGATTTTTATTTTTACTTATGAGTCATGTATTAAAATTATTTAAGTCCTAATGGACTAATAATTAGTTTTTCTTTATTTATTTATTAGTTTATATTTCCCCGACCCTCTATACATATATATTTATATACACCATGTATATACCAATATACATGGTGCATATACATATATGTGTATATATATAATGGGCCCAGTTTTCAAAAAAAAAAGGCCCAGTCCATCAAAGGACCGCGACCCGATCCATTAAGAGGTTAAAAGAGAGGGCAGTATATACTCCTCCCACCCATTTTTTAGAAGACCCTACTGTTGGTGCAAAGAAAGAAAGAGGAGGTGGCTAGGGGTAAAACCCTACCGCCGCCTCCTGTTCCACCATATGCCCACCCTATTTTTCTGTCATGTCCCAGCGTATGAGCGTATAACATGGAGGAGAGGACGAATCAGTAAAAGCTTCATCCTTCTCTCACCAGTAAAACGACCAAACAGGCCTTTAGAGGTACAATCCCCTTCTTTTTATTTTTTAGAGGTACAATCCCCTTTTTTTTATTTTTTCTGGCATTATTATTGCAATTTGAGGCCTGTAGGCCGTTGATTTCCTTTTTACACTATAGATCTGGACCGTATATTGAGTTTGTGAGTGAGACTTGCATAAATTTGCAAGTCCCACATTGTTGGTTGTAGTTCTAAGAGCAGTCTGGGGTTTCTAATAGAAACCCCCATTTGTTAAAAAAATAGGGGGTTGGAAACCACAAAGAGGCTGAAAATTGCTAGTTTTAGTCTTAAGAGTTCCAAAGTCAATATTTTGTTTTAAACTCAAAGTTTTTTTTTTTTTTTAAGTTTTCCCAGTTCTAAAATTTATATTTTATTTTTTGTGTGGTGTTCCTGTTGGCTTGTGTTTGGCATTGGAGCACAAAGGCTTCCAAATCCATCGCTTGACCCCGGTTGCACTCACAAAAGGTAAATGCCTTTTAGTTTAATGTTTTTTATTTAGATTCATGTCATGTTTAGTCAATAAGATTATGTATGGTTTAAGTTAGTGTTTTTAGTTCATTTCCTCCAAATTCAGACTCTGCTTATGTTGTGTTTAGTTAAATTGTGTTGGTCTTATGATGAAGTTTTAGTTGGTATCTGATATGCTCAAATTTACACTTTTAATAGCGTAAAGCGGACGATGTCAAATATAGTAACCCAACGAGGTTGGGGTCGAATCCCACAAAGAATATGGTGTGAAAAGTTTACTAAATAAGTATTATACTAATCTTGTGGTCCTGGTGTATTCCAGAAAAATGGTTTTATAGTTATTTTGGTTTGTGGACTAATTTAAAGTGACTAGAAATTTAAAGTTGTAAATATATGGGTAAAAAGAACCAAGGTTGTGTCCCTGTCAGATAAAGTGTATGAATCGATCTTGATATACTTCTAATGGATCATTATGGACGCACTTAACCTCTACGTGAATCTAGACTATTTCCCAATAAGAAAAGATTATTTCTTTCTATGCTTTTTCCAAAGATAAGAAAGTATGCATGAAGAATGGTTAATTATGCCAAGTAAATTCCTCTTATTCCTAAGTGAATTTATTAAACAAGGTTTAAAGCCTTGAGTTCTTGTTATTTGTTCTTACCTAACCCTAGTTATTTTCCTAAATAAACTAAAGTTTAAGGCGTTAGCTAATGTTTGCAACCACTAACTATATGATAAAAATGAAGAACAAATAAACCCTAACAATCCATTATGCGTATATCATTCACGATCCCCAATCACAAAACACCCATTCTTGAGTTCACAACCTTAGTAAAGGTGTTTAGCTACTCATGACAACAAGAAAACAATAAAAGATTGAAGACTGCATAATTGAATTATGTATTAAACTTATGAATAAAACTTGAAAGTAACGAATGTATTTGTCTGGAAAATCTTCAAAAGTAATAAAAACTCAAAAGTAATTACTACCAGTCTAAAACTCCAGATGTCTGAAAAATAAAACCTAAACAGGTATTTATACAAGTTTAACTCGAAATAATCAATCCCAATCCTGTTCCAGCTCGGCTTGCACTTTGACGGGCCATCGTTGCGCTTCGACGGTCGTCGACATGTTCGACGAGCATATCGACGATCTGATGACATATTTTCAACTCCCAGGACTTCCATCGTCAAGGCACTTCGACGGACTGTCGATCATGTCGACGGTGCAAGTCGACGGTCTAATGATTTTTTCACTCTGCAGGAAGTTGATCGACGAGGCAACTCGACAGACCGTCGAGCATGTTGACGGTCCGTCTTTTATGCATATCAGTACAGATTACTCGATTTCCTCGTTTTTCACTTGCCGAGTATTCTAACTTCGAAATACCTGCACAACACACAAAACACATCAAACTAACACAAACTTGCTCGAAAACAAGTAAAACTTAAAGTTAAAAAGCATTAGATGTGCCATAATTCACGACACATCAACACCCCCAACTTAAAGTCTTTGGTTGTCCTCAAGCAAGTCAACTAACAGACTTAATCTACAAATGTCTAGATATTACAAAGTAAAACTGTCTACAGTGGTTGTGGTAATTTACTTCCGGCTTATCATGTGTATCACAATGACTCTCCCCCCTAATAAAGACAAAAGCAATCAAGGACTCGTTGCAACTAACAATGAGGCTTCAATTTATGACATCTAGTTATCACAGAAACCATAGCACACACAAATCACGACTTACGGGAAACCAGTCATTTAAAAAATTCTCATGCCCTCACAAAGACCAAAGAATGTCCCAACATATATGTACACACAGAATGGACAAAAGATAAAGGAGAAGAGAAACACTCACACTCATAAAGAAATTCTCTAGCTAAGCATGTAAATACCATAAGCTTGCCCTTATTTTCAGTGCCCTCGACTTTGGACAGTTCAGCTGTGATCACACTAGGACTTTCTCACGGTTGTAATGTAGGCTCGGGGCCGGGTAGGATGTATATTTGGATAAATTTGACTCACCCTTCTTGAACACTACACCTTATTCTTTCTTTTACCTTTTTTGCCTTTTGTTTTCTTCCCTTTTTTCATTTGCCTCGATGTGGTTTTATTGCTATTCTACTTTTATATATTTTTTTCTTCTCTTTTTTTTTCTTTGTTTGGTGTTTTTCTTCCTTTTGTTTTTTTCTCTACACTTACCACACCGATGTATTTTAACTAGGAAATTCACTTTTACCCCTCTTTAGGCTTACGCCTCATGTTCCCCTTATTCCACACATCACCCCCAACTTAGGCTTTAGCCTCAATCTTATTATTTTAGTGCTAAGGAGGGACTGGGTGCAAAGAGAGGGTTATTCAGAACGGGTATCGGCTTATTACGGCTTGTCAAAGAATAGGTGTTAAGGCTCAAAATGGCTAACAATGGATATTAATTTACGAGTAGGCTTATATTTAGGCTAACAAGGGGTTCCTAACACAAATAAGGCCTAAGATCATTTCACAGCTTCACTTATCTTCAGAATGCAGGCATGACTAACCAAGCAAGTTCTAGATTACATACACAACTAGAGAATATATCTACAAAACCTCATAACACATGGCATCAGAATTGTCAACACACTAGTCTCCCCGCTATAATTCCCACACAAGATAACTTAATAATCTAAATGTCACACAAAGAAGCATGCATGTCAATTACACAACCAAGTCCAAGTTTTCAGTTTTTCTCAAAACAAAACAAAACTGCCCTAAGTTAATCAAACCACCACCACATAAGTCAAAATTACTCTATTTTATCTAAACACGACCTAAACATTCCAGGTTCAACAAAAACAATAAATAAACCCCTCAGGAAAAGAACCATGGCAAAGAAAAGCCGAGGGGATCCTAAACACATATATACAATATCAACAAATCAAATACTCCCACCCCCAACTAAAAAAGTTTGTAATGTCCCCAATGCAGTATAAGTAAAACAAGGGAGTAGGAATACCTACGGTGAACTAGGGGCGATGCTCCTCTCGCGACTCATCGGTCTGCGAGGCATAAAGTGGTGCAACCATAGTTGTATCAGTGGCTGCATCCGCAGCAGCATCTGTAGTAGTACCAGTAGCTGCTGGTACTGGAGTAGGAAGGGGCAGTGGCAACGGCACGCCAACTAGAGCACTGCTCGAAGCGGCTCCTGTGGTCCCAAAAGGGAGATTCTCCGCAAGAGATCTCTGAATGGTCGATGCCATGTGCTGCTCCTCTAGACTCGAACCTCTCGGTCGAGTAATCTCTCTCACCTCCTTTACCACTTCTTCCTCATCAAGAGACAATCTTTTTCTCTTTCCCCGACCACCTGCCACGGTAGGCGCAACTAACTACACCACTAGAAGCTCCTTCTCAATCTCTGCCGCAACAGATGGTGGTGCTACTACTAGGCTCAGATCACAAGCCTTCAACAACAAAATCTCATCCTTAAGCTGCTCCAACTCATCCCTCAAAGAATCAGTAGAAGTGGTCGGGCGGGCCATCTCCAATGCTGTCAATCTAATCTCAAACCCATCCAGCCGAGCCGACAGTGTAGTCCTCACATGCTCTACAATCTCACCCACTCGCTGTCTCAAAAAATCATTGATCTGAGACACTATGAACTTTGACTGTTGATCCGCTGTAGCTATCTGTTTTGCAAATTTCCTGAAATTCTCCATCGAGAAAGCATAGGGATTAACTTTGGTTGTACCCTGGGGCTATGCTAGTGGGATCGCTGGCTGTAGGGTTGGCCTCGGGGGCTGTGGAGCCTAAGTCTGTGGCTCAAGAGCAGCATCACCAGTATCAGTAGCTGGAATCTCAGAATTTGTAGCCTGGATAGTCTCAGTAATAGGGGAAGTAGTGGCGGGTAACTCCTGTGTAGAGTCACCCACGGCCCCTGGATGAATCATCTCTTGAGGTAGGGGTAACCCTCCAAGTGTCACTGGGAACCCATCCTCTTCCCCTTGGTCATCTTTGACGGCCTCGTTCTTGCTCTTTTCTACAAAATAGACTAACGAAGCTATAATTCGGTGGTCGATATCGGGAATAAAATGCACTTGTGACCTCCGAACAAGCTCTGTAATCAGGCACGGATATATCAGTGAAGTATTGGGCTGGGAAGCCCTCAACTGTATCTCAGTACTCGCCAATACCCCGAAATTAATCAGGTATCTAGACATCAATGCAACAACAACCACCTGCCTATCAGCCGTAAGTGCATTATCAGCCTGAGTGGGGAGAAGCCACAACTGCACTACGCTCCACCAAAACTTGCCCTCCAAAGTCAACCACCTTTTTACCACCCAATTTGCCAAGTTAATACACTCGGCCCTCTTGCTCGGGCGACCTACCACTGTAGCTACCAAGTCCCTGACGGACTGTTCCTTTAGTCTCAGCAGCTTGTCTTCCAATTTAATTGTCTGCCTCAGGGCGGTGTAATTATCGCCGAAGTATACTTTGTTGATGACCTGGGCAGATATATCAACACTCACCCCTCTGATCTGAACCTCACTCAGTAGCTCTAACTCACGTACTTTCTGTTGTCTCTTTCTGACTTTCTTGATCAAGGCCCCATATGCGGCATATATATCATGGACCAAAATTGGACAATAATCCCCAGGCAGCTCCTACATAAACTCTAGATGATAATGACAAATGAGCTCTCTGGCCCTAAGTAAGATCTCTAGCTCCTCAAAACTGATCCACCGCACTTCATTTATGGCGCGGTTCTCATGCTGGGTGTCGTCAGCTTTCAGTTCAATGCCATACTCATTGTTACACCTTGAAAAATTTTCGCGTCATTTGCATTTTTAAGTAAACTAACGTAAGCTCGCAGAGGCCATAGAACCCTTATAAGTTTAATGAATACTCTTAACAAGTGTTAAGCAAGTGTCTAAGGGTTCCGAGACCAAGCAAATCGAAGAAAATAAGTTTGACGAAAATTTGGAAAAAGTTGGCGAAATTTTAGGTCAACTTTGGAGGGGTATATCTCCTATTATATTAGGAGTTTTGAAGTTAAAAAAAGCCTAAATTAAAGTTCAGGAAGTCTAGTTTCCAACGCAACAAATCGCTTGTCAAAATGACATCGGAGTAGGAAGTTATGGCCATTTTAAGATAACCCATCCAAGCTACCAAATGGCTTTCGCAGGTCCTACTTGGGAAAGTCGGTGGAACCGACTTATAAGGGGTATAAAAACCCCTCATTAACCCCATTTTTTCATCATTCTAAGCTCTCATGAGTTCTAGAAATCTCCTAACACATCCTCTAAACCTTTATAGCCCATTAAATCAAGAATTTAACAAGATTAAGCCAAACTAGTCCAAGAAAAGTGACAGTTCTTGCTTCTACTTGATGTTCTGGTGAGTTTGGTCTTGAAGAAAGTTGGTGTGGCTAAATTTCTTCAAGTATAAGGTATGTTCTTTATCCTATCTCTTATGTTGAGTTGATTTGAAGGTTTTGCAAGTCTTAAAAGTGAAAATAGTCATGGAGGAAAGGTCATAAAATGTTGTGTTGTACTTGTTGTGTTTATGGACTATTTTGATAGTATTGTGGCCGTGTGGTTGGTCTGATTTACATGTATATGGAGGGTATCTAATGATGTTGGTATGTTGATGAAATTATGCTCCTTGATTGGGAAGAAAAAAAGTGTATATTGTTGTTGTATGTTGAAAAACATCGCGTGGGATATTTATGGAATATTTTGGTATTGATGATGATGTTGTTGATATTAGTATTGCTATTGTTTTTGTTTTGTTGGTATCGTGATTTCCAGTTAGGGATATAAACAGGGGAGATGTTGCCCGAATTTCGGCAGATTCTAAAGAGGTTTAATTTGAAGGCTTAAGATAAGCATGTGACAATAAGCCTAACAATAATATAAATTCTCTTGAATGTAGATTTACGAGCTTGGGAGGATAAGCGTTAAATAGTTAAGGTTAAGGCGACCGAAAAGGTATGTAAGGCTAGTCCCTTTCTTTCTAAAGGCATGACTCCGACGTTACGATTCCATATATGTCTTCCATAACATCCTTGTTCCCGAAAATCTAGAAGTTCATGATTCTCAAGGTTTTTATGATATGAAAGACAAGATGTTTTCTATGAGGACCATGATGACAATGATGACTTCTTCCTTGTGAATCCATACATGTCTTCCATAATGTCCTTATTTCCAAAAGCTAAAGATTCATGATTCTTAAACTATCTTATGACGCTAAAGATGATTATGTTTTCATGATGAAAATGATGATGATGATTCCGTTTCTAGAAGTTTCAAAGTTTATGATTTTAAATGCTATGATGAGATTGTTGAGCTTATTTCATGACTTCCTTGATTTTATTCATTGTTGTTGATCTCACCTTATAATCATTGTTCCTTCAAGGTGAGATATAGCGATGATGATTGTTTCATAATATAATCTGAGGTTACCGACCTTACGTCACTCCGATAAAGTGGTAACTTTTATTTGGGCTCCCATGCATGCTACTTATATTATATTTGTATATGATGTATATATATGTATATAGGGGATATGGGAAAAGTGTGAGACGTTGTGTATGCATAGCCACTTGATCATTTGGTATATCATGACATCGTCTCGGACGCGAGATGCTCGGATGCGGGATATATGGGTATGGATCAGGCTGCATGTTCCGCAGCAATATAAATATATATATATGGAACGAGCTGCACGTTCCGCAGCGGTATAAAATATTTATGGATTGGGCTGCACGTTCTGCAGCACTATTGTGTTATACAAGTATGATAAAGGTTTTTATGAAAAGACTAAGCATGCATGATTTTCGTCCTAAGAGGCAATCAGACATACAAGTTATCCTTATCTCATGTTTTGTTATATATTTCTTATTATGTTGTTGTTCATGCCTTACATACTCAATATATTGTTTGTAGTGACGTCCCTTCCTTATGGACGCTACGTTCATGCCCGCAGGTAAATAGGTAGACGGACCTGATCCCTAGGAGCTCCATCAGTGACATCTCAGAAGCGCTCCAGTTGTTTCGGAGCTGCAGTCTTTTGGTACTACTCCTTTGTACATATACACTTGGGCACGGCAAAATCCCGCCCCGTCTTATGGGTTCATGTATTCTACTTAGAGGCTCGTAGACATATGTATGTTGTTAGATGTTCACTAGCTTCTTCAGTTCTTATTACTGTATAATATTTCGGTAGTCTTGTTGGGTTATAATTGTGAACACAGTTGTTGATGGTTGTACTAAGTACAATATTCATGAGTAGTCTAATAAATGGTTATGGAATGTTAGGCTAGAGGTGCTCGGTAGGCTAGTACCGGGTACCCGTTATGGCCCTCCAGCCGGGTCGTGACAAAAGTGGTATCAGCGCAATTCGTCCTAGGGTATGTCTATGAGCCGTTTCCGGTAGAGTCCTGCTTATGGGTGTGAAGCGCGCCACACTTATAAACAGGAGGCTGCAGGGCATTTAGGAATAATTGACCTTCTTTCCTGTCTTAGATCGTGCGATAGAACTATGTTCTCAGGATCCCTTTTTATTAATCGTATGTTATGATTTCAGCAATGCCTATGAAGAGGACAACTACAGCGGCCCAGAAGGGCAAGATGGTGGCGGGAAGAAGGACTGAACGGGAGACACTGGCAGAGATAGAAGAGGGTGAGTCTCATATCGAGGTTCCATCTCGAACCTCTCCTACTCCACCCCTACCAGAAGAGCATGAAGAGGCTCCAGCTCCAGTACCCCCAGTACCTCCGCCAGGCACCTCGGGCCAGTAGATGATCAAGGCTATCCAGTTGCTGACCCGGTTAGTTGTCGCTCAGGCACAGTGGCAGGGTGCGAGCCAGGGTGATAAAGCAGTCAGCGCGAGAGCCCGTGATTTTATTAATTTGAATCCTCCATAATTCTACGAGTCGAAGCCCGATGAAGACCCGCAGGGTTTTATAGATAAGATGCTGAGGACGCTACGAATAATACATGCTTCTGATACTGAGTCAATTGAATTGGCTTCTTATAGACTGCGGGATATGGCCGTCCACTGGTACAACACTTAGATGTCTTCGCGAAAGGCAAATGCACCTCCCCCAGTATGGTAAGAGTTCGTGGATGCCTTTTTGCGACATTACTTACCACCGGAGGTTCGACGGGCCCGAGCTGACAAGTTCTTGAATCTCAGGTATGGGAATATGAGGGCTCGGGAATACAATCTCCACTTTAATTATTTGGCTAGGTATGCCCCAGCCATGATAGCAGATATGGGAGACCGTGTACATCGATTCGTGAGTGGTCTGGCACCACATTTGATTAAGGAGTGCTTGACGGCCTCGCTCCAGGATGGGATGGATATTGCTCGTATTCAGGCCCATGCTCAGAATTTGAAGGAGCAGTAGTAGCCGCAAAGAGGCGAGCGTGATTCTGACAGAAGGCACAGTAAGTGGGCCGGTTCTTCTGGTGCCACTAGCGAGTTCAGAGGGAGTCAAATACAGCAATATTCCAGTTATTCAGGCCAATCAGTGGCCAGTGCCCCCTTCCATCCCCCTCCCCCCCCCCCCCCCCCTCTCCTGATTTACGGGCAGGAGATTTGATCGCTCCATTTATTCGGGATCGGGTCAGAGCTCCAGGATTTCAAGCTCCCAATATAGAGGTGAATCCGGTCAGATGAGGCCGCCCTTACCACAATGCAACAAATGTGGTAAGCCACATTTAGGACAGTGTCGCCAAGGGTCAGACGGTTCTTATGCCTGCGGTCGGATTGGTCATATAATGTCGGATTGTCCTTCGAGAGGAGGTGGAGGTGTGGCTCAACCGACGGGGTCTGTAGTTGGCTCTTCATCGTTTGTGCACCCTCCTAGGCAGAATTCCCAAACTCCAGTGGGCCGCGGCAGAGGCAGAGGAGGAGGAGCATCCAGTCCCAGTAGTCGTCAGAACCATATATATGCACTAGCTGGACGACAGGATCTTGAGTCCTCCCTTAACGTTGTCACAGGTATATTGTCGGTATCCTCTTATGATGTGTATGCATTGATTGATTCGGGTTCTACTCTGTCATCTATTACTCCTTATATTGCTAATCGTATTGGGGTGAAACCTGAGCCAATCAAACCTTTTGAGGTGTCCACACTTGTAGGGGAACCAGTGGTAGCTAGGCGGGTCTATAGGAATTGTGTGGTTGTAATTTGCGACCGCCATACTATGGCTGATTTACATGAGTTAAAAATGTTAGATTTTGATGTTATTATAGGTATGGATTGGTTGGCCTCCTGTTATACCAATGTTGATTGTAGAACAAAGATAGTTCGTTTCTAATTTTTAGGGGAACTAGTCTTGGAATGGAAAGGTAACACAGTGTCCCCAAAAGGTAGGTTTATTTCCTATCTCAAAGCGAGAAAGATGATTGCTAAGGGCTATATTTATCACTTAGTCCGGGTTCAAGACATAGAAGCAAAGCCACCAACCCTTCAATTTGTCCCAATAGTGAATGAGTTCCCGGATGTGTTTCCGGATGAGCTTCCAGGATTTCCTCCAGAACGGGAGATTGAGTTTACCATTGATGTATTGCCAAATACTAAGCCCATATCTATCCCTTCTTATCGAATGGCCCCAGCAGAATTGAAGGAGTTAAAGGTACAACTGAAAGACTTGCTTGAAAAAGGTTTTACTAGACTCAGTTCATCACCATGGGGAGTGCCTGTGCTGTTTGTAAGAAAGAAAGATGGTTCATTGAGAATGTGCATTGATTATCGACAATTGAATAAAGTGACTATCAAGAATAAATATCCACTCTCAAGGATCGATGATTTATTTGATCAGTTGCAGGGTGCCAAGTGGTTTTTGAAAATAGATATGAGATTTGGATACCATCAAGTGAGGGTTAAGGAACAGGACATCTCGAAAAACAGCCTTCAAAACAAGATATGGCTATTATGAGTTTCGAGTGATGTCATTTGGATTGACTAATGCCCTAGCGGTATTCATGAATCTGATGAACAATGTGTTCAGGCCTTTCCTAGATCTATTCGTAATTGTGTTCATCGATGATATTCTGATATATTCTCGATCGGAGACAGAGCATGCAGATCATCTACGTACTGCTCTTGGAATTCTTCGGGCTCGGAAGTTATATCCAAGTTTTCAAAATGTGAATTTTGGCTAAATTCTGTAACTTTTCTGGGGCATATTCTTTCAGTTGACGGTATTTGAGTAGATACCCAGAAGATTGAAGCTGTGAAGAATTGGCTGAGGCCTACAACACCCACAGAGGTCCGTAGTTTTCTGGGGTTGGCCGATTACTATAGAAGATTTGTGGAAGGATTTTCTTCTATTTCGGCACCACTGAACAAGCAAACTCAAAAATCGGAAAAATTCCAATGGACCGACGCTTGTGAGCGCAGCTTTCAGGAGTTGAAGGATAGGTTGACTTCGGCCCTAGTTCTGACACTTCCAAAAGGATTGGAGAGCTATGTTATCTATTGTGATGCTTCAGGTGTTGGGTTAGGTTGTGTGTTGATGCAGCATGGCAAAGTTATTGCCTATGCTTCAAGGCAATTGCGGAAACACGAGAAAAACTACCCAACTCAAGACCTAGAGTTGGTTGCGATTATCCATGCACTGAAGATGTGGAGACACTATTTGTATGGCGTTCATGTGGACATTTATACGGACCATAAGAGTCTCCAATATAATTTTAAGCAAATGGAATTGAACAGTTGGCAAAGGCGGTGGTTGGAGCTATTGAAAGATTATGATGTGAGTATCTTATATCATCCTGGAAAGGCGAATGTGGTAGCCAATGCTCTTAGCCGCAAATCTATGGGCAGTTTATGTGATGTTCAGCCGGAGAAAAAGGAGTTAGTCCGCGAGCTTCGACAACTAGCCAACCTAGGAGTTCGCTTAATGGACTCAAGCGGTACGGAAGTTACTGTCCAGAACCCAACGGTGTCATCTTTAGTAGAGGAAGTAAAGAAGCGCCAATATGAGGACCCCGTGTTTGTCCATTATAGAGATTTGCTTCCTCAGAAGGAGAAGTCACCATTTGAAGTTCCTGCGGATGGAGTTCTCAGGTGTCAAGGCAAATTATGTGTTTCGAATGTTGCAGGTTTACATCGACAGATCCTGGAGGAAGCCTATCATTCTCGTTATTCTGTCCACCCCGGAGCGACAAAGATGTATCGTGATCTTAAATCTGTATATTGGTGGGATGGAATGAAGAAAGATATAGCGGATTTTGTAGCTCAATGTCCTAATTTTCAACAGGTGAAAACTGAGCATCAAAAGCCTGGGGGATTACTACAAGTTATAGAGATTCTGACTTGGAAATGGGAAGCGATTAATATTGACTTCATTACAGGCTTACCTCGTTCCTGCCGTAAGCATGATTCTATATGGGTGGTTGTGGATAGACTCAAAAATCCAGCTCATTTCCTGCCAGTTAGAACTACATACTCAGCAGAAGATTATGCAAAGTTGTATATCAAAGAGATAGTGTGACTTCACGGTGCCCCAGTATCCATTATGACTGATAGAGGAGTACAATTTACAGCTAATTTTTGGAGATCCTTCCAAGAAGGTTTGGGGACACAAGTAAGACTTAGTACGGCATTCCATCCACAAACTGACGGACAGGCTGAGCGCACTATCCAAACCCTTGAAGATATGCTGAGAACATGTGTGCTAGATTTTGGAGGAAATTGGGATGATCATTTTCCACTTATTGAATTTGTGTACAACAATAGCTATCACTCCAGTATTCAGATGGCCCTATATAAAGCTTTATATAGAAGGAAATGTAGATCGCCTATTGGATGGTTCGAAGTGGGAAAGACAAAGTTAGCAGGCCCAGACTGTCACACCCCAATCCTAATAGGGCATGATGGGTACCCGACCCTTACTTAGAGCCGAGCGAACCCGCTGGTTCTCGTTATACTCATAGTCTCACTGGACCCTTAAATCATGAGGTGAAATGTATAATGAAATCTTTTCAAAAACATTATTTTTGTCCTTCTCAAAACAAGTAAAACCTGTAATCATGTGAACTCTGTAAAGTAATGCATAATGATACATCGGCTTACATAGCTGCTTACAAGGCTGACGAACTGTATACATGACTCTGTCTGCAAAAGTCTCTAACATAAGATATGACACCAAAACCTAAGTTGGGACAGGGCCCCAACACACCCATAATGTATATGACTCAGCTCATAAGGAAACACTCCGACGCGGCATCACTCCGAACCGAATGGAGTTTACCAATCCAGCTAATAGCCTGGAACATCCTATAGCCAAACTCTAGGATAACTTTCCTGCGAAATAATATGGGGCTGTGTGGCATGAAAAACAGTGCCCCCAGGCAAAGGGATGTCAGTACGAATAATGTACGGAGTATGTAAAGCATAATGAAAGCATATGAAATAACATCAGATGAACGAGTTATGAAATGAAAGAGCTAGGTATACCTCTAACAATGTTCGTTATATTTACTTATCCTCTTTCTAATGGAAAACTTCCATCTAATACATTTGTACATATAGTAGTATCATACCCGACCATAGTGGTTCGGTGTCTTACGTACCCGGCCATAATAAAGCTTGGTGTTATACGTACCCGGCCCTACCAAGGCTCAGTCTTATCCGTACCTGGCCCTACTAAGGCTCAGTGTTATCCGTACCTAGCCCTACCAAGGCGCAGTGGTATACGTACCCAACTGCAATGGTGTGCGCGCAATAGATATCATACCCGGCCATATAGGCTCGATGTCACAACATAGCATTCATACATTTATAACATACATATATACCCGAGAGAAATATTTCAACACTATCGGGGTGACACAAGGTCAATAACTCCCGCTTTCTATTATTGAATCGCCATCATCTCTATAGTCATCACTATTATCATCATCATCATTATCCTATTAGGAGCTTTTGCCAAAGTACCTCAAGAATATTGTAAGCTATGAACTTCTAGCATCTCTAAGATTTAGGCATTTTGAATATCTTAGATGGCATCTCTAGAATTGAACTCATCATCATAATCGTTATCATTATCATCACAAAGAACATTGTCAAAAATATCGATAGAATCATTGAGGATTATGAGCTTATAGCACTTGTAGGAATAGGAATAGCGTGAATATCTCGTATAGGCGCAAAATGAGGAAAACATGCCTTTAGAAAGAAGGGTTAGCCTTACATACCTCTTTCTCTCTTTAACCTTCTCAATTTAACGCTTCCTTCCAATGTTCACGATTCTACATTCAAGAGAATTCGTACCAAAATCAGATAACCGAAAACATACTTGAGCTTAAACTAGAGCGACTAAGGGCTAACGAGAATTGGGCAGCATTTTCTTTGTTTCTACAACTTTCTCCATATAGTATAACAACTCCCAAACATCAACAACAACACCCACAACATCACAATCAACAATCTTCATCAACAATACATTATTCAATTCTCCCAATTCCATTTCAAATCATCCATAACTAAAATTACCACACTACATCGTATTCGTCAACGCACAATGCTTCTTCAACACTCTTAATATCATTTACAATAAGATTATATTCATAACATATCAAGAACTATAGTCCAAATCAAGTCACTACTCAAGAACATCATTATTCCCCTATTTAAACTTCATTTTCCACTTCCTTCCATCATCCAAGTCTTTTAACCTCTCAATACTCTTAATAACATGAAATGAACATAAAAACGTACCTTTGATAATGTGGGAATGGTCTTTGGATGAAAATACTTCACTTGGAGAAAACCCTAACTTCAATTCTAAAGAGATTTTTTGCTTCCATCAACCCTAACTAGCATTCTTGGACTTGATTCCACTACTTTTTGGTGTTTGATCTTGATTTTTCCCTTGGATATGTGTTGGTATGGTGTGGATAAAGTTCTAGAGGTTTCTTGAGGTGTGGAGAAAAGATGAAATAAAAAATGAGGACTTGTGGTCTCTTTTATAAAATTAAAAATCTGCCTCGACGGTGTTATACGGACACATATATGGTCCGTATAAATTATACGGTCCGTATATGTGACTGTATAATACTTCCAGTGGAGAACCCTTCTCTGTATAGGTTATACGGTCCCTTATACAGACCGTATAAATTATACGGGCCGTATAAGTTGGCCGTATAACTCCCAGTTTTTCGAAGTTACTCTCGCCGTCCTGTTTGATCTCCGATCCTTATGGAACCCTCTTAGCACTTTTTTAACACTTCATTAACCATCTAAGGAGCGTTATAAATTTTTCGCAAGACATTATTAAATCAACATTAGCTCGGTACTTTGCAAACCCTTTCTGAACACGACTTACTTTTCACTTCCTTCAACAAACTAGATTTCACATATTCATATGACTTCAAAATATTATAGTATGCACTTTGAGCTATCTAATACTTCCCTTAATCTTGTAAGGATTTCATAATCACCTTAAGTTCACATTAGCCTACTCACAAGGCAACAAATCCGGAATTTCCGAGGTGTAACACAGACTTAGTCCAGCAAGCGGTGGAGAATATCAAACTTATTCAAGATCGGTTATTAACGGCCCAAAGTCGCCAAAAATACTATGCGGACAATCGTCGACGAGACTTGGAATTTAAAGTAAATGATTGGGTATTCTTGAAAGTGTCGCCGATGAAAGGTGTAATGAGATTTGGGAAGAAAGGCAAGTTTAGTCCCCGGTATATCGGGCCCTACAAGATTTTGCGCAAGGTAGGCCAAGTAGCCTATAAGTTTGATTTGCCTTCATAGTTAGAGTCAGTCCACCCAGTGTTTCATGTGTCAATGGTTCGAAAATACGTGGGAGAGCCTTCCAGAATTGTGTCTGTAGATGATATCCAGGTTACTGAGAAATTGTCTTATGAAGAAATACCCATTAGTATTTTAGATAGGCAGGTTCGGAGACTCAGAACAAAAGATGTAGCTTCAGTTAAAGTCCTGTGGTAAAACAATAATAGGGAAGAAATCACTTAGGAAGCCGAGGAAGATATAAAGTCCAGGTACCCACATTTGTTTCCACTCCCAAAAGAGCTCCAGCCAGAGACATCATTATACTCAAGTATGTGATGCTTCTTTGAATAATTTCTTGGTCGTGTGTGGAAAATATGGGTATTGATGTTGTAGCCCTGTGAGGCATTGTATATTTTAGGTTGTTGTGACAGGATGGTAGTGGTAGAATTACAGGGGAAACTCTAGCAAAATTTTCGTAGAAATCCCTAAGAGCTTAACACTCGAGGAAGAATGTTCCTAAGGGGGGAGTTTGTTACACCTCGAAAAATTTTCGCGTCATTTGTGTCGTAACTAAACTAACGTAAGCTCGGAGATTCCATGGAACCCTTATAAGGTTAATGAATATTCTAAACTAGTGTTAAGCAAGTAACTAAGGGTTCTGGGACCAAGCAAATCGAAGAAAATAAGTTTGACGAAAATTTGGAAAAAGTTGGCGAAATTTTGGACAGAAGATTTGGGTCAAATTTGGAAGGGTATATCTCCTAGTATATAAGGAGTTTTGAAGTGAAACAAAATCCTAAATTGAAGTTCAGTAAGTCTAGTTTTCAACGCAACAAACCGCTTGTCAAAACGACATCGGAGTAGGGAATTATGGCCATTTTAATATAACCCATCCAAGATGCCAAACGGCTTCTGTAGGTCCCACTTGGGAATGTCGGTGGAACCGACTTATTAGGGGTATAAAAACCCCCCATAAACACTATTTTTTCATCATTCTAAACTCTCATAAGTTCTAGAAATCTCCTAACACATCCCCTAAACACTTATAGCCCATTAAATCAAGAATTTAACAAGATTATGCCAAACTAGTCCAAGAAAAACGGTTGTTCTTGCTTCTACTTGATGTTGTGGTGAGTTTGGTCTTGAAGAAAGTTGGTGTGGCTAAATTTATTCAATTATAAGGTATTTTCTTCATCCTATCTCTTATGTTGAGTTGATTTGAAGGTTTAGCAAGTCTTAAAAGTGAAAATAGTTATGGAGGAAAGGTCATAAAGTGTTGTGTTTATGGACTGTTTTGAGCATGTTGTGGCCGTGTGATTGGGATGATTTACATGTATATAGAGGGTATCTAATGTTTTTGGTGTGTTGAAGAGATTATGCTCCTTGATTGAGAAGAAAGAAAATGTATATTGTTGTTGTATGTTGAAAAACATCGTGTGGGATGTTTTATGGAATATTTTTGTATTGATGATTATGTTGTTGATATTAGTATTTCTATAGTTGTTGTTTTGTTTGTATTATGATTTCGAGCTAGGGATATAAACAGAGAAGATCCTAACCAAATTTCGGCAGATTTTAAAGGGGTTTAATTTGAAGGCTTAAGATAAGCATGTGACGATATGCCTAACAATAATATGAATTCTCTTGAATATAGATTTACGAGCTTGGGAGGATAAGCGTTAAATAGTTAATGTTAAGGTGACCGAAAAGGTATGTAAGGCTAGTCCCTTTCTTTCTAAAGGCATGACTCCTATGTTACGATTCCATATATGTCGTCCATAACATCCTTGTTCCCGAAAAGCTAGAAGTTCATGATTCTCAAGGTTTTTATGATATGAAAGACAAGATGTTTTCTATGAGGACCATGATGACAATGATGAATTCTTCCTTGTGAATCCATACATGTCTTCCATAATGTCCTTATTTCCAAAAGCAAAAGATTCATGATTCTTAAAGTTTCTTATAACGCTAAAGATGATTATGTTTTTATGATGAAAATGATGATGATGATTCCATTTCTAGAAGTTTGAAACTTTATGATTTTAAATGCTATGATGAGATTGTTGAGCTTATTTCATGATTTCCTTGATTTTATTCATTGTTGTTGATCTCACCTTATAATCATTGTTCCATCAAGGTGAGATACAGCAATGATGATTGTTTCATAATATAAATCGGAGGTTAACGACCTTACGTTACTCCGATAAAGTGGTAACTTTTATTTGGGCTCCCATGCATGCTACTTATATTATAGATGTATATGATGTATATATATGTATATAGGGGATATGGGAAAAGGGCAAGGCGTTATATACGCATAGCCACCTGATCAGTTGGTATATCATGACATCGTCCCGGACGCGGGATATATGGGTATGGATCGGGCTGCATGTTCCGCAGCAATATAATAGATATATATATATATGGATTGGGTTGCACGTTCCGCAGCAATATAAAATATTTATGGATTGGGTTGCACGTTTTGCAGCACTATTGTACTATACAAGTATGAGAAAGGTTTTTCGGAAAAGACTAAGTATGCATGATTTTCTCCCTAAGAGGCAATCAGATATACAAGTTATCCCTATCTCATGTTTTGTTCTATGTTTCTTATTATGTTGTTGTTCATGCCTTACATACTTATTACATTGTTCGTAGTGACGTCCCTTACTTGTGGACGCTACGTTCATGCCCGCAGGTAGATAGGTAGATGGACCTGATCCCTAGGAGCTCCATCAGTGACATCTCAGAAGCGCTCCAGTTGTTCCGGAGCTGCAGTCTTTTGGAGCCTACACTCCTGTACATCTAGTATCCTAAGCATTGTATTGTTGAAAACGTTTGCGTTCTCCGAATATATGGCTTCTCCCATGCCGCTTTCTCGCTCGTGGTTCTGGAACTCGTCAAAAACCCATAAATCATAGTAGTCATC